>NC_083113.1:55824527-56572861 GCF_949774975.1 Lagenorhynchus albirostris | reverse complement strand
AACATGTGTGTATATATATTGTATATAACATGTATATTCCAAGTAATACACCTGGAATATACGTTTATAAAATACAATGTGTGTGTGAATAAATAAACGAATACGGGAGAAGGGAAACCTCTTCCTTAGAGGAAGATGCCAACCGATAAATGTGGAAGGTGTAGCATAATTAGAGCAGTCACCATTTGACAGCCGTCATAAAATACTTGTTCCAGGGAAGAGGCATCACTAGAGGGTAAAACCGGTGAGTGAAGGTTTTCTGGGGATAGGAGATTTACATAGTTCCAATATATCTCTCTGCAAGATCATTATCTATTACCAAAAAATATAGGAACTTCACAGCGGAAAAAGCTGGCAGACACCACCTTAATCAAGATCTCAAAACTGACATCAGAGCCCACAGCAAATAGACACATGCCCTTGGTATGAGGCACTGAGAAGCTTACAATGTCACTTCTGTGAGATTCCTTCCAAAAACGTGTCATCTGAATCTCATAAGGAAGAAACACAAGACAAACTCGATTTGAGGAACGTTCCACAAAACATCTGGTCAGTAATCTTTTAAAAAATGTCAACATCATAAAAGAAGAACATAAGTGAGGAGTTGTCCAGATTCAAGGACACGAATTAAGACACGAAAACTGAATGTGACTCATTAGCTGAGAGTTTCTTTTGCGATAACGGACATTCCTGGGACAATCGGCAAAATCTGAATAAGGTCCGTAGATTAGATCCCATAATGCATCCGTGTCAACTTCCCTGATGCAGACAATTATACCAGGTGTTGTAAGAAAACGTCTCCTTCCTCAGAAGAGAGTGTCCTTGTTCTTAGGAAATACTGAAGCATTGAGAGATAAAGGGGGGGTCTCATGTCTGCAACTCCCTCTTAAATAGAAAAGAAAAAAGGCAAAGAAGATGATCACGGAAATGCAGTAAGTGTTCACATCTGGGGACGCTGCATGAAGGGTAGAGGGGAATTCTTTGGAGTATTTGTGTGGCTTTTCTGCAAGTCTGAAATGACGTCAGAAGAAAAAATTTAAAAACCCAGAAATCTGTCTAGTAAATCAACAGCTAAATAAAATGTACCTCTTTGTTCCTCCTGTTCTGCTGTGGTCTCCCTTCCCTGAGAACAGCAGGGGCTGCTGCCTGAAGGCCCAGGGCAGGGTTTTAGATGGAAAAAAAATGCCAGGAACGCACAACATATTTGTTAAAATAATGGTATCCAACTAACGTGTATACAGCATTTATTATGCACCAGGCTTCCAAATGCTTTAAAAAAACTGTACTAACTTCTTGGAATCTCGTAACAACCATACAAAGTAGCTGCTATTACAGCACTATTCACAATAGCCAAGACATGGAAACAACCTAAATGTAAACAGATGAATGGATACAGATGTGCTACATGTATACAATGGAACACTACTCAGCCATAAAAAAAACATAATGCCATTTGCAGCAACATGGGTGGACCTAGAGATTATCATACTAAGTGAAGTCAGACAGAGAAAAACAAATACCATATGATATCACTTATATGCGGAATCTAAAATATGACCCAAACGAACTTATCTACGAAACAGAAACAGACTCACAGACATAGACGACAGACTCGTGTTTGCCAAGGGGGAGGGGGAGTGGGGGAGGGATGGAGTGGGAGTTTGGGATTAGCAGATGCAAACCATTATATAGAGAATGCAGAAACAACAAGGTCCTACTGTAGAGCACAGGGAAATATATTCAATATCCTGTGATAAACCATAATGGAAAAGAATATGAAAAAAATATATATGTGTATTACTGAGTCACTTTGCTGTACAGCAGACATTAACACAACATTGTATATCAACTATACTTCAATAAAATAAATTTTAAAAAAACACAAAGTAGCTGCTATTACTGTTCCCATTTTATATATGAGGAAACTGATGCACAGAGAGGTTGAGTAACCCATCCAAGGTTTCACAGAGTATAAGTAGTAGAGCTGGGATTTGAACCCAGGCCCACTGGCTCCAGATTCTTTTCCCACCCCTCAAAAGTGTCATGTTGGGGCGATTTAAAGGTTCAAACTATGAGGGGCTGAAAAGGGAAAATGGGACACAGGGCACAGACTGGAGACTGCAGCCCCAACACTCACTAATTCCCAGAGTGCTGCCCCAACAGTGAGCTACAGAGGGGCTGGGGCAAAGACCCCAAAGATTGAATGGTGGCAAATCCAAGTGTCCAGGGAGATAAGCTATCACGTGGACAACAGCTACCACTGCTCAGCCTGCAGGACTGGTGTCTACCTGTTAGATTGGGTTGAACAGTATCCCTCCCAAATTCATGCCTTCCTGGAACCTCAGAACGTGACCTTGTTTTGAATTGGGATCTTTGTAGATGTAATTAGTTAAGGATCTTGAAATGGCCACGTAAGCTGGGGCAGAGTGATGGGAGTGATGCGGTCATATAAGCCAAGGGATGCCTGGGGCCCCCAGAAGCTGGAAGAGGCAGGAGGGACACTCCTCTGAAATCTTCAGAGAGAGCGTGGCCCTGCCCACACCTTGATTTCAGACTCTGGCTTCCAGAACTGTGAGAGAATACATTTCTGTTGTTTAAGTCACGGGACCTGTGGTCACTTGTTACAGCAGCTCTGAGAAATTACACCTGTGGAAGTTCCCAAGTGAGCTGCATCTTAACTACCCAAGGTCCCTTCTCCCATTCTTCTCCATAGGACCCGCTTTACAGTTGGATTTGCAATGTGCTCAGGAAAAAAACATGCATCTCTCCCAACTTCCTTGCAGCTAGGAATGGCTGTTGGACCCAATTCTGACCAACAAGTTGTCAGTGGAAATTTACCGGCTGCGACCTCTGGGAAAGCTATGCTTCCGTTGTTTTTCTGGGTGAGTTAGACTTGGGTTCTACTCTCCCAGCGATGGCAGAGTGGCTACAATCAGACCAACCATTCTATACGTGGCAACCATAAACTCCAGACAAAATATAAAATACAAGTCTCTGATGGTTATTGGGAGAAGCAAAGGCAGGCAGAAACTGCATGGGAGTCAACACTTGGAGGAAGGGGACTGCACTGTGTGAATCTCCAGTGGTTTTCAACTTTTTGCCTGAATACAGCCCTAGTCAGCATCCTATAGGAGTGGCTAAACGTCTAAAAGAAGCCTTAAATCTTGAAGAACCAGGGGATGCAGCAGCTGGAAAGTGAGGAGGGAACCTCCAGAAAGGAGAGAGTTGTAGAAGAGGAATGCCAAATTCTGGGTACAAGCTCTGCCCAAGTCTCTGGCTGACCCCTGAACCATGCATGCACACAGCAGACTCCCAGCAGCTCAGCAAAGGCCAACAGCACCGAGAGTGATTTCAGTTACAGGCCACTGCAGTGGAGTAGCGTTGGAGTCCAGACAAGTTAATTCCCTGCTCAAACAAAATGTAACAATCTAGAATCTCCAGGATGCCTTACTGACAATGTCCAAGATACCATCTAAAATTACTAGACATACAAAGAAATAAACAAACCAAAAAATGTGTCCATCCTCAAGAGAAGAGGTCAGCACACCATGGCCCAGGGGACGGCCGTCTGCTTTTCCTTTCTTTCTTTTTTTTTTTTTTTGGTTTACTTTTAAAAATGAAGTTTTACTGGAACACAGTCATGTTCATCCACTTACATATCGCCTATGGCTGCTCTCAGACTACAACCACAAAGTTAAATGGTGACAGAGACGCTACCGCTCACAACCCTAAAATATTTATCAATTGGACCCTTTAAGAAAAGGGTTTGCCAACCCCTGTGCAAGAGAAAAGACAGTGAATGGTGACTGGTCCAGATACACGGATTAGCTGATCTATATCTATGTTGAAGTCATAAAGAAAAATACATTCGAAATAAATGAAAAAATGAGAAATTTCACCAAGAATTAGAAAAGTAGGAAAAGAACCAACTGGACATTCTAGAATTGAAAGATACAATTTCTGTAATAAAAGGGGGCAACATCACCTGCCATGTGGCTTCTGCCTTTTGAAACGTCTCTTCCTTTCCGGAACATCTATGACTTGCTGGAGGTGAACCAGTCATCTTTCTTTTTTAAAAAATTAACTGATTTATTTATTTATTTTTGGCTGCGTTGGGTCTTTGTTGCTGCGTGCGGGCTTTCTCTAGTTGCGGCGAGCGGGGGCTACTCTTTGTTGCAGGCGTGGGCTTCTCATTGCGGTGGCTTCTCTTGTTGCAGAACACAGGCTCTAGGCGCACCGGCTTCAGTAGTTGTGGCACGCAGGCTCCGTAGTTGTGGCTCATGGGCTTAGTTGCTCTGTGGCATGCGGGATCTTCCTGGGCCAGGGCTCGAACCTGTGTCCCCTGCACTGACAGGCAGATTCTTAACCGCTGCGCCACCAGAGAAGTTCAAAGCAGTCATCTTTCAACCACAAGGACACGTGCCATGTGCTATGGCTGGCAGAGCAGTAAGTGGGAAGGAACCTGGTCCTTGAGAACTTCCCAAGCACTGCACCCTGCTCATCTAGGAAATGGAAATTTCTCACAGCATCCTCACCCTCCTACCTTCCACTGTGGTTGGGTCTCTGTTACATGCAGCCCAACACATTCCTAGCTGACATTTTGACAAAGAAAATCTAATGAGGATTTGAATTATTCTATTTGACAAGTGTATTGAACTAGCAAGTTGCTGATGGAGATGTGTGCTTATTAGATGAGACAGCATGTGTCTGGTGCCCATTCAGTCCTGGCACATAGTGGCACTCGGCACAGGTGAGTTCCTTTGCCATCTTCCTGGGTCAGGTAGGGGCGGGGCAGTGGGCCTGGGCTAGTGACAGCAGGATGGAGAGGAAATACCCTTGGGACCACAGCCATGTTTGGGGTAAGAAGGTGAGAGCAGGCGAGCTGGGAGCCTGCTCCCTGACGAGCCAGCCCATCCCCGTCCAGTGTGGTGGCAGCCAGGTCCCACAGGGAGGCCTTCTGCCCACCTCGGAGGCAGGCCAGGCACTGACAGAAGAATTGGTTTAATGGTCTGTCTCCCTGGTCCTTGGGTGAAGGCTGCTACCAGTTTAGTTGGCCAAGATGAAAGAGTCAAAGGAATGCCATGAGGTTTTCAACACCTGGGCCTTTGGCAACAAATTAATTTTTTTAAGGGGCTAAAAGACTTTTTAAGGCCCAGTGGTCAGCTAGGACAGGTTTTGGTTTGGTGTGAAAAACTGGAAGGAAAATGGATAAAACAAACAAACAAAATCGAACCCAGTAAGACATAACGGCTTCAGGACCACCTACAAAGTTGTAGGATTTTTGTTTTTCCTTTATAGAATGAAGGGGCCATGGTTGGAGGAGCCAGGATTCCACAGCTCATGTCACCCCTTCTGTGGGTCCCCAGGGCCCTCTGGGCAGGGCGGAGGAGGGAAAGGCAGGTCTCTGCTGGGAGCCAGAATCCGGAAAGAGGATTTAAAGTAGATCTAGTCTGAGGATCCTCCAGCTTCTGCTTGTATTCTTCCAAGGATGAGCAGCTCACTCCCTCTTCACAAGGGCCATTTCATCTTTGGAAGTTCCACCAATTTGAATCTTCTTTTTTGTATTTGGTAGAAATCTGTCTCCCTGTGGCATGTAACCACTGGCACTAGTTCCATGCTGCAAAGCAATACGGTGATCAAATGTGGCGGCTGTGTGTGCCCACCGAGGGCTGAGCACGTCTCAAGGTCGACCTCATTTAATCCGCATAACCACCCCTTGGAGTAGACACTGTTATTATTTCCCTTTAATGGAGGAGGCCACTGATGCTCAGAGAGGTTGAGCGACTTGCCCGGCATCACACAGCTGGTGAAGAGCTGATGTGGGAGTCAAACTCCGGCATGTCTGCGACCGAGCTCTTAACTCTTACACCGCATGACCCCTTCATGGCCCCCGGTCAGCCTCTCTTTACTCTAAACCTTCCTGTTCTATCCCGATTCCTCGTGATAAACCTAGGAATGGGCACGTGACCCATCAGTGATGAAAGGGATTTAGAAACAAGTCTGCTGGGTGATCCCGGGAAAGATCTTCTTCCCTGAGAAAAGAGAGAATGCTGTGAGGAGGACCCACCCCCTCATCCCTTCGTCCCTTCTCAGACTCAGTGTGGAGACAGTTTGCGGCCGGTGGCCGTCCTGACCACAGAGGATGGGGCGAGGTTTGCTGACCAGGTGTCCCGACATCTCTGAGCTGCTGTCCCCGAATCATCTCCCTCCTGACTTCTCACGTAAGATATCTGAACGTTTTTCCGAGCAATGATTCTGCAATTAAACCAGCAGCAGAATCCCCCTGAGGGCTTGTTAACTCCCAGAGGTCTGACTCACTGGGTTTAGGCTGGGGCCTGAGAATCTGTCTTTCTGACAAGTCCTGGGGCTGTTAGATGGGGTCTGTGTTATCTGCAGCCCCAAAGCATGCCAACCAGTACGCAGAGTTGCCATTATTAGTCAAGCACCTTTCAGCCTACAGCTCCCCTGTAATCTCTGCCCTGCGGTGAGGATGCTGTGAGAAATTCCCATTTCCGAGATGAGCAGCCTGAGGTCCAAAGAGGCAAGAGTGACTTGTCTGAGGTCCCTCGATTGGTAAGAGGTGGAGCTGCCCAGGGACTCCCAAGTCCGTGCTCTGTCCCTGTGTCACCTTGTGCCGGCGCCCCCTCTGTTGGGGGTTCCCAAGCAGCGTGGCGCTGGCATTCAGCCCGCTTACAGCACTCCTGCAGACCTTTGCTGCCTCTCAGACGGATTCTGCAAGAAGGAAGGGCCAGCTCCCTCCTCAGCTGCCAGTACATCGTTTGTATGTTGGAGGTTTGGGGCCCAGAAGTTTGGGGCCTGGGATTGTGGCATCCTGGGAGGTCAGAAGAACTTCCAGAAACAGGAGAAAGAGGCACACCAAGGAAGGCTGCAGATTCTGCGGGAGGAAAGCTGGAAGGAAGGCTCCCAATGCCCTGGGGTTGCTGTCAGTGGGGTTGGGGAGGGCATTTCTACGGCCTTGACAATGCATCGTCAGAAACCAGTATTTCCCAAACATCAGTCACTATTCCCCCATCTTCGTGGGTTCTGCGGCCCACCTGCACACCTGCTTATGTGATATTTTAAAATCAACATTTAAAAAGCCTTAGATATACTTAGTAAAAAGGAAACCTGGGAGGGCTTCCCTGGTGGCGCAGTGGTTGAGAGTCCGCCTGCCGATGCAGGGGACACGGGTTCGTGCCCCGGTCCGGGAAGATCCCACATGCTGCAGAGCGGCTGGGCCTGTGAGCCATGGCCGCTGAGCCTGCGCGTCCGGAGCCTGTGCTCCGCAGCGGGAGAGGCCACAGCAGTGAGAGGCCCGCGTACCGCAAAAAAAAAAAAAAGGAAAGCTGGGAATCCCATGGTGGTCTAGCAGTTAGGACTCTGAGCTTCCACTGCAGGGGGCACGGGTTCGATCCCTGGTCAGGGAACTAAGATCCCGCATGCCACATGCGCAGCCAAAGAATTTTAAAAACTTAAAAAAAAAAGGAAAGGTAACTCCGCCATCAATGAAAATGAGAAGCACTTGTTATACATAGAAGGCCCATGAAAGCAAAGGCGGAGGGTGGGTGGCGGGAAGGAAGTCAGCCAGGAGCTCCCTGAGTCGCTCGTAGCTGACAGCGCTTGGAACACGGGGACACAAGACTCAACTGGGCACAAGGGGGCTGATGCCTGGGAAGATGGTGACTGTTAAGGACTGAACTGGGTTCCCCCCTCCCCAAATGCATATGTCGGAAGCCTTAACGCCTGACATGACTGTATCTGGAGATGGAGCCTTTTAAGGAGATAATTAAAGTTAAATGGAGTCTACAGGATAAGGCCCTGATCCCATAGGACCTGTGTCCTTATAAGATGAGGAAGAGACACCAGGGATGCTCGAACAAAGAAGAGGACACAGTGAGATGGTGGCCGTCTGCAAGCCAAGGAGAGAGGCCTCAGGAGAAAGCAGCCCTGCGGCCCCTTGATCTTGGACTGCCAGCCTCTGGAAGTGTGGGGAAATAAACCTCTGTGGTGTGAGCTCCCCCGCCTGCGGTGCCCAAGCTGACTAGGACAGTGCTGGAATGAGGCTAAGCCTGTCGTACTCACCACGCAGAGTGTGATTTGGAGGTCAGCAGTCTCAGCGCCACCGGGAGCCCGTGGCAACTGCAGTCCCTCAGGCCCCAGCCCAGACCTGCCAGACCCGGAACCTGCGTTTCGACAAGCCCCGCCCCCCGCCCCCCGCCCCACGTGATTCGCGCACATCTCAGGTGAAAATACTGCAGCAATTAGCATCTGGACGCCCCGGGCGCCACGTTCCTGGGAGGAGTGGCGTAGAAAATAGTAACGAGCCTGCAAGGAGGTTTCCATTGTTTTATTCCACAGACTGTTGAGATGTGTCCGTAAGAGATAACGTCCCAGAGACGTTTTAGAAATCAAACCAGTTTTATTGAAACGACAGCAACGTGGTCCCTGTTCATGCGAAGCACACACAACGTTTACAATAAACTTTTGTACACAGGAAGTAGTAAAATACATCATTTTTCATAGAAAAAAGCACACACGTAAGCTGCGGGCTGAGTGAGCCTACAGACAGTATGAAAAATCAGAACACGATGGGGAACAAATCAGAAGGACACCAAAATTTTTCATTTTGGGGGGCCCAGTAACACTGTTGGCCGGAGTTATGTTTTTATGGGTTTAGTGCTGAGGGCATGACGGCCCTTTAAACACGCTAAATTAGAAGGGGGTCCCTGATTACAAGGTCTTATACTTTGTAGCACTGTGTCCATTTCCAGAAGATAAATGGTTCCAGTTTCACAATGTTTGTGAAGGTGAAAAAGACAGCAAGGTCTGGTTCTGGGCGAGGAGTTTCCAGCCCATCAGACGGCCGGTTAATGAGGCGTTCAGGAACTCGGGAATTTGATTTCAACATGAGAGCAGTCCACTCACATTGGACGTTTCAGATTCTCCCTCCGGCAGGATGCTTCAAAGGCAAACCTACTGAAATTCCCCAGGACCGTCACTAATTCTAAAAACCCAAGCTTGCAGTCTGGACATGGCCACAGACATAAAGGCCTGGTGACAAGCAAAAGTCCGACAGCATAATACCTAGCATCCGGACGGTTCCAAGGACTCAGATCTTTGGCAGGAACTAGACGCGGTATCGGACAGTCTGACCAAATTCTTCCGCACTGACATTTGGAGTCGAACAGTCAGTACTTACGCATTATAACAAGCCCACAATGCACGAAGCAAAAACACAGTCCGCGCATCTCAGCTCTGTCAAGCTAAGAGTTTCATTACTTTTACAAACTCCTTTGGGGTGGGGGTGGGGGGAAGCTATCTACCTTCTGTTTCTTCACTAATTAGGGTTGCCCTGAAACAACACACCAACTTGGTTCCCCAGGTGGAGTTCCTTGTCCAGACTCTGTTAGGTTTTGTTTGTTTGTTCATTTTAAACTTTCTGCTCGTTCTTCTGCCTTTGAAATATTCTGATGGAGACTGAAATCAACTTTGAAGTCAGCATTCACGAAAAGTGATCTACTGGCCAGCCTGGTGGAGGAGGGTGGAATTTTACCTTCTGCAAAGAAATGCTATTTACAAAAGGGTATTTTATTTCACTGTGGGTTTTGGGTCTAGGCTGCTGAAGAAGTTTTGTACAGCGACGGCAGCCAGAGAGCACCGCACTCCTCAGAGCCTCAGGAACATTTGGCAAGAACTGTTTCACAAAAATAGGAAGAGAAATCCTTCCAGTGTGTTACCATCTCCTGTTGTTATGCCGCAGGACGGTTTCATAACTGCAGGCTGTCCCTCTTCCCAGAGCTGCTAACCTCGGCGAGGAATGTACTGAGGAATGAAGCCATTCCTCTCATGGCTAAAAAAATAGGTCATCCGTCGGACGGGAAATCTGCACAATTCAGTGCCGTTTTTTAAAGGCAGCAACAAAACAGCCCTACTTTGGCTGTTCTTAGACATCTCGGTGGAACCCACAAAGACAAGGAGTCGGAAAGAAAAAAGTGGGCTTCAAACAGAATTGTTTGCCAAGCAAAGACCCTGGCGGGAGACACAAAAACCAGTCTGGGCAGGGTGTGACCCACAGCAGGGAGGGGATCAAGAAAGGGTCCTGGTTCATTAGTCCTCAGTGAGACCAAAGGTCACGGCAGCAAATAGACGGGCCACGTGGACGAAGGGAAGGACCAAGACAAGACATATCTCTGGAGTTACGGCTGAACTCGAAGGAAACCAGCACTGCTGTGTATAGAACCAGCCTGCACAGAGCAGGACGGGAAGAGGACGGGTGCCAGGGCAGAGTCCCCTTGTTCCGGCCCATTTGTCTGACCAGCAAACATGAAACCCATTTTTCTCCATTGGTAGGGACGGCCTGTGTTTTTTAATGTTTTAAATAGCTACCTCTACTCCATCCCTGAAACTCCCCCCTGAGCGTTCTCGGTACGCCCCTTCCCACACCCCTGAATGCCTCGCAGTGTCAGCTCCACAGCCTTTGGAATGCTCTCTGCATCCACAACAGAACACCTCCCAGGGGGAGACCCCCGGGCCTCAGCAGGATGGTCACCGGCTGTCTGCTCAGGACCCCAAGATGCTCCCCTGGGTGGAGCTGAGACCAAGGCACGGCGGATGGGACACGACGCCAATCAAAGGAAGTTTCCCCGGCCCACCCCCCAAACGACAAAATAAAAATAAAAAGCGAACCCCCGAAGCCCTCTTGAAGACGCCCCCTTCTCCCCGACCCTGCAAGCTCACGGCCTGACGGCAAAGATCCGGAAGGCCTTTCCGTCTCGAGGGGTCCTCAAGCTGAAAAAGAAGGGAGAGCACATGTTACCGAAAGATCTGCAGGGATGGAGCGGGAACGGGGGGGGGAACTGGGTGTCCCCAAGTCCCCGCGGTGGAGGAAGCATGGCCGAGGGACAGTTGGCGAAGCTGTTGGGAGCAGAGCATGCCCCAGCCAGGAGGAGCTGGCAAAGCCCTCTGCCTCTGCAGACGCGCCTGGGTCTCAACTGAGGTCAGGGTTGTTAACTTGGAATTTGCTGGCCCCTGTCTGCCTGAACTGAACCCAGCCTCCAAGACTTCTGCCTGGTTTTTGGTACCACCTGTCAACCCAGAGAGTGGCCACCTGCTTGACCGATGAATAGGACGGCATTATAACAAGAATGCACGTGCTCCTGTTACCAGAATGGGCGCACCGATCCGACTGGGCTCACATATTGTGCAAAGGATTTTCTGTACGCCTTTACCTCCTTCCTATGAAGACCCATTAGTATCCCTATTTTGCAGGCAAAGGAGAAATTAAGCTTCTGCCAGGTCACACAGCCAGTAAAAACCACCCTCTCAAGATAGGAGCTAAATCCTTTAGCTAACTGAATGCCTTTAAAAACAACAAACAAACAAACACAAACTTCATTAAGATATAACATGCCATGAAATTCACACTTCTGAAGCGTACAATTCGATGATGTTTAGTGATGGGGGGCGGGGCTTGTGCAATCATCTCCACGATCCAGTTGTGGAGTGACCCCGGCTGCCCTGCTCGTTTCTCGAAAGCTCAGATTCCAGGGCCCTCCTCAGGCCTCTGGGCTACAGGATTTCCCTGGGTCCTCTGCCCAAATGACTAGTCTGGGAGAGTCACCCGGAGCTACGAGGCACTCAGCTGTTGGACGTGGTGGGTAAGCCGCACTGGGGACCACTGCCAGGCTCTGTGATGCTGACTCACTACCAGCAATTCTACAGATGGGGCAGTGGGTGCCTCCACGCACAGGGCCCCCCAACAACCCAGGGACAAGGGGCCACTCAGGCTGTCGTCCAGGCAGGTACCCTAAGGTTCCTGGAGGTCCTGCCCAGTCCTACCAAGCATCCCCATTGAACAACCGGCCCACCCGGAAGGCACGAGCCCCGCTGAACCGAGTGTGAATTTCTCAACACAGCACACAGCTGGCCGACTAGGTATCATGTGACACCAGCTGTGGTCCCTTCCACTGCTTCAGGCAAGGGGAGGGGTTCCTATTGTTCAAGCTTCAAACATTTACTGAGCTCTAGTTCTCCTAGGAAAGTTGCCAGTTGTGTGTGTCTGGTGAAAAACAAGTGTGATCGGATGAATTATAAAATAATCTCCTTTTCTAAATCTTGCCCTCTGACTCTTTTTAGCCTAGTTTGTAGCTCTCACAGGTATACGAAAAGGAATGTAAATTGGTACAGCATTTCTGGACAATTTTCACAAAAGGTACTGGATGAATTTTCTAAAAGATATTGAACAATTTTCGTAATGGGCATTAAAACTCCTACAAGCACTCCTGAACGAAGAGCTGAACTCAGCATTTTGTCTGTCATTCAACCAGTGTTTACTGAAGACCTACTACGCACAGGCATCAAGTTGGGTGTCAGGGACACAGGGTCAACCAGACCGATGGGATTCTTGCCTTCATGGAGCTTATACAGTCTGGGGGGTGGGAGATCAACAGCTAACTATGTGTGAGAAATACGATAATTTCAGACAGTGGCGGGTGCTGGGAGGAAAACAGCACAGGGTGACGGGATCAGATTAGATTGGGGAGGAGGGCTACTGGAGACCCAACAGCAGGAGGACGCTTCCTCGGGCAGGTGGCATTTGTATGTCGGTCTGAACGACGTGCGGGGCCCAGCCATGGGAGGTATAGGAGCTGGGAGAGTCTGGGGTTGAATACTGGCAGGTGCAAAGGCCCTGAGGCGAGATTTTGGTATCCAGGAACAGAGAGAAGGCTAGTGACAGGCACTGCTGTGACGAGGAGGGTGACGCACCAGGAGGGTGGAGAAGTGGGTGGGGTGGTGGTAGGTGTGGACTGCCCGTAAGGGGTAAGGGGCAAGGATTTTATTCTCAGCCCTAGGGGGCAGGGTACCAACAGGAGAGAGGCACACTGTGCCTCCCAGAAAGAAGTCGATTTGGTAGCTGTGGGTACTCTGATAAAAGGAAGTTACCTAAGAAAAGTGTGGGGAAAGCACATGGGCTTGTGCAAAGATGTTCTTTGCTGTGTTGTTTACAAGAGCAAAAGAGAAAAAGGAAACAACCCAGATGTCAGTCAGCTGGGTAAAGAAATGATGGTCTGGCCACACAATGGAATAGTGTGGAGCCACAGGAATGACGACGTGGCTATGTCAGGCATTGGAAATGTCGGAAAGACACTCACAACCTGTTGCCGATTGAAAAAGAAAAATGAACCGAACGATGCAGAGTCTGATCCCTTTTTTTTGTAGAAAAAAACCCGAAACAAACACATAAGAAATAAGCTGTTAGTGTGTAAACAGGAAAAATCTGGAAGGGAACATACCAGAATGTTTACAGTGGGTGTTTCTGGCTATGGGGTTTTCCATGATAGTAATTTCTTTCCTCTCTTTTTTTTTTAATTTAAAAAAATGTTTTGGCCACACTGCGCGGCACGCGGGATCTTAGTTCCCCAACCGGGGATCGAACCCACGCCCCCTGCAGTGGAAGCGCAGAGTCTTAACCACTGGACCGCCAGGGAAGTCCCATGATAGTAATTTCTTAATATTATTTTCGCTATTTCTTGAAGTTTCTCTAATCTTATTATGAAAAGTAGGGGGGAAAAAGGAAGGAAGGAAGGGAGAAGGAGAGAAAGGAAAAGAAAGAAAGAGAGAGAGAGGAAGAGAGAGGGAGGGAGAGAGGAATGGAGGAAGGAAGGGCGGGATGGATGGAAGGGAGGAAAAACCAGCACAAAAATCCCGTCGCAGAACTGGGAGAGAACCTCAGCTGGACTGAGAAGCTTCTGGGGCATCCCCTTGGGCTGACTTAGTGCCCAAGGGTCGCTGACCTATTGGATGAGCTGGGATGGGTGCTCTGGGAAAGGTCGAGTGTCTGCAGCCTCGGGCGGTGTCACCAGCCCAGCTCCGGTGAGTGATTCCAGGCTCCTGACGGCCACTCACCCTGCCCTCGGCTCCAGGGTTCAGCTCTTTGTACCAGCAGCTGTACCCAGCACACACACCACCATACCCCAGACACTGCCTCCAGCCTTTAAATAATCTTACCCCGTCCGTGCCTCACAGCCCCGCGCGAGATCTCTAGGGTTCCTCCCACTTACAGAGAGGGAACCAAGGCTCTGAGAGGGGATGTGATTTGCCCCCAATTCCAACACCTGTTCCAGGTACAGCTGGGGGGTGGATGCAGGTCTGTCGATGCTCTGGGACCCTTTCCTAACCCTTATCCTAAATGGGTGGGCTGTGGCCACGCCATCCCTGAGGACCACACTGGCCAAGCCCGCATGGCAGTGGGGGGACTCAGAGGCTGGGAGCCCCTCGCAGGCGGGAGGTCACAGGTCCTGCAGGAGCCGCAAGCATAAGGCTGCGTCCTGGAGGCTCACTCCTGTCGGTGAAAATTACTCAGGCAGGAATTGATCGGCGTGCGGCAGCACACAACACAGACTGCATTAAAGAGAGAGGACAGCCAGCCATCTGTCCTGGGAGGGACGGAGGGGTTGTCCACCAGTTGGCCGCTGACCCCATGGAGTCACGGAACCCAGCGATAAAAGGATGGCGGAGTATTGCTCTTCTGGCTTTTAAATGTGCAATATCTTGTTTATTATTAATATCACTTATATGTATACACGTACGTATTTGTATTTATATATGTGTGTGTGTTATACATATATATACAATTTTTCTTTTGAAGATTCTAACCCTACTCTCCCACAGTCGCACCCTCTACTGATCTTCCAGGAAAATTCAAGAGTCAGACACAGTTTCAGATCTTATCTGTCGGACCTTGGGGTGGTCGATCTATTTCTCTGAGTCTCAGTTCCCACATAGGTAAACAGGGTCCATAAAAGTACCCCCTCCTCAGGGACCCTGTAGGAAGTGAATGCGCTTATCCAGGGAAAGCATCTGAGTCAGTGCTTCGCAGTTAGCAGGCGCTCAAAGCCATGGGCCATGGACACCGTCACCCTGCTAGGTTTAAGCCTCATTCTCCCATCAGGAGAATGGTGGGTACATGCACGGCGATGAACAAGTTATCCACACAAAAGCCCAATCCCCAACGAATCAACAAACCTCTTCATCTTATTTCATGAACTATGAAATATTTTTTTGGGAAAAAAATTTCAGAGCAGGGTGTATACACAATCTCCATTTTCATTTTTATGTGTGTTGCCCGGGGGAAAAAAAGGCCTGGAAGAGCTATAAGTAAGCAGTTAACAGAGCTTAATGGGATGCCTGCGGGAACTCTTTTTTTCTAATCCCTAGACATATTATTTAAATAATAAGTATGTATTTCTTTTCTAATAAATATTTTTAGGGTTACAAACAAGTATACCTTAGAACTGTAAGGCTCACCCCAACCCCTTCTGGGAAGGGCCTGTGCCCCAAGGTCAATGACTTGTCTGCAGTGAGGAGTCACGTGTGCTGGTTATAAGCATGGGTGCTGGAGCAGGCATCCTGGGTTCAAGTCCTGGCCCTGTTGCTTGCTGGCTGAGTGACCTTGGGCAAGTTGCTTTACCTCTCTGTGCCTCCCTTTCCTTACTGATAAACTGTCGTCCCTGCCTCATGGGGCTGTTGGGAGGACGAGATGAGCTAATGTGTGTACAGATCTTAAGAGCGCTGGGAAGCGGGAACAGGCAGGGAGGGAGACGGCAGAGGAAACCAGTTCAGCCTTGGTCCAGCTGGCCTGGGGGAGAGTGCTAAGCTCATTCGATCTGGAAATAACGGCTCAATGGTTTCTGCTTCCCAGAGTTTCTGGACATGTCGAGAGATTTTCAGACGTCCAACGCTTGAGACTCCCAGAGCTCACAGTGGCTACCGAGTGCTTGAAATGCAGCTCGCCCAAACTGAGACGTGCTCTGTGTGCAAAATACCCGGTAGGTCTCCCAGCTCTTATGAATAAAGGAGAGTGCAAGTTTCTCATCAATACTTCTATTCATACGTATTGAAGATAATATTTTTGATACACTGGATTAAATGAAATATACTCTAAATTCTCCCATCTGTTTCTTTTTACTGTGATTACTAGAAACTTCAAAATCCCATATGTGGCTCGCGGTACGCGTCTGGGACATGCCGCAGTAAACAGAGGCCCCTGAGGATGAAGATTTTTGTCTCTTCCGTCCCTGCCATGGCTCCGGCCCCGAGGACAGTGTCCAGCACACAGGAGCTGCCCCATAAATGCTAGTTCAGTGAGTCTACTATTTGGATAAAGGTCCATCCACATACATACCATCAACCTCTATAAACAGGTTATATCTGTTAAAACCAAGTAACCAAGGATGTTATCTGTCATTGTGTGGTATATTTCCCAATCTCATTGTAAAATCTGTCTTAAAAAATGGTCCTGGGGGCTTCCCTGGTGGCGCAGTGGTTCAGAGTCCGCCTGCCGATGCAGGGGACACGGGTTCGTGCCCCGGTCCGGGAGGATCCCACATGCCGCGGAGCGGCTGGGCCCGTAAGCCATGGCCGCTGAGCCTGCGCGTCCGGAGCCTGTGCTCCGCAATGGGAGAGGCCACAGCAGTGAGAGCCCCGTGTACCGCAAAAAATAAAAAAAAAAAAAAGTAGTCCTGGTCTCAGAAAAAATCCTGAACTGATATCCATCCAGATGTCCAGCTTCTTTCCGAGAACATCTGGACAAACCCTGGTCCCAACATCTGAAGCTCTTCCACACCCCTCTTCCTTCCCTTCCTTCATGCGCACGTGCGGGAGAGAGAAAGTGCCTGTCCTCTTACATTATCCCAGTTCTGCATGGTCATCTTTCAAAACTTTCAGGAAATCCTCTTCTAAAAACAGACAATTGCTAAACCAAAGCCACTCTGAAGCAGAAACAACTTTTGGCCCGTGTCCTGAGAATTCTGTAGAGGAGGTTTTGTTTGTTTGATGGATTGAAGGATTCCCTAAATTTAGAATGCAGCTTGCTGTGAACGGGTTGCTATATGTCCAGTGTCCACATCTCCCTTGGGACTGCTGTGACCACTCCACGGTCCCAGCAAACACTGGGGACAGAGCCACCCTCCGGTCCCAGGCTGGGTTCCCAGAGTTCCTAATGGGAACAGGCTCTGGGGAAATTTCTCAGCCCTCGTCTCTACGCAGAGGGCCACCGAGGTCCCATCTAAACAAGGGGAGGATGGGGCATGGCCCTGCCTGGGGCATCCAGATATCTCTGAAGGAGCCACGTCACCAGGGAGGCACCTCCAGATAGTAAGGGGGGGCCCCGCTTGGTGTACTCGGCTCCCTGGTACCTCCCTCCACAGCCATGACGCCTGTGCCCTGCTACAGATGATGTTGTTATTTCTGCATGGTCTGTGCCCCAACTAGATGATAGGCCCCACCAGGGCAGAGGTCCCAGTGCCTGGGACATCGTAAGGGCTCACCACGCATATGCCACCTGATGGGTGAGTGCAGGTGGAAAGGATGGATGCCAGGGCGAAAAAACAATTCCTGTAGGATGCTTTTGTCCTTGTCCAGAAGATAATCCATGCGGGCTATTTCCTACAACCGAGTTACCTGCCCCTACGTGACAAGAACCATAGCGTCTTGAGGTTTGCAACAGGCCTTAGAGGTTATGTCATAGCAACGAGGCCAGCGGATCCATCAGACACTTACTCAGAGCCACTGGGTGAGTGCTTTGCCCACACTGTCTCATTTAATCCACACAGTAGCCACTGACAGAGGGGGAACCAAGGCGTGGGGAGACTGCCTGCCCAAGGACACCCAGCTGGTGAGCAGTGCGGCGGGGTCGCAAACGCCATCGGACCCTGTGTGCCCTCCTGGCCTGGTCTCTTCCCTCTGTACGTGCAGGGCGGACTCTATCATGCTGGTGCCCACGGATCCCAGCACCGGTCCAGGCCACCCTGAATACGTAGTAAATCAATGACTCTGCATCACAAACTATCAGAATCATGGGCGGTGCCGACTGTGTGCCAGGGACGTGGTCACCCTGGCGTCACCCTCACAGTAGCGGCTCTCACCCTCCAGTGGGCATCAGGACCCCCAGAGGGCAGGTCCACGCAGCCTGCCCAGCCCGTTCCCCGAGGGTGTGTCCGAGGTGGGCCGGAGAACGTGCTTTTCTAGCAAAGCCCCCATTGATCTCGATGCTGCTGGTATGGGAGCCACTTGGAGACCCACTGTTTTACCACCACCCCAGGGGGCAGGTGCTATCATTTTCCCCTCTAAAGCTTGGGAAACTCACCCAGACATCACCACAGATTTCAGCACGCAGGACCTACTCAGGGGAAAGGGTTCGAGAAGGAAGGGAAGCAGAATCTCCACTTGCTAAAACTTTTCTGAATAGTGTGGGGGCATCAACCACCCCGGGGCCTGGAAAAGGCTGCCTGGAAGAAGACACGGTCGGCCTTCCGCATCCGCAGGCTCTGCATCCGTGCGCCCACGATTCAACCATCCGCGGCCGCGGAGTCCATGGATGTAGACGGCCTCCTGGACTCTGACACTGTAGGTAAGGACCTGAGCATCCGCAGATTGCGGGATCTTTGGGGGATCCTGGAACCAAGGCCCCGCGGATACCAAAGGGCCACTATACTTATAATGACGGCGCAATTTGGGCGGGTCCTTTGGGCAGAGAGAACTACAGGTGGCGGGGGAGTTAACAGTGGGGAAGAAGATACTTTGGGGGAGCCCCTCTCAGTCCCTAACCTTCCCCAGACACCCACCTGTGTCTCAGCCCTGGGATGGGGGTGGCGGCTGCTGGGGTCTTTTCTCTCTAAGGTGGGGAGAGAAAACAAAGCCCAGCCTACCAGCTTCTCACCAAGACGGTTTCTCCTAAAGGGGCACAAAGAGCTCAAGAGATTGGGGTCCTGGCATTTCTTTCCAGCCTGGCCAGGAAATTCCACCTAATCAGCTGCTTCATTTCCCTCCCATTAAATCAATGGAATTTCCCTTCATTACGCTTTTCCCAAACAGAGGTTGCAAACTTTGCAGGAGAAAATGCAGAAGCTCTTAACTCTAGCTCAGAACCCTGGGATTCTGCGTCCCTTGATTCTGCAGGGGCTTCCCATACCTGGGAAGCACCATCCTGGGGCCCAAAGCGCCCCAGGGGGCTGGGAGGGTGGGGACAGCCGAGAAGTTCCCTGGAGCCGTGAAAGCCCAGGCTTCAAGGGACCCGACATAGTTTGTATTCTTGATTTTACATTCCTTTCCTAAAGCGCTCCCTCAAACATAAAATCTTCAGCATTCCCCTCTGCTATGGGCTGAATCGTGCCCCCAAGTTTATCTCTTGAAGTCCTAGTCTCCGGTACCCTCAGAATATGACTGTACTTGGGAGACAGGGACTTCAAAGAGGTGATTAAATTAAAATGCGGTCATTAGCGTGGGCCCCAATCCAACGTGACTGGTGTCCTGGCAAGAAGAGCTAGGCGGGGTACTTCCCTGGTGGTGCAGTGGTTAAGAATCCGCCTGCTGATGCAGGGGACACGAGTTCAGGCCCTGGTCCGGGAAGATCCCACGTGCCGCGGAGCAACTAAGCCCGTGCGCCACAACTAATGAGCCTGCGCTCTAGAGCCCGCGTGCCACAACTACTGAGCCCGCGTGCCACAACTACTGAAGCCCGCGCGCCTAGAGCCCGTGCTCCGCAACAAGAGAAGCCACCGCAGTGAGAAGCCCGTGCGCCGCAAGGAAGAGGAGCCCCCGCTCGCCGCAGCTAGAGAAAGCCCGTGCAGCATGGAACACCCAACGCAGCCAAATAATAAATAAATAAATTAATTAATTAATT
Organism: Lagenorhynchus albirostris; assembly: GCF_949774975.1. Classification (NCBI taxonomy): domain Eukaryota; kingdom Metazoa; phylum Chordata; class Mammalia; order Artiodactyla; family Delphinidae; genus Lagenorhynchus; species Lagenorhynchus albirostris. Next base: position 56,553,180 of record NC_083113.1, on the reverse strand, counting down.
AATTTAAAAAAAAAGCAGAGCTAGGCAACATTTCCACCAAGCCTCCCAACAGTCCCCTAAAGTGGAGACTATGGTTATACCCATGTCACAGGCGAGGAAACGGAGGCTCCGGCACCCTGCTCAAGGTCACAAAGCTGGTAAGAAGCAGGGCCTAGGTCTGCTGCACTGCAGACTCAGCTCTTATTTATGTAACGAGATGCAACTACATTCTGATGCAGCTATACATAACCACTGTGTGACTACAATTTGATCCCACTGTTTTGTTGGGGACGTGGGCGGGGGCCGCACACACACATATAGAAAAAGGACCCTTTTTTGGGACACACACCAAAAATCTCAGCAACTGTCCCAGGTGACAGGTAACAGATGCTTGTTTTCCTTTGGGCTTATCTGACGCCTCTAAATCGTCTACAAAACATGTGCTGGTCACAGAGGAAAGTTCTTATTGTGAAAAAAAAAAAAGGAAGAGAAAAGAGAAGGACAGGCTTGTCCTGGGCGTTCTGATATTTTAAAGGGCACTGTCTTTGGCCCTCCTCCAACGCCCCTCACTGGCCTTGGGTGTCGAGGGTCCGAGGACGCAGCCGCCCTACCTTTCAGACTGAACTCCGTTCCTGAGAGAGCCCACGTAGATCTTCTTTTTATCCACGGGCATCACGTCCACGTAACCCCCGCTCTGGTTTCTGATGACTCCTGCATGCACGGCGGTCTTACAGATGCTTGAAGTCTGAAAGCCCAGAAAGAGCTGTGATCAGTGTCAAGGGCAGGTGCTCGGGTGAAGAAGCCCTGCTGGGGTCAACCGTTACTTGGCCTCCTGGCTGGTGGCCAAGGAACCCCTAGGAAGTAACCGCGGCCTAGGAAGTAACCACGGCTACCTTAATTCCTCAGTGGTCTCTCCAGGGAGACCTGGCCTCATCCGTCCATTCATTCATATGTTCATTTTATCAACAAATATTTTCTGAGCACCTACTACGTGCCGGGCACTGTACTGGATATAGGAGGATTCAGCGGGGAACAAAATAAAGACTGTGCCTTCATGGAGTCAAGGGAGACGGACAAACAAGGGACTCAGGCTATGAAGAAAACAAAACCAGATCACGAGATAAAATGACTGGTGGAGGGAGCTCTTTTAGAACGGTTAACAAGGAAAGACTGCTCTTGACGTGACATTTGAGCTCAGATCAGAGTGACAACACGGGAACCAGCCACAGCCATGGGAATATCTCTGGCCAGAGCGTCCCAGGCAGAGGGAGCAGCTCGTGCAAAGGCCCTGGGGTGGGAATGAACCTGTCATGTCCAAAGTACAGAAGGAGGGACAGGGTGGCTGGAATACAGTGGGTCCAGCAGAATGTGGCAGGAGAGGGGGAGAGGTGAGAAGGGGCCAGTCACGTGGGTCTGTGAGGGCCACAGGGTGGGGTCTGGGTTCATTCCAGGTGCCAAATGAGCCACTGGGTTTCAAGCAAGGGTAGGATGTGTTGTTTTCTAAAGTCATCAAATCATCTAATTCCTGGGTAACAAAATTGTCGAGTTAAACTTTCATTAGGGGCTTAACTTATCCAATAGAAAAATGGCCCTCAGATTGGACTGTCTGAGAGTAACTAATCAACATTTCCCAAAGTTGGGGAAATTCATTCAGGGGTGCGCTGGCTGGTGCCCGCTAAAGATGCAGCCTCCTGGGCCTCCCCCTGACCTACTGACTCAGAACCTCCTCAGGTGAGGGCCAGGTGATCCTGACACACACTCAAGGTTAGGAACCAGGTAGGTAGCACCCTCCTGCCTCTTCCGCGGTCATTGCATCTGGCCTGGGCTGGAACCTAACACTGGCCCTGGCAGTGACTCCCCACCCTCACTGCAGCTCAGAGCCACCTGCAGCATCTTTATGTGAAGACGATGCCCAAGTCCCCGCCCTTCCCATCCCTCCCACCCCCAGATTCACTTGCTCTGGGGTGAAGCCCGAGACTGAGTATTTTATTTTATTTTATTTATTTATATATTTTTTTTGACTGAGTATTTTAAACACTTGCTGGGTGATTGTCAGGTGCAGCCGGGGCTGCAGACATGAGCGGAGCTAATCCATCTGTGGGGTGAACAGCCTCCTTCATGGTAAGTGGAGCTATCGTCGACTCTGAGCTTATTAAATACCAGCCTGGGCTGCCTTTTGTTTGTCATCTCATTTAATCTTCCAATGACATGGGTGACTACTGTCATTCCCACTTTACAGGCCAGAAAGCACAGGGTCAGTGAGATTAGATGACGTTGCCAACGCCCTGCAGACAGTTCAGGGTTTGGCAGTGATTCCAAATGAGGTCTGGCGGACGGCAAAGTCTGCGCTTCTATGGTCGGCAGAATAAAGGCCCCCAAAATGCCCATCCTCGTCCCTGGAACCTGTGGATATGTGACCTGACATGGCACAAGGACTTCACATGCAATGGGAGAAGATCCTGGATTACCCGGGTGGGCCCAGTGGAATCTCAGAGGTCCTTACAAGAGGGAGGTGGGAGGGTCAAGGAAAGACTGGAACACCCAACGCAGCCAAATAATAAATAAATAAATTAATTAATTAATTAATTTTTAGAAAAAAAGCAGAGCTAGGCAACATTTCCACCAAGCCTCCCAACAGTCCCCTAAAGTGGAGACTATGGTTATACCCATGTCACAGGCGAGGAAACGGAGGCTCCGGCGCCCTGCTCAAGGTCACAAAGCTGGTAAGAAGCAGGGCCTAGGTCTGCTGCACTGCAGACTCAGCTCTTATTTATGTAACGAGATGCAACTACATTCTGATGCAGCTATACATAACCACTGTGTGACTACAATTTGATCCCACTGTTTTGTTGGGGACGTGGGCGGGGGCCGCACACCTATAAAGAGGCAGAGAGAAGCAGCATGAGAAAGACCCAACAGCCTTTCAGACTGTCAGCTCCTGCCACGTCCCTTCCAAATCCAGGTCATTCCAGACAAGTTACTGGTTTTGCAGAAGAAGGAAAAAATGCTCACAGCAGAGGGCCCCGCCCTGCCTGCTCCCTGGGAAGTTAATACTGCTGTAAAAAGGTGGAGAGGCTCAGAGTTGAAAGGTACCCTCACGCTAAAGACGGGAGAACTGGATTTCTCGGTTTCCACCACTAATCGACTTGAGTAACTGAAGGCCAGTTTTTCTAACCCCGCTCAAACATGTCTTGTCTTCAGTAAATAAATTAAATGGATGAGGGCAGGGTTCCTTAGCCTGAAGTGGGCTCTGGGGTGGGGGTGGGGCAGCCTGTGAGGCCCTGAGGCTACGGGCATAACTCTGTGGACCTACAGGGTCAGCAAGAACTTTCGAGGTTTTAGCACCGAGCCCAGGAAACCCCGCATCTCAGGCAAAGTGGGATGGTTGGTCAACCCTGTCGGCACAAGGAAGCCTTTTTATCCCCCTGGAGGAAGGATCCACAGCTTTTCAGTTCTCAGAAGGGTTTGTGCCCCCAGAAGATTAAGAAGCAATAAATCTGCTGCCATCTAAAAGAGAGGCAGAGAGACCTTGGAAGTGAAATGATCACTGTAGAATCCTTCGAAGTTCGCTGCGAGCGGGGCTGAGCTGTGGAAGCGAGCGTGGGTGGGGCTTCTCACCGGCAGGCAGAGCTGGGATTTTTTTCTGTCTCCCTCAGTATTGCTCACCCTCTGAGTTACCAGCCCCAGGGCCTGCCTGGGGAGGCACATCCTCTGATGGTAGCTGCCAGGAGGTGGGCGCTTTGGTGTTGTGGCCTCTGTGACAGTCCTTTGCCCCGTCCCCGGAGGATTTCTGGGCACCAGAGGCACAGAAGTTTCCCACGATAACATCCAGCCGTGGGAATGGAAACCACACACGCACAGCCTGATCTTTCCTGCACGGGCCCTGCGATCACTGCACGCGTCTTCCACCGCTGATGCTGGACAAACCCTTTCCTCCCCTTGCCCCCTACCTCTTCCCACCCCTCTCCTCTCCCTGCTTCTTCCCCAGAGGTACAAGTTATCTGCTTTCTCTCCTCAGGACCCAAGGCAACACCGATATCTGAATATTTATTAACAACCACTATCAACAAAGATCTGGTCTCAGCAACACTGTCCCCACCACTTGTTGGCTGTGTGGTCTTGGATGACCTATTTTAACCCCCGGAGCCTCTATTTTCTTAGTATAAAGTGAGGATCAGGGGCTTCCCTGGTGGCGCAGTGGTTAAGAATCCGCCTGCCAGTGCAGCGGACATGGGTTCGAGCCCTGGTCCGGGAAGATCCCACATGCCGCGGAGCAACTAAGCCCGCGCGCCTAGAGCCCGTGCTCCGCCACAAGGGAAGCCACCGCAGTGAGAAGCCCGCGCACCGCAACGAAGAGTAGCCCCCGCTCGCCACAACTAGAGAAAAAGCCCGCGTGCAGCAACGAAGACCCAACGCAGCCAAAAATAAAATTCATTAATTAATAAAGTGAGGATCATATTGGTAACCCTTTTGAGCATTTACCAGGGTGGGCCCAGTTCTAGGTGTTTCACATGATTGATATGGTAATCTCCCACTAACCTGCAAGGTAGGTATTTATTATTATTATTATCATTATTCCCTCTTAACAGGGGTTAAATGACTTGCCCCCAATCGCTGGGCTAGCAAACAGCAGAGCTGCGACTGCTACCCAGACCGGCAATCCGCATTACTTACTCCACAGGGGTCAGTAAGAACCTAAGAGGGCCTATCGAGACGATTAAGTAAGATCAAGGGCTAAATGCAGGCTTGCACACAGTAAGTGCTCGATAGATGTTCGTTAATAAGACAAATATCACCATAATCATCATTCTCACCACCACCATTATCGAAAATTCTCAAGGGACTGTCCTCTCTAACCCAGTGGTCCTCAACGTGTAGTCCCAGACCAGCAACATCAGTGTCACCTGGAACTTGTTGGAAATGCAGATGCTCCGGCTCTGCCTCAGACCCCGTGAGTCGGAAACACGTGGGGTGGGACCCGGAACCGTTTGAACAGCCCTCTGGGGGATTCTGATGTATGCACGAGTGTGAGAATTTATCCAGCCACCGAGGGAGATAGGACAGATAAGAAAACTCAGGTTCAGAGCAGGGAAAAAGGCTGGTCCACCATCCCACGACTGGTAAATGTCACAGCTGGGGTTTCAGTCTGCATCTTCCGACCCAGACTTCATTCGTAGGCTACACCCTGCTGCTTCTCCTGCCTGCAGCTCACCACAAAGCACGGGCTCTGCCAGCTAATGCAGTCCGGGGGAGCAGGCAGGAACTGCAGGCACTGTTAGGCCCTTCGAAGGTCGGGAGACAACGCTCCCAAAATAAATCTCTCAGCGAAACAGACATTTTCCAAAAGGCATCATCATTTCCCAGAATACAGAGTGACCTAGAAACCAAGGCCAGAAAAGAACCTCTGATATGGAGATAGCTTTCTCTTTCTCCCTTTCTTGTTTCCTTCTTTTATTCTCTGAAGAGCTGTTTAAGCACTGACTACTGGAGTATTTTTGCTGATTTATTGTTTCAACAAACATGAATAGAACAATTATTGGGTGCCAAGCCCTGTCATGAGCACAGTGCTTCCAAAAGCTCAAAACCCTAGTGAAGAAGAGACTGTATACAGGATTTCACCAACTGTATACAGGATTTCACCAACAGGCCTGTTCACACCTGTGCATTTGTGAGTGTGGGTGCATTCAAACAAGGCAGAACAGGGTAGGGAAAGAACAGACCCTAAGGCAAGATACACCCTCATTTGCATCTCGCCTTTGCCATGTACTAGCTGTGTGATTTGGGGCAGGTTATTCTGAGCCTCACTTTCCTTGTCTGTAAGATGGGGATAACAATACCTAGAGATGGTGTTTTTTTAAGAGCCTAAAATACAGTAAAAAGTAGCCTTGTGATATTACTAAATTTTCATCAAGTTCTTGTATTTCTAAATATTTTTTCTTTTTCTCTTTTCTTTTTCTTCTTTTTTTCTTTATACGTTTAGCTGCTACACTGTTTGGAGCATACAGATTTGATTTTCATATCTTCATGAATTGTACCTTTCGTGCCACTGCATAACGAACTGTCTTGTCCCGTTCAGTATGTTTAACTTTAAATTCCACTTCCTCCGATAGCAATATTGCCACTCCTGCTTTATCTATTTGTTTCTTTGTATTTGGCTGGAATCGTTTTGCTCATCCCTTTACACTTCAAGCACTTGAAAATCGAAGATGCTGTCTTTCAGTAGCAGATTTGGGTTCCAACATTTACTATAACAATTGATATACATTATTTTACTCCTTCATTAAACTTTTAGAACTCAATTTTGAATTAGCAGCTTTCAAGGAGAAAAAAAAGACTCATTTAATCGGGAAAGAAAAAAAGATGGGGGTGGGGGGCAGGTAGCCACGAAGGTTGCTTTGACTTGGCAGAACTCAGTGACCTCCCATTTACAGGACTCCAGCATAAATGAAGGCAGATGGGGGCGAAGGTGATGGTCGTGGGTGAGGGAGAACGGTAAAAATGAAGGCTGAGTAAAAATGTCAGCTGGGGATGAGCGATGCTGATCTCATCATGGACTTTTAAACCTAGAAGATTTCCTAGACTAGAAAATCCCAGCTCTGGCTCATTCTACGGAGAGATAAACAACTTGGCAAGAAGATCAAATAGTCTGTTGGGCAGAACTGTGACCACAGTCACATCTTCTGGATCACCATGTCCCTAAAGCCTGGACCACCGGAGGGAGCAGACTACTTTTTGAAGGCCTCACTTCAGAAAAATCAGCCTAGGCAAACTAAATTATTATATATGGGACGGATCGACAACCAGGTCCCACGGTATAGCACAGGGAACTATATTCAATATCCTGTGAGAAACCATAATGGAAAAGAATAGGAAACTATATATGCGTTACTGAGTCACTCTGCTATACGGGAGAAATGAACATAACACTGTAAATCAACTATACTTCAATAAAATTTTTAAAAAAGGAAAAGAAAAAGAAAAATCAGGCTAAAGCTTCCTTGCTAAAGTTAGGAGGGAAAAATGGAAGAACAGGCTCCAATATAATAAGAGTGGTTATTAACAAGTAGTAAATTGGAGGTAGCTTGTATTTTCTTCCATGTGCTTTTAGCTCCGTGTGTACACAGCCACAAAGAAATGCAGTGAGTACAGTGGATGAACAGCTTATAAATGCAGCAGGAGAGCCAGAAGGGTGATTAGATATCTGGGGGAATGAAGTGTGTGATGCATGGGAGCCTTCATATGAAAAAAGCACGTCAGTAGAGAAGCAGAATTCAGTTCACCAAACTCTGAAGCCCTCTGTGTAAGAGGAGGTACACCTGTGTCCGTATTCATGAGCACACATTGGTGGAAGTTCAAATATTTCTGTAAATGGAGAAACTAGGGCAATGGTAGCAAAAATGAGTGATCTAAAATTAGCTAGAGGCACAGGAATGGGATCTCAAGTTTCTGGTGTCCAGACCTTGGAATGTGGTTTCTGTGGGGTGGCAGTTGAAAAGGCCAAAATACTCACGTCTGCATAGATGTTGGTTCCAAGCACGGGAGCCCAGTAGGATGGCTCATCTTTGCAGTGCGCCGGACAATGTACTCTGGAAAACAAGCAGAATTTAGGTGATGGTTATAATCAGCAGAAAACAAAATTTCTTGAGAAAAGCAGCTGGCCCTCTTTATTTGAACATCAAGATTTAAGCACTTGGGTGAAAGGCAACTACCACACGGTTTACTCTTTAAGAAAAAGATATGCCTCTCCTACCCTAGCAGTGATAAAGATATTCTTCCTTAAAAGTGCATATAGAATTTTAAAACCCCGTATGGGGAGGCATAAATTGGGAGACTGGAATTGACATATATACACTGCTATATATAAAATAGATAACTGATAAGGATCTACTGTATAGCACAGGGAACTCTACTCAATACTCTGTGATGGCCTAGATGGAATAGAATCTAAAAAAGAGTGGAGATAGATATATGTATAATTGATTCACTTAGCTGTACACCTGAAACTAACACAACACTGTAAATCAACTATACTCCAATAAAATTTTTTTTAATAAATAAATAAAATTTTTAAAAGCTGTAACTAAAATGAAAGGAATGAAAGGTTTTTGGGTCATTTGCTGGTTGATTACTTGATTAAAGTTGCTGGTTTACTCAGTGTACCTTAGTAATGCATGCTTTCTGTTTCTTTTTTCTGACCAGTCACTTATTAATAAAATGGAATATATTTATGGGGAAAAAACCTCCATACAACAAGATATGTACAAACGGCAAAGGTGAAAGGAAATAAAAATCTAAGAGAGGCGAGTATGGGATTGTAAGGGGTTGTGCCTCCCATTCTTGGATGTTGGCTGGTTCATACTGTGGCTACATTATGGAGATTACAATCAATAGATTTTCGGAAACGCCACTTCCCTGTGCAGGGGAGGAAAGGGTGGAGGCCTTCACCTCCGTGAGTCACAGAATATTCCAGGCAGGGGGCACTGATAACCCGGGGCAGGAAGGGTTGGCTCACCGCTGCGTCAGTCAGCACATCCCTGCCATAGGGGATGAGGAGAGTGCCTCAAACTGGAATCTCTCACACCAGGAAAGAACATGAGCTTTACTTAAACAAAGGTCTTTTGTCTTTAACCGGAACAGGTGCACCATGGGCTGGAGCCCAGGGACCAAGGAACCAAAACGACATCTGGAAGCCCTCTGGCTTGTGAGTAGCAAAGGGGAGGATTCAGGAACCCCATCTGGTCCCCTCACTGGCCCCCCTCCCGGGGCTCTTCCCTGCTCACACCTCGGGGTTCTCCACCTGTTAGATTTTTGTTTTGTTTTTGTTTTGGCCATGCCGCACAGCTTGTGGAATCTCAGAGCTACATGACCCAGCTTCTGACAGGATCTAACGGGTACTTTGGAGATACCCCTTCTTTTGTTCTGATGCAACATCCTCCCAAAACTCAGCCAATTAAGGTTTGGGCAGATGCACGTGAAACCCACTCCTTAGACAAACACATTGCGGTACATCCACAGAATGGAACACCCGCCACTCGGCAACATGAAAGGATAAAACAAATCGCCGATTCCCTCCACAACACGGATGAATCGCAAAGCACTGTGCAGAGTGGAAGAAGGCAGATACCCAAGTCTCCGTGCTGTGACGGCTCCACGTATATGAGATTCCAGAAAAGGCACGATTACGGGGACAGAAAGGAGGTCAGTGGTTGGCAGGGATGTGGGTGGGAGCTGGAGGGAGGGGTGCGGACAGCAAGAGAGCATGCTGGGGTGATGAAAATGTTCTCTGCCTGGATGGTGGTGTACATTTGTCAAACCACATCGAACTGTATACTTTGAACAGGTGGATTCTGTTGTGTGTAAATTACACCTCCAAAAAGCTGAGTTTTAACGAGCTAGTTCTAAAGTGACCCACGGAAAGCGTAACAGATCAAGTACAAGAATCAAGGAGCTGATTCCAAGGGGACCAGTGGCACCCAGCTTCCAGAGCTCTCGACGGATCTAAGAGGCCAAGAATGACAGGTCCCAAGGTCTGTCTGGGGGCTTGGGAAGAGCCTGGTGGCAAATGAAGTCAAATACTCTCTCCTCCAAGTGGAGGTGACCTCGAGAAGGGCAAAGCCATCTTTTCAGTTACATTCCCAGAGCGGGGCCCTGGGGCCTGGCTACACACGGGGCTCACCCAGAAGCTTCTAAAGATGTGGCTGTCCTGCTGGGCCACGCCCGGAGATTGGGACTTGTTCTTTTAATGCCTCTCAGGCAATTTCAACGTGCAGCCAGGGTTGCGAACGAGGGGTCTCAGGGAGAGGTCAAGTGGGTCCTTGACCTGGAGCACAAAGCGACTGACTTCCTGGGTGGACACACACCAGGGCCACGTCTAGAACTCAGCTGTGCGTGGCTCCGGGCAGTGACCCGCCACCCAACCTGGCCCTCCTTCCCTCGGCCCCCATGTTTGCCAATCCAGATGCCAGGGAGCCTTACCTTGGGCAGTGGGTTCCCGGCTTCTCATATGGGCAGAGCTGGGCCACGGTGGTGTAGCAGTCCAGGTCCTGCACTGTGAATAGGAACACGTAGGGGAAGGGTCAGGTCACGGGCAAGCCTGGGCCTCAGGCTACTGGCCTGTGAAACAGGCTGCTGGACAATGGGTCCTAGGGGTTCCTTGGGCCCCCGAACCGGGATGAGAGCTGGGATGAGGCCCCAATGCTCCTGGCACCTCCCCCAGGGACACTCTAGGGATGAGATAAAACCCAAGGCCCAAGCGTTTCTACAGGTCGAAGGTGTCATCACCCTAAACAGTTGCTCTGTGGGGCGAGCAAACTTTTCATTTGCATCGTGCTCTGCCACCTGGAAGCCTCTGCCTCTCCTTTACCCTGCTGGAGCCTCATGGCGGGTATTATACCAATTATACAGATGGGGAAACTGAGGTCCAGAAAAGCTAAGAGACCTCCTGAGGCTGCACAGGACATGGTTGAGGGTCCACGTTTCCGATTCCCAGCCTAGAGCTCTTTGCTCACACCCTTCCCAAGGGGCAGGTGACTCTTTCCTTCAAGGTCACATGTTGTGTTTTAACAACAGATGTAAGAAAGCGGTTCTAATACTGGCCACCTGTAGTCTCTGACAGCCCGTCCTTGTCCAGTCCAGGGCTCGGCAAACTCTTCCTTAAAGAGCGAGAGGGTAAATATTTCCAGCTCTGTGGGCCCTATGCCATCGTAGCAGGAACCAGCCACAGACAATGTGGAAAGGAATGGGTGCGGCCAGGTGCCACTAAAACTGTATTTACAAAACAGTCAGCAGACAGGATTGGCCTTGAGGGCTGTAGTTTGCCCACTCTTGGTCCAGCCGATCACTTGGACGGGCCAGGGGTCTATGCAGCAAGGGGATTGGTTCACTACCCCAAGGGTCTGCTATACAATGGGATGCTGGGGAAATCACTAAAATGAGGTTTAGAAGTCCACTTAAACGTATAGAAGACTATTCTTGATATATTATTATTTGAAAAAAAAATCAAAAAATCAGTTTACCAATTCCATTTCAATTTTTAAAAACATATCAATGCATACATTACCAATGTATATACTCTTAATGCAGAGGGAAAAGAAACACTACAGATATCCACCAAAATGTTCAGAGTAGTTATCTCTGAATGGTGGAATTTAGGTCTTGTTTTCAACAATTCTCTGTATTTTTAAATTATCTGGAATAAACAGGCATTACTTTTGTAATAGGGGGAAAAGCTGCTATATGCTTTTTTTGTTTTTTTTTGGTTTTTGTTTTTTTTTGCGGTACGCAGGCCTCTCACTGTTGTGGCCTCTCCCATTGCAGAGCCCAGGCTCTGGACGCGCAGGCTCAGCCGCTCCGCGGCATGTGGGATCTTCCTGGACCGGGGCACGAACCCGTGTCCCCTGCATCGGCAGGCGGACTCTAAACCACTGCGCCACCAGGGAAGCCCCTGCTATATGTTTTTATAAAGATATCTAACCAGATATTCTTGTAACCAGGGCAAATGACAAGAATTGGTTTCCCAAAAGAAGAAAGGGTCAGTGGGCAAGAATCAAGGAGAGGGCCCAGGGGAGGGTGCTGGGTGGGGCACCCTGGCATCCCCACCTGCCTGAGACTATTCCAGTCAAGTGCCCGGTCTGGGCAACCATAAATCAGACCCCAATTCTGGTTACAGTGTGCTCTCCCGGGGATGCATGCCACCCTGCCAAATGAACATCCCGGAGGCCATACAAAAAGCTGGGCCAGAGACAGCAAGTATGGGCCACGGACTTCCCCACGTTTCCCTCTCTTGTCCATGGCAGACATTACTAATCTATCAAGCTCCGTGCTCTGCTGAGCCCAGAATGAGGCCTCAGAATCCTTCTCAAAACGACGCTCCAGGTAGCCACTATCGCTCACTAGAAATTGACACTCCCTATGCAACCTATTAGCTACTCTAGACCCAGGCATTAAGGTCATCTTCAGTGTTTTCCTCCTTCTTTATATTGTTCAGTACTTTACAAAGTTTCAACAGTGCTCTCATAAGCTCTCTGTGACAGTCAGCTGGGAACCCATGCCTGTGTTTCAGGTTAGCTATCTAGGTCCATGGCCAAGTTCAGATTTTTTTTTTTTCACCGTGCCCCACGGTTTGCGGGATCTTAATTCCCAAACCAGAGACTGAACCTGGGCCACAGCAGTGAAAGCGCCAAGTGCTAACCACTGGACTGCCGGGCAACTCCCCCTAACTTATGATATTTAAAAAAATTAGTTAAAGGATCGACCTCCTCAGGAACCTCTTAAACATGTTTACAGTGCTGAGAAGAGCAACATCAGCAGACACGGTAAACATTAAATCAATAACTAAGAGGAATGCAGTTCCAGGGAGACCCAAGATAACCTGCGTATTGCGGTCATATGAGAAAAGACTGGCCGGCTTACCTTTTACCTTTGACACTGTGAAGGAGCTGGAGGCCTTGTATTTGCTGTAAAAGGAATCATTAGGTAAATGCAAACAGAAACGTGTCTGAAAGTACACGCTTGTTCCTGCACTTATTTTATTTACGGCCTCAACTTTACATTTTTCTACTTGTTTCCCATCAGCCTGAAAGCCCTTGGGACATTCTAGAGCAGGATCTAGAATGAGAAGGTTCTAGAGCAGGGCTTGTTAATCTTCTTGGTGCCAAGGGTCCCTCTAGCAGCCTGGTACAGCCTACGGACACCTTCTCAGAACGATGGTTTTAAAATGCAATGATAAATTGAAAAGATTAGAAGGAAATCAGGTATTATTAATATCATCATCAAAGTATTAAGACAAATGTGTGTTAGCGTCATAGCTCTGCATCTTTATCAACGTATTGAAAACAGAACCTAGCGGCAGGTCTTCTAACTGCTGTCATTTGGGGATCATGACAGCAGAGACGGTTTCAAGGTGTCTCCATCACGTGGATGCCTACCCGTGAGAAAGTCGCTGGCCCTACGAGTGCTACTCAGACTGGGGGCTAACACCCATCAGGGAAGAAAATACCACATTTCAATGAGAGGTGAGTGAAACTGAAGTTTTAATTTGCTTTGCATTCACACACTCCCCGACTCTAATTCTAAGACGTGAAGAACCCCACTCTAGATGTAAAGTTGGCCATTGGAAGGGACCAGAAATGGATTCAGGACAAGGGTCCCAGGCAATGCAGGACCTGAACCCTTGGTCAAGCCCACAGCTCCACCGGTGGTGGGGCGGAGCTTCATCAAGGCTGGGGTTGAGGTCACGCAACCGATCTCTCCATGAATATTTTCTTTGCTTTCGTTTAAACTTCCTTGCTCTTTTTTTGTTTACATAAAATCCCCAGCTAAGACAGAAGAAGGAATATTGCAACACTGCCCGAAGAACCAGGCCTTTCGAAACAGAATGACTCATGTAGTGTTTGAAATGTTCTGAGTGGCCTCACTAGTTGGAAGGGACATGGACGTGCCACCTTGTAACTATCACAGGAGTGTCTGCTGGGTGCCTTCCTGCTGCAGACCCTGGGATGGGCACTGACACGGGGGTCCCTGACATGCTGCCTCGTGGTGGGTTAGCTGGGTGTCAGCCCCGGGTCCTGCCGTGGCCCTCATTTATAAATGAGAGTACTGCCACCCCGACGGAATGAAGAAGCCAGCCCAGGTCAGGCAAAGGGAGAAGTCAGAGCCGGGTCTGTTTGACCCTAGAGCCCCCAGTGGGTCCCACCAGCTCCTGGTCACCTTATGCCTCAGATGCCATGGACAGATCAAGACATGATCTCCCGCAGTTCTTCACGGTCCCCCCAACCCCATCAACCCCCAAAAGTCAGAATGGCGAAGATGGTCTGCCCCATCAGCCATCCACATACCTTACATGAAAAACACCTTGCAAAAACAAGTAAGTATATTTAAAAAATGAAAGCCTCGTTCTCAGGGGGAAAAAAAGTGCCAATCAAGAATTAGCCTATGGGGTGGGATACGGAGGGTGGGAGGGAGGCTCCAGAGGGAGGAGATATGTGGATATCTGTATATGTATAGCTGATTCACTTTGTTATATAGCAGAAACTAACACACCATTGTGAAGCAATTATACTCCAATAAAGGTGGATATAAAAAAAAGAATTAGCCTACAAACTCAAAGATACCATCAGTCATTACTGATGTGTCTGAAGAGTTCTCAGGGACAAGGAAGGGAGAAAAAGCAGGATTCAGAACTCAGATTGCAAGGCTATGCTTTTGAAGGTCATGTACGTAGATTATCTCTGGGAAGTGGGAATGAAGAGATTAGTATTTCTTTATTTCCGTTTTTCTGTATCTTCAAGGCTATGTGTACATTTCATAATTAAGAGCAGTGTTCATTTTAAATACGCAATAAACTTTCCTAAAACCTACAAAAACAAACAAACAAGAAACAAAACTCAACCACATTAAACACACACACCGAAACCCACTGGGATTAAATAAGCTGAACGGCCAATAGGGGCGATTTCTGAGTTATGGGATTAAGGTCATCTTCAGTGTTTTCCTCCTTCTTTATATTGTTCAGTACTTTTCAAAGTTTCAACAGTGCTCTCATAAGCAGAAAAGAAGTCTTCAGGAACCCTGATCACCGCATAGTTACCTCAAAGACTGCACGCCGTTTCTCTCAGACTTGACGAAAAAGGGGACCTTCCCATTCCTGGTGACGTCCACCAGGCCTCCCTTGTCGTCCAGGACCCCGTAGTGAATGGCGGCCCGGCAGATGCTGGACGCCTGCGGGGGACAGGTCAGACTGCAAGTAAATCTGAATTCATCTTTGTCTGCGATCATTTCCAGAAACATCCAAGATGTTTGTCCTCAACCCACAAAAAGTCGGGCCAAGGCTCACCCCACTTCTCACTCTGGCTGCACTCTATAACACGTCTTTGTTCCAGGGGGCGCTTATCTCTAAGAACTCATCTGAGTTGCTTTACAAACTAAGAACAGGGACAAACAGCCCTTTCTCCCCATCCAGTGGAGCATTTAACGCTCGGCCTAAAATGGAGACTGGTCTGCTCGAGGGTCATCCCCAGTTCCCAAAAGTGGCTTCACAAGTTTGTGACCCCAGAAACACACACGGATCCGCTCTACAAAAAGGGGGGTTTGACTAAGGAGCGGAAAGAAAATCTGTTCACCTGAAAACCAGCCACCTGCTTTTAAAACAGAGACAGGAGTCCACACAAGCCATTTAAAGAAATGCTGGCCATACTTACGCTTTCATAAAAAAGAGTCCCAAAGATCTTTGCCCTGTGGTGCAGGCAGCCTGCTGGGCACTGGTACCTGATGGAGAAGAAAGAAGATGATTTTCAGAGGTAAACATGTTCATGAAACCTCATCGTGAATTTATTGGGGTTTTTCCCTTCTATATTATTATATATAGAAAAGCGTCAGTGATATAGCATGCATTGTTTTGGAGCAACTCACAATTCACCCAGGCTGAAGTTTCTAGTCACACAGACACAATTAGATTCAACTTGACCTCCTTAAAGACTATTTTCATGTGCTTCAGGTTCAAATTGAATAGATGGACAATTCTATGAACAGATAGACAATTCACAGAATAAAGACAAGACGCTTCAAAGGCACCAAAAAAAAAAAAAATCCTCAGATATCAGTCACCAAAGATGTGCAGACTGAAAGGAGTTGGCATTTTCCAGGCATCAAGGGTTTTTTAATCGAATAAAACTAAATGATGGTGATCATGTTCACAAACAACAGTTAATCTTTCCAGAAAGACTTCAAAATTCATATCCCTTAAACCATAAACAAAACGAAAAGACAACCTCTGCACTGGGAAAAAGTATTTGCAAATGATGCTACCGACAAGGGATTAATTTCCAAAATATACAAACAGCTCATACAGCTTAATATTTTTTAAAAAACCACAGCCCAATCAAAAAATGGGCAGAAGACCTAAATAGACATTTCTCCGAAGAAGACATACAGATGGCCAAGAGGCACATGAAACGATGCTCAATATTGCTAGTTACTAGAGAAATGCAAATCAAAACGACAATAAGGTATCACCTCACACCAGTCAGAATGGCCATCATTAAAAAGTCTACAAATAACAAATGTTGGAGAGGGTGTGGAGAAAAGGGAACCCTCCTATACTGTTGGTGGAAATGTAAATTAGTGCAGCCACTATGGAAAACAGTATGGAGGTTCCTCAAAAAACTAAAAATAGAGCTACCATATGATCCAGCAATCCCACTCCTGGGCATATATCCAGAAAAGATGAAAACCTCTAATTTACAAAGATACACGCATCCCAATGTTCGTAGCAGCACTATTCACAATAGCCAAGACACGGAAGCAACCTAAGTGTCCATCGACAGATGAATGGATAAAGAAGATGTGGTACATACATACAATGGAATATTACTCAGCCATAAAAAAATAATGTCATTTGCAGCAACATGGATGGACCTAAAGATTATCATACTAAGTGAAGTAAGTCAGACAAAGGCAAGTATATGATATCACTTATATGTGGAATCTAAAAAAATGATACAAATGAACTTATTTACACAACAGAAGCAGACTCACAGACATAGAAAACTTAAGGCCGCCAAAGGGGAAAGCGGGCTGAGGGATCAATTAGGAGTTTGGGATTAACATATACCCACTACTATATACAAAACAGATAACCAACAAGGACCTACTATATAGCACAGGGAACTGTACTCAAAATCTCGTAATAACCTATAACGGAAAAGAATCTGAAAAACAATATATATATGTATAACTGAATCACTTTGCTGTACACTTGAAACTAACACAACACTGTAAATTAACTATGCTTCCATTAAAAAAAAATTCATATCCCTTAATTCTTGAATCTCCCAAGTAAAAAGACAGAAAGTCAGACCTCCATGTTACTCCAACCATTTGTAATAGGGAAAAACTGTAAATAAGTCAGCAGGTGTCAAAGGAATAGCCAAATATACTTTTGTGTGGCCAAATGTCAGAGTATTATGCAGCCACTAGAAATGAAGTTTTTGAGGAATAGTTATTGACTTTGGAAAACCTTAAGTGAAACCAGTAACACACAAGATTGCATAACAGTATAGAGTAATCAGTGCACAGAAACTACATAGAATGGTTACTGACATTCACAAGATTGTGGGACACTTATTCTTTCCTTTATACTTTCTTTTGGTTGTTGTTTTCCTGAATTACAATGAACAAGAACACCTTTTAAAGTCAGAAAAAAAGTCCAGTAAATATTATTTTTGTCAAAGCACCACGTACAGAAAACTGATGTGACAGATGGCGGGACGGCTTCCAGGAGCTGCACCGTGAACGTTCTTGTGGTCGCAGGTGGGCTGAGTTCTATATCTTGACTGGAGGCATCTAACAGCCTTCATGTGGACAGACCCCTGCCTTTTCCGTGCTTGGGGAGGGTCCCACTACCCCCAACCCTGCAGCTCTTTTGATGCTAACAACGAATGTTCTCCAGACTTGTCATTTGTTCCCATTGAATATTCAGGCGCGATGCTCTTGTAACAAGCCTGCGGTTCAGAAAGGCACATCACCACCAAGGGGCAACTCGGGAGCGTCCCGGGAATCCCAGACCCCTGAGTTTGCGGAGTGGAGACCCCTTCCGGTGCGAGGGGACAGACGGTTATTCCACCACCCTCATTGCCACGTCTTGCTCATCTCACCAACAAAGTGCCTGGTTCTACTTTCGTAGTACTTGCTGGCCCATCGCCAGCTGCTCGTGGGATGACGTATGAGCCCCTTGAACATCTGATCCTGGGCTGCTCTGTCTGTCCCAGGTCACTCCTGCCAAAGTCTGAGTGATGCATTGTCCTGGCAAACCAGATCACAAAGTCCCCATGGTATAAAATAGGACCCTCTCTTTTAGGTAATACCATATACCTTCTCTTTTAGCGTGTGCTTTAAAGAACACGATTCACGGTTTCCCTGGTGGCGCAGTGGTTAAGAATCTGCCTGCTAATGCACGAGACACGGGTTCGAGCCCCGGTCTGGGAAGATCCCACATGCCATGGAGCAACTAAGCCCATGTGCCACGACTACTGAGCCTGCGCTCTAGAGCCCGCGAGTCACAACTACTGAACCCACGTGCCACAGCTACACTACTGCCCGTGCTCCGCAACAAGAGAAGGTACCGCGACGAGAAGCCCGCGCACCGCAACAAAGAGTAGCCCCCGCTCGCCGCAACTAGACTAAGCCCGTGTGCAGCCACGAAGACCCAATGCAGCCAAAAATAAATATAAATAAAATAAATAAATGAAAAAAACATAAAAATGCAATTCAGCTTTAGATGAATGGACGCCAGAATCCATAGGAAGAAGAGTAAGGGCCCCTCCACCGATAACACAGTTTCCTGCCGTGAACCTGAGGACCTATGTAGGGCCGCTACATCTGTTGGCCACTCACTGCCAGAAGGCGCAGCCCAGCAGCTACGTTGCCAAAACCAAGCTTGTTCTTCTTGGCAGGTGTTTTTCAACATCTGAAATGGACGATACTAAGTGACTCCCGTCAGCTACATGAATTTGTTCAACGCTCTTTGTCTGGTGGGGCCCCTCGGGGAGCAGGCCGACTTGGATTCCACAGCAGCCGTGCTGGACCCGTCCACGGCCACACCTGCCCTAACGCTGCCGCAGCCCCAGTCGTCCCCGGCACAGAGCTCTGCGCTAGCCTGTGCTAGCTCTGGGTAACCCCTTCATGCAGGGAGATGGGAGGGAGCCCCCAGCCTCACAAAAACGTCGGTCAGGATCTCCCTGTCGGTAGCACATCTGCTGCTAGCACATCTGGCATTTCTACAAATGTAGATCAGCTGACAGACCACGATGTGACCCAAGACCGAGAGCAGGTGCTTCAGAGGGCTGTAGGCAGCGAGACAGGGATGGGCCAGGTCTTACCTGTTGCACGTGGACCCTTTACACTTGTCCTTCATCTTGGTGTCACACTTGACGACTTGGGCTAGGAGAGAAATGCAGAAATACTTGTCAAGGCAAGAAGCGGGAAGATGAGTCTGAGTTAGAAGACCCCATCCCCTGCTCTGAGGAACTCTCTGGAACATTCTGGAATCCATGTCATAATGAAAACAAGAGCATGGCCCAATGGCTGCAGGCTTAGGGTGAGGTTCAGATCCCAGCTCCTCTTTCTAGTAGCACTGTCACCTTGGACACCTTACTTCCCCTCTCTGAGGTTCAAATTCTGCTTACTAATGGGGATGAGTACAGTATCCACCTCCAACGGTTGCTGTGAGCCTGAAATGAGAAAGTAAATGTAGGCTTGGAAGGGAGCCTGGCACACTAAGTGCCCCATAGCCTCACAGGGCTCTGGAGGGCGAGCCTTGTCCAGCCCGGTTGGCGGGCACCCAGCCATTCTCACCAGTGTCGTCTCCCCGCCCCCAGCCAAGATGACTTTGCCAAGCTTTCCTTTTTGGTGTATTTTATAGGGACATATCAGAATCTTGCAGTAGTGTCACAGTTTGACAAAAAGACATATTTCTTTGTAACGTTACATTATTAAAGAAAAAGAAACAACTGAAGCGTTTGGAATTTCTGGACAGACAAGAACATCAGTGTATTTCCTGGTCAAAGAAAGCCACAGCTGACTAAACAGGCAGGAAGCCCAGGAGAAAGACATCTGAAGGCCCAGAGGATAGAGACTAGTGGGGGCTGAGGGCAGGGCAGCTGACAGAACAGCAGAGGATTTTTGAGAAAGATGGGCATGCGCTGGCCTCCTCACTCAGGGGTGAGTCCTGTTTTATGCTGTGTGAGGTTTGGAGGGAAAAGAGAGACACCGGTGGGCAGAGAAGCCACACTTGGTGCCGTGTCTGTAAGAAAATGCCCTCCAGAGCCTCAACCCTTCACTAAAGGTGCCGCATACACAGGTGAGCAGCGGAGGGGGTAAGCGGAGCCCGGCAGGGGAGGGCAGAAAGAAAGGAGCGAGCCCTAGCAGGCGAAGCGTCTTGGGAGACCGGGCAGAAGAAAGCGCGACAGAGGTGAGCGTGAGAACACTAGGCATCTGGGGACTTCCGGAAGTCTCTGGGAGGACATCCAGCTTCCGGCCTTGGGGGGGGTGTCGGAGGCAACTTGATGGTGAGCTCAAAGCACAGCTGACACTGGGTGGCCCCCGTTGACTGCATATAATCCCCACAGCAAACTGACAGAGCTGCAACAGCTATGGTAAGGAGACGTTTGAGGGTAACAGATGACAACGTTGACACACAGCCCAGGAGCTTTGTCCCAGGTCTAGAATCCATGGCCTTGTTCCCCAGTAGTTGCTGCAGTTCTCCTTTGTCAAGAACACAATGCCAGGCTTCCCTGGTGGCGCAGTGTTGAAATCCACCCGCCAGTGCAGGGGACACGGGTTTGAGCCCTGCTCCGGGAAGATCCCACGTGCCACGAAGCAACTGAACCCGTGCACCACAACTACCGAGCCTGCGCTCTAGAGCCCGCGAGCCACAACGACTGAGGCTGCGCACCACAAGTACTGAAGCCCGCGCGCCTAGAGCCCGTGCTCCGCAGCAAGAGAAGCCACCGCAGTGAGAAGCCCGCGCACCGCAACGAAGAGTAGCCCCCGCTCACCACAACTAGAGAAAGCCCGCGTGTGGTAACAAAGACTCAACACAGCCAAAAATAAGTAAAAAAAAAAGAACCCAATGCCCCTTGTAAAATATGGACATATGAAATGCACAGGTCCATATCTCACTGATTTAAAACAATGCTGACAGAGGCATCACTGCTCCCACTTTATGGATGAGCACATCGACTCTCGAAGAGTCGGGTGACTGTCCGAGTCACAGGGCTGGTGCATGATGACCACGGGAGCCGGGCTCCACGCTGCACGTTCATTCTCCCTTCGGGAGCCAGGCACTTCCAACAGGAACCCAATTTTAGCCCAAGTTCTCTTTGAAAGGACAAGAGAAGGTCTAACCTTAAAATACCTGCCAGGGGGGAAAAGGCCACCCAAGCACAGCTCCTATAATGCTTCTTTTGAAATGACTTAAAAATATCATTTTTTAGAAACATCTTCAGGTTGTGCTTTTTGCAAGCTACACCCCACCCTGTTCCCTGCTGTTTGTCGACTTGGAGACCTCTCAACCCACCAGTTTCCCTCCTCTGCCCACCCCGAAGAAAACTGCCCCCTCCAGAGGCGGCTGGCAGAGGGCAGAGCCCCACTCACTCATGTGGTTCACGGCAGGGGCTTTCTTGGGCTTCGTGGGTCTGATCACCCTCGGCGGGACCCAGATGTGCTTCTCTTCAGGAATGGGGGCCACTTCCACCTCGTTCATCTCGTCCGTTTCAGGTTTCTGGTCGTATGTCTCTTAATAGGGAAGAGGGAGAGAAAAGCAACATGCTGGGATTCAACCAAAATGCATTTAGGAAAAAATAAAGAAGCAATTTGGAAACTAAATTGTTGTTGTTCGAGGTTTGGCTTCACAAAGGGTCATTTCAGTGGCAAAGAGAAAGTTACCTTTCAGGACAGTGCTGGCCAGGTGGAATTCTCCCCGCCAAGGGGCGGTGGATGGCTCTCTGGTCACTGTGTTTGCTTTGGACACAAGAGCGGCTGGGCTGACCAGAGGTTAGAAGGCCCTGGCGCCCATCCCTGGATCATCAGAATGGTTTCTTGTCCCGTCTCTGCCCAAGGAAGCAGCTTCAGGAAGCCGCCTCATCCTCTGACCCCAAACCGTAGCTGTCTCCGCTGAGGTGCCTCTGGCCCTAGGTTCTCACTGGAGGAGGGGTCCGCCTCATTTACACGCCGTCATGGCACACGAAGACCCTCGTCAATGGTCTTGGACCCCAATGCCCCTCACCACCAGCACATTCTGCTTCCTTCCCCACTCCTGCAGGCCAAGATCACTTAACCTTTCTCTGCACTGAAGTTTCGAAGCCCAATAACATTGGAACCATCATCTAGAACGAGCCAAAGACCCAACACTTGGTTAAAACACTTAGTTCTTCGGGTCCCAATATTTTCCCCACCTAAATATGATTATTTCTCCAACCATGACCATGACCTTCATGTTTCAAAACATTCTAATTCACCGAATACATTGCATTTATTAAGCATTAGTTTATCTTCCAGTTTTCATCATGAAAGTCAACTATTAACCACTCACTGTGATGTGTAATCAGGCCAGCTGGATACCAAAGCATAAATTCCAGCCAAAGTAGAGCAAAGTATTGCTGTTTGGGTTTGCTTGAGCACCCTTATCAAAGATGAATCAGTGCGCATCTCTGCTGGGGGACCCCCGCCTCTCCAAGGATGTCTGTGGACCCGAGGTGGAAACCCCTGCCTTCCAAGCTCCTCCAATGAGAAAAGACAACAGATGTGTTTGGGTAAAGAACGGTTTCAAGGAGCAGAAATGAAGCGCCCTTGCAGCCTCTCTGAGTCAACGGATTAAAATTAAAGTCCCATCACGTGTTCACCAATCCCCAGCCTTATCCTTACTTCTTCTGAAGAGCAACAACTTTTCTCCAGAAAGCAGACCAAGGGTCTGCGTTGATACAAGACATTCAAGAATATGAAGGGCAAGTGACATCTTCTCTGATGCTTTTCAAGGCTGGGATGCTCTGCAGCTGTTTCACTGGCCGATTCATCACGGCACAACCACTACCCTGACTCATAGGAGGATGGACAGGATTTAAGCCGGAGAACAGCAACCCTGAGTCCCAAGTTCATTATCAGAGCTCATGGACCTCCATGTACTGCTCCTGGACAGCGTGCTCACCACCACCCACCTCCCCCACCAGCTGGAAACTCCCTGAGGCCAGCAGCCAGCCTGCTTCACACCACACTACACCCAGCTCCCAAAACATAGTAGCTGCTCAACAAAATTTGCTGAGTGGAGGATGATCAAAATGCCCAACAAATTCTGTCTTGGAATTCTTTTGGGGAAAACAAAAAAAAATAGTCCCAGCAAAGCTTAAAGACATCCAGGAAGGGAATTCTGAACACATCATTTGTAGCCAAACGCTATAGGTGAAATCTTTATGAAGATGCTGGGTTTGCAAATACCACTTGGGACCCAGCGGCCGTCTCTTGTCTGTCTTCCCGTCAGTGTGGCTATTCATGTTTGTCCTTCACTGAAAGCCAGAGCTGTCTCTGGAATAAGCTGGGTTTTCTTCCACTGGCCTTTAGGATTTTTATACCTCATAATCGTGGCTTTATTTAGCCAAATATAGTTGGGTAGAGCAGTCTAAAGCATTTGAAGGCTCACTATTTAAGAAAATGGGTAGACGGTCCTCGCCCTCAGACACACACATGAAAAGTGGAATGCTTACCCAGAGGACGGGCTGTATTTGATCACATCCTAATTAAGATCCCCTGTGGGGATCAGCACAGGCCTGGGGAAATTCCGTGCCCAAGTTCGCGGCAAGGTTACCCCGTGCACCGTCCAGCTCCGGACCAGGGGTCTCAAGGCACACAGCATTGCTCCATCATTCTGCAGACTCCCGCCTGGTTCCATAAGTGGGGATGAAGCTCTCACCTCATCCTCTCGTTTCCCTGGGAGGCATGAGCAGCTCCATTTTACAGACGGGAAAACTGAGGCTCAGAGAGGCTATGTGACCTGCCCAAGCTCACACAGCTGAGAGTCAAATCACCTTTCCCCAAAGTCCACGCCCTTCCTCGCCACACAGGGAAGGGCTGGAATCTTCTCTTACGGTCTATCCTTATCCCTGTTCCATCTCCATTAGAGGTCAAGGCCTTGCCAGGAACCTCAATAAATGCTTATTAAGTAGCTTATGCAGATAAGCTGCTTTAGAAGAGACTTTCTGCATGGTTAGCTAAGAAAATCGGGACACCCACCAAGTGAAGTTGGGCATTTTCCACCAAAAATAAAGAAACAAGTCTAGGAGGCTTCATTGGGTGGGTTAACCAGCATCTAGGCTATCTTTGTGTGCATTTGTTCTTCGAAAATGACCCTCTGTGGATATCAGGGGTATATTTGTTCAGACAACATGCAGAACACACCTGCTACGTGGCCCTGGAGGCCCGGGAGTGAACCAGCAGTTGTAACTACAGGTGAATCAAGTGCAAGGAGAGTCTGGGTGCAGTAAGAGCACGGAGGCAGGTGGGCTGCCTGTCTGTGGACTCAGGGAAGTCTCCCTGGAGGAGGTGTGACCCCAGAGCTGTGTTTCCCGAGAAGAGAAGGGGTGTGCCAGGATCCTGAGATGGGTGGGGCCCCCAGGCTGGGAGAGGGCCCCCAGTACCTCCCAGGTGAGGAAGAACCCCACGCCAGGTGGTAAGCGCAGTCATACCTCCCCACTCCCACCTCTCCAAGGAAGTAATGAGCTGTGTCCATAAGGCACCATGTGCAGGCTGCTGTCCTAGCAACTCACATCCTCCGTGTTGCATCCTTCCAGCAAATCCTCTGCGGGAGAACGATGTCGTCGCTCTTACAGATGGGGAAACCGAGGCTCAAAGAAGGCAAGCGGTGTGCCTGAGCACACACGTCCAGGAACGCAGAGACACCCCGCTCTGCCTGCCCTGCACCCGGACAGCCTGCCTTGTGCGCACGCGGAGCCCCCTCCCAATGCGAGAACCAACGGGGAGCCCCAGCGGGCATCCCTCCCTCACGGTCCCAAATCAGCACTCAGGATCTGATGGGGGCATTTGCCCTCTGGGTGACTGGACAGCAGCCACAGGACCTGCCTGAATGGGGATTTGCGGCCTGATATGCCTGGAGTGTCAGCTTGCATTCTTCTCAGCCCTCCTACGACCCCCAGGGGCTGACACATCACCCCATTTTCACACAGGAAGACTGAGGCTCAGAGAGATGAAATGCCCTGCCCAGGTGCTCACCGCTGGAACAGGTGGGGTTGATATTCCTCAGGCAGGTGTGCCGAACTCTAAAACCCACGCTTATCCCACGAATTCAGGAGTCAGGGTTGGGCTATCTGGGAATATTTCACTAAGGACAGGTGTGGGCACCTCCCTCTCAAAGAGAGTGAAGAGGTGTGTTGCCTGAGAGGGGGGGGGAGAGCAGGAGAAACTCCATCTAACAAAAGCTTACAGAGCCCCTGCTGCGTGGCAGGCACTGCCGGGACCTGCACACCCCTGTGGGCCCTTCTGCCTCACAGTCTCGTGACCGCGATGCCTCATCTTCCAGGCCTTTGCACATGCTGTTCCGCCTGCCAGAAACACCCTTCCCTTCTCTCATTGCTAGGCCATGTCCTCTGCCTCAACAGCCGCCTGCTTGGGAAGCCTTCCCTGACCTGGCTGATGGTGGATACTCCTGCTGTTAAGCCCTGAGGCATCCGTTACGGCCCCTGAAAGATGCGTGTCCCTCCTCGGGGCAGTGGCCCCGCTGGACCTCACGTTCCCGAGGGCAGGACGCTGATTGTCGGGTCCCCACAGGCATCCCCACCCCCATCCCCTGGCAACGTCCTGGTACACGGCAGGCGCTCAATACCTCGCGCCAAATGCACCGACTCTCTCATCTGAGCCCAAGATACGTCACGGAAGGCTTGAGGCATCATACCCATTTTGCTGATGGGTAGAGTGAACAGCTGGCTTGAGCGAACAGCCTCCAATCATGCAGAGCCAGAACCAGAAGCCTAATGTCCAGACTTTGGGTTGAGCCCCCTGAGTTCCCCCGGAGGCTCAGCCACCCGCATATAACTCACGACCCAGGGGACCAGCACGGACTGGACTCTCAGATCCTTGCTTCTGCCCCCCTGCAAGATCCCCACGCCCTCCCCTCAGTGGGCAGAATCAGTAGCGAACAGCAGGCCTGGGAGGGTCTGGGAGCCCCACGCTTCACCCCGGAGCCCACGGGACTGATCCTGCGTTTCCCCCCCAGTCCCACCTCTCCTGAAAGACCCCTCTCAGCCATTACAAGACCTGTCAATGGAGCCACGGGAAAAAAAACACACCTCAACCTCAAAAACACGGTCAGCCCCTTGGCGGGCTCTGCTCCTTCTGGGACGGAGCCGGAGGAAACAGTCCCAAGTGCGAGGAGCACGTGAGGCACGAATAACGCGCATTATTCACAGGAGCGGGGAACGTGGGAACATTCTGAGCCGCAGGCAATAAGCAAATGCTGGCATCGCCCGAAAACACGGCCTTTGAGAGCCTTTGAGAGCTCGGCTTGGCCTGAGCTGTGGGGTAGGGGAAACAGGTTTCTGACGAGTAAGGGCCGGACGAGCTGCACACGCGGCTGGGTGGCCTGTGGGGGACAAGGACGGGCAGGAGGGGCTCTGACAAGCCGCGGAGGCGGCCCCTGCCCGGCCTGCAGCTGGCCGGACCATCAATCACGTGGCTGTTTTAAATTCCTTGTTTGTTGTCTGTTTTATACCAAACTCTGAGCATCAAGAGAGCAGGGATGCCTCCCACGGGAGACGCCCACTGGGGGGACGTCCCAGGGGCAGCCGTATCCCCGGGGAGCTGGGGCTGAACCCTGAGTCCAGAGATGGGGAGGCGAGGAGGGGAGGGCCGAGGGGGAGGGCAGGAGGGACCAATTTCCCCCCCAAATTGTCCAACTTCCCCGTTTCACGTCAGCCACTCTGTGACTCAGGGACTGGAGGGGACGCCCATTCCAAAGGGTTTTGAAGTCGTTTCCTACCTCGGTAACACAAGTTGTTCCTGCAGCTGCCTCCGTACCTGGGCGGGCACTCGGAGCAGGGCCGGCCAGCTCTGTAGGGGGCTTCTCCGATCCAGTTCCCCCTGAGGACAGACCAGAAACCCCGTCAGGGGGCCGCCACGCCAGGGCCCGGGGGGCTTCTCGCTCCTTTCTGGAGCCTCTCGGGACCCCAGACACGGTCAGGGAGGAAGGAAGGTGTGAAGGGGGAAAGGCACCTGCCCTGAGCCCCTCCTGTGTACAGAGTCTAGAGAATTCCAGAAGAATCCCAGTCGGGAGCTACAAAGCATCCTTCTCCCTGCACCTTTGTCCTGTGGCCTCACGCAACTCTGAATGCTGTCAGCCACCCCCAGTCCCAGCCCCGATGCCTCTGCGCTGGAAGCTGCTGGGATCCTTTGAAGCCATTTCTCAAATGAGTAAAGGTCAGCGTGTTCCAGGGAGTGCCTCGTGTTTACCACGTACCTACCTGCTCACTCCATCCTTCCAGCACCCCAGGAGGGACGTGCTGGAGTTCAATCCTTTTTCAGAAGAGGAAACTGAGGCTCAGAGAGGTTAAGGGACTTGCCCAAGGTCACACAACAAGGGAGTGGGAGGGCTGGGATTTGAACCCAGGCCGTGGGGCTCAGAGCCTTTGACCACACTCTGCTCTCGGGGCTGGGACCAAGGTCCCTCCGCCATCCGCCTCCCTTTGAAGTTCCCAGGGCAGGAAAACCAGAGGCCGGTCGGTGGGATTTCTCCAGGGGCCAGGTTGCAGGCGGTGAGTGCAATTCCCAAGCCCTTCTCCCAGCACCTGGGCCTTTAGCAGCACAAGCCGGAGAGGTGAGTGACTGGGAGCCAGTCTTCGTGATCTGTTCTAGAAACTTCCTTCATGGGTACCCTGTCACCTGTCTGTCCACTCAGGAAAGAGACTGGCGGCCCCGATCCTGGGCCAAGCATGGCCGAGCGGTGATGAGCAGACTCCCGGGGCTGGACGTGGCCCTGCCAGCCGGGTGAACCCAGCCAATGCCCCTCGACCCTGAGCCTCTGCCCCCTTCTCTGTAGTGGGGTAACCACGGGGGGTGGTCATGAGATGAAGAGGGCGTCTGTGTGGATGCCTCAGACTGGGGCCAGCCCCTGGTGACGGCAACATGCTCTCTGAGCATTTGCTAAATCAACATCCTCATTGGCTGACGTTTTTGACAGCTGTCCAGGGTGGCCAAGGAGGGGTCCTGAGAGTGATGGCCGGGAGACAACTGCAGAAAACACACTCTCTGTTTGGCCCCGGACGGCTCAAAATAGCGGAACGGCATCACCCAGGGCCACGCGGGCATCGGGCCTGGGGATGGTGGGAGGGCGGCTGGGGGGTGCTGTTATAGTCTGCACCCGTGGATGGAAAATAACACCCCCCACCAGGCTGCAGACCCTGCCTCGCTGAGCACCTCGGCCCCACGTGCAGGCTGGCTAGGGGCGCACGGGGGGCTTCGGGATGGCCCTCCCAAATGGACCATCACCCGGCAGACCCAGGGGACCCCAGCACCTGCCCTGTCACCGGGTGGGGCTCAGTAGGTTTCTTCAGACACTCCGGGCCTCCCAGACAGGCTCCTCCCCTCCCCCAGCCAAGTGCACCAGCACAGGTAGCTTCCACATTTCCTCAGCGACAAACCAAGTCTCCCACACAGCTGGAGCAGCAGCTCTCCGGGTTACCGGTCGTGGATGCGGGCTGGGGGCTAGGCGTCTTGTAGACGGGCACCCTCCCCGCTCCCAACAGCCCCAGGAAGTGAGCACCCTACCCCCACCCATGAGGCCGTCAGGGCGCAAGACCACCCCACCCCACCCCCTCCCAAAGAGACCTGAGCCCAGACACCACCCCAGGGCCCACCCTCTCAGCCACTGCCCCCTGCATGGCCAGGGGCTCAGACTCTTGAAGAAAGAGGCTTGTGGACATCATGGAAAACCACAAAGACATCTGAAAAAAAATGCCCACCGAACACACAACACCACGGACGAACCTCCCAGACACGGTGTTGAAAGGCAGACGGCAGGCACAAGAGGGCATATCTGTCCATTCACAGGAGGGTCCGAACCAGACAGACTGACCGATGGGGAGGGGTGTCAGAATGTCAGCCACTCTGGGGGGCATGAGGGAGCCCCCCGCTTCCAGCCTGGGGCCCTGAAATACTCCCTCCCTTGACCTGGGGACTAGTTACACAGGTATACATAATGCATATACACATGCATGGACTGAACGTGTGTGCCCAGCCCCCGCAATCCGTATGATGAAACCCTAACCCCCCAACGTGGCTGCATTTGGAGATGGGGCCTCGGAGGAGGTGATTAAGGTTAAATGAGGTCACAAGGGTGGGACTCTGATAGGATTAGTGTCCTTATAAGAAGAGACACAGAGAGCTCAATTCCCCCTCCCTCTCCCTCCCCCTCCAACCCCCAGCACACGCTGAGGAAACGCCATGTGGAGACACAGGGAGAATGTGGCCATCCATGAGCCAGAAAGAGACTCCTCACTAGAAACTGACCCTGCTGGACCCTGATCTGGACTTCCAGCCCCCAGAGCTGTGAGAAATAATGTGTATTGCTCAAGCCACCCGATCTGTGGTATTCTGTTACGGCAGCCTGAGCTGACTAATACATGTCTATATGTGTGAAAATTTATCCAGCTGTGCTCTTAGGATTAGTGTACTTTACTGTACACAAGTCATTATTTTTTCAAGAAAGCGGTAAAGACTAAATAAGGGAAGAATGGTATTTCTGGTTGGATCTTCTAGTGTATTTTTTAATATAAAGACTTAAATCAAATGATTCCTCACTCCCCACCTGCCACTCTGCAACGAGTTCCACCATGGGGACCACCTTACTGCTCTTCCATGGGGCTCAGGTCCCTCCCATGGATGACGTAACCCCCCTGCCCTCATCCCCATGGGCTGCTTGAGACATCATTACCACAGGCGTCCCAGATGGTTTACGGAGAGTTTCTATTTTCCTCCCAACCTCAGCGATTCCCTCTTCATCCTACCTTCTCACGGCCACTCCTGATCCAACCCAGTAAATGAGGTCATTCCTGTTTCATGCAGTCATGGAGAAAACATGCCTCAAGGGCACACTGCGTGCAGGGCCCAGTGCTAGGATGGCGACCAGCCCAGTGGCCAGTGTGCAAACCATAGGCTATAACTGGGTGAGCCGGTCTCTGAGAATCAGCACACACTTGTCTGATGAGCAACGGAGGTGAATGAGTAAAGAGATAAGGGACACACTGATGACATCAGGATGCTGTCAAGAGGAAGTGGGACTATGACCTAAAGGTGTGACGAGGTCCCTTCTGGGAGGGGAAATATAAAGATGCAAAAACTAGGGCTAGCATGAATACCTATTTTCTAGAGTGCTATCTGCTGCGTATTTTCAGAGAAAAAGAATCTCTATGACAGACCCCACTGGTTGCCCAGCCAACTACTCCTGCTTCTGACTTATTCAAGTAGCCCCAGGGGGTGACGTGCAAAGCCAACTGGGGCGATTTCATTGGTCAAAGCCAACTGGGGCAATTTCATTGGTCAAAGCCAACTGGGGCACTCTTGTTCTCCCTTGTCCATGAGTGGTCTAGTTCTGGCCAATGACATAAGGAGAAAGTGGGCCAGGGGTGAGAAAAGCCTAAGGAGACAGGCCTTTTCTACCATTCTCTTCCCTTCTGTTTGGGAAGATGTGATGCCTGGTGCTCTGCAGCCATCTTGGGACCATGAGGAGAGGACAATACAGCAAGAAGACAGAAAGTTCTCATTGACATGCTGAGCTATTACGCTAACCTAGATGCACCAACCTCTAGATGCCTTGTTATGTGAAATAATAAAGAGATTTTACCACTGAAGCCAGTTTCAGTTGGGTCTTCCATAGCAGGCGAACACACCCCAACCCATAAAACCACGTCACTTGTTCTTACTTTGGAGAGTAATTGCAGACGAGGTAGACCGCATTCTCCCAAACATCTCCCCAGACATTCATCCTCTCGCAGGTGTTCACAGCACAGCCAATCTTGGTGGTTGTGGCCCAAACTATCTGAAAAGATGACATCCATACATCTGAGCTCAAGGGACCAATGACCAGGGTGATATAATCTGGTCTGGATCCACAAGGTGCTTGCACTAAAGGGGTGTGTGGTGAAGAGGTGAAGGACCAGATTCCTCCCCTAACCCATTAAAGATCCACACATTCCTTTAAAACAAAAGCAAACAAACAAAAAAAGAACAAAAAAACACACAAGGAAAATTCCCCAGCAACGTAAAGCTGCCATAGGAGTTTCTAGCGCTTACTCTCAGTTTCCATATTTGTGAACTGGCCACAAACAGCCTGGCCCACCAGCTATACTTTGAGTAGTGCTGAACTAAAGGAAAAACTTAAGGCAATGATAGAGCAGAGGTTTTCTGACTGGGCAACAGTCCCACAGGGCCAGGTGAGTGACAGTGTTTGGGGGTGCCAGGCTGAGGTCACACCTGATCTTCAGCCTTACCTGTGTGTAGTGGGTGCACATGGCCCCAGAGCACCTCTCTGGACACCAGGGGTTGCACTCGTGGGGGTAGGGGTAGGTGTAGTCCTTCACCTCGTCATACCAGGACTGCACGTGGAAGCCAGGAGAGCGATACCTGCAGGGGCAGATCAGCTTGTTACGTGCCAGCCACCAAGCACCCAACGACAGAGACCCCCGCTGGCAGCAGTGCCACCCATGGGGCAGCTGGAGGGGGTGCTTCTTTGGGCCAACAGCCCCATATCCCACCCAGTATCTGTTAAAAGTGCTTAAAACCCGAATTGGCCTCCTCTGGGTTCCAGGAGTGTCCCTGGGTGACCTACAAGCCACCAGTGTGTGTGGGAAACTTTTACCTGGCTCCCGGTGAGTTCTTTTTTATGTTAATAATTATGTATTAATTTTCACGTACGTTTGGGGAATCCCATATTTCACAGATATTACCGCTTAAGAACAAATCCCATATTTCACAGATATTACTGCTTAAGACAAAACTGAAGGTGCAAGTCCATTTACAGTCAATGTAGAGAAAAACAGTAAGTAGATAACTGAACAGATCCTGCCCAGTTAACTGAACTGTGGCAGGGGAGGGTCTGGAAGTTGGGAAACAGCTGGCTATGGCGGACAGGGCAGACAGGTCCCTGTCTCTCTCTCTCTCTCTCTCTCTCTCTCTCTCTCTCTCTCTCTCTCACACACACACACACACACACACACACACACACACACACACACACACACACACACCCAAAGAGCAGCCTAAAGCCTCACGTTTCTGTAACGTCATGACCAGCTTCGTTCCTTGGCTGCCTGGGGACCCGAGGACTCAGACTCAAGGAAGAAAATTCATTCAAGGCACAGGAACCCACAGGTGTGCAGAGCCCTGCAGTCAGCTGGGCAAACCCTTGTACCAAGCTCCCCTTCGGGATTTTATCACCTGAGCCCTCCCTCGTCCCCAGCCCTGAGGAGCACGCCCCCAGCCACTGTTGGTGGCCACCACCCCCTCGCTTCAGCCCTGTCCGCCAGGTTGGCACCGGGAAAGAAAATAAACCAGATTGGAACCCCCCGTCGCTGTCACCAGCAAGTGTCAACAAAGCGGTTTCAATAAAGAGAACAGATGTGGTGGCGACTGGTGGCTTCTGAGGGCACCGTGGGGACCCGGGTGGTTAGAAGTCTTACAACGATTACTGTCAGGACCCAGGGAATGGTGGTGGTCGGTGCCGTGGCTGGAGAAGCAGCCTCCCTTCCTGGAGCCAGCTCGGGGAAAGAGACACACACAGCAACAGAGCTCTAGGGACACAGGGAACCCATCACCAGTCTGTCTATTTCCCTGGAACCTCACAGCCAGGCTGGGGTGGTTTTGGAAAGAGAACAGTTGGCTGCAGAGGGGCCTTCAGAAGAGGCTCTCTTTTGTAAAGTGAGTTGGCAATATTCATCCAGAAGGGGGACAGTCTTTGTGCCCTGGGACCCATCAGTCCTACCCCTCAGAGTTTTCCTACTGAAATCATTCAAATGAGCCAAGGGGGAAAAGAGAAAAAAAAAAAAAAACCTAGCTACAAGAATGGAATGGCTTGGGCTTCCCTGGTGGCGCAGTGGTTAAGAACCCTCCTGCCAATGCAGGGGACACGGGTTCGATCCTTGGCCAGGGAAGATCTCACTTGCCGCGGAGCAACTAAGCCCGTGCACCACAACTACTGAGCCTGCGCTCTAGAGCCCGTGCTCCACAGCAAGAGAAGCCACCGCAATGAGAAGCCCGCGCACGGCAACGAAGAGTAGCCCCCTCTTGCCTCAACGAGAGAAAGTCCACGCATAGCAATGAAGACCCAACATAGCCAAAAAAAAACCAAATAAATTAATTAATTTTTTTTAAAAAAAAGAGGGGCTTCCCTGGTGGCGCAGTGGTTGAGAGTCCGCCTGCCGATGCAGGGGACGTGGGTTCGTGTCCCGGTCTGGGAAGATCCCACATGCCGCGGAGCGGCTGGGCCCATGAGCCGTGGCTGCTGAGCCTGCGCGTCTGGGGCCTGTGCTCCGCAACGGGAGAGGCCAGAACAGTGAGAGGCCCACGTACCGCAAAAAAAAAAAAAGAATGGAATGGCTAAATTCCAGTCTGTCAACTTCATGGCCCAAAGGCAGCCTTGACGAGGTGATAACCATGGCAACTATGTAACAGAAAATTGTTTGATATCGTATGAGAAGGAAAAAAGAAAGAATTAACAGCTGTCCTGGCCACAGTTACAGCTACGTGAAAACATGCCGGCCCACAGCCAGATGCAGCCCAGAAGCCCAGGAACACGCAAATTGCTGAACCAGGGCAGTGGATCGATGGGTTTGGTTCCCTTTAGACATTTTCTCTTAATGCTGTCACAAGACTGACTTCATAAAAAGCAGAAAAGAGTGCTGGGTTGCTGTGGTTCCACGAAGTCACCCCTCTGGACACACGGTGACACCTGCCCAGGTCTTTCCCGGACGGGCACTGGCTAAAGGAAGATGCAGCTACTCGTGGCCCCATTACACTCCCCGCTTAAAGAGCTGGAAATAGAGTAAACAGGCGGTTGAAGGCAAGCAAACCCTGACGTGTACTTTGAGGGGCTGTTTTCAGCCCCGGCCCAATTTTCCATAAGTGCGGCTCAACGAAAGCAGACCCTGGGACCCTGGGCCCCCGTTCGGAGGACTCGTGTGCACAGCACGTGGTCAGTGAGTCTTAGCCGGTCAGAAGACATTTTGTCCATTTCCTCTAAGGCAGCCAGGCCCTAGCCCGGGAGGGGCTGCCAGCTGGCTTGGGGGCTCGGGAATGTGGCCCGGTTGACCCGGGGGAAGGTCCATGGACGACATTTAACAGACACTGTCAAGGCCCTGGAGGTCTGGCGGCGTGAGCGAGACCCTGTTCACAGGTAGGGAGGGGGTCACGGTGGCTCTTACCTGCCCCAGTGCACGGCCAGGTTCTGCCCGATGGACACCAGCAGGCTGTTGGGCCCATGCTCCCAGATGCACTCCTGGGCCCAGGCCACCGCCGACTTCTCCAGCTCTTCATCCCAGGTCTGCAGGGGGACGAGAAATGGGCACCAGGAGGTCAGGGTCAGGGGTGGGTGTAAGAACCCAAACCGCAGAGACGCCCCCAGCTCAGGCCCTGGGAGACCCCGAGGGCCGGGCTTCGGCTTCCGCGACACTAGACACAGGGACTTTGTGCCTGTCTCCGATGGGTTCCTTGCTCGGGAGGTGGGAAGTGGCCGGTCAGCAAAGAACCTAGAGGAGCCCCGATCCTCAGAGCACCTGCTCGGCCACTAACTTGTCGGGGACACTGGCAAGTCCCTGCTCTCAGCCTCAGTCTCCTCATCTGTGAAATGGGAGGATGAATAAATCCTGGAGACGAATGACGGTGATGGCGGGGATGGTTGCCCAATGGTGTGAATGTAGTTAATGCCACTGAATAGTGCATTTAAAAATGGCTGAAATGGTAAGTTATATATTACGTATATTTTACTATTATATATATGTATATATATTTTTTTTTAGGTAGCAAGAAATGCCTTCAACTCGCCCAGTCCTGTTACCCTCCAACACAGCCCTCCCTGAGTCAGGGGTCTGGGCCAAAGAATCTGCAGCCCTCTTGCCTCCCAGCTGGCCCAGGGAGCACACGTAACTCCTCAAGAAAGAACACGGTGAACAAGGCAAGTAGGGTCACTTCTCTTCTGCGGAGGAACAGATGCCAAGCGGCCCTCCCAGCTGCGAGCCAGCGGCTGTCCCGCCCCCTCCCGGAGTCTTGGGGAAGATGCTGCAGCTCATGGGCAGCCAGGGGCTGTCCCTCACTCTGGGAAGCCCCAGCCCTGCACACAGTAGTTGCTCACTGAAGGCCTATCGAGGCAGAGCCCCGGGACCATCCAGGAACAGGAACAGGAGACTGGTTGAACCAACTGTGGGACCCCTGAATGGAAGCTGCCCACTGCCCTCTCCTCCTCCTGTCTCGCTGTCTCCTTCTGGCCAAGATAACTGCGACTCCTCAACACCCAGGGGCAAGTCCTGCCCCAGGGCAGACGCCTGGGGGGGGGCGGGGTCACACCTCTGGACCCGCTGATGCCCATTTCAGCTGCAGGGGATGC
This sequence comes from Lagenorhynchus albirostris, assembly GCF_949774975.1. Classification (NCBI taxonomy): domain Eukaryota; kingdom Metazoa; phylum Chordata; class Mammalia; order Artiodactyla; family Delphinidae; genus Lagenorhynchus; species Lagenorhynchus albirostris. The sequence goes on along the minus strand of NC_083113.1, from coordinate 56,518,055 downwards.
CCATTTCAGCTGCAGGGGACATTCTGGGTTTCTCCCCGACAGTGCCCCACCTTCAGCGCCCACCAAACCCTGTACCACTTCTGCCTCGGATCTTTCTCCAGTGCCCAAGCACAGCCTGAAACAGGGGGTCAACACCCTCCGGGGGCCACACTCAGTCAGTGGGAGACGGGCCTGTTGATAAGAGCACGCACCTCCCACCTTCAGAGGGCGGGGCAGTGAGGTGCTCTTGTTAGGTGAACCTGGGTACGGTGCCAGGCTCTGCCTCTTGCTGGCTGTGTGACTTCAAGCAAATGGTTTCACCTCTCTGTGCCTTTGTTTCCCTATCTCTAAATGGGCTAATGGTACCTGGAATAGGATTTGGGGGAAGGCTGAATGACAGCAGGCATGGAGCCCCCAGATGAGAAGCAAGGTAGCTCTCAGTCAATGGTACCTGGACATTAAGGAAGTTAACTTTCTCAAGCACCCGCCAGGGCAGTCATCATCTGAACACCTGCCCATTGCAGGTAACATTAGAACCATTTTCTTATTTAACTCCCCCAACAAGCCCTGGAGGTATGTTTTATCTCTCCATTGTTGCAGATAAAATGAACAAACAAACAAAAACCTCTGAGTTTAAGAGAGGTTAAGTAACTTGCCTAAGGTCACCCTGCTAGGAACTTGTTAGAACTTTAACAGCCCAGCCTCCAAGGGGGATCTTCCATCTTCCTGCTCTGCATGCTGCCACCAGGTGCTGGTCCCACTCCACTAAAATAATGGTTACTAAAATAATAGCAACAGTCTAATTCACATTTATTTAGTATCATGCATTATCTTACTGACTCCACCAAACAACTCTGTGAGAAAGGGACTTTTGTCGTCCCCCGTTGTGCTTGGTGAGGAATTATAAACACAGAGAGGCTAAGTAACCTGCCGAACCCACACAGCTAGCACGTGGCAGCTACCTAACCCCAGAGCCTGTCCGCTCACAAAACCTCAAAATGGGGTATCTTAACTTCTGGAGTGTTAAAATCCACCTCTCAGTGCTCAGCCTGTTTCAAAGGACTGTGGCTACAAGCCCCAGCAGGCAGGGCCGAGCAGGAAGCCATGACTCTGAGACACTTTCTCAAATCAGTGTCACTTGTCTGGGTGGAGACTGGGCCGGGCAGCACTGCACCGAGGATGCCCAAAGGGAGGGGACGGTGCTGAGGCTCGGACTGCCGGCCCCGCCCTGAGGGCCCCTGCGGAGAGGCGGCCTCAACAACACCCCTAAAGGCTCTACTTCCCCCACAGGGGGGCTGTGGAGACGGAAGGAGCGAGATCCCAGCTCCCATCCCGAGATACCATGAAATAAACAAATAGGAAAACACAGCAGGCTAGTCACAGGCTGCCCAGGGCCTGTCCCTGCCTGCTGCTAACCCAAGCTCCTTTCCGCTGCCCTGAATCTCCCCCACAGGCACCAGACAAGCACAGGGCATGAGGAAAAGAGCAGCAGAAACCCAGCCTGCTCCCCACGGGAGGCAGGAAACAGCCAGGACCCCGGCGGGGCTGGGGCTCAGGCAAGCTTCAGGCCCAGGAGAATGCCTGCTCCCTGGTAGGCACCACACAGGGCCTTGGGGTGGGGAGGGGCACAGGATGGAGGGCGACTGATCCAGAAAGAGGCGGAGAGTGTCTTTTCCCCACAGGGACAGAAGCCAAATGACCAGTTGCTGGGAAGGAGCGGGGAGGAGTCCGTGCCCTGAAAACAAAATCTACCGACTCTCTCCATCCTTAACCCTGTAAAGGTCCACGCAGCTGCCCCCGGCGTTAGGCGCCCCACGTTGAAAGGGCGCCCACTCTGCCTCCTAAAATTATCACGGCCCCTTCGGAATACATGTCTGGACCATTTTCTTCAGAGAAAAAAGAAATGGTTTCAAAACGAGTTCCCAGAGGACTGGGGGCTTGCTCAGGGCTCTGCGCGGACGGGCATCCATTCATCCGTCCCACAGCTGGTGATGGGCCACCTCGCGCAAGCACAGACGCTGAGGGACTCACAGGCACGCGGGCAGGGGACCGCCCGTGAGGGTGGCCGAGGTCGGAGCACAGGCCACACGGAAAGCAGCAGCTGAGAGTCCAGAGGAAGGAGAGGGCCTGGGGCCAGGCCTGCAGGGAGGTGGATACGGGAATGATGAGGGTGCAGCCCTCCTGGGGGGGGGGCGGGGTCTGTAACACACACAGCACCCAGAGGCCTCTCCGGCCAAAGGCAAGGGAGGGAAACAGACTATCCAGACAGACAAGGGCTTGTGATAGGAGGCCTCGGATGCCGGAAGGAAGCACAGAGGGCCACCGAGGCTCCTGCCTGGGCAAAGGCTGGAAGAGAGTGAGATTTAGAAACTATAACGCGATACCAGGATGCAGAAGGGGCCGGAAGAGGGCAAGATGGGAGGTGAAACAGCCCCTGCCCCCACTCCAGGGCTGAGGCTGCCCCGATAATCAGGGGAGGATGGAAAAGGCTGGTGGGGTCGGGGGAGGGGTGGGAGGGGTTCAACTGAGCGTGGAGAGGGGACAAGAGCACGGGTCCTGGACTCAGCCGGACCCAGGTCAGCATTCGCCTCCGCCTCTACAGCTGTGTGACCTCGGGCCTCGGTTTCCCAGTCTATAACGTGGGGGGATACCACGGCGCCTGTTTCACAGGGCTGGGGGGATGGGACACGGAGACACACGAGTGAGGGCAGAGCTGGGGACGTGCACTGGGGAGCTGGCTGCCCCTTCTGCTCCGAAATGCAGGGCTTCTCCAGATGCACAGGGGACCCTCCACTGTCCCTTCTCTACTCCTTCCTCCCCAGCAGACACCCCATCACTCACGGACTCGGCCACCCCTCGCTACTCAGACGGAAGGTGCAGCTAAACGGTGGGGTGACGCTAAGGGTGACACAAGGACAGCGGTAACAGCACAGCCCCAGGGCTGAGCAACTGTGCCAGGCAGTCAACACACGTGCCGTTAGATGGTCACGGGGCAGGGGCGGGGGTGGGGGGGTGGGGGGGGTGGGGGGGCACATGAGGTGGGATTTCCAAAGTAGACACTGAGACTCAGACTAGCTAAGGAGACGTCAAGGTCACACGGTGAAGACGTAGCAGAGCTGGGGTCGGACTCACCACAGCCTGGTCCTTGACCCCCCCCTCCCCCTCCCCTCCCCTCCCCCTCCCCCTCCCCTCCCCCTCCCCTCGCCCTCGCCCTCCCCCTCCAGGAGGGCCGGGAGCTTGGGCTGAGCTACAGAGAGGTGCAGCCTGTGCTGATCGGGTAGGGCATCCAGAACAGAGGCAGGGGGCCCTCTCTCACCAGACGTCCCCAAGCCTGCCATCCCCCCCTCCCCCCACGGATGGGGCCAGCCCCTGTGGTGCCCCCGCGCTCACCATGTACTCCATGTTGGAGGCCGGTGGTGACACCTGGCCCCGCAGCCTGTTGTGAAGCATGAGGATCTCCTCCTTGTCCGCCCTGGGGATGGCCCTCCGGACCCGGGAGTTGGGTCTGTCCTGCTGGTACTTGCTGAGCAGCTTCTCTAGGTGTGTGACATTGGGCAGGAAAAAGCCTTGGGCTCCACAGAGCAGTAGCACCAGCCCCAAGGGCACAAGGCCGTTCAGGACACAGCTCATGGCTCCACGCTGGCAGCAAGGGCTGGGATGACAGGGGGGCCTGGGCTCCTGAGGCGCTCGTGTGCTCTGAAAAGAAGCAGAGGGCGGCAGGAGAAGTCGATCAGTGTCAAACCCACGACGGCACTGACCATGCTGGACATCATTCTCCCCACTTTGCAGATGTGGAGACTGAGGCCACAGAAGCTGAACCACCAGGGTCCCGCAGGCAGGAAGTGGTGGAGCTGGGACTCAAGCCAAGGGTCTCCAGCAAGGCAAGCGGCCTGATGCCACATGGGACATCCTGGCTGGGTCTCTCCTGGACTCAGCTTCTCACGGTTCCATCTATCCTCACTCGGAGTCAGCATTTGGACTCATTCAGGAGTCTACGGCCTGAATTAAGTTCCATCTCCCGCCCCCCCAAAGAGATCGCTAAAGTCATTTCACATCACGAAAGGACGTGCCGTGAACCAGCGTGAGTGGCAAACTTCCTGGTCCCTGTGAAGTAAGACTCAGTTCCCAAAGCGATTGTCAGGCATCCCCAGACCCATCACCGCATGAGGCCTCACCTATCACGGCCCTTCCACGGGGCACCACCCGTGTAACCGTCACACACTACGACACCATCTCCCAGGACCCAGCCAGGGACCCAGCCATGAACTCTGCCGATTTGCTCCTTGGAGAAAGTGACAGTAGAAAGAGAGAGGACCTCCAGGGGTATCTGTGTACCCACTCTCATCCCATCCCTGCCTGGCAGAGCCCCTAAACAGCCTGGCGTGCAGCCTCCCTCAGGCAGCTTCTGTCTGACAGTGAGCCCGTTACAGGCACTGCCGGGTGTTACCCTGTTGGCTGCTAAGTTAGTGGTTCATAGGGGTTATTAGTACCCAACAACGGCATCAGTAGGGCCGAGGGGACAGCAGATGGTGGCTGGGACTCCCGGTCCTGCAAGGCCCATCTTGGAGCTGCACTTCCCAAGGAGTATTTCTGGAACCCTAACCCTGACACGTGCCGGGCTGGGGGCCGTGGCGCACGGCCTCGTGGTCACGGCGGTTGGGATTCGCCCCTCTCAGAGACCCCCGGTGCCGACTGCCGAATCCCTCACTTTAGGACCCAACAAGGATCTTGACGATCCCTCCTTGCCTTTGGACGACAGGCCCTTTTCCCAAATAACGCCGCCTACTAACCTTTCTTAGTGTTTTAGGAAAAGCTGCCTTAGTCTTGGAATACACTTAGTAATTTTAAAATTCGAAGTTAGTTTATGAGGTGAATTTCCGCTGTGCCTTGTGTTCCTTCCCAGAACCCTTCCTGAGCATCTGCGTGGGCCCGCCACCTCATTATGCCGTTTCCAATCCTCACGACAACCCAGGAGGTCGGCCTGTTATCGCTCCCATTTTACAGGGAGGAGGTTGAGGCTTGACGTGCTGGTCCCAAGGCCGCTCCACGGGTAAGACTCGAACCCAGGTGTGGTGTCTCTGAGGATCCTGGATTTCCCATCATGCTACCCTGGTTCCCCGGGGTCACACTAAAGGTCACAAAGCATGGTCTTCCCCCTGGCTTACTGTCCGGTCCAAGAAGACAAGGCGGGGCTTGAATGAGTGTGTTCGTTCACCCTCTCGCCTCTGCTTTACTCCCAAGGAGAGTCAGTCAGTCACCCAATGACCTTTATTAGACACCTACTTTGTGCTGGGCGCCGGGACACGAAGATGAAGAGGGCCCTGTCCTGGCCTCAGGGAGCTCCCAGTTGGGCGACAGGCGAGGAAACCCACAGCCCCTACCCAGCGGGACAGGCCTGACAAGACAGCGCGGGGAGCTGGAGGGAGGGGCTCCAGGGCCCCCCTGGATGGGGGGGAGGCAGCCAAGCCTGGACGCTGACCCACCCGGAACCCCGGGTGGCCCCTCTGGTCTTCTCCTATACCGGCAACAGCTGCGTTTTCACCAGTCGCGTGGTCTGGGGCTGCAAGCCGGCAGCTGGAGGAGGACATCCTCAAGGGCGCATCCAGGGCATCCCAGGAGGCAGAGCTGCAGTGGAGGAGCTATGGGAACGCAGCAGTTCCCATCTCCAACCCTGGAAACTCTCCAGGGTCCTGACCGAGCTTACGCCATCTAGGGGGAGGCCCGACTCCTTGGAGTGGGTGAGATGTGGCCTCCCTCCCGAGGAGTTCCCTTTGGGGCAGAGCCTCAGGGACCTGGGTGAGGGTGGGGGACTTCTGAGTGCTCGCTCGCCCTGTGGGCATCAAGCCAGAGACGCAGACGCTCTCAGGGTCCCTGACGTCTCCCTGCTTAGTCACACCACCATATACAAGCATTTCCCAGCGGCAGAGGCCAGGCTGAAAAGGATGCCAAAACGCACTGACACTGGGTTAAGATTTAGGACAAAGAAGGAGCGGAATCAACATCACGGAGCGTCCACTCGGGCATCACGGCCACACCCGATTGGCTTTACTCTTCAGCAGCCCGAGGGGCAGGGCACCCCAAAAGGCATGAAATAGGAATTGCTTACATGACTCAACTAAACTGGCTTTGGTTTAAATCACCAACGGGCACAACTCAAACGACTCTCAGCAGGGGGATGGGTAAATGAACTGTGAGTCCGTGTGGGTGGAATATTATACAGCAAGTAAAAACGATGGCCTGGAGCTCTGTGAGTGCTGGCATAAACGAAGCTCAAATCTAATGTTGGGCTAAAAAAGCAAGTTGTAGAATACTATGCTAATGGTACTATCTGTGTGCATTTTAAGGCATATAAACCATACCTTGTATAGTTTATAGATATGTGTACAGGTACATACATCTGCGTATACGTGTGTATTATATACACATGTACTATACGTGTATGTACATATATGTATACGGTGCGTGTGTGTGTGCGCACGTGCACCTGCATGTGCTTGTATGGTAAAACCAGGACTGAACAGACCAAGTTCATGGTGGTAGACGATGCCAGGGTGAGGTAAATTGAACTGGGAAGGAGAATATGAGGGAACTCACCTTGATGTCTAACATATTGTTTCTATTAAAAATCTCGGGACTTCCCTGGTGGTGCAGTGGTTAAGAATCCACCTGCCAATGCAGGGGTTTGAACCCTGGTCCAGGAAGATCCCACATGCCGTGGAGCAACTAAGCCCGTGTGCCACAACTACTGAGCCTGCGCTCCAGAGCCCGTGAGTCACAACTACTGAGCCCGCGTGCCACAACTACTGAAGCCTGCGCACCTAGAGCCTGTGCTCTGCAACGAGAGAAGCCACCGCAATGAGAAGCCTGCGCACCGCAACGAAGAGTAGCCCCGCTCCCCGCAACTAGAGAAAGCCCGCGCACAGCAACGAAGACCCAACGCAGCCATAAATAAATAAATAAGTAAATTTATCAAAAAAACAAATTCTCAAGCAAATATTGCAAAGTGTAAGCTCCGTTCACGCTGAGTGGACAGGCTGAGTTGGCAGGAATGTGATGTAGTCACCAGAGGAGGGTGTCCTCGGGGGCCGGACATCGGTGGTGAGCGCATACTAGCCTTTGGACTTGTCTACTTTAAACTTTTTAAAATATTAATGAATAAAACAAAGTAAAATGCCAAAGCATGAAAGGACAGTGAAACCACTGCTGGTTCCAAGTGCATTCTCCCGGCATGTTCTCCTGAACAAGGGTGACCTCACTCCGGAAGACTTGGTCGGCCGCCTTCACTCTGAACATTCAAGGGCCTTGCTTGGTCCATGGGCCGCAGACGGGTCCTTCCCTCCAAGGGTCCAGAGACAACTGATAAAGCCTCAGCTGGAGCTTCAGAGTTGGGAGAACCATGGGGTTTGTTTGTTTGTTTGTTTGTTTGTTTATGGCCACACCGCGTGGTTTGCGGGATCTGAGTTCCCCAACCAGCGATTGAACTTGGGCCTTCGGCACTCAAAGCACAGAGCCCTAACCACTGGACCACCAGGGAATTCCCAACCATGGGGTTTAGTCAAACCTTCCCACAGGGAGAAACACAAGTGAAAAGAGGCATTTCTCCAAGTGGCTTCTCCACCTTGAGACAGTCGCTAGCCTGGACCACACCAACTTGTCTTGGGTTGGGCCATGCGGGACATGGTGCTGGGCGGCGCTACTGGGTCTGAAAACGGTCTGGCCTGGCTGCAGCTCAGGGAGGGTTGGTGGGGTCCACGCTGGGGAGGGGGCAACGCCTGTACCTAGTTGGCTTCCGCTAAGTGTGGGCCATAGGAGAACACTGAAGATTTAAGCAGAACTGTAACAGTAACAGGGCTGGCATCTCACATCTACATTCCAGAGCACAGCACTGGGCGGTCACGCAGGGGAAAAAAAACAGAATCTTGGACTGAGCTGTGTGGCCTGCAAATTCCTGTGTCAAAGTCCTAACGCCCAGCACCTCAGACTGTGACTGTATTTGGAGAGAGGGTCTTTCAAGAGGTGGTTAAGTTAAAATGAGGTCATATGCGTGAGCCCTGCTCCAGTATGACTGGTGTCCTTATAAGAAGAAGGGATTAGGACACAGACACACACGGAGGGACGAGAGTGTGAGATACAGCAAGGAGACCGCCGTCTACACGCCAAGGAGCAAGGCCTAAAAGAAACCAGCCCCGCCGACACCTTGATCTTGGACTTCCAGACTCCAGAAGCGTGAGACAATGAATTTGTGTTGTTTAAACCACTCAGTCTGTGGTACTTTATCCTGGCAGCCCTAGCAAACTAATACACGCATCAGATAATAAGCGAGGAGAACTGTGTTCTAAGTATCCCACTGGCAGCTGTATGGAAGAGGGTAAGGGAGGAGCAGAGAGGCAGATGGGGAGGCCAAGGGTGGGATCGTGGCTGGAACCTGGGCAGTGGCGATCGGCGCTGTGTCACAGCACAAGCCCATCGGCCGAGGCGACTTGGCCGGGGCCACGCCAGCCCGCCTTGGCCTTCAGCCCCTTGGCATTCAGCTTCCACTGCCGAAACAGCTCGATAAGAGCCTAGGGAAAAAACACTTCAGCCCCCTTTCCACCTACAATTTAAAAGACACAGACTCACAGACATAGAGAATAGACTAGTGGTTGCCAAGGGGTAGAGGGGATGGCGGGTGGGGTGGAGTGGGAGTCTGGGGTTAGCAGATGCAAACTATTATATAAAGAATGGACAAACAACGAGGTCCTACTGTATAGCACAGGGAACTACATTCAATATCCTGGGATAAACCATAATGGAAAAGAATATGAAAAAGAATATATATTTGTATAACCGAGTCACTTTGCTGTACAGCAGAAATTAACACAACATGAGAAACCAACTATACTTCAATAAAATAAATTTAAAAAAAAAGTTTTCCCAATGAGACACACACACTGCCCACCACCACCAGGGGCTTTCCAATGACACGTACAGGCCCCCACCAGGGAGGCCAGCGGGGCTTACATGGAGGAACACCTACCGCAAGCCCGTTGCTGCACTTCTCACTTCACCCTCCCGATGATTCAGAGGTTTGGGCTCTACTGCTCCCATTTTACAGGTGAGGAGACTGAGGCCCCTGGAGTGTCAGGAACCTGCCCAGGGTCACACAACTGCAAGCAGAAAACCTGGGGCTGGAACGCAGCTCCGTCTGACCTCCAAGCCCCTTCCTCAATGCCACAGTGCCTTCCCAAGGGGTGGGCTTCCTTGGGGATTTCCCGTCGCTACCCACACAGGGGAGGGCCGCCCACAAACAACCCAGCACTCACTGCGACCCTCCCTTCCCTTCTCTGCTTCCTGCGCAGACAGTGGGGCTCAGTGGAGACAGGCACCGTGCCCCACCCCAGGTAGTGACTCTGTCGAGAAGGCATCCGTTTGTCGCCCCCAGGGGAATGAAACCTTTACATCATGGTTACATTTCACCAAGATACTCCCCGTCATGGGGCTTGGCACCCACCCAGTCTCTATCTGCTGACGTACCTTTGACTAAAATATGACGCCCGCACTGACGGACCCTCTCTGCCGGGCACCCTCCAGCCGTCCTAACGTTCCCGAGGGGCTCACACTTCAGGGGGTCAACCCGAGCTCCCTTCTGTTCCTGGAGACGGAGGCCCACACTCCCCAGCTCTGCACTTTTGTCCCCGCTTTCTCCTAGGGTTGCCAAAGGCAAGCTTCATTTCTAGAGAAGCCCTTCTCCACTCTCTGTCCCTGGCCTCCTGCCAAAAGCCCGAAACACCCGCGTGGACGGCCGTACAATTCACAGAAACGCCGTCTGGGAGACATCGTCTCCTTGGCCCCAGTTGCAAAACCCAGCCCGGAAGACCACAAACAAGATAACGGCACCAGGGTCCCATAAGCACATACCAGGGGGCGGGGAGGGGACCAAGAAAGCTTTCACGCCCCACGGTCAACGTCCAGACCCAACCTGGGGTCAGATTCCTGCAGCACGGCCTCAGCTTTCAGATGCACTTGGACCCTGGCTGTTTTCTACCCCATTTTCTGGAAAACAAAAACTGAGCCCGGGAGACGTTATGTGGTTATCTGTGAGGTTGCGGGTCTGGTTTGAAGTGAAACCAAGGCTTGAAATCCAGCTTTCTGGAAGCGTGGGGAACTCTGAGCACGTGGGTGCTGCAACGTCAGCTCTGCCATCACCCCTCTACCCCGGCTAAGGCTCTGGGGACATTTAGGGCATCCACAGCCTCGCGTGTCCCCCATCTAGCCAGGGGTCTCCTCAAGGGCTAGCTCCTGGGGGACGCTGCCGCCAAATTCAACTCTCAGGAACGAGAGAAAGAAAGAGAACGTGGTTGGGGTTCGATGTCATCCCACCTGGGCTGCCTTCGCCTATGTTTAAGAAAGCCTGCCAGAAAGATGACTCGTAGGACGGAGCCTGCCAGCCGTCAGCCCCGAGACCGTGCCAAGCTCTCTGCTTCTGCACATGCTGTTCTCGCGGCTCATCTCATGACCCCAGCCTGCCCCTCCCCCGCCCGGGCCCCGCTGATGAATGAAGTCCTGCTCGTGGGTTAAGACACAACTGCAGGGTTGCTGCTTCATCACGGCCCCAGACCTGTCCGCCTTGTTCACCGCTGAACCGTCAGTTTCTGACCTCGTTGGGACGAGGAGATCCGCACATTCACTACGTAAATATTTATTGAACACCACTGGCGCCTCTGTGGGTGAACAGGACTGACAGGTCTGCACGTGTGATTCAGCTCCAGGAGGCTTCCAGAAAGTGACGACCCTTCGGCTGAGCCTCCCTGCTGAGCGGGGACGGATCAGCCTGCAGGGGAGGGGGCAGGCCGGGGTCAAGGGACGAGCCGTGGTACGAGGAATGATGGAGATGAGGAACACGAGTGTTACAATATTACAGGGTTCGCTACGAGGTCTATGGCTAATAGTACTGGCTATGACGACAGCGATGGTGATGCTAAATGCTCCACAGATGCATGGTGTGGAGGGATCTGGGGAAGGCTGGAATTAACAATGGGGAACACAGTGAAAAGGCTATTCTCTCTTCACCACGTTATTTCAAAGCCCCACCTCTGGGCTTCCCTGGTGGCGCAGTGGTTGAGAGTCCGCCTGCCGATGCAGGGGACACGGGTTCGTGCCCCGGTCCGGGAGGATCCCACATGCCGCGGAGCAGCTGGGCCCATGAGCCATGGCCGCTAAGCCTGCGCGTCCGGAGGCTGTGCTCCACAACGGGAGAGGCCACAACAGTGAGAGGCCCGCGTACCGCAAAAAAAAAAAAAAAAAAGCCCCACCTCTGCTTTGAGACAAAATCTAATTTTTAAAACTCCAATAAATGTCTTAATGCTTGTCGGGGGCGGGGGGAAGCCCACCCCTAAACTTGAAACATGCTTCGGCTCACTGCATGCCTGGGGCCTTGGACACGTTTTCCCAGCTTTCTGGGGAAGTGGGTTCCGAGACGTCACAGACCGGGTCTGCAGCGTGGATGTGACCAACTGGCCGGGACCTGGATTCACAGTGGTGACAGTCAGCCGGTTCACAGGCCAATGCGGTTGCAGTGCTGGGTCCCCTTCCAGGGCTCAGCTCGGCTGAGTTCACCGGCCGTGGGTGTCAAGGCCTCAGCAGCCTGTCTCCTGTCTGCTCACACTTGCTGCCTTGCCCGCTGAGACTGGGCGCTTCTAGATGGCTGGAACCACTGCTGTGCTGGTAAATGTTTAACAACTGATGCTCGAAAAACCCCAAAATACCCACCCTGATCTGCAGTGTCTGCCAATTCTCTTGGTGTAAATATTCCCACCACGGCAACTTGAAGCCACCAACGTGGGGTCACTGAGCATGGAGTTTCTGGAAAGGGCCTCATGATAACACAGAATGATGTCGTTTTTCCATCACATGCACAGAATAGACATCAACCACCCCAAGGGCAGAGAGAATAGTAAAGCGAGGTAAAAAAATTAGGATGCGCTAAGTTTTGAGTATTTATTACCTTTGTTTTAAATAAGACTTATTTCACTATAAGTTTATATAACATTTAATGTTGGTGGTGTTCACGGGGAGTTATACTCAACATTTTGTAATAACCTATAAGGGAAAAAAAAGTATCTAGAAATACGGGCATATATACATATATATGTGTATATAACTGAATCACTGTGCTGTACACCTGAAACTTACACGACATTGTACATCAATGATACTTCAATTAAAAAAAAACAAAATGATGGTTGGGTTGACCTTTTCAGAAACTTAACCACAACTTTTCTGAATACTTAACCACGGGCTCTCACAAGCCGGGACAAGCCAGCATGACCCAGTCGGCCAGTTCCAGCACAGCACTGGCCAACTGGGTCTTATTCAACTTGAATCCTCAGCGCGTATTAACTGCCCAGCAAACACTTATCCCCAATAACCCAGCCAACACTTGATGAGTGAGGGCGAAGCGGCAGATGTTGTTCTGGGTCCTCTACTCCCAGAATCTCCTCTGCACAGACTGATGGGGTCACTGCAATTATGATCCCTATTTTACAGATGAGAAAACTGAGGCTCAACACAGACAAGCGGCTTGCTCACGGTCATACAGAGTGCCTGCATACAGGAGCCTGACTGCCTACCCATCCTGCTCTCCAAAGAGTCAGGGCAGTTCTGACCTGTGCCCCGACGTCAGCCGGACTCAGCGAGAGACCTCGAGGCTAACCCCCAAGCCCGGGGTGCCCCAGGCTCCTCTCTTCTTCAGAAGCACAAGGGAGAACTCAAAACGTGAGCAAGGCCAAGGGCAGAGCAGAGTCAGACCCACAAACCACCCAGAAATTCCAGGAATGAAGTGGTGGCTGGGTGGAGGGGGGCGGGACACCCCAGCCTGTCTCAGGCAGATCCCAGGACTGGGTAAGTATCAGACACCCCAGGGGTGGGGATCTCCCTCCTCCATTGGAGCCAGTTTTCCTTAAACCTTTCTCAACAGAATGAGGGCACGACAGTGGAGGAAACAGGCCTTCCCTTCCCTTGCCAACTGCTCTGCCCTCAACCCCCCAAAGATAGACACTAGGCTTAACAAAAATGCCCCCCACCCCGCCCCACTGCAGGCACTCTTTCCTCCTGTCCCCTCAGCCAGAGATACATCCTTATGGGACACACAGGGCAATATCTCGGGATGCTTACTTGAACAAATACAATATACAAAACCCATTCAGTTTTTTAAATACTATGCTGAGAATATACACAATTCTGAACAAAAAGAGAACACTCCCTCAACAATCATTTACTTAATCTACTCTGTGTGGGAAAAAAAAAAAAAAGAACTAAAAACCAGGTTTGTTCAGTGCAAGCCAAGATAATATATGAGAAGCCACTTTAAAGTGACCGGATAATAAATTAATATGTTCTTAAAATACCCAGTACCTAACTCCTGGGGCCCCTTTCTCCCTTCTTGCAGATGTGTGGATGCTTCCTTGGAAACAATGCTCCCAGCAAAGCTTTAGACAAATGACAGGAAACCTCCACCTCCAAGGGACAAGAAATCAAGGACCCCCAGGAGGCAGCGTCGATAAGCGTGGACATGGGGTCAACCCCAGTTCAAATCCTGACTCCACATCATTGAGCTGGGTGCTGCCCAGAGGGTCCCTCAACCTCGTGGAGTCTCCAGTTCCTCATGGGCAACACGAAGCCCTGAATTTCTCCCAGGGCTGGGGGAGGATGTGCAGAGTATAGAGATGCTGGTTCTAAAGAGCCCAGCAGCAGAGTCCCAGGATCTACCGGTGCTTAATGACTGTTCCTTTCCTTCCTCCTCCTGGGTGAATTCGGGCATCCCAGATCATCTCTGCTCCAGGCTACGAGGCTGACAGCACCTGGACCAGCCTCCCACCTGAAATGCATGATTCACTGGTATTGGGTGGTACCTGCAAGGATGAGTCACAGCCTTGAACCAAGCTCAAGAATTCTATAGCAGCAGGTTATGGAATCTCCACGCTGCTTCACAGATGAACACCCCCAGGGCAACCCTCACACGGCCACGGAGTCCCTGGGATAGGCCAGTGAACAAGCCTCTGTCCCCAGGAATCGGGGGGCGGGGAGGGAGGGAACATCGCAGCAAATAGACGATACAGAGGCTGGAGGAAGACAGCCCTGGGACACGGGATGGTGAGGCTGGGCAGAGGGAGGGGCAGGGACCACTCTGGCTGGGGTGAACTCCAGGCAGCAGGAACCGCAAGCACAAAGACTCTGAGATGGGCACCATCTGGGCTTGACCAAGGAAGGGTGCAAAGCCAGTGTGGCCGGGGAGAAATGGGGTCACAGAGGCGAGTGGGGCCAAGCAGCCAGGGGCCTTGGGGGCCATGACAAAGATTTTATTCTAAATGCACAGAGGCGGAACTTCCCTGGTGGTCCAGTGGTTAAGACCCTGCGCTTCTACTGCAGGGGGTGCAGGTTTGATCCCTGGCTGGGGAACTAAGATCCCGCATGCCATGTGCCATGGCCATAAAATAAAAACAATAAAAAATTTAAAAAATAATGGCAAAGAGGGGTGTGTGTGTGTGTGTTTGTGTGTGTGTGCATGCGTGCGTGTCAGGTGCAGGGCAGATGAAGTCGATGGTGACAGGGTCTGATTTATGCTTTGAGAGCCTGGCAGATGTAGCACTGCAGACGAAGCTCACAGACATAACACTGAACCAAAGCAAGACTCCAGTGATGAAACATGCATGGTTCATTTACGTAAAGTTCAAAACCAGGCAAAACCAACCTATACCGTCAGAAGTCCGGAAGTGGTTACTCTGGGGGGTGGGGCTATGGGGGGGTTCCTGGGGGACGGTCAGGCTCTGTAGCTCTGGGGCTACAGCACGGGTACGCGCACTTGGAGAAAATTCATCCCCCGACGCACGAATGCATGTGCGTTCTTCTCTAGCATGTTGAACTTTAATAAAAAGTTTAAGAGAAATTTAAAGAAGTTCTGGCTTCTGTTGGAAGAACGGCTCCAGAGAAGCTGGAGAACAGATTATGCAAGAGAAAATCCTCCAGGGCTCCCCCAAGGAGGCTCCGCAATGAGACAAGTCCGGGGCCGGGTCTCCTACAGCCCTTCAAAGTGAACTTGAAGGCGCTGGAGCCCAGATAAAGCTCCGTGCTGCCAGAGCCTCCCACTTGGGCCAGACACCGACTCTCCCAGACAGGGCCCAGTTCATCCCCCGTCTGAAGGGCACTTTGTCCAGCGATGCCAAAGCCGAAAATATCTCAGTCCCCGGGAAGCCCGGCCTTGAAGGTTCCCGGGAATAAACAGTGTTTTTACAGCAGCCCGTGCTTCCCCCATGAGAACAGACTGGCTGTGTTGGGAGCCGGTTTGGGGGCGGGATGGAGAGGTGCAGCGCACACGTGCATACACACAGATGTATTTTAAATGCTGGGAGGGAAACAACCCATTCTTTCACAGGGGCCGCTTAGGGGTTACAAACAGACGGACTTCACAAGCTCCTGGGCACGCGGGGCTCTAAATACAGGCGGAAGGAAAAGGCGGGAATCCTCAGGACACTTGCTCGGGCCCCAGAGCAACGGGTGCCAACGCCGAGCGCTCTTCCAGAAGAAAGTCCTAGGCGCACGTCAAGAGCTTGTTCTCAGGGGCCTCGGCTCTGGACAGAAGAGGTCATTCTAGCTCCCAAGCCACTGGCTCCATTCTCGCCACGTGATCTGTTTCTGGTCACACCAAGTCCTGTAAACAGAACCTTCTGCCCCCATCAGCCAGCCCCGCCCACCCCATTCTGGGGCCGGGGCCCAGGGCAAGTCTTCTCAGCTTTCCAGAGCAATGGGTCCCACCCTGGAGCCCGCACCAGAAAGTGCTGGAAGCCGCGTGAAAACGCAGATTGCCGCCCCCCCCATAGCTCTAGGAGGCCTGGGGCAGGGCCTGAGAATCGGCATTCGGACGAGCTCCTGGGAGCCGCTGCTGGTCCGGGGACCCCACTTTGAGAACCGCTGCTCTAGGTGGTAACAGCCTCTCAAATCTTCTCACGCCGCACCTCAGTCCAGTGTTTCCCGAACTCCAGCCCTTGGCACACCCCCTTCCCCAAGCTTTGCCCACCTTCCTACCATCTCCCTGTTCTAGTTCACACTTCGTATTCTATTGAAGTTGGCTTGCTTTGGGGGTTCAAAGAAATTTACTTTAAAAAGGGAACCTTCTCTCATCGGCAGGTGCAGAGAACCTGAGGCTAGAGGAAAACGGAGCATGAGGAAAGCGGAAGAGAGCTGGGGCCAGGGGCTTCACTGTAGAGGGCGCTCTCTGTTGCAGCGAGGTCAGGGTGGGGAGGTATTCGGGGCAGAAAGCACCCCCTGAGACGGTCGCCTCGCTGTGACACAGAGGAGAGAACAGCGCCTGGGTGGGAGGCCTTTGCTGCTGGGTCACTAGACACGCTCAGTCACCTCGGGGACCAGCAGGATGGGCTCCCCACACTTTGGGGGATACTGCTCATCCCACAGTGATCTGTTCTCAAGTACAAAGGCCACCCTGTGACTCTCCTGTGCCCCGCAGCCCAGAGCGGGAAATCCAAGCTCAGTACCGCTGACCCCACCGCAGGGCAGGCTCCTCCGCCCTGAGCCTGACCCTTAGACCCCAGACACCCTGAGCTTGTCATTCTCAGGGTGCCAGGACCCTCCCCTCCTCCAGGCCTTTGCACATACCTGGTCCCTCCCCTTGGTGTACCCCCCAACATCTCCCCCGCACAACGTCACCTTTCCTTGCCAGAGAATACTGCCTCCTTGCTCTAAAAGGACTTCTAGGATCTTAGCAAGTCAGCCTCAGCAGTTGCCGGCTGAATGCCAGTTCCCAGTTCTAGAGAGATCCAGGAGTTTTTTTTTTGTTTTTTTTTTGTTTTTTCCAAAATGGCATATAATCAACTTTATTCATAAGTTTTTGGAAATTTACATCTATCCAGGAGTTTTTCAACACAAAAGAACCTCAGGGCGGGGTCCATTCTGGGACACCTGACTGCAAACAAAATGGAAGCTGGATTCTTTTCCCCTTCTGGGATTTCACCATTCTGTATTCACCGTGGGATGCGATCCAGAAACTTGGACTGAAAATGTGGGATTTCATAATTTATATTTTTAAAAAATGATGGTCCAAAAGTTGCATAATCCTCATTAGGACTTTCCTTTTTCCCCTAAATCTGTGGTTTTTGTCTAAGCTGACACAGCATTTGAGACAATCAGAGAAGATATATCTCCCTCGGGCTGTAGCGTGAGAAACTGTCTATCCCCACAGCCTTGAAGAGGGGGTGTCTGTCGGTGAGTACCCACAACTGCACAGCCTGGGGTAGAAAGCTGAGCTCCCCCAGGGCAAAATCTCCGACACGAATCTCTGTCAGTTGCTCTCCTGGTGCAGAGGCAGGGGAACTGTGGACACCTCCCCGCAAACACCCAGACGCCAGATTCTCATTCCTGAATGAGATGATCTCAGTTGATGTTTCTTCAAGAGGGAAGTCAAGAAAATGGGACACGTGTTCCTTAATACCATGTGACCCAGCTATTCTGCTCCTAGGGGTAGACCCAAAACAACTGAAAACAGGTGTACAAACAAGACTGTGTACACAGATGTTAACAGCAGCATTATGCACAACAGCCAGAAGGTGGAAATGGCCCAAACTTCCATCAGGGGAAGAAGGGATAAATGAAAGATGATGTATCCATACACTGGAATAGCATTCAGCCATAAAAAGGGATGCAGCACTGACACAGGCTACATCATGAATGAACCTTGGCAACGTTGTGCTCAGTGAGAGAAGCCAGACACAAAAAGCCACATACTGTAGGATTCCATTTATATGAAATGTCCAGTATAAGCAAATCCAGAGAGACAGAAAGCAGATGAGGAGTTGCCAGGGGCCGGGGAGGACAGACGGGGAGTGATTGCTAATGATGGTTATGGGGTCTCCTTTTGGGATGACGAAAACATTCTGGAATTAGACAGTGGTGACGGTTGCAGAACACTGTTAACGTACTAGATGCCACCCAACTGTGCACTTTAAAATGTAAAATTTATGTTGACGAGTATTTTACCACAATAAACCTTTTTTTTCAAGGAAAAAAAGAAAGAAAGGAAAAAGAGCATGGCTGGCCCTACCAACCACGACCCAGATCTGCCTGACCCTCCCTGTTCCAGAACAGAGTGTGCTCCCTTTGGGACTTTATGAGGGGCTCCAGATGCCCTATCCCGTGAAGGTCTGAGAAGCTATTCAGCTCAATGGACTGAAGATGAAATGAAATGACGCCTGTGTTATATTTTCCTTTCTTGACAAGCCATGAGCCCCTTTGAGTGATGCTGGGTTTGCACATCTGGGACTGATCAAAAATCAGTGAGTCTGCAAAAAAAGGGGGGGAAAAAAGCTTCCTAGGTCGGGAGCAAGCAGACACAGAGGCACCTCCCATACGCAGTAAATTACTCTGGTGACAGAGAGAAGAAATGTTCCAGCTCCCACAAGCCCGAAGAGGTCGGCATTTGGGGGTCCTGCCTTTAAAAGCCAGTTTTCAAATGCGACCTACCACAAACCCCAGATATCCAACGTGAGGTCTCTGAGGGAGGGATGCAGTCTGGGGGCTTTTCAGAAGCTCATGCTCTTCGGCTGAGCTCCAGCCCCTCCCCATCAAGCCAGCTCTCCTTTCCAGACGCAGGACTGTGGGAGCAGCTGGCATTGCTCCGGGCTCCCCAGCAGGGTCCTCTGCACGTTGATACAGGTACCTGTCAGCAGAGTGGATCCCAAGCCCCTCTCCAGGCCCACCCTTAACCGGGGCCAGGGATTCAGAACCCACATGGCAGAAGCCTTGCGCAGCAGCGTGCTCTGCGCTGACAGTCCTGTGGCCGGCCACCGGACGGGCATCTTCTTCCAGAATCTCGGGTGGGGTCCAGCCAGGATGGCAGCTCTTCCCCGCTCTGGCCGTGTCACGTGGGGTACATACCTTAATCCCTCTGAGCCTCGACTGCCTCCTTGTAAAAAGCAGGACAGTCCAGCTCATAAAAAAGCCAGCAGGACAGGTCATCCATGTAACACCCCAGGCGCGTCTGGGCCACGGTGTGCGCCAGATAAACGTCAGCTGCTGGGAGGATTACAGATGCTCTCGTTACTATCCGTACTCCTATTTTTTAAGAGGCTGTAAAAATCAAAATCACTCTCTTCATTCTCCTCCCTGGCTGCGTCAGCAGGGACGAGGCTGGGGCTCAACTCTGCTGCTGTTTCACGCGGAGCCCCTCTCAAATGAAACGGTTCCTTGTTGAAGGTCAGGTTCAGACGCAGAGTCAGCAGTTGGGCAGAGAAGTACCTTAAAGGAGGCAGGACCCAGCCGCTAAGCGTGTAGGGTAAGTGGACAGAGAGACCTGGGGTGACAGCATCACACACAAGCCAGGGGACCTTGGGCAAGCACGTCACCTCTTTGAGCCTCGGTTGCCTCATCTGTAATGAAAACCTAGAAGCCTCGTGCCCAGGTGTGTTGCAGGTAAAGACGACGGCAACGGCCCTCAGAGCCAGCACACCAGCAACACAGCTCCCACACCTTCTGCTCCTTCCCCCACGTGCAAACAGCCAGGTCAGGGGCAGAAACCGAAAATCAGGTGCACAAGACAGAGAGCCCTGATAGCTCCCCTCTGGGTCTATCTGGAGAAGGGGGCACGGCCTTCACCTTGACCTTCACATGGTCTCTCATCTGTCAGGCTCCAGACCCTTGGTGTCCTGACCCCACTGGGGAAGGCAGGCTCACCCTATTCTGCCCGGACAAGGAGACCAAAGGTTCAAGGTAGAAACTCACAAGCCCACTCTTGGTTGGAAGTTGAGCTGGGCGCCTGTCAGACTCCCAGCTGCTTCTCTTGACCAGAGGAGTAACTCACCTCTGGATAAAAGACACCCAGTTCAAATCGGACTGCGATGAGCAGACGTCAGCTAAGCCCTTCCTGGCTTGTCCACCAGCCCAGCCCTTTCAAGGGAGGTTCTGGGTCTGCACTGCACGAGGGGCTCGCCCTGGCTCTTCCACCTGGGGCTGCAGATCTCCTAGACCCCAGAGCTGAGCCCTCAGCTCCCAGCCGTCCCCCCACAAGAAGTTTATGCAGATATCCACTCTGGTTGAAGAGACCCAGGAACTCTTCCCAGACCTGTAGGAACTCTGATATGCCCCACGCCTGGACGCATCCACAGCCACATGGAACTTTGGAGGCAGACAGAACTGGGTCCCAGCCTCCGCTCTGCCTGGACAGTTCACCTCTCTGACCCTCAGGAAGACTACCTGGAAGGTTTGTTCCAAACAAAATCATAAAGGGGCGTGGCCCTGTAAACTTGCCAAGCAGGACGCACACGCCCTTAGGATCACCCCGGCCCTCCACACGTGGGCAGGACACATTCGAAGTCCTGCCACATACACACCATCAGCTTTCTATTTATTGACGCCCACTGTGTACACAGGAACGCAACAGATGTTAGCGAACTGCACAGGTGAGGGAGGAGTACACAGCCTCAGGGAGCACGATTCTGCGGTCAGACGGCCTTTGAGTCCTGGCTCCCTAGCTTGCAGCATGTGAGGTCTCAGCCAACTTGCCCTCGCTGAGCCTCAGTTTCTCCATCTGTGGACGGGCATGCTGCCGAGCACGGTTCTGAGATACAGGTGGCGCGCTCAGCTAAGAGCCTGCACACAGTAAGCCCTAAGAGACGGCATCTGCTCTGGCTATTTCAGCTTCTCGGAGACTGCGGGAGCGGATCGTACGGTGCAGAGAGGAGAACAATTTAAGTCACACTTACCTCCCTCCGCAGGGCTCCAGCCACCTCCTCGCCGGCGTCTTCTGAGTGGAGTGGCGGCAGCGTCAGCAGCAGCACAGGCACAGCGGCCACAGCGGGCAGGTCGCGGGATACGGGACACCGGTGCCGCCGAGAGATGCAGTGGGTCCGAGGACCCTGCGCGCCGCCTCTTGTAGGCTGCCCGGAGCCCCGGGGCCACGCCCCGCGGCGGTCGGCGGCGCTCATCGCGCCGCGCCGTCGCGGCCCCGCCCTTGTACTCCCGGCCTCGCCCCGCCAGGTCCTCCCCCACCCCACCGGCCCCGCCCCTCCCGGCCTCGCACCACCCCGGGAGCCCGGAGGACACCCGGAGGCGCGGACGCCCGGGGTCGGGTGGGGGGCGTCGCAGGGAGCGCGGGACCACCCGCGCCCAAAGAACTCGGCTTGACAAGAGGAGGACGCACTCAGTTTCTCGTCATGACCATAAAAGTATCGTTTCCATTGACAGCTTAACGATGCACCCAGCGCGATGCCAGGCACTTTCCACCAGGGGTGTGCAAATTTACCAAATTCCACTTCTCTGCGGCTCAAGTGGAAAATGGGAAAAGGGAAGCTATCTCCTGTGGATTGCAGCAAATGAAATCAGGAAGGGCGGGGGCTCCACCAACTATGGTGCAGAATATACACTTGCTAATTTATTTCCATCCTCTACGCGCGATAGAAAACTTCACTCTTGACACACACACACACACACACACACACACACACACACACACACACACACACAATTTCCAGGGTGCAAATGAAGACAGGAAGACCTTACTGGATGAAGGCAGTAAAGCTGAGGTCCAGGCTAAGCACTTTACCGTCATTATTCCAGTACAGGTTCACAGGAATCCAGTGAGACGAAAATGATCCCATTTCACAGATTGGGCAACTGAGGCTTGGAGAACAGAGTGCCCCAAGTCCCCAGAGGACAGTGCAGTTTAACACTCTAATCGAGAGCCAGAAGCAACTGCCTTTGAGGGATGTAAAGCCAAGGCCCTTGTTGGCAGGGGAAGAAACCAAGGCTGCAGGAGCTAAAGGACTCCCCCGTGCTCCCCACTCAGTCACATAGTGTGGACCTACTGTGTGCTGGTGGTACCCAAGGGCGAGATGGAGCCTGTCCTCACCACGTTGCTTATTCCTGCATGAAGACACCGAATCAGCTCACTCAGAATCGACTCCCCACACACAACCCCCATCCAGTCACTCTGCACCCGCCCCTGTGCTATGCGGGGCGATCTCAGAGTCTGGGGCACCCGGACAGGTCAGAGCACACGGGGCGGGGAGGGGGTGTGGAGAGGGATAGGGCAAAGATAAGAGAAGAACCTCAGTGATTGGCCAGACACGTGTGACTCGGATTCAGAAAGCTGGAAGCTCTTGAAGATTTTGGTGCAGCTCAAATGCAGATAAAAAAGTTATCTTTTTTAAACTCATATTACTTTCATTTCTTTTACTTTTCTTCCTTTTCTTAGTTTTTGAAGCATCATTTTCAGCTCAACATGCATTCATCCAACACTTATTAAGCACCTACTATGTGCCAGACTCTGTCCCAAGTACTGGGGCATTTAGTGGTGAGCAAAAGACTGCTGCAGAACAAGTGTCCTCGGTTTCACAAAGAGCAAATCCAAGGGGAGAAGAGATTTGTGTTCTTTTTTTTTTTTTTTACTTATTTACTTTGGCTGCATTGGGTCTTCGTTGTTGGGTCTTCGTTGCTACGCGCGGGCTTAATATAGTTGCGGTGAGCGGGGGCTACTCGTTGTGGTGCGTGGGCTTCTCATTGCGGTGGCTTCTCTTGTTGCAGAGCACAGACTCTAGGCGCACGGGCTTCAGCAGTTGTGGCACGTGGGTTCAGTAGTTGTGGCTTGCGGGCTCTAGAGCACAGGCTCAGTAGTTTTAGAGCACAGGCTTAGTTGCTCCACGGCATGTGGGATCTTCCCAGACCAGGGCTTGAACCCGCGTCCCCTGCATTTGCGGGTGGATTCCCAACCACTGCGCCACCAGGGAAGTCACAGATTTGTATTCTTGACGGATGCCTCTCAGGTACCCAGCCTCATACCCAGCATCCTGGCAAACTCCCCACTCCCAGCGGCCCTCTGAGGCTGGTGCTGTCATCATCAGGAAACTGGGCACAGAGAGGTAAGCAGCTTTCCCAAGGTTACACAGCTCCCTAGTGGAGGAACTGGGATTTGTTTGTTTGTTTGTTTTTGTACTAGGGGAGAAATTTTATTTCACATTTACAATTTCAATTAAACTTTGGTAGAATAGTGACTGTGCATCTGAATCTTAGGAATACTGAGCAGCTTCTTCAGGCCTCACTCACCTCTCACTTACCAGGCTGGTTCCCTGCTCTCACGCACACTCCCTCCCATCCCAAGGAACTGGGATTTCAGCTCACGCTCACCCCCACTCAGCTGCCATCACCTTGTGTACCATGAAACCTGGGGTCCGGGGGAGTGGGAGAAAGTGGTCCCTGCCCCAGCAGAGGGGACGGGAAGCCACACAGAATCAGATTTCTCACGGGCCCAACATTTGGGCTGGGGTGGGGAGGTGTGGTCAGCACCGAAACAGCCACAGCTCAGCTTGCTCGGGCCTCCGCCTCCTTTTTGTGGCAACTCTGCAGGCTCCTCACTGGTCCCGGATGGCTCTGGGGACACCTTTCCCAGCTCAGGTGTTCCAGGGGGGCTGTTGGCAGAGCTGCAACCTGAGGGCGCCTCTCTACCATGTCGCCCCCCAGCCAAGCTGCCAACTCCTGCCCAGACTGGCAGCCGCTGCCCCAGCGCCCTGCACCAAGGAACTTCCAGATCCCCATCTCCCGTTTCTCCTTTCCTCTCCCTCTCTGGTCTCCTCTTCATCTGTCCACCTGCTTCTCGTCTGCTGTGCTGAGAGACGGGATCTGACCGTGCCCAGCACTGCCTGCTGACTTCCATCCAGCAAGCACTCACGCCTGTGACCTTGGCCCTGAACCAGGTGGTCTGAGAACAGGGAGAAGGACTGCCCGCAGTGTGAACCCGTTGGGCATTCTGAGCGACTTCATTTCTCTTTAACATCTCAGTGGGGTTAACACTTCTCAGATGAGATGTTATGGCCACTGGTGCTGTGTAACAAAACATCCCAAAATGTAGTGGCTTAAAACAACCATCTTATTTTGCTCATCGTTTTGTAGCTCAGGAATCTGGGATGGGCCCCGCTGGATGGTTCTTCCTTGCTTCATTGTGTGGTTGCAGTCAGAGGTTGGCTGGGCTGCAGACGTCTGAAGGTTCCACTGGGCTGGTCGTCCGAGCTGAGTCACCCACGTGGTAGGAGAGCCACGTGGCCTTTCCAGGAAGGTAGTCTCAGGGTAGCCAGACTTTTTACTTCCCCCAGAGCAAGGCTCCCAAGAGAACCAGGCAGAAGATGCGGCACCTTTAGTGGCCTGGCAATGGAAGTCACAGAACATCACGGCTGCCGTACCCTCGGTCAAGACACAGAGCCTGCTTGGAGTCAAGGAGAGAGGGCACGGACCACACTTTTTAACAGGTAGAGATCAAAGAATCTGCAGGCTTGTTTTAAATCCTCTCCGAGTTTTAAAACGGACACGATAGGGAATTCCCTGGCCGTCCAGTGGTTAGGACTCTGCACTTTCACTGCCACGGGCCTGGGCTCTATTCCTGGTCAGAGAACTAACATCCTGCAAGCTGTGCCGCGCGGCCAAATTTATTAATTAGTTAGTTAAATAAATAAAACAGACACAATATGTGGAAACACACAGTGCCAAGCACCGAGCAGACACTCAGTGAAAGATAATCAATCCTTCTCAGGGAGCTAACTAGTTAGTCCAGGGGAAGGAGGGTCTAGACGGATGTTTGAATCCCGACTCCACCAGCTTTGTGTCTTTGCTCAAGTCACCTGGCCTCTCTGCGCTGCAACTGCCTCCCAGGCTGGATCACCCAACGGGCAGGTTGAGTCTGTAGCTTGTGGGTTGCGCCACCTTCTGGAACCAGTAGAGCTGAGTTCAAATCCTGGCTCCTCTACTTCCAAGCCTGGCCTGTGTTCAGCTGCCCATCTGTAGAGTGCGGTGATGATAACAGCATCTTCCTTCTTCAGGGCTGCCATTAAATGGTTAATATATGGAAAACAGAACACGGCCTGGCACTTAGCAAGTATTAGTTAATATTATTGTTATTAGGGGCCAACAAGGTACAGAGAGAGGGGTTTGCTTTCCATCAACTTTTCCATCATTGTGCAATCTTAGACTCTGATTTCCAAAAAATAACATTTGAATTTGAATAAAATGGTGTGTCATGGGCAACATGGGCTCCTGGGAGGTCCCGGATAGGAAAGAACCGAGAGGCACCCAAGAGTCCTCCTGAGAAGGGACTGGCCACTTATATTCTTGGAAATCCCAGCAAAGGATCCCGTTTGTACCCAGGCAGGAGTTAAGTCATGGAGAGTCTGAGACCAGGGAAAAGGCCCTTCTGGTCATAATGAAGCGTGATCTGGAAAAAGGAACGCTCCGGCCTGGAGAGGTTCCACCCCTCTCTCCACTCGCTCTCTTGGAACCAAGCTGGGCTGATGGGAGGACCACACACGTCTGCAAAACGGTGGGGTTGCACCAGACGGCATCAAGGTCTTTCCTTCCTATCTCGTGAGGTGGTTGCCATAGAACTAATGGGTCTTGAACTCACACCAACATCTTCTCTCCAGTTGTTTTGATTGGCGCCTCTGATTTGGACACCAAGAGCTAAGGCTGTGGAGTTCCAGCTTCTCGTCTGTTCCTGCCACACCCATTCAGCAGCTGCACTGAGCCTCAATTCGGCATCAAAGACCACTAACAATTTGAGTCAAGGAGACACAGGCGGACCATTTTGTGATGGGCATGGCTTAGAAAGAGGAGCGAAAAGGACGGGGAAGATGATGACACCCCTGTTGACAGGTGCCGATCACGCGGTCCTCCGGGATCTCAGTGGGGTGGATTTGCTTGACTTGTCGGAGAGGAAGGGCACAAGTGTGAGCTCCACATCTTATATTGGCAGGCAACTCTTTGGGGGAGGGGGTGTAAATCTAGGGTAAGATCTTGATCAATTGAAGTTGCAAGTAACAGAAACCCACTCAAGTTAGCTTAAGCACAGAAGGGGGGCTCTTGGTAGGATACTGGGTTATTGGGGAATTCAAGGACTGTCAAGACCCTCAAAGAACTAGCATGAGTCCTGGAAGGGTGTCAAGCACGCTGGCAGTACTGTCTATTTCTCACACTCTGAAAGGGGTCCCTCCCTTCTCCCTCTGCAGCCAGACCTTGCCCATCCCCTGTGGACATGACCATCCCACCAGCATGGGAGTTATCATCTCCCTTGTTCCAGGTTCCAGCTCAGGTTATGCCCAATCATCTCCCAGTTCTAACTTCGTAGAGAGAGAATCTAACGGGCCCTGTTGGGAGCAAATGTCAATCCACGGCCAATCACATGAGACCAAAGCCCCAAATGCCTGGGACTTACTTAATGCCCCGAGGCATCGGCTGACAGAGGCTAACAAGGCTGGGGGTGTAAATACCCCAGATCCTGCGCTCTCGGCTGAGATGATTCCGAGGTGGATGTTTCCCAGAAGGATTCTCTAGCTGATCACACAGTTGTCGGCTGAATGCTGTACACTTTACCACGTTCCTTCCCTTCCCTGTATCTCTTTCCCGTATTCCTTGCATCTCTCAAATAAGCTGCCCGCCCTCAAATCCTCAGTTCAGGGTCTGCTTCTGGGAACC
The DNA here is from genome assembly GCF_949774975.1 of Lagenorhynchus albirostris. Lineage (NCBI taxonomy): Eukaryota > Metazoa > Chordata > Mammalia > Artiodactyla > Delphinidae > Lagenorhynchus > Lagenorhynchus albirostris. The sequence goes on along the minus strand of NC_083113.1, from coordinate 56,491,583 downwards.
CAAACTAAGACGAGGACCCTGAAGTCTAGGGAAGGAAATCCAGGAGTCTCTCTATTCTCTGAGGATATCTGTGCCTTCATTCTTCTATGCACTGAATATTAGTTGAGCACCTACTATATGTCAGACAAAGTGCGGGCAAATATAGGAGAGAAATAGGAAAGAACTGAAAAGTCTAGCCATGTAAAGAGGAAGGCTTTTTACAAGAAGAAATTGGGACGCCAAAGGCTGAGCTGTGGTATTATTTAACTATATAAAAACTAAGACTCACATAGGAAAAGTGAACACCAAATCCCAGAATATGATGAACACCCCCTTAAAGTTCGAGAGAGGTAGTTTAGAGCAAATTAAAGGAATTCTTCAGCCAACAGTGAAAAGCAAATTTATCCACCTCAAGTTACCCCACAAGAAGTAATACAGGCAGAAAATGTAAATATATTTTTAAAATAAATGAATGCTGGAGTTCACTTTTTATTCTATTTGATGACATTTACTGAGGACTTCCTTTGGACCAGGCATTCTGGGAATAAAGAGATGAATAAGGCAGACATGAGACAAGCCTTGTGATGGGGGGACCCCGGGTGGACAGTCAATGCATCCTCTGTGCTGAGGGCAGTGACAGGGATCTACAGGCTTCCAAGGAGCCCAGAGGGGGCGGGTGTCTGGACCGAGGGGTGAACAGAGGCGTCACGGATAGACGTGATGGGGGGCCAGATGCAGGTTATGGAAACGTAACTAGGACAGACTGAGGAAGAAAAAGAGGTGATGTATCGGCTACTATGAGTGGGAGGCCCAGAGGAGAGACAGTTTCAGGTACACCTGGGACCAGGGCCTCAAAGAAGATGGTCACATCCCCCTCCCCTCCCCTGACCTCCCCCCGTCTCTCTGGGCTCTGCCTGGCTCCTCTGTTCACCCCACGAGGCAGAGAAGGTGGCCACTGGCAGCTATGATTCAACAGGCCACACCTTCCACCTGGCTACAAATTGAGAAGTAAAATCCCAGGGAAAGACACGATTGGCCCTGCTCAGGCCACACGTCCACTTTAGGAGATGCTGTCATGCCCCATCCTGGTCCTTAAACCCTGACGGCTGCAGTGCCTGCCTGCCTGACTTCCAGCTGCCGGCACAGACATTCCTTTGCCTCTGGGCACGATGCCCATGGCAGGCCAAAACTGGCATGGAATCACACCCATTGGAACAGCATCAACCAATAATTTTTTTTTTAGATGTTGGGGGTAGGAGTTTATTAATTAATTTTTGCTGGGTTGAGTCTTCGTTTCTGTACGAGGGCTTTCTCTAGTTGTGGCAAGCGGGGGCCACTCTTCACTCCGGTGCGCAGGCATCTCACTATCGCGGCCTCTCTTGTTGCAGAGCACAGGCTCCAGACGCACAGGCTCACTAGTTGTGGCTCACGGGCCTAGTTGCTCTGCGGCATGTGGGATCCTCCCAGACCAGGGCTCGAACCCGTGTCCCCTGCATTAGCAGGCAGACTCTCAACCACTGTGCCACCAGGGAAACCCTCAACCAATAATTGAATAAGACCTGGAGTATAGGTACCCCAGCTCCCTCACCGCTCAGGGAATGACACTTGCTCCCAGAGAACCCAGGGGACTATGCTCCAGGTGCCCCAGTGATAGCTGACACGATGCCCACTCTTCATTCGCTCGTTCCCTTTTCCCCCTCCTCCCGGTATTTCCTAGGATCATCTCCCCAATAAACTACTTGCACTCACATCCTGTCTCACAGGCTGTTTTGGGGGAACCCAAACTAACACACCCAGCCATCACCACAAGCCTGTGGCCGGGGGACAGGACCCGGCGCACGTGTTCACCCAGTGGCCGGGGCAGCCAGAGCTGTTGATCCGAGTGGGGAAGGATCCAAGGCAGGGGGGCTTGGCAGAGAGCTGGCCCAGAGAGATGGGTCTAGAAGGATGAACAGGGAACACAGGGACATACTGGGGAGGCGAGGCTGGGGGTGGGAGCCTGAGCGAGCCTGCTAAGCAATGTAGATGTGAACCTGGGGGGAGAGAATTAGGAGCCCCCAAAAGGCAGACTTCCATCTGGGGAAGATCATGAGGCAGCCATGGGGATGATGGCCCGGGGCCAGGGGAGCTGGAATGGATGTCTTGGGGGGAGCTCCTGGCACCCAAGAGGACAGTCAGCCACAGCCCCCCAGACAGCTCCCTTTCTCTCTGGGCACCTGGGTGCTGGGTGAACCCCGAGCCCACAAGAGGGGACTAGGAACCCCAGCTCATCATCTACTGAGTGCTTTCCATGAATCCTGTCTCCCATCCTCATGCCGGTACTGTGAGGCGGGATCTGTAGCAACCCCATTAAACTGAAAAAAAACTGAGGTTCACACGCATAAATAGGTGGCCCGGGATCTCACAAGAGATACAGAGGCTGTGAACCCAGCGGACCCCTAAACCTGGGCTTTTAACAAATCTGTGATGTGGTAATTGATCACTAATAGGTCCAATGGGGGGCTCCCTCTCTGTCTTTCTTTCCCTCCCTCCCTCCCTCCCTCCCTCTCTTTCTGAATCTATTCAGGTCCCGAGTTCCAACTGTGAGCTTCCAGCTAGCAAGGGATACCTGTGGAAGCAAGGAGGTGGTCATAAGGGAGTAACCTATTAAATTCTTTGGTTAGAAAGTACTGGAACATTCAGGGAGCTTTTCTTCACAGGATTTGGAATGGAAACGCTTTAATGGTTTTGAAGTACAAACAATTATCCTGGAACACTCATGAATCCTTCCTCCTCAACCGAGGAAAAGCTTATGAAAAGTGATAAGGTTGCCAAATCATCAACACCCAGGGTGACACAGTTTGTGGCCACCCTGGGACAATAATGCCAGCTTCCCAATGCTCCATCTCAGTGCTAGATCCCTTTCACCACAAAATTCCCCGGCAGCGACACAGAATGCTCAAGTTGCCTCCAGACAGCTCATCTCTTTTCTTCCTTAAAAATAAGAAGATTCTTGATTTCTAACCGAGTGCACTGTCACTCAGCTAAAAAATGATACTTCTCGGCCAGGCTTGCACCTTCTCCTTTCTGTAGAACTTCATCTAAGTCAAGGAGGAGTGAGTGGAATAGTTTTGTGTGGCTTCAAGGAAGTCTCCCTAAAGGGAGGGGGAGGTTTGCCCTTCGCGGTTCTCCTCCTTCCTTCCTGCCTAGAATACGGGCATGATGGCTGGAGTGCAGCGGCCACTTTGGACCATGAGGTACCTTGGGAACAGAAGCCATAAATGGTGGCACTCGGGTCCATGACTCATACAGGTCTCTGTATCAGTTCTACTACCTACATCAGACTTCTTTTATATAAAAGAGAAATAAACTTCTATCCTTATTTAGGTGGGGAGGAGGGGTGGGGTTTTTGTTCCTCCCTAGTAGCCAATCCTGATAACGTCTTTAGTTTAAAAGTGATAATAAATCTAACGTCAGAACAGGGGAGGCTGTTTTCTGCTGTTATTGTCTGTCTTCTCTTTTGTTTTTTTGTTTCGTTGGGTTTTTGGGGTTTGGGGGGGGCTTTTTCGGGCCGCACTGCACGGCATGCAGGATCTTAGTTCCCAGACCAGGGACTGAACCTGCGGCCCCTGCAGTGGAAGTGCAGAATCTTAACCACTGGATCTCCAGGGAAGTCCCTGTTTTCTCTCCTTTGAATCATCCGTCTGGAACCTCTTCATTCTTGGAGGCAAACAACAAAATGGAAGTATGATTGTATCTTTATGAAAACGGGAAGACTACATTTCACAATTTCATGAGACTCCTTGCTCACACTGCTTTGAAATCATTAACCTGAAACATGCCTGGGTTCCCGCCATCACCGGGGTTTCTGCCCCCCTCTCTTCTCTCCAATATCCAAGGAGAAGAGCCAGAGAACACCGATGACTGTGGCTGGGAACGCCTCAGGAAACGCAGCTTTTTTGGCAAACGCTACAACGGTGATTGCTTTCTCCCCGGATGACGATCGGGCTGTTCCAGAGGAGGCTGGGACCTGGGTTTCACACCCAGGGTGTGGCATTTCTGGAAGATCCTAAACCTTTCTGCCAGCCTGGGGGGAAGCCAAGCATCCCCATGCTGCCTGTTCTCTCACGAACGGCACCCCCCAGTGTGTGTGCTGGGTCCTTATGTGAGCTGGACCCCTGCACACCAGCCGCGGGAGTAACGGATGAACAGAATGAAAACTGGTCTCCCCTCCAGCCCCCAGGAAGGGAATCACAGCACTGCACCCTCCTGCTAGGGAGGGGCCCTGAGCCTCTAGATCTCCTGCTGGACCTTGAATCCAAGTTCTGTCCCTCTTGGCTTGAGACCCTGGGCAAGTGCTTTGACTTCCCCGTCCCTCGATCTCTCCATCTGTGAGATGGGAATAGTAACAGACTCACTTTGCAGAGCTGCTGTAGTGACGAGTTAATTGTCGAGAGTTCTCAGTATCATCCCTCTCACCCATGTCCTCTGAGTCGTCAACACTCCTGTTTCTTTTTTTTAAATACATTTATTTATTTATGGCTGTGTTGGGTCTTCGTTGCTGTGCGCAGGCTTCCTCTACTTGTGGCGAGCGGGGGCTACTCTTCGTTGCGGCGTGCAGGCTTCTCATTGTGGTGGCCTCTCTTGCTGTGGAGCACAGGCTCTAGAGGTGCAGGCTCAGTAGTTGTGGCACGCGGGCTCAATAGTTCTGGCTCACGGGCTCTAGGGCACAGGCTCAGTAGTTGTGGCACACGAGCTTAGTTGCTCTGCGGCATGTGGGATCTTCCCGGGCCAGGGTTTGAACCCGTGTCCCCTGCATTGGATTTTTTTTTTTTTGCGGTACGCGGGCCTCTCACTGTTGTGGCCTCCCCCGTTGCGGAGCACAGGCTCCGGACGCGCAGGCTCAGCGGCCATGGCTCACGGGCCCAGCCGCTCCGCGGCATGTGGGATCCTTCCGGACCGGGGCACGAACCCGCATCCCCTGCATCGGCAGGCGGACTCTCAGCCACTGCGCCACCAGGGAAGCCCTGCATTGGATTCTTAACCACGGAAGTCCTGTCACTCCTGTTTCTATAAATACCGCCCCTCCCAAGCACTATCGCCTATGGGACACCCTCCCTAATCTCCCCCACCCCAGAAAACTATCAAATAAATGGAGTCTGCGGTCAGAGTTTGAAAAGCCGGGTAAGTGAGCGTATCCGTGTCACAGGTGTACCAGAGCAGTGACCACAAACTGGGTGCCTCAAAACAACAGAAGTTCGTTCTCTCACACTATCCGAGGCCAGAGTCTGAAATCGAGGCATCGGCAGGGCCAGGCTCCCTCTGGAACCTTGGAGGGGACGATCCTTGCTCTCCTCTTGCAGCTTCTGATCTGCCGTGTCCCCTCCTCTCCATATAAGGACACTAGTCACAATGTATTAGGGCCACACTAGTTCAGTATGACCTCATGGTATTACACCTGCAAAGGCCCTTTTTCCGAATGAGGCCCCATTCTGAGGTTCCAGCGGACATGAGTTTTGCAAGGACACTGTTACCTTGACTCTGAACCGTGTGACCAAGAATACGGCAGAAGTAACGCTGTACTAGGCCTTAAGAACCTGGTAGCTTCCACTTCTTCCTCATGGGGCGCTTGTACTTGGAAGCCCACCGCCATGCCGTGAGGAAGCCCAAGCTGCCCCGGGGAGGAGAGCCGGCAGCCAGCACCAACGTGCAGTTGCAAGTGCGGGTCCTCCAGACGCAGCTGATGCACGAGCAAAACCAATGACTGGTGCTGTCCTCGGGTGGTAAGTTTGGCGGCGGTTTCTTGTACAGCAGCGATAGGTAACAGGGACGGGAAGGGTCAATCCGCTCCTTGCTTTTACCGCACAGGGCCGGGCACACAGAAGGCGGTCATCAAATGTTTGCTGACTGTAACAGAATCATCTCTGACTCCCAAGAAAGCACTCGACAATGGCAACAACCGAAGTCATTTAATACCCCGTGATCTACTGAATAGAACGTGACAGGGCTCTGTCTTCCTTCTTGTCTAAACCAAGATAAATTGAGATTCTTATTTCCAAATGATGGGGCGGCCTCTGTGTTCCTATTAAATACTGGCCCTAATGGAAGACAGACTTCTGGAGTCCCTGGCAGGCTGTGGCGGGGTGAGTCAGCGGATTCGTGCAGATGTGCAAGCCCTAGCGGTCCCCGACCTGGGAACAATTGTGAGAAGGGCCTCTCCCTGTGCACATGTGTTCCCAATCATCAGTTGAATGACCTGGGTCTGTTGCTCACTGGGGCTTGCTGTCAACCCAAGCCAAACCTGGAATCGTCTCTTCAGGAGAGTCATGACCACGCGGCCAATCGTTAGCATGACGGCTCCCAGTGACCCCCGCCTCCCCGTGTCCTCGCCCCGCTGTGGCTCTGCCCCTCAGCTCCTTACCAGGTGGAGTCTATTCTTCGGCCCTTATACCTGGCTTGGCTGTGTGGTTTACTTTGAACAATAGATTACGGTGGAAGTGATGGGGCACCTGCTCCAAGTGATGGGGCACCCACAGGGTCTGCAGCTTCTGCTGTCACTCCCTCAGACCCAGAGACAACTGTGCTATAAAGAAGCCCAGTCTAACCCACTGGAGGATGAGACGATGGGGAGTACTGGGGGCTGGGGACCGCAGTACCTGAGCTGAGAGCCAGCCCCAATCGCCAGGCACATGAGCGAGCGGCCCTGGACCCTCAGCCCTGGCCAAGCTGTCAGTCCCCTGCAGTGACACCACAGGACCACCCCACAGAAACTGGGGATAATACACTGCATTGTGTGAAGCCCCTATGATTCGGGATGCTTTGTTACATGGCAAAGGCTGACCATAACAGACCACGCCATGTAACCTGGTCAAGGATAGAATGTCCTGAAAGCCATACATTCCCCCTCCAAACAGCCAACTTTCCCAAGGAAGAATCCCAGGGAATATTTTGTATTTCTCTTATAGGCTGAACTGTGTACCCCGCCCCCCAAATCTGCATGTTCAAGTCTGTTAAAAAGAAAACCACAGGGCTTCCCTGGTGGCGCAGTGGTTGAGAGTCCGCCTGCCGATGCAGGGGACGCGGGTTCGTGCCCCGGTCCAGAAGGATCCCACATGCCGCACAGCGGCTGGGCCCGTGAGCCATGGCTGCTGAGCCTGCGCACCCGGAGCCTGTGCTCCGCAACGGGAGAGGCCGCAACAGTGAGAGGCCCGCGTACCGCAGGAGAAAAAAAAAGAAAAGAAAACCGCAGGCCCGAAATGGCGTCACTTGCGCTAAAGCCCATGGTAGCAAACCTAGACTTCATACCTGGGTTAACTGCAGTCTCCAGCAACCCAGCTCCTCCCCAGCATGGAAGTTTCTCCGCTCCTCCAAGGCTCTGTGACAGGCTGAATAACGGCCCCCCAAGATGTGCACATCCTGATTCCTGAAGCCCGTCAATGTGATTTATATGACGCGTTAGCCTCCTACGGCTACTACAAAGGACCAAAAATGGAAAGGCTCAAAACAACAGAAACTTATGCTCTCACGGTTCTGGAGGCCAGAAGTCCAAAATGCAGGTGTCAGCAGGGCCTTGGCTCCCTCCAAGGCTCTGGGAGAGGATGGGTTCCACGCCTCCGGCAGCTTCCGCTGGTCGCAAGTTGGGGTTCCCAGGCTCTGCATCCCTCCAATCTCTGACTCCATGGTCACACGGCCACCTTCCCTGTGCGTCTGTGTCCAAACTTCCCTCTTTTTACGAAGACACCAGTGACTGGATGAGGACCCACCCTATTCCAGTGGGAGCCCAACTTGATTACAGGTGCAAAGACCCTATTTCCAAATAAGATGACATTCTGCAGGCTGGGTGAAGATGAAATTTGGGGGAATGCTAGTCAACCCACTACACATGGTAAAAGGGACTTTGTTAATGTGATTAAGGATCTGGAAATGAGGACATTATCCTGAATTATCCTGTGGGTCCAGTGTGATCACAAGCGTCCTTACAAGAGGGAGGCAGGGTATTATAGGAACAGTGGCGACACGGTGTTCCGGAACCAGAGTGGGGCGTAAGTAATCTTGCTGCTATGCTTCCAAGCTGTAGTTGTGAATCCACCTAAATTTTAAACAGAAGGTGAACCTCTGAGAAAGTCAGATATACTTTAGAAGTCAGGATGTGGATTCAAGGAGGACAGCCTTGGCAGCAATGGCCCTGGCATCAGCAACAACGGATGCAGTCACTCCAGCACCAGGAGGATCCCAGCCAGACTGGCTGGGCTGCACTGGCTCAAGCTTGGATTTGCCCAAAGAGGAGCTTCAGGACAGCAAAGCATGGCAGAGCCACCACCAGGAATGATGCCAAATGCACAAGGTACGTCTACCACGGAGTCTGGTCCAAACAATCATGGGAATTTCCAAGGGGATTCAAGCTTTTAACAGAATGTGGCAACCAGGCTGACAGGGACTGGGAACACTGGGAACCTCACCGGGCATCTAGGGGAGACAGCATTCGAGGTCTCTCTGTTGCAACCTATGGCCTTTTTAGCAGCAGCCCTGGCAGAGCAAAACATGTCTGGTCTCCAATTAAAGAAAATTTGTGTCACTATGTGACAAATTAGTCTGTCAGAGATACTCTGCCCCTACCATCACCCATCCTTCTCTTCCCTTTTTTTTTTTCAGATAGTGAAGATCTTCCATAAGCTTTTATCTGTTTTTGTTTGTTTGCTTTTTTTACTTCACAGTATGATTAGGTTCCTTGATGCTAGTTCAGTTTTCTAGGACTTGTCTTATTATTTTTAACAGTCACTTCAAATTATTTATAGGTGGGCTTCCCTGGTGGCGCAGTGGTTGGGAGTCCACCTGCCGATGCAGGGGACGCGGGTTCGTGCCCCGGTCCGGGAAGATCCCACATGCCGCGGAGCGGCTGGGCCCGTGAGCCATGGCCGCTGAGCCTGCGTGTCCGGAGCCTGTGCTCCGCAACGGGAGAGGCCACAGCAGTGAGAGGCCCGCGTACCGCAAAAAAAAAAAAAAAAAAAAAAATTATAGGTGAATCTTATTTTGATTATGCTAATGGTGAAGTCATAGCTCCTTTTCCTTATTAGTACTCATTATTGTTTCTCAGTGTAAGAATGGAAAACTCAGGAAGTAATCCTCTAATATCACTTTTAAAAGAATAACGAATATTCTAATCTTTAACACTAGGAAGTAGTTCATTTCTAGTTCTCTGGAATCTATGCCAAATGTTCCCACATCTGAAAATGTTTTGGTTCCTAAGTTCAGCAGTGATTCACCCTGGCATTCCCACTTCCCCGACTTCACTCTGCTGGTGTTCTTTGTGTCCCAGGCAAGTGATTTAACCTCTGTGTGACTCAGTTTCCCTTCCTGAAATTGGCAAAAAGAGTACCTGATTTCTCCCTACCTCACAGGGATGTTGTGACGATAAATGTGTTCACGGAAGAAAGAAATTACATAAAAATCTCAAGGTATTATTTTTATGGTATTGTTACTGAACAGAAATAGAAAAATTCAACAGGAAAAAAAAAGAAAAGGGAGGTGGGGGTCAGAGTCGGAGAAGAAGGAGGTGTGATGCAGAAGCAGAGGCTGGAGGGGTGCACTCTGAGGCTGGAGGAGGGGCCAAGAGCCAAGGGATGCAGGCGCCTCTAGAAGCAGGAAGAGGCCAGGAAACAGATTCTCTCCTGGAACCTCCAGAGGGAACCAGCCCTGCGACACCCTGACTGTAGTCCAGTGAGACCCATTTTGGTCTTCTGACCTGCAGGCCTGCAAGCCATAGATTTATGTTGATTTATATGCTGTTTTAAGTCTCTAAGGTTTGGTTCACTCATTACAGCAGCCAGAGGACACCAACACTGATCCACGATTCGCTGTGACTGCAACAGGGCATCGGGGCAGTCATGAAGCTGGGCCACAGGCTCCCGTGCTGCCCCTCAAAGGGGAAGCAACCGTGAGTCAGCTGCAACGCAGGGAACGGCTTCCACGCAGCACGGCTCGCACACCACACGGCACTCGGCTCAGCCCTGAGTCATCTGGCTCCAGAGGTGCCGCTTTAGAGCCTCTTCACCGGAAACGACCCGGGTTCGCCTGCTTATTTTTCTAGCGATCAAGTAACACTTTCCAGATGCAAAAATCGGACAGGGGCCAGGCTCAGCCTTCATCCCCGTGGGCAGCAGCCACCCTCCACCATTGGGGGAGCCCCAGGACGCCCGCAGAAGCTCGGACCAGACTGGACGTGACCGTGGCCGAGACCGCGGGCAGAGACTCCGGGCATCCTCGGCGTCTCCCCTCGTTGTCCTGCTCCTCCGTGCACTTCTCATCCCCGTGGGACTGACAGCTACGCTCACACATGTGCTCAGAGGTGTGTCTCTATTTTCTATAACGGGGCGTTTGGAGGTGATGTGGGAAGTGGTACTCGGACTTGACAATAAGCAGTATCCCAGTTTCTCTCACTTGAGAGCATCTCTGCTCATTCAAGAAGTTTCAGGTCACTAATCTGAGATGCGCCACCCAGAGCCTCTCACGGCTGCTTCTTCCTTGACTCTCTCCTTCCTGTGATGCCTCCTGCGGTGGGAGGAAAGTTTAGGGTCTTTGTGGTTTTCCCGGGGGAGGGGAACCCACCCAACCCCCAGATCCTTTTACGAGACACAGGAGCCAATATTAGCATCCTGGGGCTGCCAGAACAAATGACCACAGACCGGGGGGCTGAAGACAACAGGAATTCATTTTCCTGCAGTTCTGGAGACCAGAAGTCTGAAATCAAAGTGTGGGCAAATCCTTCCTGCCCTTTCCAGCTTCTGGGGGCTCAGGCGTTCGTTCCTGTGGCTGCATCACCCCAATCTCTGCCTCCGTCCTCACGCAGCCTCTCCTCTTCTCAGAGGGACACTGGTCATTGCAGTGAGGGCCCACCTGGGTGACCCAGGATGATCTCATCTTGAGATCTGCTACATGACCACTTGATCACATCTGCAGACTTTCTCCAAACGAGGTCACACTCGCCATTCTGGGGGTTGGCGCGTGGACACAGCTTTTTAGCAGGTCCCTTCAACGCACTCCAGCAAGCCTGGGCTCAGCTACGGCCCCTCCCTCCTAGCCAGGCCACTGCAGCAGCCTGGGCCCACGGCGCTGCCCCATGTTGGAGCTCGCCCGGTGCACGGTGCTCTCCCCTCCATGTCGCACTGGGGGTGGCTCTGAGTCCTTCTGCTTTCAGCCTCCCCCTTAATCTCCCTCCTTCCCTCAGCTCTGGTGGGAGGGGGGCACCCAGGGGGACAGCCCAGGGCACTTTGCCACCCCCATTTCTTTCTCATTCCCCCTCCCTCACCCGGCTGGAGCTGGGAAGGAAGGATTTCCCACCTTCTTGTGTTGCAAGGATGCCCCTTTCACGAAGCCCTGAATTTCACTCCCCTATGGCTGATAATCAGCGTGGAGGCCAAATTCAATGCGCTTTTTTTTTTAAATTGCAGTACAGTTGATTTGCAATGTTGTGTTAGTTTCAGGTGTACAGCAAAGTGATTCAGTTATATATATATTGTTTTTCAGACTCTTTCTGATTACAGGTTATTAAAAAATATTGAGTATACTTCCCTGTGCTAGATAGTAGGTCCTTCTTGTTTATTTTATAGATAGTAGCGTGTCTTTGCTAACCCTAAGCTCCTAATTTATCCCTCCCCCCTACGCTTTCCCCTTTGGTAACCATAGGTTTGTTTTCTATGCCTGTGAGTCTGTTTCTGTTTTGTAAATAAGTTCATTTGTATCACTTTTATTAGATGCCACATATAAGTGATATCATATGCTATTTGTCTTTGTCTGGCTTACTTCACTTTGTATGATAATCTCTAGATCCATCCATGTTGCTGGAAATGGCATTATTTCATTCTTTTTTATGGCTGAGTAGTATTCCATTGTATATACGTACCACATCTCCTTTATCTATTCATCTGTCGATGGACACTGAAGTTGCTTCCATGTCTTGGCTACTGTAAATAGTGCTGCTATGAACACTGGGGTGCATGTATCTTTTTTTTTTTTTAATTTATTTTTGGTTGTGTTGGGTCTTTGCTGCTGCACACAAGCCTTCTCTAGTTGTGGCGAGCGGGGGCTACTCTTTGTTGCAGTGTGCAGGCTTCTCATTGTGGTGGCTTCTCTTGTTGCACAGCAGGGGCTCTAGGCGCATGGGCTTCAGTAGTTGTGGCATGCAGGCTCAGTAGTTGTGGCGCACGGGCTTAGTTGCTCTGCGGCATATGGGATCTTCCCAGACCAGGGCTCGAACCCACGTCCCCTGCATTGGCAGGCGGATTCTTAACCACTGAGCCGCCAGGGAAGCCCGCGTGTATCTTTTTGAATTAGAGTTTTCACCTTTTCTGGATATATGCCCAGGAGTTGGATTGTTGGATCATATGGTAGTTCTATTTTCAGTTTTTTAAGGAACCTCCATACTGTTCTCCACAGTGGTTGCACCAACTTAAATTCCCACAAACAGTGTAGGAGGGTTCCTTTTTCTCCACACCCTCACCAGCATTTGTTATTTGTAGAATTTTTGGTGATAACAGGCCTGGCTCTTGACGCATAAGTGGGAGCTAAAGGGATTTAGAAAACCTTTGTCTTTACCGGTGTCCACTTTCAGGCCTCTGATCTCAGTAAGAACTCTAAAAGCTAGACTCCGACTCCTCTCTCATGCTGAGCTCCTGAAGCATCCCTGGTCCCCCAGAGGCAGACAGAAGCCTCAGCTGAGAAGGGGAAAGGCCAGGTACCCCGAAACACAAAAGAGGAAGGGGCATCTGCGTGTTCTCGTATGATCCCCTTCCACTGACTAGCGGCGCCCACACTGACCCAAACCCACCAGCAGGGGGCCGCAGAGGCGTTTTAAAATCAAACCTATAGGAGGTCGACTTCAAATAGAGCTCAACCAGTTCCAACAAACGTCTATACCGCACAACCACAATCACAGGTAGAATGTTTCCACCACCTCATGCCCCTCCCCAGTCAGCCCTGGGCCCTCCCTCACCTCCCACCCCCCTCCCACCTCCCCCAGCTTTGCCTGTTCCAGCAGGTCCTGTAAATGGGGTCATACAGTGCATTAAGAGATGACCCTTCCCTTCCCCTATAGGTGAGCACGTTCAAGCCTCCAGCTCGTCAAGCCTGGCCAGTGAGGAAAGACTTTACAGTAAGTTAAAACTCATTGATTTGTATGCTAAAAAAAATAATACAGGGGACTTCCCTGGCAGTCCAGTGGTTAAGACTCTGCGCTTCCAACGCAGGGGGCGCAAGTTTCATCCCTGGTCGGGGAAGTAAGATCCCACACGCCGAGCAGAGCGGCCAAAAAATAAAAAATTAAAAACCACCCCCCCCCAATAATAATAATACAGATGTCATGAGGTGGTTGTGAGGTTTAAACGCAAAGTGCCCAGCACTTCTTTAAAAACCTGTAAGCGATAGTCATTATTGCTGTGCCTCCTCTCTTCTCCGCTTTGCGGCCAGAACTGTCATCTGAAAGTTCAAGCCTGACCAAGACACTCCAGCTTCGTCCCTGGCTGCCTTCCGGGGTCCTCTCCCGCTACTGTACCCACTTCCCTGCGCCTCCCCTCACACACACAGCCGCCCATGCTTCCGCCTCCTGCCGCTGAGCCCACAGGGCCCTTCCGTGCCCCTGGGCCTTGGCACGTGCTCTACCCCCTCCGCCTGGGGAGCTCCCGCCTCGCATGACCCAGCACAAACGCTACCTCCTCGGTGAAGACAGATGGTTGGCAGGTCACAGGTGCTTAGGTCACTGTCTTCCTCAGCGGCACCTTGTGCTTCCTCTTTCCTTGCATTTATCATGCAATTTACTTTACTCACCTGTCAAAACGGATGAAGTAAATGGAATCAACTGAATTACTGATTCGTCACTAGGCTGGAAGACTGTTCTGCGGCCCCATGGCCTGGGGGCTTGCATGGCTGGGGGGCAGAGATTACGCCCCATCTCTTGGCTTTGAACTTGGCCATGTTTGATCACTTTCTTTGTTCAAAGGGCTTCTATGATGGCCACAAGGAGAACAGGCCACACTTGGGGGACTGGGCACAGAACAAAGATGTGGGAGCTGGAATGGGATCCAACCTGCCGCCTGGAGGCAAGCCCAGCGCAACCTGGCACAGATCAGGTGATCCCCACCCCCCTCCCCAGCTACCTGCAGACGTGGAAGCCAGGTGACGCCAGCAACAGCATCTCTACGACAAAGACCATGTCTCGTTCCCTCTGTCTGCTCAGCACCAGCACAGGGCTGATTCCTAAGGGGAAGACGTTTCAGAAGGCCCTGTTAAACATTTCACGGTTCATCTCAGCCGTGGGGGAGAACAGACAAAGATGGGAGATCCGAGCACAACGGGCCCTCTCGGGGACAGCTCCGGGGTTCAGAGCATGGGTTCTGATGGGTGGACAGCCCAGACGTGAATTCCAGCCTCTGCTGGAAGGGCTGGAGCCTCAGTTTCATCACCCACAAAGTGGGGCTAACGACAGCGGGGACCTCCCAGTACTGCTGGAAGGAGCAGATGAACTGACGCAGACAAAGCTCGGAGCGTGGCGCCTGCTGCGCTGTCACTCACGCCCGTCACCACAATATGCCCTAAATCCGACGCGCTGGAGAGACACGCCAGCCAACCCAAGAGTAATTGCTGGACTTCGCAATTACTGGAAAACACTAGTCAGAAGTATGCTGCGGCCAGGGACATTCTGGAGCATGGAACACGCAGCTCCGCAGAGAGACGCTTAGCACAAGGGAAGGGAGGGAAACCACAGGGAAAAGGGGAGCCGAGGTGAGCTCGTCATTGCTGCGGGCTGGGCTTTTAGCCATCACCTCACTTCTCCCAAATTTCCAGAACACTCCATCTTGCTCCTTTGACAATTCAAACCATAGACACCACACCTGTGAGCTTGGGGAATAAAAGGCACGTGGCTTCTGGGGTAGGTTTACTCTGTTTCCTACTGGTAACCAGAGGCAAACCCAAATATGCATTTTTATTATTATTGACCTTTTCCTTAACCAATTAATTGTCTCATGACTGGTCTCATTATTTTAGGGAAAATGGCTACTTTCTGTACATCCCTAATGAAACTTCAACTTTCTAAATATCTACAAGTAAATAAAAGAGATAAATTAGAATCAGACAAGCTATGCAATTAATCTAAAAGAAGAGAAGAAAAAATGATAAAAAAGTAACAAAAGATAAGACAAATGGAAAGCAAAGAGCAAGATGGCAGGTTTTAACCCAACGATGTTATTTATTTTAAACATAACTGATCTCAACACTCCAATTAAAAGGCAGAGGTTGTCAGATTGTATAAAAAAGCAAGGTGCTATAAAAAAAAAAAAAAAAAAAGCAAGGTGCTGGGGACTTTCCTGGTGGCGCAGTGGTTAAGAATCCGCCTGCCAATGCAGGGGACACGGGTTCAAGCCCTGGTCCGGGAAGATCCCACACGCCGCAGAGCAACTAAGCCCATGCACCACAACTACTGAGCCTGCACTCTAGAGCCCACGAGCCACAACTACTGAGACCGCATGCCACAACTACTGAGCCCATGCACCACAACTACTGAAGTCTGTGCACCTAGAGCCCATGCTCCGCAACAAGAGAAGCCACTGCAATGAGACACGCACCGCAACAAAGAGTAGCCCCCACTCACCGCAACTAGAGAAAGCCCGCATGCAGCAACGAAGACCCAACACAGCCAAAAATAAATCAAAAAAATTTTTTAACAAAAGAAAAGATTAAAAAAAAGACACCTGTACCCTTATGTTCATTGCAGCATTATTTACAATAGCCTAAGGTATGGAAACAACCTAAGTGTCCACTGATGGATGAATGGATAAAGAAGATGCTGTGAATATATACAATGGAATATTACTCAGCCATAAAAAAGAATGAAATCCTGACATTTGCAACAACATGGATGGATTTAGAGGGTATTATGCTAAGTGAAATAAGTCAGAGAAAAACGAATACCATATGATTTCACTCGTATGTGGAATCTAAAAAACAAAGCAAAACCAACAAACAAAAACTCATAGACTGTACACTTAAAATTAACACATTATAAATCAACTATACTTCAATTAAAAAAAAACCTCATAGATACAGAGAACAGATTAGTGGTTACCAGAGAGGAAAGGGGCTGGAGGGTGGGTGGAAAGGGTGAAGAGGGTCCACTGTATGGTGATGGGTGGTAACTAGACTCATGGTGGTGACGACTCTGTAGTATATACAGATGTTGAACTATAAAGCCGTATACCTAATACTTATATAATAACAAAAAATAATAATCACAGCAAGTTATTTTGGGTAGACATTAACAAGCAGATCCTAAAATACACATGGAAACACAAAGAATATAAAAGTCAAAACAAATTTGAAAAAAGAAAAAAAGTTAGGTTTACATTCCTATTCAAGATTGTTAACATAAAACAGAAAGCAAGACCCACACACATATGGTCAATTTTTTGTCTGTGAAAGTGCAAAGGCAAATTTGATGAGGAAAGGATTTCGAGTACCTTCAACAAAAGGTGCTGGAAGAATTAAATATCTAAATGCAGAAAATTAACTTTGATCTATACCTTGTACCATATACAGAAATGAACTCAATCAAATCAGAGACCTACATGTAAAACCTAAAATCATAAAACTTCTAGAAGAAAACACAGGAGAAACTCTCTGAGACCTTGGGCTAGGAGGTGATTTCTTAGATACAATATCAAAAGCACAATCCATAAAAGAACAAGTTGATAAATGGGATGACGATGAGTTGTTGGTTTACAATGTGTATAGAGATGATATATGTGATTACAGTGGCATTTAGTATGGGGGAGGGGTACATGAAAATATACTGTCGCAAGGGTCCTGTATTCTCCTGGAGTAATTCAATATGAACACTATGTAGGTTGTGATCAGTTAAAGATGCCTATTGAAATCCCTAGAACGACCATTAAAAATAATGGTGTTGGGCTTCCCTGGTGGCACAGTGGTTGAGAGTCCGCCTGCCGATGCAGGGGACACGGATTCGTGCCCCGGTCCAGGAAGATCCCACATGCCGCGGAGCGGCTGGGCCCGTGAGCCATGGCCGCTAAGCCTGCGCGTCGGGAGCCTGTGCTCCGCAATGGGAGAGGCCACAACAGTGAGAGGCCCACGTACCGCCAAAAAAAATAATAATAATGGTGTTTTCCATGACAAGAGGGAATACTTCTAAAACATACTAAGCAAAAACAGAGAAAAAGAGCATCATATAAGGGTACAAGCCTAAAAACATACATATACATACGTGTGTGTGTGTCTGTGTGTGTGTGTGTGTGTGTGTGTGTGTGTGAGTGTGTGAATGTAAAAAGGCCAAAAAGAAATATTCACACATATGAATGTTGAGATTACAGAGGTTTGGGATTTTTTTCCTTACTGTTCAATGACTAACAAACACGTTTCCAGTGAGCACGTATTACCTTAGGGGGAAATGTGCAAAACAGGAAAATGAAAGAAATATGAGGGAGGGAAGAGAAAGAAAAAAACAAGGAGAGAAGGGAGAGGGGGAGGAACAGAGGGCGCAAAGGAACACCTGTTGCCAGGGATCTTGGACAGCAGATGGGGGAGGGCTTCCCCACCCTCTAAGGCACCATCAAGTGTATGACGACCTGCCAGGTACCTGCAAGAGCTGGGCATCCGGTGAACGTGGAGGAGACATGTGCCTGTCAAACAGTTCGCACCTGGAGCCGCCTGGTCTGTCCTCAGTATGGACTGAGGGCAGCTGGAGGCATGGTGCTGCTTCCCCATTAATTGAGAAGAGCAAGCAAATCCACTTCCGGCCTCTGTGCGGCGCACGCACAAATGATGGGGATCAAGTGCTTTTGGTGCATGGGTGGGGTCCCAGGGTAGCCCCACTTGCGGTCTGTTTCTGAGATTGATCAAAGTAATGAGGAGGGGGCTTCCCTGGTGGCGCAGTGGTTGGGAGTCCGCCTTCCAATGCAGGGGACGTGGGTTCGCGTCCCGGGTCCAGGAGGATCCCACGTGCCGCGGAGCGGCTGTGCCCGTGAGCCATGGCCGCTGGGCCTGCACGTCCGGAGCCTGTGCTCCGCGATGGGAGAGGCCACGGCAGTGAGAGGCCCGCGTACCGCCAAAAAAAAAAAAATGAGGAGTAAGGGAAATTCCTACTTCCACCTCTTGGCAAGCCCTAGGGGACGACGGGTCAGGGTTCGGGCCGCTGAGTCAGTCTTGCTGACCAGGACAGGCATGGGTCAGCGGAAGAGAAGGTTCTAAAGGTCCCGTGAGTGACGGGATCTTGCTGCATCTGCAGAAGGAGCCAACTCTGGCAGGGAAACGGCAGCTCTCTACACAGAAAGGCATCTCTGGCCTCCCAGAATTCTTAATCAAAACAAAACATCATCAACGTACAAACTCTTCAAGGATAACTCTTCTTTTGCCAGTATTTCCTGCCAGTAAACAAAACCCATCTGAGAGGTTAACGACTTAGCTGTTTACGAGGTCTCTGTGACTCAGGGGCTGATCTGCCGGTTATGAATCAGAAAGGTTGTGACCAGCAGAACGCTGAAATTGCGAAAGTATGTCCCTGAAGGATGAGCCAGCCAGCCCGCTGTGTTTACCGGGAAGACGTGTCTTCAGAATTTGATTTTTTAGTTTATCCTGGCTAAGAGGCACCATAAAAATGGGCCTGGGTTTGAATCCCTGCCACAGTGCTTCCTTGCTGTGTGCCCTTGAGAAAATGACTTGCCTTCTCTGGCCCTCACTCCCCTCTGTAACCGAGGATGGTAAGCATGATCTACCTCCAAGAGCCGCCGTGGAGATAAACGAGAGGACTATGAAGTGCATATTGGTCAGGACGCATTAAGTGCTTACTAAGTGGTAGCTCTTATAATTAGTATTTAAAATACAGACTCTGTGCCACGTGCGTTTGACCCAAGTGTTCCACTGCCTAGATGCATCGTGCTCTGTTAGCCGAGACCCCAAGCACCCTCCAGTGGTGTCACAGCCTGGGACCGGGACACAGAGACCAGGTAGGACCCTCACTCTGCCACACCTGTCCTCTCTGTGGCTTAGTTTCTCCGTCTGTAACATGACAGGCCTCAGCCAGCTCCCTAAGAACCCAATCCACTCTGACCTTCTCCACTTTTCCAACGAAAAGCAGAACGAAAATCAGCTCAACACATACAATCGGGATGGAGATGGACGCACACGCGCCCAGGAGAGTTGAATTCAGGGTGAACCTTAAACTACTGTAGAGGAAAAAGGCTTCTAAGCTTAAACCTGATTGACTTCTGGGTCCCTGCGATGCCAGGACGTGCTGAGTTCCTTGACACCCTCAGCTGCCATGGGCTCCCACAGTGATTATCATTATTAAAAATAAAACCATGGAGGTTTGGTGCCGTCAAGATGCACCAGCACTGTCCTTCCTGCCTCTCCCACTGAAATCAACTCAGAAGTAAACAGAGGCAGACAGACTGGGGGAAGAGCTAGAATTCAAGGCATGCTGGGGCGGTGGTGAATTTCCACGCTTCTCCTGGTATCTCCTGGCCTGAGCTCACAGGCGCTGGGAGGGAACCGCGCACCAGGCGGGGCAGAGAGAGCTCCGAGAGAACCCTTCTGTTTCTGCACTGGGCAACAGCAAAGGGAAGAGTTAGAGAGAGTGGGGAGTGCCCTGAGTTATTCTCCCTTTGTTCTATTTTTCCCCCGTTGTCTCCTGTCCCGGCCTCCAGGGAGTCTGCGGCAGGGAGGCGGTTGGGCAGGCACCTGGAACTTCAAAATCCGAAAAGCTTCTCTCTAATCAGAAAAACTGTGGTCCCAAGAATGCGGGGGCACCCCCGTAGCTTTTCCCTCACTCTGACCTCTTGCCACTTGGTCCTGGAGGCAGACAGGGGCAGGAAGAGCATGGCAGAGCCAGGAACTAAGGCCCAGGCTCTGTGGCCATAGGAGGGGGAAGGAGAACCGGAGTCTGGGGAGGTGGGAGGAGGAGGGAACTCAAGAAAGCGACCCATGAAGTGGCAGAGGAACTCCTAGGCTCATCTCTGTGCTGCACATGCATGGAACTCTCAAGACATATTAGAAAATGTTTTGAACTGAAAATGAAAATACAAAGTATCAAAATTGGTGGGATGCAACTAAAGCCATCTTTAGAGGGAAATTTATAGCATTAGAAAATACTAGGAAAAAAATAATAAAGATCTCAAATCCACCATTTAAGCTCCCAACCTAAGAAACTGGGAAAACAAGAGCAAAATAAACCCAAAGCAAGCAGAAGAAACAAAATAATAAAGACGAAAAGCAAAAATTAATGACACTGAAACCAGGGACAGAAAACCAATGAGAAAATCAATGAAATCAAAAGCTAAAACTTTTAAAAGGCCAGTAAAATTTGACAAATCTCTAACAAGGCTGACAAAAGAGAGAGACAGACAGACACACACAAATGGCCAATATGCGGAATAAAAAGGAGTTAACACCATAGATAGACCACAGAGACACTAACAGGATAATGAGAGAACACCCTGAGCATCTCTTTGCACTTAAACTCAACAACTTAGATGAATTAGAACTATTTCTGAAAAGCCACAGATGACCAAAACTCACCCAAGATGAAAGAGATTATCCAGGAGTCCTATATGTATTAAAGTAATTGAACTTGTAGTTTAAAACTTTCCGAAAAAGAAATCTTTAGGCCCAGACAGTTTTACTAGTGAAAACTACCAAACGTTTCAAGTAGAAATAACACCAGTCCTACACAAGGAGGGAACACTTACCAATTCATTTTAAGAGGCCAGTACTATTCTGACACCCAAACCGTACAAAGACAATACAAGAAATGTGCATGGACCAGTGTGCATCACAAACACAGACACAAAAATCTTCAACAAATATTAGCAAATAGAGTCCAGCAATGTATAAAAAATACACTACACCATGACCAAATGGTGTTTATCTCAGGAATGCAGGCTGGTGGGGTATTAAAAAACCAATCAACACACTCCATCATATTAATAAACTAAAGAAGAAAAAACACAGAATCATATGAATTGGTGTAGAAAAAAAATTTGACAAAATTCAACACCCATGCATGATTAAAAACGCTCAAAAACTCAGAGTAGAAAGGAACTTCCTTAATCTGGTAAAAGACATCTACAATAAGACTAGGGTTGAACTCACACTGCCCAGACAGCCCCTCCTCTGAGCTCTCCCAGCCCCCAACTCCTGTTCTGTGACCAGCACTCACTGCTTTCTCCACCCCACTGCCTAGGTCCTGCTTTCTCCCACTAACTGTGAACCCTTCAAGATGGGAGCTGTCAAACTTCTCGCCTCATTTCATTTATGAGCTGCCTGCAACAAGAAGAAAAACCTA
Source organism: Lagenorhynchus albirostris (assembly GCF_949774975.1). Classification (NCBI taxonomy): domain Eukaryota; kingdom Metazoa; phylum Chordata; class Mammalia; order Artiodactyla; family Delphinidae; genus Lagenorhynchus; species Lagenorhynchus albirostris. Next base: position 56,470,282 of record NC_083113.1, on the reverse strand, counting down.
GCACTGAGTCGGTACCAAATAATGGTCTGATGAATGAATTAAATTCAGTTAAAATTAACCCAAGATCTGATTCTCATAATAGTTACGAGCATTTCTGGGGGAGGGGGAGGCTGTTACATGACGGTGGAGACAGACTGGCCAGAGCTGCCTGATCCCCAGACCCCACTGGCACCAGCATAAATTCTCAGCGCAAAGGTCTCCTTGGCATTTACGGTACTAAGAATGGACAGAGAAAGGCCGTGTAGACACAGTTATTATCAATTAGGACCGGGCTGGAACTACCTGGGGTTTGGAAAAATGTTTTCAGATTATTTTCCAAGTGTTCGATGAAACCCCAAAGACATTTTCCCAGGCATTATTTCCCCCAGAAGTTGTAAACCCATAAGCATTTACATAAGAGTTTAACCCTCAGATTGAGGATTTGTTTGTGCTGAACTCATCCCAACAGAACGGCCCGCGGTGCCCAGACAACTTGTGCTCTCTGTATTCATTCAAACGTGGACTTCGATGCTTGCATTCGAATGCACTCAACTGAATTTCGTATTAATTCTCAAACCAGTGCTTGAATTCCAAGAGGGTACTGGTTTGACAGATGTGTTTCTCTAATTACTGGAATCAAGATAAGCCTCTGGCATTGCAACATGGCCAAACTTCAGAACTTAGAGAACCCCGGACCCTTGGTCTTCGAGAAGTGGGGGATGGGAGGGGGGGGCTACAGCAGCTACCTGGTCCGGCAACACAGGCTTGGAGACACAGAGGAGAAAATATTTCTAAACTTAGAAAGTAAAACATGCCCGGTGTAGAAAAACTGGAATACACAAATAGACTGGGGGCAGGTACCTACAGAGACAAGCACTGGTGATGTTTGGATGAAGGTATTTGCTTTCAGGTTTTCTGGGGAAGGGGGTTGTTCTGTTTTTGTTTTGCACTGGCCTTTCGGAATTGGCTTTCAAGGTGGCAAATGCATGGGTGAGATGAAGGGGCAGGGCTGTGTGATTAACCAACCAGCCGTTGGCCCCTCCACTAAAGCTTGGAGCCACCAAGATGCACTGGTCGCCCTCCTGTAGGCAGCAGGGTGAGCTGGCCCGGGGACCAGAAAGCAGGATCCCGGCACTGTCACTCAGCAAACTTCCTCCAGAGAACAGGACACTGTTTTCTGACCGTCTCTCCAAGGCGGACTGACAGGAGGCGCTCCACGGTGGACGGAACGCAGCGACTGCAAACCAGGTAGGCTTGTTTCCTCGTTTAACGAGACTAGCCGGCCCCCTTCCTAAGATTTTGGCGAGGATTAAGAAGATGCTGTGCGAAAACTCAATGTCACCTGGTTACCCTGGCATTTGCTTATCAGGTGACCATTCAATCACCAGTAACCAGGAATGAAAGGGTTTTCTATCCGGACTATGGAGTTCGTCATTTTGAGAGTCACTTACCAGCGGACACACTGATACTTTAGTAACTGGTACACTCTGCATATATTTCTGTGAGCTTAAATCTGCCTCCCATCCCGGCCCCGGCCCTGGCCCCGGCCACAGCCGGCCCCGGCCCCCGCCCCCGCCCCCTGCGGGTTTCAACACAGAGGGATTGTGGTAACGCTGCTATGGGGACGATTATAACTGCAGATTATCTTGGGTGAAAGAAGGTGCGGAGTACATGTTTTTTTTTGTTTGTTTTTTTTGGAGTACATGTTTTATGATGCTGTTTCTATGAAGTCCTAAGCGGTCAAATTCGCTATGGCAGTGGTTCTCACCTAGAGGTGATCTGGGTCCCCAGGGGACATTCGGCCATGTCTGGTGATGTTTTTGGTTGTCACAACTGGAGGGGGAGTGCAACTGGTATCCAGTGGGTGAGGCCACGATGCTCACATCCCACGATGCACAGGACAGCTGGCCACACGCAGGTGTCCAAGGTGCCGAGGGTGAGAAGTGATGTATGACGGACATCAGGTACTGGTGACCCTTAGGGAGCTTGGGGGCCCTGGGGCCCTGGAAATACGCTACACGTTTACACAGGTAAATAAACATGCAAACGGCTCCTGAGTTGTCCATTTCGACATGGGTGCCTGGCCGCGTGCAAGTCACAGCTCGAGGCCCGGCCCCGCCGGGCCCAGCCTGGGTCCCCTCCAGTGTGATATCACCACCTTCGCCACAGCCCCCGCTTAAGTAGGACAAGGTGTTTTCGTCAACGCATCACTTTTTATTCAAGTGAAATTAAAGGGTTTGGTTGTGGGCGCTTCAAGTCAAACACAAACCTTGTGAACGTGCAGACTCATGGTAGCCACTTGGTTCTTTGCCACAATATTTTCCAAACCACCCAGACGCAGACAGCAGTTCTGTGAAAAGCGGGCAGGGAGGGCCTGGCCCACCCCTTCCTGCTCCACCGGCTGCAAACCTGCTTGGGGTGTCAGCGCTGGGGGCGTGTAAAGACCCGGGGGTCACCTGCTCAGTGGGCCAGGAGGTCAGATCTGAGACCTCAGCCGCTGGCTGTGCTCACACCATGAGCTGCGATGTCACCCATCCAGCCCAGGGCAAGGACAGGCTGAAGGATGCGCTGGCCGGACCCTGTGAGGATGTCTTGCTGTGGCCGCCGCTGCCCATTTATTCTATTCTTTTTGCAGTGTCTTTTATTTTCCCTTTGAATCGTATTACGTACTGTCACCATTAGGACTAACGGGACAAAAACACTGAAACAGACTTGGTTTCAAAAGGGAAAGCACTCAAAGGTCAGAATAAATGTGGGCTTCAGAGGACAGCCTCAGGCCCAGGGACCTAACGGGGTGCCTGAGAAGGCGACACACCCGCCAATGAGCAGTGAACAGGCCGAGTAGGTGGACAGCTCCCTACACCCAAAAGGAAGGTCTAAACGAAGACACTGAGACCTTCAGAGCTCGGAGTAAACTGTTTCCAGAAGAGAAATGATGACCGGCCGTTCCCTGTAGAGACCGGGGGCTAGTGTTAAGTTGAGTTCACTGTCAGCACCGTCTGCACAGGAGGCCCAGGCTGGACCCACGCGCTCCCCTGGGTCTGCGCCCCACTCCCCGGCACCCTTCCTTCCCCTCTTAACCTCCATCTCCTTTGCCTCTCCCACGGTATCATCCCTTCTGTGCCCTGAACTGGTCACCAGACAGAATAAAAGCAGATTTCAAGTTTGCTGTGTTTATTGAATGAAGTGTATGTTTTCTTCTTAGTTGTAAACGTGGGTCAGTTGAACTTTTTTTTTTTTTTTTTTGCTGCACGCGGGCCTCTCACTGTTGTGGCCTCTCCCATTGCGGAGCACAGGTTCCGGATGCGCAGGCCCAGCGGCCACGGCTCACGGGCCCAGCGGCTCCGCGGCATGTGGCATCCTCCCGGACCGGGGCGCGAACCCGTGTCCCCTGCATCGGCAGGCGGACTCTCAACCACTGCACCACCAGGGAAGCCCGAGTTGAACTTTTAAACTTTATTTCTTTGAAAACAAACATTAGGTTGGATGCAAATCTTAGGTTGGACCAGTCTTTGGTTCATTTTTTCTGTGCACTGATGAATTTTACTTCTTTCTTTAAAAAGTCCCATGATAGGGCTTCCCTGGTGGCACAGTGGTTGGGAGTCCACCTGCCGATGCAGGGGACGCGGGTTCGTGCCCCGGTCCGGGAAGATCCCACATGCCGCGGAGCGGCTGGGCCCGTGAGCCGTGGCCGCTGAGCCTGCACGTCCGGAGCCTGTGCTCCGCAACGGGAGAGGCCACAACAGTGAGAGGCCCACGTACCGCAAAAAAAAAAAAAAAGTCCCATGACAGCTGTAAAGAAGAACAGTAACAGAAAACTCCAGGGTGTGTGTGTGCAGCTAGCCCTGGGTGGGCATCTGTATAAAAGGAAGACAGGGAGGAATGAACATTTCTACTGAGCGATCCAGGGGGCACCGGGGTCTGTGGTGACAGGCCGCCCACTACCCAGACACTCACACTATTTTCTAGTGGAAACTCAGCCAGCAGCAAACATGTCCCTATCCTGTGGGGCCCTGACCAGGCAGGAGACAGTGCCCAGCTGCCTGGCTTCAACAGAAGCATCCAGAACTGACAGGACAGCAGAACTCAAACGAGGGGACAGGCAAGCAGGGCCAAGGGTCGAGGCAGGAAAAGATGGGAAATTCAAAAGGTGAATTACCAGAGATGAGGCCCGGCCCCAAGCCCTGTGATGACGCCAGAAGGGACACAGGTGAGCAGGGCTCACTGAGCCCCCAGGCTCTGCTTAGAGATCGCACCTGTTACCTGGCCTAACCCTGTCCCTGACCCCGTGGGGCAGTGCCACCCCCAGCCAGTTCAGACACTGGACCACCGCCCCAAGATCACAGGCTGATGAGCACAGGGAGAGTTTGCAGCACCGGCTGGGTGCTTCCGCACCCCTGTTTTTAATCATTTCACTACTTTGTTCTGTTTTAATGCCACAGCATTGAGAGTTCATCCAGATTTCCCTTCAGTTTCTCTGCTGTATCACCAGCCTCTCTTGGCCACTCTAGCTTACTCTCGAGTGCCAGGACTGACCTGGGCAGGCCGCGGGGATGAGGGGTGGGCGCCTGCACACAGCACAGTGCAGGGGCTCCGAGCAGACTCTGAGCCGATGCCAACTCCCCAGCTGCGCGGTGGAGGCAGAAAGTCCTCCCGGGACTGTCAGAGGGCCAAGTGCCTGGAAAGAGCTCAGAAGTGGGCCCGGAGCTTCCCTGGTGGCGCAGTGGTTGAGAATCCGCCTGCCAATGCAGGGGACACAGGTCCGAGCCCTGGTCAGGGAAGATCCCCCATGCCGCGGAGCAACTAAGCCCGTGCGCCACAACTACTGAGCCTGCGCTCTAGAGCCTGTGCTCTGCCACAAAAGAAGCCACCGCAATGAGAAGCACCGCAACAAAGAGTAGCCCCTGCTCGCCGCAACTATAGAAACCCCTTGCACAGCAACAAAGACCCAATGCAGCCAAAAGTAAATAAATTAATTTAAAAAGTAATTTAAAAGCAGAAGTGGGCCTGGTCTGTAGGAAGCCCCACGTCTTCTTAGCTATTATGAGCACGTTAAGAAAATATGCTGTCCGGAGAGGGGAAGGGAGAGGGGCAAGCAGGAGCGCCCCAAGGGTGACCACAGAGGACGCTGCTGTGAGTCGCTGGTCCCGACACCCCTGGATCTGCTCCAGGTCACGAGCCGCACGTCGGCAGCACCCCTGGTGGAGGGCTCCACTGGAGTCAGTGGTCTTGCAGTGGGAGGTGTGGTCCCAGTGCAGCAGGGAGGGTTTGCAGCCATAAGAAACAGGAGAAATCTTCCTAGAAAGGGAACGTTACTCACTGCAAAGTTAATTCACACCTTTACGAACACAGAACAAATTCCACATCAGTGCATCACCCCCTTGCTGGCCTCGGATGTGAAGGGTGAGTGTCCTCAAGAAGGTCAGGAGGCACCGACTGATTCTCCACGGAGCACAGGAGTGCTCGGCTTTCAGCTGCAGGTGATAAGATAAGCACAAAGCAAATCCGACCCCACAGGTATCAGAGTCCAGAGCTGGGCCCACTGCTGGCAACAGGGAATAAACAAGGATGAGTCCATTTTCAGACCTGGCAGGAAATCCACGCTTAAGTAAGAGTCCTTCAATCTTTTTTTTTTTTTTTAAGCAGAGGGATTATTTTTTTTCTTAAATTATGTAGGGAATCCCCAAATGCTCATAAAATGCGTGAAGAGATCTGCTTTCTTTGGAGGACAGATGAGCTCAAGGTCAGGTTCACCAGACCCAACCCCAGCATCCCAGTGCCACCCCGAACACGGCGCAAGCCTCTCAGAGGGCCCGACAGCTGAAACCAAAAACACTCCACATGGGTGAAGATGTTTGAAAAACAAAAACCAACTGCAATTTCAAAAAAGGACCAAAAAACCCCACGGGGCTGAGGTTTACCCGATTCCTGAACTTGCCGACAGGGACACGGGGTTTCTCAGGAAGGGATCGGGAACCCTTCAAACGCACACACGCATCTGACTGGATTGCTACCACAGAATGAACAAAGCTACCCTAATATTTACTCGTTAGAAAACCAACAATAAATACTTCCAACACATGATAGATAACATGATAGATAAGACAAAGAGCAGCACTTAAATGGGATCTGGGAGGAAATGGAGTTTATGAAGATGAAAACATCTTGGACGGCATCGCTCAATCAGTGTGAAGTCCTAGAGTCAAAACACTTCCTAAATCGCACGGCAGCTAGGATCCCCTTAACTGAAAGAAAAAAAAACACTAATTTTTTTAAATTTACTTTTTATTTTATATTGGGATATAGTTGATTTACAATGTCGTGTCTGTTTCAGGTGTACAGCAAAGTGATTCAGGTATACATATACACATACATACATCCATTCTTTTTCAGATTCTGTTCCCATATAGGTTATTACACAATATTGAGTAGAGTTCCCTGTGCTATACGGTAGGTCCTTCTCGATTATCTATTTTATATATAGTAGTGTATGTTAATCTCGAAGTCCTAATTTATCCCGCCCCCCCACCTTCTCCTTTGGTAACCATAAGTTTTCAAAGTCTGTGAGTCTGTTTCTCTTTTGTAAGTACGTTAATTTGTATCATCTTTTTAGAGTCCACATATAAGTGATATCATATGTTTTTGTCTTTCTCTGCGTGGCTTACTTCACTTAGTACGATCATCTCTGGGTCCATCCATGTTGCTGCAAATGCCATTATTTCATTCTTTTATGGCTGAGTAATACTCCATTGTGTGTTTGTGTGTTTGTGTTTGTGTGTGTGTGTGTGTGTATACATATAACATCTTCTTTATCCATTCCTCTGTCGATGGACATTTAGAAAACCCCATTAAATTTAAAAGCTTACTTGCCAGCTGTTTCCAACAGAAGACGCCTGACAAAATGCTACTGTGCTCAGCAAATCAGAGCTTAGCAAGTCACCCCTAATTATGACCGGACTGTCTGAGAAACAAAAGGGAAGCCCAAATGGCAAACAAATTTACAGTGTAAATCTGCTAAAAGAAGCCCACACTCACTAACTAGGATGATATACCCTTTCTTGTAGGGGTGGGGGGCAGGGGGAGGTAAGAAAAGAGAGTGAAAGATCAGAAAAGGGACCAAGCATTCGTTCACTGGTTCGTTTATTTACTTCTGAAGAGAAAGAACATCACCACAGGGTGAAGCCAAGCTACAAAGTGAATCTCATTTTTCAAACAAATACATTTGTCTCCAAAAGGTATAAGTAAGATGGGAATAGTCAGTCCAAAAGATGAATAATAACAGATTAAAAAAAAAAATCCTAGGAAGCAAGAGCAAACGTCTGATGAGGAAAAAGCACACCTGCTTGGCAATCTGCTGCGATTGATTTTAAAAAGACAAAATAGCATTATGTGTAGAGCAGGCTGTTAACACACGGCCTTGTTAGACTTTTTTTAAACTCTAAGATTTTTTTCCTAATGTTTTCGAAGCCCACTGACGCTCAGGAAATTGGTGTAATGGGTACTACCCTCACCGGGCCAGTCAACAAGGCATCTTTCCTTCTTGAGCCAGAGAAGTAATAGAGAAGTCTTTGGTCTCTCCTGATGGACTAAGCACTTCCAAAGAGAAGCTTAACGAACCATGAGTGAAGCGGCCACACTGGCAGGACGCCGACTCCTGCAAAGTGAGCTGAGAGCTGTGCAGCATTGAACTCATAGGTTTACTTGGTTAATCCAAAGCAACTGACTTTGACTGCAATCTTAGCTTTCTAACTAGTTGGCCCGGTCAAGTACAAGCACCCTATGAGAACAGTCACCAGAAATTTCCACTAAGGAAAAGACATAAAATGATGCATTTGCTGATTACAAAGTTACTACTAGCGGGACCCACACATTAGACCATGACTACATGACTGACCACCTGAAAAATTAAAGAAACAGCTTCTCTGAGCCACCGGGCAGCTGAACATGGCTCTACAAACAGGACAATGGAAGGACCGCCATTTTTCATTCTGAATGGAACCCATTTTTCATTCTTTCCTTCTGAAAGAGGCACGTGCACTTTCTTGGCTTGGGGCAAACAATACACCAACCAGATACACCTGATGACGTTCTTCGTGTAAGACAACTTCCAAGTCTTGTTAGCAATATTTCACACAGTAAAGGAAAATCTCCCTGTGATGTACTTCTGACGGTACCCTAGCATTCACAGTGGTTTAAAAGCCACTGAGAAAGACATGTCAAATGCGAATGAAGGAAAATCACTAAATTTGTATCCCCAGCACCAAGGTTACGGGGCCAAGTTCTTAGTGTAAATGACCCTAAAGCCAACGAAATAGTCTTGGAATTATAAAAATACTAAAAATTGCAGCAGGAAACACTAAACATTTAGCTCGAAGTGTCAAGAACAACATGGATAGGCCCACAATTCACCTGGGACCCTAGAAAGCACTGGATTTGCTAGAATGATCGGGTTTTCTATCCAAGGGCCAATCAATCACTGCAGGGACCAAATGCAGGTAATCGTGAACTCCAGGCTAGCGTCTCCTTGCTATATATTCGGCCCCTTTAGGAGCTTTGCTCTTCGTCTGCAGCTGGACATCCCGATCCCACTTAAGCACAGGAAAATTGAAGCTATTATCTGTCATACATACAATTGGAGCTGTCAGGGGGTGTGGGATTATGCACGCTCTTTCAGACAACACACTCATGTACAGGGTAACAGAGGAGCCATCTGAGGGCTACCAGACAGCTGAATCTAAAAGTCCGACGTGCCAGAGGGGACAGCAGCCTGAAGAGTGAATGCAGGACTTGCCTGGTGGCGCAGTGGTTAAGAATGCACCTGCCAATGCAGGGGACACGGGTTCGATCCCTGGCCTGGGAAGATCCCACATGCCTCGGAGCAACTAAGTTCGTGCGCCACAACTACTGAGCCGGTGCTCTAGAGCCCGCGAGCCACAACGACTGAGCCCTGTGCCACAACTACTGAAGCCTGCGCGCCTAGAGCCCGTGCTCTGCAACAAGAGAAGCCACCGCAATGAGAGGCCCGTGCACCAAAACGAAGAGTAACCCCCGCTCGCCACAACTAGAGAAAGCCCACATTCAGCAATGAAGACCCAACACAGCCAAAAATAAAATAAATTTTAAAACGTTGAATGCAGTACCTCTCCGCACGTTACAGGGTCACCCGAGACACTGGATGCCCCACTGCGCTTAATTCATCTCTAACCACTTTTGAGAGAGACAAGACCTTCCAAAGGAAGGCCTTAGTATCTCAGTTTCCAACATATTTTGGGCTTGACAGAATATGTAACTTAGCAATTTAATGATTATGTAGAGACCCTCGAACGACATTTGAGGGAAAATTCCCTCATCTAAATGCACAAGATGTGTTCTAACACTTGGAAGCAGGCTGGTGTACCAACGACGGCACTGTATGTCCGGGCTCCTGTTACAGATCCCTGAGAGAGGCCTTGTTCTGGACAGGGCGTTCACTGACTCACGGGGACACTTTAGCCAACATCGCTTATGGAGGCTGCATACTCAGGACAGATAAGCCACTTGTACAGATCGGACCTGACCTGGCTCACGGATCACAATGCAGAACTCAACGCCGGGCTTCAGAACAGGCTCCTTATTCCACGTGTGGCTGGTTTACTGCTGGTGTGGGTTGCATCCCCCAAAGTTAATTTAGCTTTCGAAGTCCACATGTTCCATAAGAATTGTACATTATTTTAATGAGAGGCTAATGATGACTTCTAAGTAGCTAAGCAAATCAGAGTAGGGTTACAGGAGGGCAGGCGGGCCAAGGGGGCAACGTTAGAACTGCACGTTTTTATCATTTTTATACAAATATATATTTATTGAAGTATGTTGATTTACAATGTTGTGTTTCAGGTGTACAGCACAGTGATTCCGTTATATATGTGTATATATTCCTTTTCGGATAATTTTCCCTTTAGATTATTACACAATACTGAGTATAGTTCCCTATGCTATACAGTACTGTAATTTTAAAATTAAGCTCCGAACCTGCAGCGGCACATGGCTACAATTAGGAACAGCGGACGGTAAGAGGAACAGCTTCGGGGAGAGGCTTGGAGCACATAAACCCGCTGCTCTGGGGACCCCAGCACACTACTGCGAGAGGCCTGCACAGGGCCTTCTGGAACCAGGGTGCCACGGGCACAGGAGCTGCCGGGAGCGGCCTGACGTGTATGACGGCTCTCCTCTTCATCTCTTCCATCTCGAAAGGCTTCCTTTCCGCATCTGGAGGTGGCATCTGAGGCACAGGTAGGATGCTCGGTAGCAGGCAATGACAAGGATGCTCAGCCCTGACCCACGTCCGTCCCCTCCTTGAACTCAGCAATGCAGGGGACAAAACAACGGAGAGAGAGCTTACCTCCTCTTTTCTGCTCTTTGAAGATTTAAAAAAATTCCTTTATCCGAATCACTAGAGTTAATAACTTTGCAAATAGTAAACAAGAATCATCTGAGGGCTTGGGTAAGCTTTCAGGAACACGTCAGGCTTCCCCAAGGGCTTATTTTAATTCCAGCAGCCCAGTCCTGCCCACTTGAACTCCGGTTACTGGAAAAGGCATTTGCCGTCAAAGAAACACCACACACGCAGCTTTAAACCAACTGTGTGATTTTTATTGATGGGCGACAACTTTATACTCCTAGCTATCACTAACTGTGTACAATTAGAGACGCGGCATCGTAGAAGAGCAGACAGCAGAATTAGACAGCAGACGCAGGGAATTATCAATCTTCATCATTTTGCCCATTTTTCATTATGTGTACATAGAAGCATGAATGCAATTTGAAATCTTTTAATGGCAATAAAGTTACAATCACCCATCTATGTGACTGACATCTTAACTCCAAATATTTGATCTGCAATGTGTACGTAAGCAGCTTCTCATCGCACGATTATTAAAATGTATTTTTCCTATTAGGAACCAGCAACTCATTTTATGTGTTTGTTTATCTTTTGAAGTAAGAACTATTTCTTCTCTGATAACTGGCTCATTTTTATCATTTATCAAAAACTAAAGGGTGAGGGAAGAAAGTGTGATGGATTAAAAAATTTATTTTTTTAAGGAAAGATAAAATTCATTTTCACAAATTTACAAGTGTTGTTGCTGGTGCAGGATTTATTCTACTATGCAGTTAGACTGGGAATCAAATGCAAGTTCCCCTTCTTACTCAGGAATTGGCATTATTTCGGAAATGTGGATTTTGTGTTTTTGCTTAAATCAGGCGACAGTCTGTCTCGACCAGATGACTCTGATTTGGAAGCTAGAAGTCAACATGAACTATGTTGTGCACAAACCCCAGGCGTCTCCTTTCATTCTAGCCCATTTCTGCAACAGGAAGAAAGAGTTTCTCTCTAAAGAGCCACTAAAGAGAGGAGGGGAGTCGGTGAGAGCCGGTGCTCTACAAGCAGCGTCGGGCACACACAGCAGCGGCTACAGCAGGTCCACGCGGCGGTAATACAGGAGGTAGGCTGTGCGCTCGGCAGCGGGCTTCACCACCTGGTACTGGTTAATCACCTTGACCGTCTGGTCGTCGATGCGCAGCCAGCCATTGAGACCGATCTGGAAGACGTCCGTGGTGTAGTGGCCGCCCGTGGCGCTGCTGCCGTGGTGGTAGACCACTGCAAGAGAGGGCCCGGGCGCCCGTGAGAGCGGCTCCGCACACCAGCGCCTAAGGTGCCCGCCTGCCCCCGCCACAGACCTGCCTGTCCCACGAAAGGCCTGGCACCAAGGCAGGTGGGACAGAGAAGTGGGGTTATACAAAGCAATGCTGTTTCAACTCAAAACCGTTCAACAATTTACAATACAAAGTCATACATCTACATCTTAATAACATATTTAAAATGCTCAATACCTCACAAACTATGAAAGAAATGTCAACTAATGGGGTCGTCCCATCTGTCAGCCCTGTAGGCAGGCTCGTCAGCCGCCTTAAGACTTGATACAGGAGACAGTCCCCTAGGAAGGAGGACACAGAGACGCTCCCTGCAGAGCCATCAGCCAATGTCCCTCTGGGAACGCACACCGAGGCCCAAACATCAGGCCCTGATCCAGCCAATTCCACTTCTAGACTGTTCCAACAGAGTATCTGAATCTTGGACAAAGTGAAAACATGGAAAAGCCTATATTCACACTCGAAGGAATGCTGAGTGCATTACATTACAAGAAGGTGAATTTTTTCGTTGACCTGATTAAAAGTTTTTGGCGGTGTAAGAATATGCTTACATTACATGAAAAAAACAAGAATCTGAGGTTTTCTGTGGACTGTCACCCGTGACAAGGACAGCACCGCCCCAGGAGGGTCGCCAGCGCAGTTAGCTGGGCTGACTGGGCAGTTGAGTCACCCTGCAGACACCGGTCATTGCTCTTTTTTTCTTTTAAAAAAAATTTCCAATTTTTCTACTACCATGTTTTAACAGAAAAAATTACCTGCCATGTACTTGTTCATTAAAATTGTGTAATTCAAACAGGAAGCCTTAGTCAGAGGTGTAAAACAAATATAACTGTCGGAAGATGCTGAAAAGGTATTAAAGACAGTGGAAGGGCACATCCTCCCCCTTCTATGCAGAGAAGGGGCTGGGAGGTGGCTGGGCCAGCAGCAGACCTGACCCTGTGTGAGGGAAACAGCCTCCAGTGACATTCCGGGGAGGGGGGCTGCAGTGTGGCCAGGGTGAGCTGTGCGTTGCCGTGAGTGGCATGAAGGACAGTCACTTGGAGAGAGGGGCACAATCTGGTACGAAATTTCAGCAATAAATAGGCTGAACGTCAGCGCGCTCCCCCACTTGTAGGGACATCCAAATCCACCCAGAGCCGGGCTCTGCGCAGAGGCCATTCTGCTGGGGCTCAGAGAACACTGAGGCCCTGGCCCGCCGGGGACGAATGCGACTGGTCGCTGAGGGACAGCAAGACTGTTGGGCCATCAAGTGGGAAACCAGCAACGGAACCAGCAGCAGCTCACGGCTGCATCGAGTCCTGCAGGTCACAGAGATGGACAGGCTGCCGCAGGGCAAGGGGAGCCCCGACACCAGCATGTCCCTCTGACCCCAAATCCAGCTGTGGGGCGTCTGTCCTGGATTTTCACCTCTAAGACCTACCAGACTTGGTTTTGGTTTTTTAAAGTGACCAGGTCAGTAGGATTTAAAGGACCTGTGGGTTTAACTGATTTTGCGTTTCCTCTACGACACTTCATTTTAAATATTCAGAAGAGAAGCGCTCCACCCGTATGCAGGTTTCTCAAGCAGCAGACCTGTACCTAACATGGTGATGTGTCACAGACGCCCGGCAAGCCCACGTCACAGAAGCAGAGCTGAGAATGAGTTTTCCAAAAGCTCACGCGCTATATTAACTGATTTTCTTTGTCCCGCAATCAAAACCATTTTTAAAAGCACCTCTTTACTCACAGTTTACAGAAAACTGCAACCAATCCGGTGACCGTATTTCTGAGATTAGAAGGCTCAGATTCAGGGGTGCAGGCGAGAGCGACTCCAGAAGAAGCCCCGGGCCGGGGCGGGCGGGAGGGGTAGGGGTGCACTCACACCAGGGCCCCCTGACCAGGAGACAAGACTTGCTAACCCTGCCCTTGATCATCACCTTGCCCTGACAGGGACCCCAGGGAGGCTGCAGGGAGACTCGGAGAAACACGTCATCACCCTGGGACCTCAGTGCCAAACCCCAGGGAGCCAGGCTGGACCCTGGGGGCCCTCTGGTCTCAGAGGAAGACCACAGAGAGGCCTCCGAGCTGCCAGCCCAAGGCAGGTCAGGGGGAGGGTGGCTACACGCCGGGAGTGTGTTGCCCACCAGGTCCCAGCAGGCTGGGGTAAGGCCGTGATCAGCCACCTCCGGGGAGAAGAGCGAGTCGGAGGGAGCAGGTCCTGGTGGGAAGAAAGGGCCAACCGGGCCCAACACCTTCTAACCTGGCACCCGACCCACCCAACGACCAGGGCCCAATCCAACATCCCAAGAGCTCAGGGGTGGACCGAGGGCAGGAGTGTGAAGCTCTGCTCTGCCACTTAAGGGCACAGAGCGGCCAATGTTCCTCCACGAGTCTCAGTTTGTCCTTTTACAAAATGGGGATAGCGCCACATACCTCCCAGGACACTGTAAGGACTAAATGAGATAGTACATAAAAAGTATCCAGTGAAAAGGCTCAATGAACGTGTGAGGGCTAACAAACAGCAGTCACTACAGACAGGCTCCGCAAAGGCAACACAAGAGGAACGGTGGGAGAGCAGTTGGAAAACTCTAAGACAAACGGCCAGGGGCGCAGACACAACTGCTGCGACCAGCAACTCTTCAAAGACACAGAAGGCCTCAAAGGCGCAAAAGACTCGGGCTGTGAAAGAGAAAGGAGGAGGGAAGGACAGGAGGTGGAGAACGTGGATGGGCTCCGCGGGGAGCCCGGGGGGGAGGCAGGAGGTCGTGGGCGGCTAAGGAGCCCGCGCTCCCCTAGCCTGGCTGCGGCCACGCCTCAGCACCCACTCCTACAGGCACCACGACCGCGGCAGGGAGGGTTCCCAGCCTGGCAACCCCACACCTCTGGCTCCAAGACAGAGACAGTCGTGTTAGACGACGTCTCACGTTGGGCTGAGCTTTTAGAGCCAAGAGAATAGTCTGTCAAATTCCAAACACACCAAATTTTAGGTAAAACGCACATTTTCAAATGATTTCCGGACTTACACAGTCCACGGGGATACCAACAATCTGGTCTCCACGTTAAGCGGCATTACAGCAAAGTCGTGCCAGGGTATAAACCTTTGCATCGTTGCTTTCACAGGAAAATGTCGCACAAATCCACTTACCTGCAAATAGCCTATAGGTTCTGTGGCATTTAAAATTCTTATTTTTAACCCCTGGAGAGAGCAGCTCTGAAAAACAAAATATCAAGAGCTTTAATCTATAAAAGCGCTGACACACAGAGCTCCCAGAAAGGGGCAGACAGCAGCCTCCAATCAACTAACCCACCCAGTGGACCAGGGAGACCAAACACAACTCCATCCCCTCATTTGCATAAAAACTGAGCAGCGAGGAAGACCAGCTGCAGGGTAGTAACGGAGGTCACCAGAATCAGAGGACAGGGGCATATACTGAGCCTCTAGCCCATGCTAGAAACCCCCTACAAGCAGATGTTCTAAAACATGGGGAAGAAAAAAACAAAAGCAAAGCTGCCCTGGAAAGCCTAAGGTTTAAAATGTTTTACACGCGAGTCAGACCACAAAACCCCAACCACCAGTAAGATGATTTTCGGCTGGCGTTTCTTCCCCTTTCCGGTCCTCAAACGGACCACGAACCGGCACAGGAGGCAAACCTATCAGCCGAAGGTGGCAACTCGTGAGAACAGGGCTGAGAGCCAGAGTCCGAATCTTAGGGGGAAGGAAATGCAACGTGCCTGGGTGCAGGTGAAGCAATGGTGATCCCAGGCCCACTGCCCGGCAGGTCCCAGTGCCGGGCAGCGTGGGGAGGGAGGAGGGAGGAGGACAGCAGTTAGCTCCTCCAGGAGACCAGGGACGACGGCCCATGTGCTCTTTTCTGCTCTCCAGGCCCCCGGATACTTTGAGCATCGCCTCTAGCTCGTTACGCTCCTGATCGAACTTCACTGTTGCACAGAACATTTCTCACAAATTCTGAAGCTTTCCTGGCAAGTTTTCCTTCAAGCTCACTTTTAGCAAGACAACTAGGTGCTTTCACCACGATGTGCCCAAGCTGCCGAGCCCCGGAGACCTGGTGGAGACCCGGGGCTGGGGCTGCAGCTCTAAGGCCGGGGTCCCTGCCGCCGGAGGGCAGGGGAAGCCCCGGGGCCCGCGGGAAACACTCCCCACCCGCTAAAAGGCCCAGTTAGGCAGGCTGCTGCACACAGCTGTTAACGCCTAGTATGAGGAAGGGTATTTCCTACCACTGGCCCATAAACTTTTTATATTTAGTATTTTTCTCACCTAGTCATGCTTTCATATGGTTTATTTTTGCCTTTATTTTTAAAAGGCCATTTTAGTGAGAAATTTTAACCTAAAGGTCTATTAACAGTCAAGAAATTTAAAACAAAAAAGTCATGAAAGAGCTTCTGAATGCTGACATGACACAGAAAACGCTGCGGCATCAAGAAGCTGGCTGCTTCCAGGACTGTCATCACAGACGCTCCTGCCTTACAGTCGTTACCTTTACTAATTTCCAAGTCCACAGGATATTCAATGTTCTTGATAAGCTTCTGACATCCACCTGTCTTCTCGTAAACAAACCGTTTCAGGTGCAGCACGAGGACAGGAGGGAGCTTTTCCAGAGTCACCCTTCGACTGATCTCCACCTGAGACACATAAGCACACAGGAAACGCCATCTTACTCCGAGCGGCGGACGCCACCTCACCTCTCGCTCCAAGACTCAAACGTTCCGGGGCAATGCTTCTCAAAGCTTCCTGAGTCACAGGGTCTTTGGAGAATCGAATGGGATCTTTTGAGAGGTACCGACCTTCCTCTTAGAAAAGTGCATATATCCCTACAGACACAACTGCAGGGGGTCCCAAAGGTCCCCGAGCCAAGTTAAGAACCTTTGTCCGAGGGCATTAAATTGGCATAAACATTTAGAAGCTAACTTAGTAATACCTTGAATTACGTATGTATTAACTTATTTTTTTAATAACTCTCACAGTACTGATAAAGCTGAAGGCAACGTGTTTCTTGAATTAGACGCTCTAGATAACTCCAAGGCTATTTAGTGTAACCATTGGTTTTATAACAGTTCCGCTTTTATCAATTCAAAATGCCCCTTATGAACTTCCACAGTCTACTGAACGCTGCTTTTTATTAAAATCCATCTTCACAAGCAAACTTAACCCCTTTATGTACCGTTCTCTGTATCTGCAAATGTGTTGATGCTTCCGGTATTTAGACGGAGAATACTTTCGGTAGAAGTACTTGTCCACATAACAATCCGAAAGACAGCGGCATGTAATAAACACCCAGAAAGCTTTCGGAGGACTACACGCGTATCTGGCTGAAGGTACCTGAAGCGAGCCTAGCGGTCACCGCCACCTGGTTTATTAGTATTAGGGCTGAAGACCCTTTCAGGCCTGTCTTCCCACCCAGACTGAGGTCCCAGGCATGGAAATGGCCCGATCACCTCGACATTCCCATTGAGTCTCTGCAGTCCACTGTCTCACATCCAACAAGAATTGTGAATGAAGAAAAGCATGACTCCAGTTCCACAGTCAAAACCAGCGATGACGATGTAAGACTCCAGCTTCCTCACTTGTAAAATGATAGTCAGACTAAAGTACCTCTGGGATGGTTTCTCAGTGCTAGTGACGCGCGATTCTGTTCGTTAAGGGGCTAATCTCAAATCCTTAACTGAGTGTTCCGGGTTTCCAGAGAAACTGAGCCACACTTTCTAACACCCAACAAACCCAGACCTTTTTATTTAGCTAGTATTTTGTATAATCATATTTTCCCACAATCTTCCTGTGTTCCCACAGAAAAACAACTTTTGACCTAAAAACCTAATAAAATTCAAGTAGGTACTTTGAAAAGTAAATTAAAAAATCACATTCCAGAAAATGTGTTACTTGCTCTTCACAGACATGCTGTACAAGCTCGTTCCCCAGACACCTGCTTCCACAGCCATGGAGCGAGAACGGCCAGCAGCCTTCTCTGCCGTCTTCAAGGCTCCACCGAGATGCCACTTCTTCCGTGACTCCTTCCTGCAAACCTGCCACCTAGAATCCATCACCTTTTCCTCACCCTCCTCTGACCCCGGGCCAACAACCACAGCCGCCGCTACCTCAGTCATCGCGCCCCACCCACCTCTGCCCAAACAGCAGTTTAACTGCAGCAGGGGCAAACGAGGAGAACAGACATATCCCCAGAGGGCTGTCCTGGGAGCGCAGGGACGGGGTGCCCCCCTCCCCAGCAGGATCAGTGGCTCCAGTGGGGAGGGGCCAGGATGGCGAGTCCACCTCTGGAGTCATGGCTGCCCCAGATGAGCAGGTGGACAGTCCCACAGCCAGTACGTGACCCGGCCTCCCGAGAACAAGTACCCACTCTCTCTCTCCCGTTAAGTTCCACCATTTCTCTAAGGAAAAGCTGCCGGGATTCTCTTCCGGCTCCTACCACTTTTACTTTTTGAACAAAATTGTCCACGAGAAGCAATTAGAAAACACGGGGTAGAGCTAGGCCTAACTTCTGCAGATGCCCCGAGAGGTTGGCTTGACCAACCCACAGCAGACGGACAGAAGCTCTCCACACCCCGCCTCTGCGCCTCTTCACGTGGATGGAGCCCGAGCTGCGAGGCAAGGGCAGGGCCCTTGGCCCCACGAGGTGCTGGCAGGTTTCCTACACTGGGCCGTGCTGGTTCACCCTGTAGCCATCACACACGGCTACTGAAATCGGGCCTCACAGGAACACTCTGAAGTGTTCAAAAAGGCACCGCCCTAGCCGGTCTACATTCATCCCCCCAACACACCTCTATGAATGCACAGCCACGACCTAGGATACAAAACGGAGAAGGCGCGCTCTACTGCGGACGAGAAGTCGGGCCTAACTGGCGCATCTGGACGGCCAGCAGCTAACAAGCCCTCAGAGAGCAGAGAATTATCGCCTCTCTCGACGGAGCTGACGTGCTTCCTCTTGACTCCTGAACGCTGAAAGACTCAAGACTTTATCTTTTTCTCAGATCAAATCAAAGAGTAACAGGCACCAGAACAATTACTTTCTATGTTTCAACGTCCTTGAAGATCTGCAGTCAAATGCAAACCAGATCAGAACATCTTTTAGAACATCTTTTATATCCTAACCATCTCATGAAATTGTGCTCTATGGTATCAGGAATGTGAACGAGCTATCGGCCTTTGTCAGAGGTGGTATTCACTCTACGGTGCCATGACTGGATGGCCAGCAAATGAAACACAGCTCAGAATAAATAACCCCAAAGATCGTGACCTGTGTTTCATGACTTAGAGCCAAGGGAAGTTGGGAGGATCAACCATTTCATTCTCAGAATGTGGAAACTTCCAGTCCAAAAAAAAAAGGTAAGCAACCGATTTGAGAGGCAGAGCTGAAACCCACTTCTCCTCATTCCAGAGTCTGTGCTCTTTCGCCCACCCCAGAGGGCCTCTGGATAAAGGTGCAAGACCAACTGTGAACGTACCTCTTGTTTGGTTTTGGTGGTATAACCCTGGACAGACTCTCGTGCCACCAGGCTTTCCAACGCGTCCTGGACGGTGCGTACCTTGTCCGACTGGATGTCCAGCTGCAGCGTGAAGAACGGCTGCAGGGTGGCAGATTCTTTTGAACTCTGCTGGTAAACCACAGACCTGAAAGTGAAAAACACACCGCATCTAAGAGCTCGCCTTCCCACTCTCCCTGAGGTTATATGCAGCAGGACAAGAGGAACAAACACTGCAAGCGAGATTATTCAGTATCACTGCCAGAAGACCAGAGAGAACAGAAATGCTAAAAACACACTGAAGAATTTTAAAATAATTCCACTCAATACCACCTCGAAAGAATTTCTAGCAACTCAATCCACCAGCTGAAAATTTTCCCAGCTTAATAGCTCTGGAAGAAGACCTATTTCACCTTCCAAACGCCCCCCCTCCACTTTATTTAATGCACAGATTAGCAAAGGAGACAATCTTCCCAGAGTCAAAATGCTGACACTTTTTATCCTCTCAGGCGTCACAGCCTGTTGTAATAAAAAAGAGGAAACCCTGAGGTAAAAAGAATGATTTGGATAGCAATTCCCCTATGAAAACGACTTTACAAAGGAAGGGGAGCAGGGTGTGTGCGACAGGAAAGTGGCCACCACCCTCAAGGAGGCTGCTGCCAGCTAAGCCTTGCTTCCTTAGCTGGGTGTTCATCTCACTTTTCTTTGTCCAAGTCTTTCTGAGTAAAAATTTGTGTTGGGCCCACGTCTCACGTAGCCTCAGCAAGGAGATGTTCCAGGAGTTCAACGTGGGATTGTCTCTCTGCAGCCTGAGTGCCCCAGTTTATACACGAATAAAAGGGGTGGACAGATAGACTGCTGCGAAGGGCAGGTGAGCGGCTCTCTTGCCAGCTTTCCGTCTCACACACTGCTTTCCCGACACACAGCACAGGAAGCACCTCCAGGCTCCCTTTGAGGAGGAAGCCTTGAGGGGGCGGCCGTTCCCTTGGTTCCAGAGAGGAATAGTGGGAAAATAGTGGGAACCGCAGTAATGGGCCTGGACTTTACCAAAAGGGTGGACAAGGTGGAGAAAAGTGCTGGTCTTTCTGGGGTAACTGGAAAAGCACCAAAAGAGCACGAATTTGGGCTTCCCTGGTGGCGCAGTGGTTGAGAGTCCACCTGCCTATGCAGGGAACGCGGGTTCGCGCCCCGGTCCAGGAAGATCCCACATGCCGCAGAGCGGCTGGGCCCGTGAGCCATGGCCGCTGAGCCTGCGCTCTGCAATGGGAGAGGCCACAGCAGTGAGAGGCCCGCGTACCGCAAAAAAAAAAACAAAAAAAAAAAAAAAAAAAAAAGGGCGTGAATTTTAGGAGAAAACCTTTCCGTTGGTCTGAATAAAGAATTCATTCTTTATTGAATGAATAAAGAGTTGGGAGCTTGGGAGTTCCCTGGTGGTCCAGTGATTAGGATTCCGTGCTTCCACTGCTAGGGGCCTGGGTTCGATCCCTGGTCGGGGAAATAAGATCCCGCAGGCCACACACCATTAAGAATCATGCTCAATGGTGCCTACCACACACACAAAAGCAGCTCCTAAGTTACAAGGAGTAGTTCTGTATCTTTGCTTTACAGTTAAAAAAAAAAAAATCAACACCCAATTTCAATGCAAAGAGCCTACAGAGGCTGAGGCTACAGGGCCATAAAGAGTCATCTGGGGCAAGCCAGAAATTTCTCCAAAGTGGATTTTGGTTTTTCCCACTGCTTATTCTCAAACGCATCTGGGATCTTTGTGGCCTTGCAATCCGGCTGCTGTGCCATCCCACAAACACGGAGCCCTCGACACAGCCGCTGGGCCGTGCCCTCGTTTCTCCCCCACCCTCAGTGAGCACCCCGAGGGGGACAACATCAGGCTGCTCGGCTAACAAAGAGTTAAGGGCGCAGACAGCCTCCTCTCACTGCTGGTCACCCAACTGGAGCCCCGCTTTCCTCTCCCAGAAGGGCCCTTCCCGAGGCTCTGCATCTGGCGAGAACGAGCTGCAGCCCCAGTGGTGGGGCTGGGCGTCGGGAGGCTGACACGAGCTCCACAACAGAAAGGGGCCTGCCAAGTCGAGCTCACAGCGAGGGCACAGAAATGACGGGTTCAGTGTCGTGTGACCAGCTTGGGAGGGGGTCGGGCACATGTCCGAGGATCTCATTAGCCTGTTGCAAGGTGCTCAACCTAAACTGTTTTAGAGCAGAGAGACTGAACTGCCTTTCGATGCCTTGAAAAGGGTGTAACTTCTTGTTCTGGGATGACGAAAGGCTAAGAGGCTCACTAAAAAAACCAAAAACACACTCCTGTAGGTGAAGCTGTAAGGTCTTCAGAAGGAAATCATGCTATAATGCGGTCCTTTCAGACTCTGGATGAGTAAGGAGGTCCTCGGAGTCAGTGCAAGTTCTACTGAACTCCACATAATGGTGGTACTGAACGGCTCTAACGTAAACAAGTAAAAACCTTCTAGGGCTTCCCTGGTGGCGCAGTGGTTGAGAATCTGCCTGCTAATGCAGAGGACACGGGTTCGAGCCCTGGTCTGGGAAGATCCCACATTGCCGCGGAGCAACTAGGCCCGTGAGCCACAACTACTGAGCCTGCGCGTCTGGAGCCTGTGCTCCTCAACAAGAGAGGCCGCGACAGTGAGAGGCCCGCGCACCACAATGAAGAGTGGCCCCCGCCTGCCACAACTGGAGAAAGCCCTCGCACAGAAATGAAGACCCAACACAGCCAAAATGAAATAAACAAATGTGGGTTAAAAAAAAAAAAAAAACTTTCTAGGACTCCATGAATGAGCAAAGGGCAGCCAGTTTGAGGGAACTGGGGCAGGGGAGGTGCCCAGGTACTCCAGAAGGCCACACGTCCTCCTCTGTGTACAAGCAGCTCCCTCTGCACTCTCTAAGCTTCCGAGCTCACCTGGCTCCCGTGCCTACAATTCCTCCAATCAGATGCATGAATTTCTTCTCTTAACAAAACATGTATTTCCATTAACTTGTCTTTCTCTTCCTACCCGGCTGTGAGCAGCTGGATGGAGGGAATGTCAGTGTCACTGAGGGGTGGGGAGCCCCTGGCAGACAGGCGGGGGCAGCGCCCTCTGCAGGAAGCCGCCGTGGGTCGTGTGAGAGCCGTGGGGCCGGCAGGACGAGCGTCAGCAAGTCCAAGAACAGAGCGGGCACAGGGAGCAAAGGCAAACCACCCAGTCCCAAATTTCTTAGGACAAATCTTACACCTCCCCCCTCCAGCAAAATGGCAAAACCCTGAAAAAGGCAAATGCTAAATTATTCCAGAAAAGCTTAAAACCTGATGTGGCCACCAAAAATGCCAGTGATGGGGGTCTGAACAAAATCCGCCTGGCGAGTGACCGAAGTCTTGTTTCGGGGGCCCACTTGCTCCCATTCGTCCTCACTTCCTTCGCCTGGCTCTTCTTGCTCGTCTTCGTTCACTGAGTGGCTTCTGGGTCCATTGGAAACAGTAAGTTCTGAAAAGCAGACTCTGCTTAGGCTACTATTTACACAAAGAGCAAAAAATAAAAGTTCTACATAAACCACCTCCACAGATTTGTCCACTGGAGCTTTAAAGTGAGATCAGGGTGTATTCTACACTGAGGACAAAAGCAATGTGTGCGATGCTATAGCATCTCCCCGCTGGTGTGACCGGCGACAGAAGATGCCGTGGGACACCTGGAGAAGAACTCAGGTGGGACGGGGAAGCCGACTCTACTGTGTAACTGCAGTCGGACTCCATCATTTGCGAAGGAACTCGGGTCACGTGGGAGAGCCACCCCTATCTCAGGAGACCCATGCTTTACCATTTGGGGTGAACTAAACTGCCATGTGCAACTTGATTTTGAATCCCTTGGGGAAAAATGTCATGTGGGGCTGGGGAAGCAGAAAGAGAGATCAATAAGGACGACACGGCAGCAACTGTGGAATCCAGTGGTTATGCAGGTAACCGACCTATTCTTTCAGTTTTTCTCTACGTGTAATCATTTTCCTAATTACAAATTGAAGGGGAAAAAGCAGAGGTTCTGGAAATACATTTATGTATTTGAAATACACAAACACAACATTCTCAATGGTACACAATAAGCAATGTAAAAGTAACTAGTTATCTTAATGAGTAAATAAGTGATTTTTGAAGGGCGAATGACTGTTGGGGGGAAAGGCAGCTTACTATATGAGCATATATATAGCATTTGTTTAAGAATAATTCTTAAGAAAATGTTCTACCCAATTCTGTAGCAAGCACACCATAACCTACTTTCATTATTTGGTGAGAGAAGTTTCTTCAGGTTCAGCATTTCCTCGTGAAGTCCATTTAGAATGAAGCCTAAGTACTCCTCAGCATCTTCTTGTCGACCCTGAGAAGGTCAAACAGGGTCACGTTAATCTTAACCAATTACTCTTCAACGCCTGCACAGAATGTGTTACCTGCATATACAAACTATGCCTTCTCTTAAATTTCCAGTAAGATTTAACATAAAGTGTTTCCCAAAAATCACATGAATTTTTCTTTGGACAGTTAAGATGTGTGAAGTGGGGAAGATCGGGTGTGCGAGCGGGGGAGGATTAAATATCTCTAAGCAATAAAACAGGGATTTCTTTTTAATTTTGCTTTTCTGTATTTTCGAAATTTTCTACAGTAAGTATACGTTACCTTTATAATAAAAAAGTTATTTTATAAGTTGCTTTTTTGTTTAAATGAAATAGAATGCACAACCCCGGGGGTTACCATTCACACTGCAAGTTGTAAAATTAGCAGCCCTGTATGTCTCCTTTTATTTTCGATGATGGGCAACTATAGGAGAAAGGACCCAAATTATACGTGAAAAACTCTACTGATTTAAAGACTTAGCTGCCTGCTTTACAAACACACATCAGCACAACCATTTGCAGATGAATCACACAATGTGGTCACACACTAGTTGTATAATCTTACACTGGTTTCATCTGATTATATAATTTATCATGATTGGTTCATACTTCGTTCTTTGGAGCATAACGGCGCGAGTGTTCCGAGGATCTGCAAATTCTTCTGCTTGCGGTCTCTGAGTAGATCTGTTTGCTCCAATGGAACTACAGCTGTGGACGGGGCTGTGTGGTGTGAGTGTGTCTGTGGGAAGGGCAGAGGCTGGCACAGCCCAAGACGCAGGAAAGAGTTAGCAGTGCCGGGAAAGGCCTGCTTGTTGGGTTGGTCCTTGGCCAGCATCCGGGAACTTGGATTTCAGGAGGGCTCCCGCCATTCCAGGAACTGAAAAGGGAGCGTGCCAAATCGTGCCAACAGTGTGGTTTGTGCTGAGCACTGGCTCTCCCCCAGGAGTCTGTGCGAGGCAGAGGGCAGGGTGCCTATGTGACCAGCCCCCAGCAAAACCCTAGGACACTGAGCTGCTGAGGCGCTTCCCTGGTGGACCACAAGCCACACAGCGGCCACAGTCTGCTGTGGGAGGAACTGAGTGCGTCCTGTGTGACTACACCGGAGAGGAGGCTCGAGGTTTCCTGCAGACGCTGCCCGAGTCTTCACTCTGTGCTGATTTTGCTTTGTGTCCTTGGGCTGTACTGAATCCGAACTGAGGGTAACAGCTCCCGAGTCCCGTGAGACCTTCTAGCGAATCCTCAACCCTGAGGGTGGTCCTGCAGACCCCAACAAGCCACAAGTAATGTAACTTCGAAAGCTGCGGGATCTCAGCGCTGCGCAGCCACAAGAAGCATCCTGAGCTTTACCTCTGCTCCCCCTGAGCCGGGGCCCCGCCCCTGGCTTCTACAGCATCTGTACGCTCATCTGTCTTAGTACTTCAAGTACTAACTCCCCTATTGGACGAGGCGCTCTTTGAAGCAGAGGGCACCGTTTACTCCATGCCCGCCTTCCTAACACTAGCAACACCCCCAAATCCTGAGCTTAACAGCAAAGGCTACACCATGGGCACATGAAGAGCCCCTGGTGGTATGCTGCTGCAGTGCCCTGAGTATTGCCTCTTCTTCGAAACAAAGGGGCTGCAAACAATACTACTTTAGTCAGTTTTAACACAATTTTCTTGAATATTTCCTAAAGAATTCCCCTTTTCTAGCATCATTTCAATTGCTTGTACTGACTCATCACGAACTCTGCCGGGGAGGAAAGAAACGCTCCGGTTAACTGTGCAAAGGCTGCCCCGATTTACCCTGAACGCCGTCAGGGCCCTTTAGAAGACCTCCGTGGCCCTTGGCCCCATGCCTTCAGCAGCAAAGTGTATGATTAAAAATGACGGCCCCGAGGGAGCGTGGAGAAGATGCAGCACTCCTGAATGCCCCCGTCCCTGCTGCAGGGCAGTCCGTGTGGAAGTGAAGGAGCTAACTCCGCTGCCAGGCTCTGCCACTTCTTAGCTGTGACCTTGGACAGTGACTTCCCTTTTCTCAAATGGAACAAGCAGACATTAATCACACTTTCTTCACAGGGTTAAGTAGGTTAACGGATGGAACGAACTTACAGCAGTGGTTGGTCACAGTAAATGACACGAGTTGTCTCTGATTACCATCATTATCATCCCATACTCTAATTCATCCTAGCAACTGACTCCAGAGCAAGCCTAGATCCACTGAACACCCACTTAATCGCCGCAGTGCAAGCAGAGGGCAAGCACTGAATACGCAACAGGTAAGGCACAAGCGTCACGCTGGCTATGCAGCGGCAGCCCCAACCTTTTCGGACAGGCTCGACTTGATAACTGTCAGCAGTCTATAAATGTACGTGGGCTCAAAGGCAGCTCCCGGGCGGACGTCCCTCACGGCTTTATCCCCAGGAGCTGCAACGGAAACAGGACACAGATCTTTACAACTGAAGAAGTCTTAACATGACAAAAGGCATACTCATCACAACTCCCCCCAACACCCGCTCAATGCTGAGAATAGTATAGGTGTAGCAACCTGCATGTAAAGAGACATTTTCTTTCCAGCAAGACTGAATTCCTCAAACTCAGTCACCTGACTCCACACCTCCCAAAATGTAATGGCATCGGAACCCTCGCTTTTACTCACCTTGTCTGGGCTTTGGAGGTACTGGCATATTAGTAAACTCATTCATTAGCCGAACACTAGACACGGGGGGGAAAAAATGTTTAGTACTTGTTTTTTAAAAGACATACTATTACTAAAAAGCCTTGATGGCTAAGCAGAATGTTATCTAGTATGAAGACAGCAAACTTTAGATAACCAATGCTGTAATAGCTAGTGAGCTCGTAAATCTTTTCTACATAAGTTTTTGGTATATTTCAAGTGATATAATTTGGTAAACACTAAAATTTATTCAACTGAATCTAAAGGACACAGCTAAACCATGTTCCAATTCCATTTCTGGTTAACTTCCATAGAAAATCATGAACAGCACATTTTTAAAAAAATAGAATTACAGGATTCATTTGCAGGAGATCAAGAACTTTGCCATTTGAATCTAATTATCAGAGGGGGAAAGCCCACCCCTCAACACATTTTCAGCAGCTTACTTACAAGCTATCTATCATGGGTGTGGACGTACAAGGCCTTTGCACTTTTGAATACAGAGGAATGAACTTCATCAGGTGATACATCGGAGGGCAAGCAACCAGTGCCTGCAGTGTCTACATGATGGCAGTAAGGAAGCGTAAAGGAAATAAAACCGATGCTCCAAACTGGGGAAAGGCATGTAAAACACAAGAGCGTATAAAACTACGCAAGCCAAGGACACTAACGACTTAGATATGTAAACACAAAGGGGATAAACCAAATAATCCCGGGGGTAACTTCCCTGTGATATCCAAGTCGTTTATAAGTAAGAACAGGATTCAACCAAGATAATCAAATCGATTAACACAGGATTTCCAGTTTAAGCGGTCACTCTGCCCTGTTATTCAGGACCATTTTAATGAGAAACTTGCTTGATTCTGTCCGTCACAGGTCAACAAATCATCTCTCTCTTTTTGGTCACGAATAGCCCAGTTAATAAGCAGTAAGAAACCGAGGTTTTGGATTCAAAATGTGGGGTAGACACCCCACAGAAGCGGAACTAAGTCGAATGTGCCCAAGGAAGAGGAAGCTGCAGAAAGCCAGCCTGGGGGACAGCCTCTGAGAAGGATACAGCATTAATGTAGCACCAGTTTCCTTTATTGATCAGCCCGCGGGGTTGCAATGACACTGGTTTATGAATCAGGGTTACGTTCTCCAGTAACTCTGAAAGAGGGAAGCACAGTGAAGACGTTAATGGCATCTCATGAACAACTCTCACGCTCTGCCCTGGGAGGGGGACCCTGTTCAACAGAGCGCACGTCACATCCAAAGCGAAGGCAGGCTGTTACAGCTTCGTTCCGTTCAACATCACATAATTATTTAATGATTAAAATTTTCAAAACTATTTCCCCCCAAACACTGATGACATTTATTTATCTTCCTGTGATAATATCACTAGGGAGCACAAGGACTGTTTTAATAAGAAACAGAAAGGGCTTAAAAAACGATGTAACAGTATTCGGGAACAGACTTAAAAGATACAGGCTCTTTTAACACTGACAGCCGGGCAGGCCTCCTTAATCAGACACCATCCAGAAAGGTGTTTCCGTGCAGGACCCGTCTCGTTCACGTCTGGATGCCCAGCACATCACAGTGGGTGTTCGGTGACTGTTCAGCAAGTGATGATCCCTCTTTTGGGGACAATTATCTCCTACTAACTGAACTGTATTTTCATCAGAAGTCCCACTCGGAATACTAAAATCCCTTACTCCATTTAGAAATAACCTTCGTTATCCTCAGATTCACCTTTTGACATCACTCTTCCCCATAGTCTTAAAATAGCTGTAAATGCCATCTTTACAAAAGAATGCTTTAAATATTGGCAAGTAACTGCCCCTTTTTCTTTTTAGAAACGTTATAACAAGATCTCCCCACGTCCCTTACGAATCCTCTAACAGTGACAGCCACAATGTTTGGCTACCTTCTACTCTTGGCAAGTGCGTTACAACTTACAACGTTAACTCGCGGCGTTTAATCCTCAGGGATCCCAGAGTACCACCAACCATCCCGCTTTCACCAAAAGGAAACAGAGGCTCAAGGTTAACTCGCCTGCCTGTGACCTCACAGGAGCCAGGAAGCACAGTCGGTACCCAAATCCATGACTTGCGGCCACACCGTAACTTTTAGGCTGTGTACTAGGGAGCACGCATTTGATAGCAGCACCCACCACCCAAAGCATCACTCAAACAAAAGAAGCCTTTTTTCCCTAAAAACACAGTTGCGCTGGCAGATGCCAGACTTCAGAATTAAATGAAGAAATTAATTTGCAAGATTCTAATGTCAACACACACACTCCCTCCCTCTCTCCTGTGAGGGTAAATGCCCTCTCGCCTCTAACTGAGGAAGCACAGAGAATAATTTCCCTATTTATTAAAAAGTGAAACATAAGCGACCCAAGAGAACCCATGGAATCTGCTCAGTTAGACTAAGCTTGCCAAGGTCCTCTTGTCTCTCTCACTACGGGGCACAGCGCTGGGCCTTCACGGAGGAACAGATCAGATACAGAACTGAACCACACGCCCACGTGACTGACACCCCGCACAGACACCGCTAGGAGCTCCGTCTGTATTATTCATAATCGACCTAACAACCCTGTCGAAGAGACACCGTTATCATCCTCATTTCACAGGTGACAAAACTTAGGTCCAGAGGGGTTAGGGAACTGGTGCAGGGCGCATGACTGAGCTGACCTACGAGCCTGGGTCCCAGAAGCCGGGCTCTTTGCTCTCAGGAGACAATGGACTCTGCTTTAAGGTCCTTTACTCTCAGGTTTCTGATACTAACTTTTCCCCACAAGCTGAAGATCTTCTTCTCACCGGGGATTTTTACATCCGTCTTTGAGCCATTTTATCACAACAGCCCATAATTTCCAATGTGTGTCACAGAATGGCAATTACTTCGCACAGTTACTCTGCAAAACATCTGTGCATTTTCAAACAAGCATCAGTCCGCAATGGACGCCCCATCAAGACACCTGTGAATCTCTGCCAGAGTACTTTTCTATCTGAAAACAATATGAAGCTTTCACATAACCATACAACTCAAAACCAACTGCCTTCCTAACACAAGGACCTCCGATAAATGACACGCTGCAGCTGGCTAAGCTTTGCCTGGGCACCAGGACCTGCAGGTGCAGAGATGACTGAGCGGTGGCCCTGCTGTAGCAGGGCCTGCAGACCAGTGAAGAAGGGACCACACAGCGCAGGCTAAGCTGGGTGGGGGCAGTGGCGGGGATGCCCTGCCCTATCCAAGAACTGGAGAAACCTGAGGTGGCCAGGGGCCTGTGACAGCAAATGGTACCAGGAGAACGTCTCCAGCTTGGGGTGATGGTGCCTTCCACCCAGAGGAGAAATGCAACAGGACAAGCGGGTTCTTTCCTGCTTTGGGCAGGGATGAAATAAGGAGTTCAGTTTTAAGAGTTTCAGAGGCTCAGATAAAAAGGTACGCGGAAGACACCAGTGAACAGTACACTGACACTCACAGACCAGACCGTAACATATCTACACACACACACACACACACACACACACACACACACACACACACACACACACACACACACACACACACGACCCTGCAGCTCGGGGCCTGAACTGTACACTCTGACAGCAGTGGGTCAGGAGCGGAACCCTGAGCACCACCCACGTCCAAGCGACAGGCTAAGGAGAATCCGTACCCGTGATCTAGAAGGACAGGGCGGCTGGAATCAGTAGTGGAAGCAGAAGCACGTTCGAGGGCCTCAAGGAGGAAAGCAAGAGTGGAGACCACTCGTGCAGGCTCCCCTGGCCAGGAGCCTGGCTGAGGAGTAAGACAAAAGAAGGGGGTCACTAAGGGGCTCCCAGGATCGCAGGAGGGAAGGAGCTAGGGAAGGGCAGACTCACCACAGTTTACGGTGGGGAAAGAAATGAAATAGCAACCTCAATTTTCTCGATGATACTGGAAGCAAAGTCTCCCGGGGTTGGGGGCAGGGGTGAAGATGGGAGGGGAAGTGGCTTGACAATATCAATTCCTGTTCAATACAGACACGGAAGGAAAACAGAAAGAAAATGATCAGGGGCAGGCATGCAAGATCTATCTGAAACTTCCCTTCCATGCATCTGTTTTAACAGACTCAAAAATAACTTTATACGTAGTTAAAAGTGCTTTGGATGCATATCTTGTTAAACTAAAAACAATCATTTATGACAGGCCAACTCCACTCTCGAAGGGGAAGCAAGGGGCTTCCCTGGTGGCGCAGTGGTTAAGAATGCGCCTGCCAGCGCAGCGGACGTGGGTTCGAGCCCTGGTCCAGGAAGATCCCACATGCCGCGGAGCAACTAGGCCCGTGCGCCACAACTACTGAGCCTGCGCCCTACAGCCCACAAGCCACAACTACTGAAGCCCACACACCTAGAGCCCGTGCTCCGCAACAAGAGAATCCACCGCAATGAGAAGCCTGCGCACCGCAATGAAGAGTAGCCCCCGCTCGCCGCAACTAGAGAAGGCCTGCGCACAGCAACAAAGACCCAACGCAGCCAAAAATAAATACATAAATAAATAAGTTTATATTTAAAAAAAGAGTTTGAGAGAACCAATGCTTTTCAGTTCTCCAAAAAGAAATGTTTGCTTCAATTCCTTAAAATTAAGTTTTGAATATTTTGTGAGTATACAGTATATTAATAAAGTCACATTTCAAAAGGAATGAAAGGTTGTAAAAAATTAAGATTAAATATCTTACTGCCTAAGATTTTCTCTTAAAAACCAAACATCCACACAATTTAAATGTTCAGTTTTATAACACACTGTACATTGAGCGTTCCTCCCCCTGAAGAATTTCAATGACCACAAACTGAGCCAGACGCTAACGTCTGACGGAATCCGCCGTGCTCCGGAGCGCCGAAGCTCCTCTTCTCCCACCCAGTCAAGCAGCACCGGTGCAAAGACAACGCGAATTCCTGTAAACAATCTCCATTCCCGTTACTGAATGCTCCTAAAATAAATGAATCTTACTGCTGTATTTCAGAAGTCAATATTCATGAATGCAGACAAGCGAGTATGAATACTGCTTTTAATTTTTTGGTATAACAGTTGGCTCTATTTAATTAAGTTCCTTTTATAATAACAACATCACCGTTTCCATTTAGATTTTGCTAAAGTCCAATGAGCACTG
The DNA here is from genome assembly GCF_949774975.1 of Lagenorhynchus albirostris. Taxonomy (NCBI): domain Eukaryota; kingdom Metazoa; phylum Chordata; class Mammalia; order Artiodactyla; family Delphinidae; genus Lagenorhynchus; species Lagenorhynchus albirostris. Next base: position 56,438,973 of record NC_083113.1, on the reverse strand, counting down.
AAGGACAGCCAAAGAAGAGAGAGAGTGGGGTATTTCCTGAGGTTGAACCGTTAAATCTGACCTATGGTCCCAAGTCATCACTGTTGGTTTTCTATTTTACTTTCTTTTAGGGCAAATTATCAGAAGTTGACTGTAGTAACAAACCTTCCCCCCAGAGGCCTTCTTTTCAATCCATTGTTCTTGGCATAATTTACTACTCAGATCTGTTTAGACAGTAACTTTGCGAAGGTGGCCTCCTCAAACCATCTTTTCCACAGTAGTTGGCAGGGTTGCCCCGGAATGACGTTATAGGCATGGCAAAAAATGCCAGAATGACTGCGTATCACATAAAAGATATGAAACTGAAAGCATTATCTTCATCTTCGTAACAGCTCAAACACTGACGTATATAGTAGCCCGCATACATGACCACAAATCACTCAGATGAAATGATCCATAAACGCAATGGCAATACTGGCATTGTAAACTTTTAAGTCCATATAAACTAGGGTTATTCTTATATTTTTATGCATCAAATTTTGTTTTCCTAAAATTAGCATTTAGGTCATATTATCATTTAAAATCCATGAAAACGCAAGCTGCAGAACTTTCACTGATTCTTAAAGGCTCAATAACCGCCTCGTAATTGACATTCTGATGCTGCCGACCTGCTTTTCTGTCATCTTCCTAACTGTCCAGAACATTCTCCAAGTGTTTTTCTTTTCCTCATTACGTCACTTTGGAAGAACACACGCTATCTTGGTTACCTAATCAGGGGGAGGACAGCAAAGTGACCAAAATGTACCACTACCCATTGGCTACAGATCAACTTATGTTCTGTAAGTGGAGGAGTGTCCATTTAGTTCTTTAAAAGAGACATGACAGAAATATTAGCAAGGACATACACCTATCAAGTTAGACATGGACTGAACTCTCACCCCACAAGTGTGACTTCTGCAAACAGGTGCTGGACCTCCTCAGCTCAGGGCCTGCTGCATGGTCACTGCCTGTGCTGCTTCGGAGAATTTGAAGAGAAAATGCAAAATGTTGGAGAATTATTTCCCAAGAACAGGGAAAGTGTTGAATATAAATGTGATTTATAAACCACTAAAACAAAGATCAATCGGGGTATATGTTTGTTTACAATAAATACAGACCCAGGAACTCATTTTTCTGAGCAGATCCAACTTGTAGTGATTCTGTCGCTCTCTCCAGCAACCATTTTTAGGTATAAAACTGTGCAAAATCATCTATTAAGTGTGTTTTACCAAAATTCATAATAAGTGACATTACTAGATACCTCAATTCCCCCACAGAATAGAATTTTTCTAAGCTTTCTACGACCTCAGTTTACCTAGTTCTCTTACACTGGAATTTTAACTCCTTCTGTTTGGGCATTTGGCCTAGTCTCTCTCCTCGCCCACCATTATTTACACTCCTTTAAAACAAAATACACTGATGCAAAACATAAAATACAAAACAGCTCTATTTGTGATTTGAAAGCATTTGATACAATTTAGGTTTGGGATAGGACAAGTGATCCTCAGTAAAAACCCGCGAAGAGTGTCATGTTCATCACAAGGGTATGTTTCATTTCAAACTCTGACCCTGAGCTAATGGAGGGAGCACAGGCAGAGATCCCTCCTACTTTTCTGGTATTTGCCATACTTACTCTCCAACAGGGGTGTGCCTCAAGTTGTGCAACCGCTTTCAGTACAAGCTATAAGAATTAAGATTTTCAAGTTTCTTCTGCTCACCTCCTAGCTCAGTTATTCCTACCGAAAAATGGCACATATTCCCTCGCAGACACAAACCACTCACTGAAACACGGACCCCGCGGGCCTCTTGTGCAGGTTCATACTCCCCGCGAGGTTAGGGAAGGCATTTGGTGCTTCAGTGTAAGTGCTCTTCCCTTCCATCTCCTTCTTAAGTAAGAGTTTACACTTAACAAAAACAGCAAATGAAAAAAAAAATGTTGACAAATGACACCAAGAAGACGGCCTTGCCACCAAAAAGGTAAAAGCAGAAGCCATTACAGCAATGGGTAAACAGCCCGTGGGTAACTGAAAGCTGGCTGCTTCATTTCAAAAGGCTTTATGTGATTCTAATTCTTTGTTTACAGTTGATTTGTGTTTCACTTGTGGTTATACAGAAACTATTTGGCATTTGTTAAGCACAGACTTAAGGACAGGGCAGATGATCCAGAAATGCAGACATCCAGAATAAACGGCCCTGGGGTCAGAAACTGGCTGTGGAGACTGATATTACTCTAAAAACTCAGAAAAGAGTGATCTTATCTGAACGGCTGTTCCCTCCTCTTTCTTTCCCAAAAGTCAATAAATATAATGATAAACACAAAAATTATTCTCTCAGTAGAACCACTTAGACGCTAATGCAAGTCAAATTCTATGATAACCAACATCAACAGATCTTTTAACGGAGCTAGAATTTCACACAGTTAAATACCGCTTAAAGTAAGTGGGCCTACGCTTAAAAGCGTGCCCATTTAGGGGGAGTCTGTGGCAGTGATCTGTACAATAAACGGAACCTACCTTACCGTTTTTATAAAGTAAAACCTCTCAGGAGGAGAATGTGACAGAAGAACAAATTCCAAGCAATCCCCTTTACCTAAGCTTGGTATGATTCCAAGAGTGACGACTATCACTGCATTATTTTACAACATGAAATACTGAAAACTGTCAGCAACTACACTGTATATTTCTAAGGTTCGATAACCAGGCTCAAAAGAATGAAGTATTTTAAAAGGAACCACACTTCTGCTCAGATAATTAAAACATCTTTACAACTGACCTAATCAAAAATAGAATTAAGAAAATAAATGGGGGTCCCCCCACAGCAATGGAGGAACACACTGCATCAACTCAAAAATGATTAAATTGTAGCAACACTCTCCATTAATACAAATAACTAAGAGCCTCTACTTTTACATCATTTTAATTTACTTTTCTTTTTTTGTTGTTGTTGGCCGTGGCGTGGGGCTTGCAGGGTCTTAGTTCCCCGACCAGGGAACCCAGGCCCCAGCAGTGAAAGCGCCCAACCACTGGACCACCAGGGAATTCCCTTCACAGTGTTTTAGAAAGCAGGGTAACATTAGATTTTAGCAGGTCAACTAGATTTTAACATACACGGCAAACTACGCATCAAACCACATTTAAAGTCATATGACTAGAATGCTTTAAAACATTTAAAATGAATCTTTTCTTTCTTATTTTAAATAAAGAATAAGAAAAGTTCACAGGAATGGGAGGTTTTTCCTTTGTGAAGCAATTTTTAGGAACAGAAATACAATTACAATGCCTTCTGACTAAACTCAGAATGCACGTTTTTAAAAGCGTCACACCACGTATCTCTCATTACAGACTAAAAATAAACTTTTAACTTAATGATCTATTCAAAGGCTTTTACTCCCCTTTCCTGACCTTGACAGCTTTCCCTTGCAATGCACACATTTTAATAATAATAAAACATTAATAGCATTTTAATATTTATAATAAAAAATTCACCCAAATAACCTAAAAGTTATCACTTTAAAGCCCAAAATGGTGATTCATCTATCAATTAACTTCTCATTTTAAGAGAACTCCAGATACCTAGATTATTCAAAATAATGTATTCTGTATAAGGAATAAAATGCTCATTAAAAAAGATTTTTAGGGCTTCCCTGATGGCGCAGTGGTTGAGAGTCCGCCTGCTAATGCAGGGGACGTGGGTTCGTGCCCCGGTCCGGGAAGATCCCACATGCCGTGGAGCGGCTGGGCCCGTGAACCATGGCCGCTGGGCCTGCGCGTCTGGAGCCTGTTGCTCCGCAGCGGGAGAGGCCACAGCAGTGAGAGGCCCGCGTACCGCAAAAAAAAAAAAAACCGGAAAAAAAAAAGATTTTTAAGTATTGCTTGCTGTCATCTTACTGCCATCAAAAGGATGTGTTTTATATCTGATGGAATTCTGGCCATTCATAAAAGGGTACGCATTTTGCATCTTGCTACTGCTTTCCCCCTCACCCTGGTAATGAATGCTGTCAGGCATACCAAAATGTGATATCAGCAAACATCACGTAAAGCCTAAGTGAGACAGCTAACTTTAACTCGGCTCAGGGGCAAAAACCTGAAAAGGTGGTTACTAGTAAACTCCTCGGTACAATGAAACCTGAAGAGCAGCCCCGGCTTCTTAGACGTATATAAACAGACACGGCTCCTCCGTTCCTGACTTTCTACTTTAACTTTAAAAATCACAAGTCATGCAGCTTTATAGTTTTACTGTGAACTGGTCCTACTTCTGAGCCTCAGCACGTCGAATAAAACATTAACTTTACGGCAAACTGTTACCGTTTTTCTCATCTTGTCAAGAGTTGGCCTTGGTGTGCTAAAACTGAGTAAAATCCATTTACTCCATCCAGAATAGGCATTAAAAAGAAAAAAACCCAAATACTTTCTTATATCCTGAGAAATAAAGAAACAATGCAAAGTGAGTCCAAATCAGGGATTATGACACCAAAGGTATACAACAGCTGGAACACAGATGGGGCTGCCTATTACAGTCACACAATGGAGCACAGTCACTCGATCAAAAGGCAAGAAAGGGAAATGTAATTTGTCAATAGGAAAGGACTGGTAAAAAAAAGTGGTAATGGACATGGATTTTCCACTTAACATAAAGGTACGACACCCCCTCCTCACCCCATTTTGCTCATATACCATTATACTTTTAGTAAAATTTAAGATACAGGCATTATTCAGAAATTCCTCTTAACACACGGGTAATCAATCTACTACCGCTGTGGGCAACAACATACCAGCAAAGTTTTTAGCCCAGCCTGTCTGCTCCCATCTTGGCTTCACACTTGTATCTTTTGAACTATACCTGCAATCTTTATGGCTACAGGATCTTCTGAAACTGGAACCAGCCCTTCCTTGACTTCGGCCTGCTTTTCAGAGACCAGGGAAGATGTGGCAGGAGGGGAATACTTAGCTTCCATGGAAACCACAGGCGAGGGGGCGGCGCAGGAGGAAGGGGGCTTAGAACCATGAAAAAGACTGGCCCACGACTTGGCGGGCTGACTGTGACCGGCAGGGGCGGAGGCCGCTGCAGAGGCCGCGGCGTCAGCAGGAGGGGCGCCGCTCTCGGCCCTGGCGGGCTCCGAGTCCGAGCTCTCCACAGTGTGCAACTCCACCCCGTTGGCAGCCGTGCCCTCACCCAAGGATTCAAGTATTTGTCCGTTAGTGACTCCAAGGTTCTCAGTAGTATCGGTCCCAACGGCAGGCTGAGCCACAGCTGTCCTCAACAGGGTGTCCCTGCTGGCCTCTGCAGGGAGGCGAGAGGGCTCCAAGTTGGCCCCGGGGCAGCCCTCAGGCTGCCCTGCAGTCCTGGCCCCGCTGTCAAGGGCTCCGGGGAAAGAACCAGCAGGCACGGCGTCGCTGACGAAGTCCGTGGGGTCCTGGGGGCTGCCCCAAGTCCTGGGCGTCCCCACGGGCGGCACATCACCCATCGAGTCCACATCCTCCGTGCCTACACTGCTGGGGACTGCTGGGCCGGCATGGCCATTGACCAGGGCTTCTGTGGAAGGACCACCCTCGCCGCCGTCTTTCAAGTAACTGTAATATCCAGGGGGGCGTTTTTTCTTCTTTTTACGCTCCCTTTGTCCAAGACCACCCGAGACGCCATCGTTCTCTAAAACTTCCGCCTCCACATTAGAGCTGCCATCCAGGGCGAGGGCAGAGCCTGGGTACTGGCAGTCAGCTGAGCTGTAGTTCACTTCTTTATCGATGTCATTGGGGATCTTTTTGGAAGTTGTGCAACTAAGGATAAATTCAGGGGCCTGAGGATTCAATGTGCTTGAAATACTGTAGTTGGGAGTTCTCAGCAAAGTGTCATTGGGTTCAATTACTTCATTAACACCAAATTCGATTCTCTGACAGTCCTGCCCTGTTTAGAAAGAAAATGATCAGTAAACATCCCATTAGTTAAGAACACAGCTATACAAACTATAAAAGTCTCAGTAATTATGCCTTTTTGAAAATGAAACCTAGTCTTGTAGTAATTAACGAAGCTATGACATTTAATTTCTGTGAATAAATAATTTGCTGAAATAAATAACTACAAAATTATATTTAACCTGGGGATATGAAATACAGAAGCCTATAATTATTTTCCACTCTCAGGGTAGCTAAGGGAGAGTTTCAGAAGGTAGAAATTAAAACAAAATTATAATAGAAAGCAAATAATATTCTGCCTATCTAAACACGTCCCTCAATAATGATATCTGACTTTACTAGCTAACTCTATAAGCGTGAGACTAGGGCATATGTATCTTGGAAAACTTAATTTTAAAAAACCAAGATGACTAACATGGGGACTTAAAAATCAATGCCATATATATATATATATATATATATATATATATATATATGGCTTCTCTAATTCGTGTAATTTAGTAATTCCAAAAATATGAATCACACAAAAGCACTCTTTCAAATTATCCATCTCCCGGATCTTCTCTACTGACAACCTTAACTGAAGTCCAAAAATGGCCTTACATGAGTGCATGTGAATTCTACTAAATTAATTCATACTAGATTAACTCCATGGGTAATGAAGGTACTTCCAAAAATCCCAAAAAGATAAAGTTAGGACTGCAAACCTTTAAAAATCTCCTTGCAATCCTTCAATTACTTTCTCCCCACTGACAACCATCTACATATTCTATCCATTCTAACATGGACATTTTTCCATAGGCCACATCTCAGAAATTAGGTTGAGTTTCAGAATCACCTGAGTCTTTCAATAGACACCAAGCACCAATGTCATCTTACATCTGATGAAATAGTTATACATTTAGAAGTTAAGGAAAAGGACACGTGCTTTTTAACTCATTTTTCGTGCATAACTGAAGATTTCTCCAAGTCTAGAACAAGAGACACACTTTTTTTCCAAGGTATGTATTTCAAGGAAAAAAAAAATCACCATACCAAAATAATCATATTCTGTTAACAAAACTGAATATATTTTACTTTGGAAGTCTTTTTAGAGAAGAAAAAACAGCCCCACAGAGGGGCCAGGGCCCTAAACAGTTTCCTAATTCTCCATCTGTTTTGATATCACATGCCCTGGGGGTAGGGGGAATACAACAGCCTGACAAACAAAAAGTTCCTGAAAAAAGAATACTAATGATGGTTATGCCTAACAGCAGGCTTTACTATAAAGCCGCCGATAGGACAATTTGAATCCTTTGGCCCCTGAGAGCTGATCTGTTGTTTCCTTATTTTGAAAACAATCACCACAGAGAAATTAATTTCTCTATTATTATACCCAAAAGTGAACTGTCCAGTCTACTTCCAGGTATCCCCTATCCTGTGAGGTTTCAAGGGTACAATGCTGCTAAGTGGACTGAGATGGGTGTACGTGAAGAAGTGAAGGACACTCGGCATGAGGAGGCTGCCCTCTGAAGACTGTGACGTACTTCGTGAATCACGCTGAAAATTAGTATGTGCTGTACCATGCACTGCGTGCCCGATTTCGATTATTTCCGATAGACGCAGTGCCTTCCACATCTCAATTCTTAATCTCATCGTATCGTCCAACATTCTAGAATGTGATGTGACATTAACGGAACCATTTCAATATGCTACAGTTGTCATCAGAACATTTACCCAACAAAGTATCTGATCACATCCCTGGAAGTCCGATTCCTACCCAGAACAGTTCCTTTTCCTATTCAGGAACACTGGTCGTGGACACACACGTGCACTGCCCTCCAGGGCAGAGAGGTCAGGACAAGGCCCAAGATGTCAGGCCAGAAGAGTGGTGGAAGGCCTGGAAGTTCCTGAGCACTCGGGTCACGCAGCCAGTGGAGTTGTTGAGGGAAGGAAAACCAGCTCAAATAAAACAATTACATCCTAACACATCACTTCTCAAAGTCTGCGCACCGTAGCACACACGGTACCGTGGCCTGGGGTGCCTGGATGGGGTCCCGGAGTCTGCGATGTTCAGAGGCCCCCAGGAGACTCTCATGCCCAGGACGGTCTGAGAGCTACTGCTTAAGTGGCTTCCTTGGCTGATTTCTCTGATCAACTCTTAGTGAATCAATTCAACAATCACGGAGCACCTAGCTATGTGCAAAGCGCTTATTATCGGGGAGGGGGGTGGGGTACAGAGGTAAGGCAAGGTCTCTGCCTCAAGGAGTTACACCTACTAGGGAGACAAACATTTAAGACGGGAGATGACGATGCAGGGGATGGGTAAGATGAGGCCTCAACAGCTTTACAAAAAGAATGCTTCCTGACACAGGGAAAAGAGATCTACTTCGATCAGGAGCTAGAGAGAGGTCAGTGGAGTCGACAGGATAACTGGATGGGGTGGGTGGTGAGAGGCAGGGGCTATTTCCCTCTTTGGGAACTGACTTAAAAAGGCAGGAGTATAAAAGGCACGCTGTGCAGGGGCCCCCGCCAAGAGAGTGAGTCGCTGGCTATGGTGGGCAATAGAACAAATCCCTCTAAAGTGTTCATCCAAAACCATCCTGAGGGCTTCCCTGGTGGCACACTGGTTGAGAGTCCGCCTGCCGATGCAGGGGACACGGGTTCGTGCCCCGGTCCGGGAAGATCCCACATGCCGCAGAGCAGCTGGGCCCGTCAGCCATGGCCGCTGACCCTGCACGCCCGGAGTGCTCCGCAAAGGGAGAGGCCACAACAGTGAGAGGCCCACGTACCGCAAAACAAACAAAAAAAACATCCTGAGAGTCTACAGCGCGGCAGATACTATACTGTGCAGCTGCTAAACGCAGAAACGGATAAACTGTGGTCTCTGCCACCCACAGCTGAACTCAGCCTAAAGAGGGAGGCAGAGTGAGCTAGCACTGCAGGAGAAACAAAAGTAACGGAAACAGAGCAGAAAAGGCCTTGGAGAAAAGGGGCCTTTAAGCTGGCCTGTCACTAACAGTGTGAGCAGCCGTGATTTTGGAGGGTTAAAAGATGGACTTGAGAAGAGAGAGGAGAGAATGGAGAAAAAGAAACAAGAAGGGGCTTCCCTGGTGGCGCAGTGGTTAAGAATCCACCTGCCAATGCAGGGGACACGGGTTCAAGCCCTGGTCCGGGAAGATCCTACATGCCATGGAGCAACTAAGCCCATGTGCCACAACTACTGAGCCTGCACTCTAGAGCTCGTGAGCCACAACTACTGAGCCCACACGCCACAACTACTGGAGCCCGTTCACCTAGAGCCCATGCCCCACAACAAGAGAAGCCACCGTAACGAGAAGCCCGCCCACGGCAATGAAGAGTAGCCCTGCTCGCTGCAACTAGAGAAAGCCCACGCACAGCAACAAAGACCCAACGCAGCCAAAATTAATTTTTAAAAAAGTCAAGAAGCGTAACTGAGCAAGGATGCCAGCCTAGAAGGAGGGATGTGGCGAGAGAGAGAGAGAGAGAGAGAGAGAGAGAGAGAGAGAGAGAGAGAGAGAGAGAGAGAGAGAGAGAGAAGAAGGAAATGGATTAGAGGCGAATGACATTGGAACACTGGGGGGTCAGACGAGGGGAGGAGGGGGAGGTGCAGCCTCCATCTCCAGCCTAAGCGACTGGGAGGATGGTGAGGCCACTACCTGGACCAGGAAGGAAGGACTATTATGACAGGGAAAATAATGAGACATCTGTTAAGCACTGAGTAAACACCTGTGGCACACCTCCTATGCGCCAAGTACACGAAGATAGGGAGAACCTCAACCCACAGATAACAAAGCCAGTCTGGAGGCTGGGCGGCCCTGCAAGGGCATGTGGGTCCTTGTAGCATCGCTTAGTTTACTGTCGTCCTAAGCAATCATTGGAACTGTCCTCTCCCTATGCTCCTTACAAAGTTGCTAATAATTTTAAGACATAATCACTTTCTCGTTTTACTATAGACAAGAAAGTTTACATAGTCTTTTCAGGGTTTATATTTAAATCTAAACTATAATAAAACCCTTTCATAGGTCAGACAAGGCTAAAGAAACAGGGAACCAAATCCCTGCTCTCAAAGAAAAGGTTAGGCTTTTAGCTTCTCCAAGGCCAGCGAGAACCTTTAACACAATGCAAACTGAAAAATGGTCTAACGGGTTTGACGTGTGCAAGGCCCCTGCTGTTAGTAACACTGGGCACTTAAATAATACGAAAGGGCTGCATCTCAACAACGGCCATCTCCACTGATCAGCTCAGTGTCTGGGACAGAGGCAATCAATCAATCAATAACAACAGGCCAAGAGGTGAAGAGCTCACCTGAATTCCCAAGAGCCTTGGTGACATAAACACAGACTGCAGGACAACAGACCTGAGCTGCCACTGAACCAGGCAGAAAGCACGGGCTCAGAGAATCGCCAGCTCTGCACCCAGCAGCCAGCGCATCCAGAGAGAAAGCTCACTTCAGAACCTTTGCAAAGAGCTTTGGCTATGAAGGAATATATATCTGTGTCACTGAGGACTGTTAGGAGAAAACAGAAATGAGCAACTGTTTCCTTAACTCACCTTTGCACGTCCGGCACTCTGAAGCACAGAAAGTGGTGCGGTGATTAAATCTGCTACAGCTCACAGCAAAAACAGCAAGCGATAAGGGAACGCTTATCCAAAAGGTATGGACCAACAGAACACCATTTCCAGGGAGCCTGCCCACCCCGCACGCAGTCAGGGAATGAAGGAGAGCTCAAGCTTACCATCGGGTAGCTCACCGGCGGCCTGCGCGCCACACAGAACTGCTCCACCGTACGGAGGAAGCTGCACAGGGAACCGGAAAACAAACTTTAATTCAACCAATCGTTAAAACGCAAAACATGCTATTTCATTAAAGCAACCTTCATTAAAACACTTTATCCATGCAACTGCTCGTGACATTTCAACAAAATAACACAGGCTGAGAGACAGTAAGATTAAACATCTTCATTTTAAAACACCATTGGAATGCTTTCAAACATTTATTGTTAATAAACAGATTCTAAAATGAGGCAAAAAATAAAAATGGGCTCCAATGGACATGTCAATCCACTACAATAAAAGGCTCAGGACACACCCTTCATTTCACAGGAGTTGCAGACTGCCCACCAATGCAACAGTGCTTGTCTTTCTCCATCCACTAGTAAAGAGTCTTCGTGACCATCTGCGCTTGACGTTCACCATCACTACATGTCCACTCAGCCAGAGGCAGGAACCAGGCCCAGGGGCAGAGAGTGGACAAAGCCCGAGAAGGAAAAGCCTGGGAATCGTGGCTCCCTTTTTAACAGGAGGCCTTAGATAACGGAATTAACGGCTAGTGATCACACTCCTTGTTTGGAAGAGAGAAAGCAAAACAGCAGGTGTCTGAGCTCTTTGTAAATGCAGGAAGGTATCATGAGTATACCAAAATGTTCCTTCCTAGCTATTCCATAATACTTAGAGGAGTTACAAATGTTTCAAATGGATATGTTTGAGATGAGAAAGTTTAGGATGGGAAGAGGTAAGGCAAGTGGACAGATAATTGCTACCTGAAAGCAGAACAAAAGAACAAAACAATTATCGATACATCCTAACACAGAACTTCTCGAAGTCTGCACACTGCAGCACACACAGTACAATGGCCTCGGGTGCCTGGATCGGGTGCCGGAGTCTGCGATGTTCAGAGCACCCGTGAGATTCTCATGCCCACGACTGTCTGGGAACTACTGAAGTGGCTTTCTCAGCTGCTTTATGCAGTCAAACTTACTAAGTCAATTCAACAATCACAGGATAAAAGTTCTCGCCTGAGAGAATTAATGACAAATAAGAAGCTAAGAAAACAAAGGCAGATTTGAAAGGAACTGACCGCTTTCTGGACTTGAGAGCAGCACAAGTTTCCACCACACGGGGGCACCCCAGCATGCATCACGGCAAAGCCCAGGTGGGCTGCACTTGGCCTGGCACCTGCAGTGCAAGACCATTCCACATAACATCCAAACGCTCACACCCAGTGCCCCAGCATTTACCGCTGGCATGGACACACGGAGCAGAAAGGTGCGTCTGGGGAAGCCACAAATCAGGGTAGTGTCACTCGGCAGTCACGCAGGACATTTAGCAAACGCCCATACACAGAACTGCCTTTTTGCTTCCATCAGTGATACTAGGGTGCCCCCTGGTGATGAAAATTACACAGTTGTAAGGTGCTCAAAGTATTTCACTTTGTTTTTTAAAATCACACCGCACTTCCGCAAAATCTAGGGAGTGGTAGCGACAGGATCTGAAAACAGAGCACCTGGCACACTCCAGGGCAATACTACCATTTTCTGTTAGTGTATTTAAAACATTTATTTTGATTTACTAATCTGGTAAGTGCATAATTGTGGGAATTACTGAATGCTGGAGTGAGTTCAGGCACAGAAAAAATGTGTTTTATTTTTATTCTATAGCCTCATACATGGCACCTTTAATTCAATGAACCTCTGTCACTTGTAAGATGCCCCTTAGTCTGTGGTAAGTGGTATAATAAATACACAGCAGAATGAAAGTGTAAGACGTGTTCAATGTTCTCATAGTTACTTACAAGAATAGAGAATTTTAAAAGCACAGCAAAAATATAAAATCTCACACACAAATGCAAACTGAGCAGTGTAAAAAATAGAAATCTAGTTATATTAGATACAAAATCAAATCGACTCAGTATGAAAATAGTGCTATCATACTGTGAGGTCAATACTTGGGCCCTTCAATAAGAAGGTACTATTTTAAAATCTTTTTGGTGCTGCCACTATTTATTGTGCTCTCTCTAAAAGACCCTCATGAACCCTGAATCTCCCCTCTGAAATCCCAGTAAGACACCAAACCACTGAGAGTAACTGTCTTAGCTCTCGGCATCACTACACACACCCACACATGCACGCACACACCTCTGCAGCTTGGACTATGCTATCCTGGGCTTGTTTATTCCACGGCTGGTTGAGGTGCAAGGGTTGCCCAAAGTTGAGTTTCTGGAAAGTTTCAAGAACAATAAGCATTCTCTCCCTATTTTTGAACACCAATATAATAGGATTATGACTGGAGCTCAAAATACGCTTATTCAGTAAGTATACTGTACATTTTTTCCAGTTGGAGATATTCATTTTTAAATTGCCCTGGCTTATCAACTGGAAGACAGCTTTAGAAAAGGTATCAAAACTCTCAGTTGAGAGGTATGATGCTTTTGTAGAAAGTCAGACTATTTTTACATTTTAACACCCTGTATTTCTCAAATTTGGTTTCTCAGCCCTTGGTCCCAAGCAGAGAAAAAATACTTTAAAGTTCCTAATAGCCAAAAAACTATACGACAGGGTTCTAATTTATGCCATGGCCACATGGAAGGAACTGTGAAGGTATGAGGTGCAATTATTTTATCTTTGAGATAAAAGGTCAAACAAATGATTATGCAGTGGAATGAGATAACCATTCCTCACCCACCAATGCAACCACACACCACCCCCATTAAGCAGTCCACGTCCCATGTGATGATATTACTATTATAACCCAGCCCCCTGCGTTATAATAATTATACAGTGAGAAAGATAACTCAGCCTAATCATGTTAATTAGCCTGTGTTTCTCTTTTGCAGGTTACTGGACCATATGTGATTCTGATAGTCAACACCTGTCATACCTCCCCCCAAACACTGATGACACACAACTATATAGCTTCCGCAAATAATAAGTCTGGGGACTTCCCTGGTGGCACAGTGAATAGGACTCCGTGCTCCCAATGCAGGGGGCCTGGGTTCGATCCCTGGTCAGGGAACTAGATCCCACATGCCACGACTAAGAGTTCGCATGACACCACTAAAGATCCCGCATGCCACAACTGAACATCTCATGTGTTGCAACCAAGACTCAGCACAACCAAATAAATAAATATTTTTTTCAAGTTTGATGTAACTTTACTATCAAAATCCTTCGTATCTACTAACATTTGGTGTACACGAAATACTACACAATACATTAGCGGCTTCCCAACATTTCTGTGAGGTAAATAAGCATCCTCCACTTTCCAAATTTACAGTTTTAAAAAAAGGCACAATGAGATGGAGGAAACTTGCCCAAGACCATCAAGCCTGTTTAAGTAGCGAAGGGAGAAAGGAACCCAGCTCTTTAGACTTGATATGTGGTACATTCTCCATTTTCATACCACAGGAAAGCCCAAGTTTTTATTCTGACACTTACTTGCAAACAGGCATTCACAAACTCTCACACACACACACACACACACACTCACTTGAGACAAGCTATAAAGTACAGAATTGGGCTTTTATGGTTTTTTTAAACTCTTAATCACAAAGAGCACAGTTACAGTTAGCCTGTGGTGTTCCCAGCAAGTACCACCATACTTTAGCGTGAGTCAAGACAGAAATTGTTTAAAACTTGAATCATTAATATAGTACACAGAGTATAACCTCAATTAACACTAGCACTTGGGGAATATAGGATTTGATTATGTTTGTCCTAATTAACTGTTTTTTAAATCATTAAAGACTAAACTTCAATCCTTACTCCACAGAATTCTAAAATGCATAGATACATTTTATTGCCTGAGGAAATACAATATATCATCTAGCTTTCACTATTTCCCAGCTCATATCCTTAGATTTCTTAAAATCATAACTGCTAACATCAACAAACACAAAAGACAGAGATGGCATTGAGCTGAACTTGTTCATTTTCTAAAATAAAACCTGATATAAGCTTTATCTTCTCTGATATCTTTCTTTTTCCTAAAGTGAAGAAAACAAGTAATAAATCTTTCTTATATCTGCAAAGCCTACATAATGCTTTCAATATGTTCTCATTTAATCCTACTTCCACAATCCTAAAAAATTTTAGAATTCAAGAAGCCAGGGTCAAGAGCCAAGGATTTGCCAAGGTCACATGTAAGTGGCCCACCCAGACACTAACCCTGTTTTAAGCACTTAACTTCTCCTGCCCCATTTTAACAAACAAAAGAACTCCATACATGAATATCTAATATGCATGCAAATATCCAAATTAAGAAGTCTAAAAGGCTAGTTAGATTTCATTAAAAGTTAACTAAGATTTTACTTAATATATACACTTACTTCTCCCTTTTCTCCTTTTCAATGCAATTTCAACAGTCTTCATATTTAAAACATCAATCTGAAAAAATGTTCCAGATAAGTTTTTATTAAACTAAAATAGTAGCCATCAATCACATGAAGAGTGGACATAAAAGAGGACCTGGACGGAGATACAGCGCAATCCTGTTCAGGAAACTATCATAGAGATGTTAACTCTCCTACAAATTAATGCATAATTTTAACACAATTCCAATTGAAATTTCAATAGGATTTTCCATGGAACCTCAAGGGCTGATCATAAATTCCTAGGGAAGAGTTATGGATGAATAAGAGACAAAATACCTGTAAGTATAAAAGGGTGCCTATCCTATCGTAAGACTGATTATAAAGCTGCCGCAATTAAAACAGGGGAACCAGAACCCACTGAGCCCATGTGGAGATGTGCGGCCTGACTGTGACACCCCAGCAAAGGGTGAATGGTATTGGGACAACTTGCTATTGCCATTGGGTGGGGGGAGGTTAACATCCACACACACACGCACACACACACACACACGCACACACACCGATCACCACAATCTCAGTTTCATTATATACTAAACTGAAAACAAAAACTTTAAAACTTTTTAAATGTCTTTATTACCTCAAGGAAAGGAAGAATTTCTTAAAGATATTTTTTTAAAAAACCAAAAATCCACAAACCATGAGGAAAAAAAATCAATACATTTAACATTAAAACTTAAAAATGTGCTCCCAAAGATTATTAATCCTATAAATCAATTTAAAAAAAAGACAAGCCGGGGCTTCCCTGGTGGCGCAGTGGTTGAGAGTCCGCCTGCCGGTGCAGGGGACACAGGTTCGTGCCCCGGTCCAGGAAGATCCCACATGCCGCGGAGCGGCTGGGCCCGTGAGCCATGGCCGCTGAGCCTGCACGTCTGGAGGCTGTGCTCCGCAACGGGAGAGGCCACAGCAGTGAGAGGCCCGCGTACCGCAAAAAAAAAAAAAAAAAAAGACAAGCCATTTGATAAAAATATGGACAAGGGATATAGACCAGGTAATTAACAGAAGAGTAGAAATCTACACTGCCAACAGACATATGAGTAATGTAATGGTGCTCAATTGTTTGTAATCTCGAAATGCAAATTAAAATAATGAAAATCCATTTATTACCCATCAGATTAACAAAAATTTTAACTATGTCTATGCTGACAATTAGCAAGAATTTTTTTAGGGACTTCCCTGGTGGCACAGTGGTTAAGAATCCACCTTACAATGCAGGGGACACAGGTTCAATCCCGGGTCCGGGAAGATCCCAGACGCCGTGGAGCAACTAAGCCCATGCACCACAACTACTGAGCCTGCGCTCTAGAACCCACAAGCCACAACTACTGAGCCCGCATGCCACAACTACCGAAGCCTGCGCACCTAGAGCCCGCCAGCCACAACTACTGAAGCCCGCGTGCCTGGAGCCCACGCTCCGCAACAACAGAAGCCACTTCAATGAGAAGCCCGTGCACGGCAACGAAGAGCCAAAGCAGCTCCAAAGAAAAAAGAAGAATTGTTTTAAAAAATGAGATCTAAAAACCCTCATGCACTGCTGATGGGAAGGGAGACTGTTAAAACCACTTAGAAGGCAGACGCACAGTCTGTAATAAAACTAAAGATTCTTATTCCTTGCAGAGCCTCGCAACTCCATTCCTAGGAATATTTCCTGGAGAAACCCACAGAGGAGCATGAGGAGACATGACAAAATATGTTTACTGCCCCATTTTTGTAACAGTGGAAGAACTGAAGACTTAAATACTCCTCAACGGGGGAGAAGGTATGTTCAATATTTAACAATTAACGGTGAATTCCCTAGCGGTCCAGTGGTTAGGACTCGGTGCTTTCACTGCCGTGGGCCCAGGGTAATTCTCTGGTTGGGGAAGTAAGATCCCACAAACCACGCAGGGCGCGGCCAAAAAAAACAAACAAAAAAAACAATTTAACAATTAAAATCAAAGACCGAGAACTAAATGTATAGATAAAGCTAAAGAATATTTAACTTAAACAAACTACAAAATGATGGATACAGTATGAAACCACTTATGTGACATTTTTAACCACAAAAACAATACGCTGTACTATCTATCAATACATATGTATGTAGTACAAGGTGAAAACCATAGTCAGGAAACAATGTTGAGCAATTTCAGCAGAGTCAGCATTTCTGGAGAAGGAGGATGAGAGGATACAATGGGGGCTTCCACTGTAATGCTTTGCTATTTATAAATATAGCAAAATGTTAACAGTAGTCAAATCTGATTGGTGGGTTCAGTCATTTCTCATGTTAGTCTCTACGCTCTTCTGTACACTGGAACTCCTAATCAAAAGGCATATATTAAAAAACAAGAACTAAAACAACCATCAATTAAACCTATGCACATACTCAATAAAAGAAAGTTGTGTCTTACCTCAACCGAAGAGCGAGGAGTCACAAAGAACTGATTGAATTCATCAGGGCTAAAATCTCCAAAAATATACTGAAAAAAAGAGAATTACTGATCACATAAAATACACAACTCATACAGTTTCAGAAAAAAAGTGTTATATCTCAATCCTATGAATAATTGGGCCAGAACCCCCAACACCCTTTCTCCATTAAATAAATCAAGGATCTGCAAACAGATTTCTAGATGGAGTGTTTTCCAATTACAAATAATAAAACACTTAGGTTTTCCATAAATTGTCAAAGAACAGCCTAAGGTTAATAGAGCTTACTTTTGTTACCAAGGCTGTTGCCCCAGAATCATACCCCTGCCCCTCCCTCAAATAGAAACCTTATTCTTATCTAAGTTTCTGGAGGAAGCTGCAAAGAGGAAAAAACTGGTTAGAACCAACAAGGCCCAAGATGGCGGAAGATGTGACTTCCAGCAGAAGTTGAGTCTCATTACATTCTCACTGTAATACATTAGCATATGCTAAATGACCCACCCACCGGCACCAGTTGAGGACTGCCATGACAACTGAGAAAGCCCATACAAGGGCTGAAAAGGAGAACTGCAACAGTCCCAGGTCCAAACCACACCCCTGTTCTCCAATAAGTCATGAATATTCCTCCCACTCTTTCCAAATCCCTCTCTTTTACCTTGACCCTCCTATATATTTGGTATCTCTGCCCAAATTGGGTTGAGAAGTTGATTTGGAACTTGGTTCCTGCTTCTCCATTCTTTGGCCACTGAATAAAGCTTGTGCTGTTCCAGTCTCAGCATCGGTTTTGTTACTGGCTGCACAAATCCGATCAGAAAAAGAACCTCCCTGGCGGAGACAGGTGGCCTCAGCTGGGGCTTAGGACCACAGCTCAGCAACACTTTGAAACAGGTCAACTCTGTACACCAAACTTGTAAGTAGACTCCTGCTTGCAGGAGAATTTTTTTGGTTCACAAACATTTCTGGTTGTTCCATTTACCTTTCGGCTGACTCATGTCACTACCTCCATTTCAGCTTTCCCTACCATACATACTAAAGAAAAGCAAAAAACATGGTTCCAACGGGAAGACAGGGAAATCCAAAAAAGGGAAATGTTAGTGATTCTGATGGATGAACTTTAAAAGTATATGTGTAATTTTTTTACCTTAAAAGTACACTGGAACGTGATACACAGGTAAACATATTGTTCGACAGACACAAACCTCGCTGTGAACTCTCACTTTATAGAATTCTGAACATTACTTTCTGAAAAACTGGTTAACCCACACGGAAGTTTGACGAGCGCCAAGCAGTTCGTATTCTCCCTGAAGCTTCAAGAAACAAGTCATTGATAAGAATCATGGGCTTCCCTGGTGGCGCAGTGGTTGAGAGTCCGCCTGCCGATGCAGGGGACATGGGTTCGTGCCCCGGTCCGGGAGGATCCCACATGCCGCGGAGCGGCTGGGCCCGTGGGCCATGGCCGCTGAGCCTGCGCGTCCGGGGCCTGTGCTCCGCAGCGGGAGAGGCCACAACAGTGAGAGGCCCGCGTACCGCAAAAAGAAGAAAAAAAAAAAAAAAAGAATCAGTATGACCTGATTTCTACAACAGAGAATCACTCACTTAATCAATACTTATTTAGAGCCTATTAAGTGTCATGCACAACAATCGGTATTAGATATAAAAATGGCAAAAGCAGAGTTGTGGTTCCTCTATTCTAACAGAACTGCAGTCTAATAACTCGTGGGGAAATTTACAGTATCTAAATATATATAAAGAGATAATAACCATTATTATTGTAACTGAGTAAATGGAAACTAAGTCTCAAAATCTGTTGGTAAGAATGCACCAGTAGGGACTTCCCTGGTGGTGTGGTGGTTAAGAATCTGCCTGCCAATGCAGGGGACAGGGGTTCAATCCCTGGTCCGGGAAGATGCCACATGCCTCAGACCAACTAAGCCCGTGCGCCACAACTACTGAAGCCTGTGCACCTAGAGCCTGTGCTCTGCAAGATGAGAAGCCTGTGCACTGCAACGAAGAGTAGCCCCTGCTTGCCGCAACTGGAGAAAGCCCACGCACAGCAATGAAGACCCAACGCAGCCAAATAAATAAATTAAATATATAAATAAATTTATTTATTTAAAAAAAAGGAATGAATGCATCAGTATTTCTGGGGAAAACATTTTTTTGGAGGGCTCTTTCACAGTAGCTACCAAAACCGTGAATACATATTAAAAACAAAAACATCTTGACATAATATTTACGTATACTTGCAGAAGTCCACAAAGAAATTGCGCACTGACAGTAATGGTGAAAATGCAGAGTCCCAAAAACAACTTAGAAACAGTCTTCTTCTGAAATAATGTCATTGTGGCCTTAATTAGACATCACCAAAACTGGGGAAAAGCTTATTTTAATTTCACTCCAGCATAACAAAAAGCAATGGAAGGGAAAGTTATCTTTAAATGAGAAGAAAGAAAGGTGGGGTGGGGGAAGAAATGACACTGCTGCCTGGCATTCCTTTATAGTCCCACTGCAGAGAGATCTTTAAGTCTAGATATAAACCTTTAAATTTACTCAGAAGAAAATAAAAAGATGAGCGATACAATGGGAAAAAATATTCCAGACAATACCAACTGCTGGCAAGGATGTGAAGCAACTAAGGATGCGGAATGATACGGCCACTCAGGAAAAGAGTCTGACACTTTCTTATAAAGTTACTTACCATACAACCCAGGAAGCCCACTCTTAAGTACTTACCAAAGAAAAATGAACACCTATGTCCACAAAAAACAAAACAAAAAAACCCCTGTATGCTGAAGTTTACAGCAGCTCTATTCATAACTACCAAAACCTGAAAAGAACCCAAATGTCTACCAAGAGGTGGATGTGATACAGCTACATGATCAACTACTACTCAATGACTCTCAAAAGCATCACGCTAAGTGAAGAATTAGACTTCAAAGGCCACAAGCTACATGACTGAATTTATATAACATTCCAGGGCTAAACTCTAAGGACAGAAAACAGACCTGTGGTTGCCAAGGTCTGGAGAAGAAATGATTACAAAAAGGCACACGGGAACTTTTACGGGGAATGGAAATACTCACGGGGCAAGCCTGTTAGAGAAACAGTAAATTTCCTACCTGCCAAGGAAACACACCCACGAAAATACTAATGGTTTCAGCCCTTGAATGTGAATGGACAACAAAAAATCACAAGACACGTGAGGGAGCAATCAACAGCAATAAAGAGAGTTACTATTAAAATCGGGGTGAAATGAATCTGCGTAAACAAAACATAGGAAACAGAAAAGAACTTAAAGTTCTAATCTGTATCCTGAAAGAAATTCTAGCAGGTAAAATAAGCAGATTGCCATGAAAAAAAGGACGTATTAGGGACTTCCCCTGGTGGTCCAGTAGTTAAGACTCCATGCTCCCAATGAAGGGGGCCCAGGGTCGATCACTGGTCAGGGAACTAGATCCCACATGCCGCAACGAAGATCCTGCATGCTGAAACTAAGACCAGGTACAGAAAAAAATATTTTTTTTTTTTGCGGTACGCGGGGCCTCCCACTGCTGTGGCCTCTCCCATTGCGGAGCACAGGCTCCAGACGCGCAGGCTCAGCGGCCATGGCTGACGGGCCCAGCCGCTCCGCGGCATGTGGGATCTTCCCGGACCGGGGCACGAAACCACGTCCCCCGCACCGGCAGGCGGACTCTCAACCACTGCGCCACCAGGGAAGCCCTAAAAAAGTTTTTTTTATTTAAAAACAGGGACCGGGGACTTCTTCAGTGACGCAGTGGTTAAGAATCCACCTGCCAATACAAGGGACACAGGTTCCAGTCCTGGTCCGGGAAGATCCCACATTCTGCGGAACAACTAAGCCTGCACGGCACAACTACTGAGCCTGCACTCTAGAGCCCACAAGCCACAACTACAGAGCCTGCACGCCACAACTACTGAAGCCCGTGCGCCTAGAGCCCATGCTCTGCAACAAGAGAAGCCACCGGAGTGAGAAGCCCGCGCACCACAACGAAGAGTAGCCCCCACTCGCCGCAACTAGAGAAAGCCCGCGTGCAGCAACCAAGACCCAACGCTGCCAAAAATATAAATAAATAAATTTATTTTTAAAAAGAAGGGGGGCGCTTTCCTGGTGGCGCAGTGGTTGAGAGTCCGCCTCCCAATGCAGGGGACACGGGTTCGTGCCCCGGTCCACGAGGATCCCACGTGCCGCGGAGCGGCTGGGCCCGTGAGCCATGGCCGCTGAGCCTGCGCGTCCGGAGCCTGTGCTCCGCAACGGGAGAGGCCACAACAGTGAGGGGTCCGCGTACCGCAAAAAATAAAAAATAAAAAAATAAAAAGAAGGGGGGGTTTCCCTGGTGGCGCAGTGGTTGAGAGTCCGCCTGCCGATGCAGGGAACACGGGTTCGGGCCCCGGTCCGGGACGATCCCACACGCCGCGGAGCCTGCGCGTCTGGAGCCTGTGCTCCGCAACGGGAGAGGCCACGACAGTGAGAGGCCCGCGTAACGCTAAAAAAAAAAGGGGGGGGGGACCAATTACAGAACCAGAAAGTATTCACAGAAATCAGAAGATTATTAAATTTAAATTACTAAATTTACAAGCTCAACAGAAGAGCTTAAAGTAGAATCAACAGAATAAATACAAAGCAAGAGAGCAATGCCTTGAAAGTTCCAAGAAAAAATATTTCCTTTTTGTTTTCATAGAATTCTATTCTATAGTTTATTACTCAAGTGCAAAAGGCAAAATAATTCTCTGACACTCATACACCCTTGGGATGGGTGGGGTGGGCTGCTTAAGAATTCCAGAAAATGAATTCAAGAGACACATGAGCAGTAACAAAGAGGATCCAAAAGATGACCGACACTGTAGCTGTGGAGCCCAATGCAAACATGAAGACTCATGTTGTTTTGCTTTTCTTTTTTTTTTTTGCGGTACACGGGCCTCTCACTGTCCTGGCCTCTCCCGTTGCGGAGCACAGCCCCCCGGACGCGCAGGCTCAGCGGCCATGGCTCACGGGCCCAGCCGCTCCGCGGCACGAACCGGGGCACGAACCCGCGTCCCCTGCATCGGCAGGCGGACTCTCAACCACTGCGCCACCAGGGAAGCCCCTATTCTTTTTTTTTTTAATTAATTTATTTTTTATACAGCAGGTTCTTATTAGTTATCAATTTTATACATATTAGTGTATATGTTAATCCCAATCTCCCAATTCACCCCACCCCGCTTCCTCCCTTGGTGTCCATACGTTTGTTGTCTACATCTGTGTCTCTATTTCTGCCTTGCAAACCGGTTCATCTGTACCGTTTTTCTAGATTCCACATATATGCGTTAATATACAATATTTGTTTTTCTCTTTCTGACTTATTTCACTCTGTATGACAGTCTCTAGGTCCATCCACTTCTCTACAAATGACCCAATTTCATTCTTTTCAATGGCTGAATAATATTCCATTGTATATATGAACCACATCTTCTCTATCCATTCGTCTGTCGATGGGCATTTAGGTTGCCTGCATGACCTGGCTACTGTAAATAGCGCTGCAATGAACATTGGGGTGCATGTGTCTTTTTGAATTATGGTTTTCTCAGGGTATATGCCCAGTAGTGGGATTGCTGGGTCTAAGTTATTCTCTTTAGGCTGTTGTTTTTTTTTTTAATTTTAATATATTTATTTATTTTTATTTTTGGCTGCCTTGGGTCTTTGTTGCTGTGCACAGGCTATTCTTTGTTGAGGTTCCCAGGCTTCTCATTGTGGTGGCTTCTCTTGTTGCAGAGAACGGGCTCTAGGCCCACAGCCTTCAGTAGTTGTGGCATATGGGCTCAGTAGCTGTGGCTCATGGGCTCTAGAGCGCAGGCTCAGTAGTTGTGGCACACGGGCTTAGTTGCTCCACGGCATGTGGGATCTTCCCGGGACCAGGGCTCGAACCCGTGTCCCCTGCACTGGCAGGCAATGGATTCTTAACCACTGTGCTACCAGTGAAGTCCCTACACTGGTTTTCTCTTGGAAAAATAAAAATAAATGAAATGCTCATTTAAATCACATTTCTAAGTAAATTTCTTTATTTGAGTTCCTATATAAAGTCTTTTAAAAAAGAGAAATTGGCTAATCCAATAAGAGAATTAAAATTCCAAAAGATTTAATAAAATCTTGTCAATGGAGGGGGAGGGGCGACAGAACCGTGACCCCCCCACACACCTTGCAAGCCTTCCTGTCAAGTCCCTGTGCCGGTCTGCTGGGAGCACCCTCATGGTCAACAGTCAGAATGCTTAGAAAGGCTCCAGGGAAAGCCTTTTTCTATTATTTTCAATTTTACTATTTTTACTTAATTCTTTCTTAAGTATTATTTGAAAAACTTTGCTATAGATTTTAAATGTGCTTTCTCATTACCACTTCATGTTAACAACTTCACGGATATGCACCTTTAACCTGATTACAAAATCCACATGGGGGGCGGGGCAGGGCACGGATTCCCCAGCAGTCCAGTGGTGAGGACTCCACTGCAGGGGGCACGGGTGCAACCCCTGGTCACAGGGAACTAAGATCCCGCATGCCCTGTGGTGAGGCCAAAACAAAACGAACAGCACACACACCAAACTCACTGGGTGGGTGGGGTGGGGGTGGGGCTGAGGAAGGAGCAAGTACAGAGAGCAGAAATCTCCAGACACAGGGAGGGTGGGAGGGAGGGAGACGCAGAGGGAGGAGATATGGGGACATATGTGGACCTATGTATATGTATAGCTGATTCACTTTGTTATAAAGCAGAAACTAACACACCACACTGTAAAGCAATTATACTCCAATAAAGATGTTAAAAAAAAAAAGAAATTTTCATGGCAAAAAAGAAATCTCCAAGACACTGTTAAACAGAAAACATTCTTTAGGTAAAAAAAAAAAAAAAAGGAGGAAAACATAAATATTGATTTGTGTTTGCATAAAGAGATAGATATTGGAGAGGGAACCAAGAAGGGAGTAAAACCCTTGACTATTCAGAGTCGGGGTGCGGGGCGGATCCCTGTGGAGGTAGTGGAGCAGGGAGCGAGATTTCTTAGCGTATATCTTTTCAGAGTTCTTAGTTCTGAACCATATAAATATCTATTCAAAATATTAGTTGTAAAAAGTCAATGTAAACAAATCATTGTACAACTATTCAAATATACGCATTTTGCAAAGTTGTGTTTGCACCTATGTTAGTTTCAAGATCTCCCTGAGGACAGAGACTAGGACTTGATGAAAACATTTAATCCAAAAAAGATACCATAAGCAACTGCCAACTATCAAACATGCAAGGCTAAAGTATCATTTAACACCTGGCAAACTGCTAGCCAGAGCTGCTCTGAGCTCCAATGTAACTCCTGTAACACCAGCCCACATATATCAATAAACTACTCCAACAAAACACACATGAATCACATCCTCTTGCCCTAATCGGACCTATTTTCTACCTTTAAAATGCCTGAGTTTTTTAAAATAAGTAGTTACATTTCAACAATATAAAAAACAGTCCTTTCAGTTTTGCGACTGAGATAACAGGGAGTTGCTAAGAAGCTGGTATTATCAGCGTCTCTGCAAGGTACTCACTGCCCAGAGTTTTGGTTAGGATTTCTATTTCCTGTACAATGAGTATTTCCCATATGCTCATGGCAGATAAACTACATGTATCTTTTTCCTATGTATCTGTACACATATTTCTTAGACTCAAACAGGAATTCAAATGAAACATAGTAACTGCAGATAAAGAAAGGCCTGAATAGTTGGGGAGTTCATTCTCAAAGGTCAGCAAAGGTCAAGTCACTGAGGTCTCAAGTAAGGGGAGATTAAGGATAAAAGACAATTTCCTGCCATCACAGTGCTGTGAAAAGAAGGTAAATATTTCTTTCACAGGCAAAGAAAGTCATGTTTCTTTGGCAACCATTCAAACATTTGTGGGAAGTGATATAATAAAATACCCCACATAAACCTCGAGGCTATGACTTCATTTCAGTGCTTATCAAAATCATCTGCATCATTAAAAAACCACTACAGGAAGCATTACTATGAAGAAGCATTTTTTAACCACACTGTTCCAAAAAGGCAAACAGAAATACTGCTTGTACAGTAAAATTTACCTTAAACAAATAAGAAAAAAAAAAGTTAAATTACAAAGTTAAAGCTACAAAAGCAAAGAAAGGCCAAGTATTTATTCAACTGCAAACCCCAGTGACTGGACATAAATCACACTGCCCTGCATTTTAGTGACAATTATTTAACTAAAACTATATCTGAGTGAAGGTTAAAGCATCACAAGTCTCGTGACACCAAAGAGTTTATCACAGAAATTCAGGGCAGCCAATTGCCATTAAAATGTTCAAGTCTCACCATCCCCCCAAATTTTCCTAATCTTCAATCACAAATTATTTTAGATGTTTGGCAAAATGAAGAATGTTACCGAAAAGCAGGGGGAAGACTGTGCTCTTCCAAAAACTCAATGTCACAAAAGGTTGTGGAAAAGTTCCAGATTACAGGAAGCTAAAGAGACAGGACAAGTACTTCCCTGGTGGCGCAGTGGTTAAGAATCTGCCTGCCAACGCAGGGGACACGGGTTCAAGCCCTGGTCCAGGACAATCCCACATGCCGCAGAGCAACTAAGCCCGCACGCCACAACTACTAAGCCTGCACTCTAGAGCCCGTGCTCCGCAACAAGAGAAGCCACCGCAATCAGAAGCCCGCGCACCGCCACAGAGCAGCCCCCGCTGGCGCAACTACAGAAGAACCCACGTGCAGCAACGAAGACCCAACACAGCCAAAAGTAAAATAAGTAATTTATTAAGTAAAAAAAGACGAAGAAAGAAAAGAAACACATCAGGAAAAGGGGCACGCCCACAGCACATGTAGGGTGGAAACAAGCCACTTCACTGCAGCCCAGCCCCGGGGGCATGGCTGCTCCGGGTTGCGTCCTCAGAGCCTGGCCCCAGAGGGCCTAGGGCTGTACAGCCTGGGGAAGGGGCAGACCGAACTGGAAATAACCGTGTTCCTGCTAAAGGAAAGCAAAGACACAGTCTCAGCCCAAGGGAGGTAAGAAAAAGGAAAGACATTTGCCAGTCGCCCGCATGACCTACAGTTGGTTCTCCACGGCTCTAATGAAGCCACAGGAAACAGCACTTCCTGCTTTTTCTACAGAAAGCAGGGGACACGGAGGACGACCACCACAACGCGGCACTAGGGGGCGCTGGAGCACAGCTTCCAAAGCTCCATCTCCAGAAACACGAGTAATTATATAGGCTGCCACCAAATCCATGTCCTCTGCCTTCAAAAGGACTCAGGAAAATAAGACGTCAGCCTCTGAGGTAAAAAAATTAGGATACAAAGGCATGACCAATAAACACATTGCTGCGTGTGCACTGTACACACTGTACAGGTTCCAAGGCAATCACTGGAACCACTGTGAACCCAGCCCCTGGGACAATGTCCCGAGAACAGACGCAAAGCCAAGTCTCGCAGGGTTCAATGACAGAACCAAGCACAAAAAGTACAAAGTCTTCTCTCTCTTTTCCCAACCCAAGGAAACTGAATTTGGGAGACAGGAGGAAACATTAAGGGCTAATAAACTGTTCCAAGTGATAAAAACTTTAATTTCAGCTCTAAAATAAGGGTATGCCAGACTAAACAACCTCCGAAGTTCTTCCCAGCTCCAAAAGGATCTCCTGGATATAACCAGGAGAACACAGGTTTGGAAATGCTCTCAGACTAACATGGCTACCAGGTGGTTGGCCCCTGAACACATCATGCTGACTGAAAGAGGCCAGACTCAAAGGGCCGCACGTTGTATGATTCCCTTCATGTGAAATGTCCAGAAGAGGCAAATCCCTAGAGACAGAAAGTAGATGGTGGTTGCCAGAGGCTGGGTGGGGAGGGGATTAGGGAGTCACCACTGATGGACATGAAGTTTCTTTTTTTTTTTTTAATACATCTTTACTGAAGTATAATTGCTTCACAATGCTGCGCTAGTTTCTGTTGTACAATCTTTCTGGAATGATGAAATGTTCTAAAATTGACTGTGGTGATAGTTGCACAACTCTGTGAATATACTAAAAACCACCAAAATGTACAGCTATTTAAATGGGAGAATCCTATGGCATGAAATTATTTCAACTAAATAAATGAAGTAAAAAAATCAGGTAAGTACTTGCATAAAAAAAATTTAGATTTCTTTACTAAACTTTTTTTTTTTTATCAGAACCCAGTACTTGAGGACGCTAGCTGACATCTACTGAACAGTCGCTGTGTGCTCTTAACTTTGGAAAGTGGTGTGGGTGGCCTGGGGAACACCTGGAGATGACACTGTTCAGTCAACGCACAGCAGAAATTTCATTGATTTAACAGTATGGATTGAGCACCAACTATCCACACTGAACTGTGCTAGATTATGAGAATAAATTTTGAATAAGACAGACATAAGGTCTGGGACATCACGACAATTATAGTTTTGTCACAGTGCAAGTGGACTGCAAGTTGCAAAGAGCATTACAAATGGCAGAAGCAGACAAAGGAAGAGGGACGCAGAGAAAGGCTGATTCCTCCACTGACTGGGTAGCAGCAGGATTCTGCTTACCTTCTTGGGGCCAAGGAGTCCTGAGAAGGGAACAAATGGAAAAACGGTGACAAAGCCACTCCCACAGAGAGCATCCCTCCTTAGGATTCAAATGTCAACCTACTACAGTTTAGTGTTGGCTTCATGTGGTTTGTGTATTTCATTCTGACTACTAAAGTCCTATCAAAAGTTATTCTCTCACTTTTCCAAGTACGATTTTTGATAGGCTGGATGTATTTCTTTAAGTGCTCTTGTGGAGAGTCTAAGCTAAAACTTGTTTGCACAGACTGCATTCTCCAAATTAGAAAACATGATTCACTTAACAGAAATCCACTTTTACCAACTTTCAAGGCCTATTGTACATTACACAATGCCAGTTAAATTTTAACTTGTTTTGCTCTAAACTATTACTAAACAGCCCTCATTATACAATAACTTGGTATACAGACTTTTTATCACATGGAACAGAGCTGACAAGTTAGGGAGTCAGAGCTTGTTATCTGGGATGGCCCTAGTAGAAAGAAGTTCAAAATTCCACCTATCTTCATATCCATTACAATCACCTTGGTGCTAATCTAGGAAGGAAATGGAAGGGATGGGAAGGGGAAAAGCAGAACACCAATAAAAAAGAAGCATCTGTCGAAACTCATCAAACTATATACATTAAATGAATGAAATTCACTGCACATATATAATGCCTCCATAAAGCTGGTTTTAAAAAAGGAACAGACACCAAGTTCAATTCATCTTTCCATCGCCTGCAGTTAATGCAGTACTTGGCTTATAGCAGGCACTCAAGAGTTCTGTTGAAAAAATTCAGGTAGAGGAGGAAGAAAAGCAAAGCCCACAACAAATACAAGTTCCAGGGCTGAGGAACGATGATCTCTAGTTCTACTGCTCTACAGCAATAGTTCCACTCCCAGATGTCAGCAGGCAACAAAACTCCAACTGAACTACTCATTGTTTCTTATTCTCCTGTTTTTACTATCGCCAGAGATGCGCCAGCAGGGGCACAATTTTCATTTTTAAATATAAACTTTTAATATAGTCACGATATAACATTTAATTTTTAAAAGTAACACTTAAACATAATCAAGAAAACAGAATTAAAGCTTTACAGAAAACATTAATAAGAGGATACCTATTCTGACCTAGAGAAAAATAATTCACAATTATCACGTGGTCTCCCAAACTAAAGAAAAATCAACTTCCAAAATGTTAAATCTTGAAGGGGAAAAAAAAAGGGCAAAACAAACCATGGATGTGCATCAGGGCAGGTCAACCTTTTGAAAGTCCATTTTTTACTCCCCATCCCTACATGCCTGACCACCAAATAAGTCTCCTGTGTCCAGCATGAAGGAGGCATTCTCTAGTCTTTCTTGCCCCCTCTTTCCTACTTAAACTTCTTTGTAAAAACATACTTCAGGGGACTTTCCTGGCGGCACAGTGGTTAAGAATCCGCCCGCCAATGCAGGGGACACGGGTTCGAGCCCTGGTCTGGGAAGACCCCACATGCCACAGAGCAAATAAGCCCGTGTGCCACAACTACTGAGTCTGTGTGCCACAATTAATGAAGCCTGTGCACCTAGAGCCCGTGCCCCGCAACAAGAGAAGCCACCCCAATGAGAAGCCCTCGCACCGCAACAAAGAGTAGCCCCCGCTCGCCACAACTAGAGAAAGCCTGCACACAGCAACGAACACCCAATGCAGCCAAAAATAAATAAACAAACAAAATTTCTTTTTTAAAAAAAACATATTTCAGGCTTCCCTGGTGGCACAGTGGTTAAGAATCCGCCTGCCAATGCAGGGGACATGGGTTCGAGCCCTGGTCCGCATGCCACAACTACTGAAGCCCATGCACCTAGAGCCTGTGCTCCACAATAAAAGAAGCACCGCAATGAGAAGCCCGCGCACTGCAACGAAGAGCATCCCCCGCTCACCACAACTAGAGAAAGCCCAAGCGCAGCAACGAAAACCCAACACAGCCAAAAATAAAATAAATGCATTAAAAAAATAAATAAAACCGTACTTCACTAAGAACTCCCTATTTGCAGACAGATTCACTTTTCTGTCATAGATGTGACTCATGTTCCTGTGGACAAAAAGTCTTTCCTTTAAAACTGAGGCACAGTAAAATTAAGAAGACTGACAGTACCAAGTGTCGATGAGGCTGCAGAAGGGGAGTTAGGCACTGCTGCTGCAGACGTGAAAGGATGTCACCACTTCAGAAATCTTGGCAGCTTCTTACAAAATAAAACATACACCTGCCCTATGACATACAACCATTCTACTTCTAGGTATTTTAACCATGAGAAATGAAAACATATGTCCACACAAAGACTTGCACATGAATGCAGTCAACAACTTCATTCATAATAGTCAACACTGGAACAACAAATGTCTGTCAAGATGTGAAGAGATAAACTGTGGTCCATCCATACAATGGACTATTACTCAGCACTGGAAAGGAAGGAACTCCCACAACATGGGCAAATATCAAAAACGTTATGCTGAGTGAAAGAAGGCAGATAGAAGAGTACTCTCTATATAATTCCACATAAAGAAAATTCCAGAAAACAGAAACTTAGCCTACAGTGACAGAAAGCAGTAATGGACAGTGACAGTAATTGCCTGGCTAAGGGATGGGGATTCATGGTGAAGGGGCATGAGGGAAATTTCTGGGCAATGAAAATGTTCTATATCTTTACCATGGTGACAGTTACCCTGGTATATACATTTGTCAAAACTCAAACTGCAAGCTTAAAATTGGTACATTTATTGTATTAAATTATACCTCAATATGGTTGACTTCAATTAGACGCACATCTGTAAATAAGGTGGATGAGGCAGCTGTATTATAAAAACAACCCTTGAAGACCAAAGACCATAATACTGATTTTTCATTTACATAAGTAGAATTCTTAAGTACTCTATAAATATTCACACATCAGGACTTTTTTTTTTTAAGATTTCATGTTCCTTGGTTCAAAGACTCTAACTAGTGCTACACACCACCACCTAAACTAGTAGGCATGCATTTGTATTGTGCTACCTGTTATCATTGTAACAGGCTCCTTTAAGCCTCCAACCTCAGATGGTTCATGACTGGCTTGGCCTTTATAACTGCCTAGATCCCCTGACCACCTACTCAAACTCCACACTACAGGCAGACAATAACTGCCCACAACGCTGAATGGAAACTAGTGTTGCACTAAACAGACTGATCCATGAGCAGAAACCTGCTAAATCCATCTGTTCTACAAGACTTTTCACTTAATGAAATATGCTGGAACCAAACCAACAAAAGCTTGGCTACTGAAGGCCACCTGCCAGAAAGGAGAGTGCACCACTAAACCAGAGGTACGCATTAAAAGACATCCAGGAAAAACGAAGTGTGACTACCTACATTATTTTCTTCTAATCTAATGGTCACTGCCAATGGTCTCTTCAAACACCTTGGAAAATCTAGAGATGACTACGAAAAAGGACTCATGTTAGCTGTTACACACACCCCTCTCCTTCCAATTTTAAGGAGGAAGTATAGAGAATATTGCCTTTCATGAATTACTTTGGTTGTTAATGAAAACCAAAGTTAGAAGAGTCGGTTGAAGCAGTAAAAGCTGCAAAATTACTATCTGCTGAAAATAAAAGAATGCAAAAGCAGGTGCTGAGGGCGTGAGGACCACCATGCCTACTGAGGAAGCAGTCCACTGCTTACTTTCTCAATTTAACCTCCACCTGATGGCCTGTTGAAAAATAGCCTCCGAAGACTGTAATTACGGAGGTACATTTACTTTACCTGCCAAAACAACAGACTGCACTCCATTCTTGAATTATGTAAGTTCACTGTTACGATTAAAAATCTTTTACTAGAAAAATGAAACTTGGGACTTCCCTGGTGGCAAAGTGGTTAAGACTCTCCGCTCCCAAGGCAGAGGGCCCAGGTTCAATCCCTGCTCAAGGAACTAGATCCCACATGCATGCCGCAACTAAGAGTTCACACGTCACAACCACGAAGCCCGAGAGCCACAACTAAGGAGCCAGCCTGCCACAACTAAGACCCAGCACAACCAAATAAATAAGTAAATAAATTTAATTAAAAAAAAAAGAAAAATGAAACTCAAGACTTTCCAGAAAGTCTCCCTTATGTTAAGTATGTGAAGCTCAGGACTTCAGTATCCTAGAAAAGAAATTTTTTTCCCCCAATCAACTCACAATACTCTGTTTTTCATATAAAGGCAGAAAACCAACCCCAGGAAGAGCTCACCAAGCAGGGGAACAGGGTCAGCTGTGCAGGACAAAGGCCTCAAGCAGTGCTTCTCAGCCTTGACTATACCTTAGAATCACCTGAGGATCCTCAGGCCACAATTCTGGGTTCAATGGTGGGAGGCAGGCTTCCTGTGTGACTCTGATGTGCAGTCAGGGTTCAGAATCACTGAACACAGGGGCATTCCCACACCCAGCGATTCAGGGATGGGAGAAACTAAGCAGACAACTGGAGGGAGGGCCAGCAGAGCTATTTCGACACTCAAGTATGCCCCCAAACCAGACAGAAGAAACTATAAAACAATTTGAGATGACTGTTCACTCTATAGGAGGACCCACTGCTTGATGAAGAACAACCAGAGCAAATGTTTTCAAAATGGGAACGATTTTAGTGCTTTTAAGGATTTATTTATCATTAACAAGTTAAAGGCAAACAATCAGAAGAAAAACTATAATGCAACTAAGCTAGAAATAATTTGATAGAAAAATTCCTCTCCAATGCAACTTTTCAGAAATGTCTTTTCCACAGACACTTCTTTGTAACTGAACTCATTTCCCATTTGCTCTTTTGACTCAGTGAAATCTTTCACCTCCAACATTCTGCTTTTTCAAAAATGACCTCCCAATCTAAACCAAGATCATTCTACCTCCTTAAGCTAGTCAATCCATCAAGCACTTGATTAGTAATAAGATCTCTCTCACACGCACTTTTCATAATAATTTTACCTTCAGGGGATTCCGTAACTCTACAAGACTTGGTCCTGTTTCTTTAACCATTCTCTCTCCTCTGGGATGGCACCTGGATATTCCCCCACTAAGCAGCTCACCTATTCTCAGCTTCAAGTATGCTGATGAATTCCAAACCCACATCTTCAACTTGGATTGCCCAACTATACTCCAGTTCCATATTTCAAGCTGCCAGCCCCTAGGCTCTTCCACTGTTATGTTCTAGTTTAACCTTAAAATCAAAAGGTCCATTATTTTCTCAAAACCAGGTTTTACACTTATGCCAATAGCAAACTTCACTGTTCTTCCAATCTTCTAGATGAGAAACCTTGAAGATTATCTTGAATTATATACCCCAACTCCTGGCACAATCTCATCAAAATGTTCAAAACTTTTTATCTGGTAAAAACAGTAGCAACTGCATGAATTGAAATAAGCATTCTAATTAAGTGATGCATCCTGACATCCCATACACCCACACCTGAGATCCAGAGAACAGGATCTCAGTGAGTCAAAGGCAAGAGCAGAACCTTTCTGAACACAGAATATACCTCAATAATAAGATTACTAAAAAAAAAAAGGGGGGGGGGCTTCCCTGGTGGCGCAGTGGTTGAGAGTCCGCCTGCCGATGCAGGGGACGCGGGTTTGTGCCCCGGTCCAGGAGGATCCCACATGCCGCAGAGCGGCTGGGCCCGTGAGCCACGGCCACTAAGGCTGCGTGTCCGGAGCCTGTGCTCCGCAATGG
This sequence comes from Lagenorhynchus albirostris, assembly GCF_949774975.1. Lineage (NCBI taxonomy): Eukaryota > Metazoa > Chordata > Mammalia > Artiodactyla > Delphinidae > Lagenorhynchus > Lagenorhynchus albirostris. Next base: position 56,405,187 of record NC_083113.1, on the reverse strand, counting down.
GAGAGGCCACAACAGTGAGAGGCCCATGTACCGAAGGAAAAAAAAAAAAAAAAACGTAAGGAAGACTATAAGATACAATAAGAAACCATCAGACAGTCCAGGATGACCTGCCAAGGAGAAAGGACAGAGTCTGAAGTCTGAGGAGCCCAGGAGGAAACGAGAAACCTGGAACAAGTGTGGGGAGGGATGAAGCGTCAGGTAAAGGACTTTGCGGCCATCCTCCCAATGTTCATTCTCTTCCTCCCCTGTTGGATAATGGTCACCCAGTTCAGAAGGCTGAAACCCCCCACTCCAGAGGGGAGTCAGCACGGCACGCCACCCCTGTAGCCCAGAGCACTTGGTTCAGGGTGACCCAGAGGGCACAAAGCTCGGGGCACTGCCAAGAATTCTGGGACACACACACTCTCGTGCGCCGCTTTGTGTGCTGGGCACAAATGTGAAGCCCGCAACTACTGAGGCCATTTCGCCATTGGGGAGAAAACTAGGCTTAGGATAATAGCGATACAACACAAGTGAAGAGAAACCAGGTCTTCAAAGATGTCACTGAACTAATGAATCAAACCAACCTTGAAGCCTGACCTACCTACAGAATTTCTAGTGCCGTGAGCCAGTAAATCTCTAGTTTATGGTGTAAGCCAGTTAGAGCTGAGCTTTCTTTTACTTGTTATCAAAAGTATCCTGAGACAGAAGTGGAGTGCGTGATCCAGGAGATTCATACCAAGTAAGATCACTCAAAAGGCAAAAAAAAAAAAGTTAATCTGAAACCTAAGTCCTACTCACCCTCCCACATGGAATGCCCTCCTCCTTTCTCTCCATTTGCCCAAATCCTATTCATTTTCAAGGTCACTCATTGCCCACTTCCTTCACTCCCTGAATTCCCCCTGCAGAACTTGACATGTGCAGCACCTAGTTCAACAAACACATCACACATCTCAGAACCTAACCCAGTGGTTCCCTCTGCCTCAGTCACCTGCTGAGTCACCCACTACGTACACAGGGTCAGAACCCTCTGGCTGCCTTCCTGAGCAGCTACGAGCAGTAGCTAAACCAGCCTTCAGCAAACATGAGCCAGCTGACTGACAAATATTACATAAAAAGATCTTCCTCAATCTTCTGCAAATATTTCATAGTGTAACTTGCTTTTGATCAAATCAGTATGTAGTTTAAAAATAAAAACATAAAAAAACTTCATGTTTTAATTTACCACTAATCATTTCCTTAATATTACTAAGCAAAATGTATCTCCCATTCTGCCTCCAAGTAACCAATGAATTAAAGATGTTCATCTTTCACTTTACAATACTGTGCTTTAACTATCTCTGGGAAATAAGATCATCCACTCACAATGAGAAACAGCTAATAAATGGAGCCCAAAAAGGCCAAACATCACTGTTTTTAGCATGCATAAAATATAACTTGTGGATACTCCACAGCACTTAAAAATAACATTGAAGAAAAATGTTTAATAATCAAGAGTGTTTACAATACAAGAAATGGGGAAAAAATACTAAACAACATACAGCATAGTCCTAGGTTATTAAAAAAGAAAATGCATTATCACAAATACATTACAAAGAAGCTGCCTTGTTCCCTATGCATCCCGTGCCAACTGCTCATCCCAAGGCCTTCGCTTCCTCCACCTCCTGCCCCAGGCTGAGTTGAGGCCTTCAGCACTTCTCAACTGGATCACTGAGTGTCTAACTGGTCTTCCTGCCCCCCGACTCATCCTTCACCCTCCAAACCACATGCAGCCACCACACTGCTTTCTCTAAAATGTGAACCTGATTGCTCTGCTCCCTAGGAACAGGCGTGCAAGGCCCCCGAGACCTTTCAAGACAACAGGCTCCAGCAGAGCTCGCAAGAGGCCCCAGGGCTGCGCCCCCCACCCCCGCCCAGAACTGCAGGCTCAGGGCCATCCACACAGGGTCTCTTGCCCAGAGCGCCTTCTCTCCCACCAGGAGGGGCGCCACTGGCTTCTCCTCACATTACAGAACTCAGTTCCAAAGTCTCCTCTTCGGGAACTACTTTCCTAACAAACTGATGAGTTACTCACTCTGGATTTCAACAGTTGATGAGACTCTTTCCCACATTCAACCATGGACTTCCTGAATATACCGACGGTGTTATATCTTTCATTAATTTATTTATCAATAATATTTTTGAGCACTTACTACATTCTAGGCCCGGGGAATGTATAAGTGGACAAAAGAAATCCTTGCCCTCGTTAATCTTACATTCTAGTAGGGAGAGAGAAAATGAACAAAATAACTATGTTAGGATATTAGATACAGGGTATCAGAAGGTGGTAGGTGCTGTGAAGAGAAAGCAAGGCAAGAAGGTGGTGAGGGTTCAGGAGGCTGTTTTTTAAAGAGGCCAGGGAGGCAGGCCATCCTGAGAAGACATCACCAGCACCGAAAGCCGCCCAGGGCCAGGCAGCAAGCTCGCGGACTGAGGCGGGGCATGCTGCAGCAGAGGGTCTCAGGTAGAGAGGACTTATTTGTACTCATTTTTGTGGCACTTAGCTGAGCTCAAAAAATAACCAGTGGATGGGGCTTCCCTGATGGCACAGTGGTTGAGAATCCGCCTGCCAATGCAGGGGACACGGGTTCGAGCCCTGGTCTGGGAAGATCCCACATGCCACGGAGAAAATATGCCCATACGCCACAACTACTGAGCCTGCGCTCTAGAGCCCACGTGCCACAACTACCGAAGCCCAGCCGCGCGCCTAGAGCCCGTGCTCCGCAACAAGAGAAGCCACCGCAATGAGAAGCCCACACACCTCAATGAAGAGTAGCCCCCGCTTGCTGAAACTAGAGAAAGCCCATGGCAGCAACAAAGACCCAACGCAGCCAAAAATAAATAAATAAAACAAAATAATAAAATAAATATTTAGGGCTTCCCTGGTGGCGCAGTGGTTTGAGAGTCCACCTGCCGATGCAGGGAATGCGGGTTCGTGCCCCGGTCCGGGAGGATCCCACATGCCGCGTAGCGGCTGGGCCCGTGAGCCACAGCCGCTGAGCCTGCACGTCCCGAGCCTGTGCTCCGCAGCGGGAGAGGCCACAGCAGTGAGAGGCCCGCCTACTGCAAAAAATAAATATTTATTTATTTATTTATTAAAAGTAAATAAATAACCAGTGGACAAATGATGACATTGGCTGAGATATCTAAGGTGACAAAGGTGGCGAACACAAAAAATAACTGAGACAAGCCAATGGAAAAGTCCTCTTTCCACACTCACCGCTGACACACATTTAGGCTCTCCACCTTGGAAGGTAGACAGCTCTGTGGTTCTTGAATTTGGGGATAACGGCATTTGTTCAGAGCAGGCCAACAAAGGATCAATGCTATGGACCACTAACTGGGACTGGGAAAGCTATGGTGAAGGCATTTTATTTACATCAGTAACGGTCCTCTGATCTCAGCTACACCTGTTGAGAAACAGCCCAAAGAATGAAACAAAACAGCTTATTAGCTGATACACAGATCAGTCACCTGGATTCAAGAAACTACACAACAGAGATAAAGAGAGTTGTGAAACCCTTAAAGGAAACTTAGAGGTCACCTGCATTCTTAATCCAAGAATTACAACCGATCTGAATACCTCAGGAGCAGCCCACCTCTTCTGCATCAGCTCTCATTACTATAAAGGTATTTCTAGGGAGGGCAAAGCTGTCCCGTGTGGTTCTGCACACCGTCATCCTGATCTTCATTCCTAGAACTGGAAACACCAAAACAAACCCTCGTGCAGTCCTGAACCTGACAGCCTGACAGTGCAGTCCTGAACCTGACAGACAGCCAACCTGCTCCCACATGCAGGACAGGATGCTGTGCCCGACAGTGGGGCCACTGGAGGGGAAGCAGACCCCTCAGCACTCAAGAAAGCCTTCCTGAGCCCCAGGCCCCTCCCGGGCCCCTGTGCTCCTACCCTGAACACCTGCCAGACGACTGTCTGTGTACTGTGCCCTCCGCCAGGCAGGGCCATGCTGTCCTTCCGCCACTCAGGCACTTGGCCCATTCGGGGCCAGCAGGCTGCAGGCCTCCGGGATGGGCTGACTGACCAGGGAGGAAAGACACGGCACCCCCAGAATCAAAGTCCACAGGACCCTCCAGGCTCGCTGTGCACGACATACGTGGGCGGGAGGAAGCTAACTCAGATCTGTTTTCAACCAAAAACAAATCAATGGCAAAGAAATAAATTGGCAACGTATTTTACTTTCTGTCCACCTTAAAAAGAAAAGAAACTCATTTTTCAACATGTGTCAGTGGGTGAGAGGCAAACTCTTTCCAAACTGAGCTGCAGCAACTCTGTGTCCAGGACTAGTCATGGCTAGGATATTGCTACAGTGTCACTGCGTGTGAAGTTCAATTTACAGCCAGTAAACTTCCAGCCAAAACTGAAGAGAACGCTTTTTAAGATTTTTTTTTTAAGCTATCTCTTAGCTCGTTCTCACTGAATAGAACTCTAGTCACAGATGAAAAAGGAAGTTTGTGCTCCTGGCACTTAACTCACACTGTGTAGTGTGGCATGGAAAAGCCAAGAATTCAGTAAGAACCAAGACGGAACCAAGAGTGATTATTTTAACACCAATTTGTGACAAACTGGAGACAAGAACTTCTAAGCTGACAAATCCATGAGCAGCAACCAAAAGAAGGCAGCAAGAGCTTCCGGCAGCAAATTGGCTTAATGCTCAAATCCCCAAAGAGATCTTGACCACAAATGGGCTTCGGGATGAATCAGGAACTCTGTTCCATCTCGCTGGGACATCGGACGGGCACAGTTAAATCGAGCTGTGGCCGAGTCTGTGCTGCCCTCACACCGTCCACAAGGGCCCCATCTCACCGCACGGAGCACAGCAGTCTCTCGTGGCTACGGGGAACATAATGTTCAGGTATGTGTGTGTGTGTATATATATATATATTTGTAATTGTGTTTTGCAGCTTATGAACCCCAACACGGGCCTCAACACAGAGCAAGAGCTAGATACATGTTTGTTGAGAAGGAATTAGTCAATGAGTTAGTTACTGAACTTCAAACACTGAACTCTCATTCTGAAGACCCAGTACAGCAGGTCTTCAAACGGCAACATTTTCAGGCTCCTCAATTCACTCTACTCGGTGCTAAAATTAATATTATCTCTCAGAGAGCCACAAACCTGTATCTTTTGTTGTTGTTCATACCTAACCTAGACTGGAAAAGTTTTTAAATGTGCAAAATAAGATTTAGTTAATCCTATTCATGGAAAAGTGCTCAGCAGGTTAAGGGAAAAGGCTGTAAACAAAACTATGTGGAGGGAGACTTCCCTGGTGACGCAGTGGTTAAGAACCCGCCTGCCAGCGCAGGGGACACGGATGCGAGCCCTGGTCCGGGAAGATCCCACATGCCACGGAGCAACTAGGCCCGTGCACCACAACTACTGAGCCTGTGCTCTAGAGCCCGTGAGACACAACTACTGAGCCCGCGAGCCACAACTACTGAAACCCGCACACCACAATGAAGAGTAGCCCCACTCGCTGCAACTAGAGAAAGCCCGCATGCACCAACGAAGACCCAACACAGCCCCCAAAATTCATTAATTAATTAATTAATTTTAAAAGAAACTGTGTGGAGGCTCTGACACCTGCATATGGCTGAGGCCCTGGGGGGCTGAGGGAAACACAGACTTGGGGGCCTAATTAGGAGTCCCTACTTAGTGTGTCTGGATGGCCACCAGGATGCCAGGTGACCTGATGAGAGAAGACCATGACCAAGGATCACAACTTAAAACACACTATTACATAAAAGGATCCCAAACGTCTAAAATGTACTACAAAGAGTACCGAAGGGAAGCATTTCAGAATATTAACGAACTTCATCCCAGAGTCGCGAGTTACTAGGGGTGATGCTTTTCCTAATATTTTCTTTATTTTCTAGGAGCATAATCAAGTACCTAATGCTTGTTTTAAAGGTGCCCCCCCAAAACAGAAAGGGAATAATGTCCCCAAATGACCTTCACCTAACGACTCTATCCAACTATCACTGAGGATATTCAAGGGCTATTTGCCTTGCATTAATCTGCCTCAGATGACCCCAAAAGAATGTCCTAATTTTTCCCCCCTCAAAGTTTTGAGATTTAAGATGCTTGAGGTGCTGAGGTGAGCAGAGCGAACACTCTGAGATCTGGAGGAGAGCCGGAAGAGGGACACACCCTTGCCACCCCATGCAGGACCCCAAGCGGGCCTCTGCACAGCCATCTCCCTTAGCAACGCTAACAGAGAGCGGGACGACCCACTTCCTCGAACCCATGCTTTCCCACAGATGCCCACCTGCTGACAAGGGCAGACGCCGTCTAGGCTGGACTCGCAAGGTCCCTTGTCCCTCCTGACTTCGGTCCCGGCCCCTCACCCTACACGCCAGTCACCCATCAAGCCCACGTGCTCCGGCGTACCGCAGGCTTTGAGACTTTGTTCCTCTGCATGCTTTCCCCCCACACCCTGTCCTTGTGCTTCTCTGCTCAAATGTCGCCTTTCTAGGAGAGTCGTCTTCCCAGCTTCCCCTGATGCTCCCCCTTGTCCAATCCACGTGACACTGCCACTCCTCCCCACCTCCACGGCACCCTCCCCACGGTGGCTCGTGGGAGGCCCCCGTGAGCCCACTTGGACGGTTCTGCAGGGCAGGCAGAGTGTGAGCGCATGCCGCCCTCCTCCACACTCTCCCCGGGGTAAGGCTGGCCGCCCGCACCTCAGCACCCAGCGTTCTGAGTTCTCAGGGGCTCCCCACACCCTCCAGCTGCAGAGCCGTCTCCGGCTGGGTATCAGCCAAGGCGCCGCTTCTGGGAGCCCATCCTTGACTTCCCAGGGCCACGCCGACAGACCCTGTGCCCTCCCTCCTGACTCAGTCCTCAGCTTGGAATGACACAGACATTACTGTGATTATCTGATTAGCGTCTGTCTCCCTCACTAAACAGTAAGCTCCCTGGTAAGAGGGACAATGCCCGTCTCTGCTCATCACTCCATCCTCAGTGCCTGGTACACAGTAGCCACTCAGTAACTACCTGCTGAATGAATGAATGAATGAATGCATGCATGAATGAATGAAAGTTTCTGACTGTATTGTTCACACCTCTGTTACAGGAATTAACACCCTAAAACAGTATTTTCCAATTAGCCTGTTTCCCTCTCCCACTACCCTGTGAACTTCTAAAGCACAGAAACTCTCTTTTCAGCTCTATGCTGCTAATGCCTGGCCACCAAAATTTTCTGTTTGAACAATTACAAAAGATATAAAGTCCTTCATATGTAGTTCTGAATAAAGGTGTCTGGTATCCTACAAATTAATTCCAAAGGACACAGAATGCAACCCCTAAAAGACCTGATTTTGCACTTTATTAGAAGTAGTTGAATATGGTTTCTGGGGAGAGGACCTGACATGAGAAATCGGAGAGTTTTTTTGGATTTTTTTCTGTCTTTTGCCATTGCAGTACTTTGATAAAAACAAAGTGGGAGGGACTTCCCTGGCAGTCCAGTGGTTAAGACTTCACACTTCCACTGCAGGGGGCATAGATTCGATCCCTGGTAAGGGAACTAAGATCATAGCGTGGCAAAAAAAAAAAAATAATGATAAATAATGATAAATAAATAAACAAAAACACAAAGAGAGAGGTGAACAAAGCCTGATTTTGGAGAAGACGGGGAAAACCCAGGTTCATTACCCAATTCCCCACTATGCACTACGGTTGATGACCTATCAACCTCTCCAACTAACGAAAGGCTTGTCCTCTCAGTAATCTTTAGTGCAGAGTTGACCAAGAGACAAGAATTCAATTTTGAATCAGACATTTTTTTTTACAATACAGAAACTGAACAGCATGGCTGCTACAATTAAGGGGTTGAACATCTTCAAAATATCATTTCTTTTTAAAATAATGGTCTGGACATTTTAATAGTCATAAATTTCTACAGCACTTCTACAGTTCTCAGTACACAGGTCCCAGGGAACCACTTTAACCTCCAGCACATCTGCTCCATCCCCTGGCAAAATCTGGTAAAAATAAGAACACTTCCTATACTTGAATAGATGCGTTCAACAGTTTTAGAAACAAGACTAGCTCCAAAAAATCCAGCTCAGTTAGAAGAGACTGCATTATGAGACAAGGGAACAAAAACAACAATGCCCAAACACAAAAAGGCACAGAAGACAGACATCAAGGTGAGGACCAAGGATCAGGGAGGAAGAGAAGGACATACTTTTTACTTTAAATATTTCTGTTTCAGAAATTGCAAGTCTTTATTCTGTATTTAAAAATAAAATCAGGGCTTCCCTGGTGGCGCAGTGGTTGAGAGTCCGCCTGCCCATGCAGGGGACACGGGTTCGTGCCCCGGTCTGGGATGATCCCATATGCCGCGGAGCGGCTGGGCCCTTGAGCCATGGCCGCTGAGCCTGCGCGTCCGGAGCCTGTGCTCTGCGAGAGGAGAGGCTTCAACAGTGAGAGGCCCGTGTACCGCAAAAAAACTAAACTAAACTAAACTAAAATAAAATCAGTGGGACTTCCCTGGTGGCGCAGTGGTTAAGAATCCACCTGCCGGGCTTCCCTGGTGGCGCAGTGGTTGAGAGTCCGCCTGCCGATGCAGGGGACACGGGTTCGTGCCCCAGTCCGGAAAGATCCCACATGCCGCGGAGCAGCTGGGCCCGTGAGCCATGGCCGCTGAGCCTGTGCTCTAGAGCCCGCAAGCCACACGACTGAAGCCCTCGTGCCTAGAGCCCATGCTCCACAATGAGAAGCTACAGCAATGAGAAGCCCGCGCACCGCAACAAAGAGTAGCCCCCGCTCGCCGCAACTAGCGAAAGCCTGCACGCAGAAACGGAGACCCAACGCAGCCAAAAATAAATTAATTAAAATCAGTAAGAACTTTCACCAAAATGCACTCTACACAAAATCTTGTAATTAATAATTAGTAGCAGATTAGCAACCCTTAGTAATTACTAACACATTAATATCTTTAAACATGTAAACCTTTATTTCATTCATTTGCCCATTCCATGAACCTTCACTGAGGAACTACCATGGGGAAGTCACACTGTGAAACATCAGGCCTTTATCAGTTCGGCCAGGTAGAAAAGGCAAAGGATAGAAGTCCAAAGACGTGCTCTTAAGTCCCTGATAGCTCATTTAAGAGCCATGCGACTTCACATCACAACCTCTTTTTTTAAACTTTTTTTTTTAATTTATTTATTGATTCATTTATTTTTGGCTGCATTGGGTCTTTGTTGCTACGCGTGGGCTTTCTCTAGTTGCGGTGAGCAGGGGCTACTCTTCCTTGCGGTGCGCGGGCTTCTCATTGTGGTGGCTTCTCTTGTTGTGGTGCACGGGCTCGTGGTGCTTGCGCTTCAGTTTTGGTACGCGGGGTCAGTAGTTGTGGCTCGTGGGCTCTAGAGCGCAGGCTCAGTAGTTGTGCACGGGCTTAGCTGCTCCGCAGCATGTGGGATCTTCCCGGACCAGGGCTCAAACCTATGTCCCCTGTATTGGCAGGCGGATTCTTAACCACTGCGCCACCAGGGAAGTCCCACAACCTCTTGAGTCTCACTTTATTCATCTGTAAAATGATGTTAGTAACAATACATTACAGAGTTGCCGTAAGGATCAAACCAGTCACGGCACTTCATAAACCATGCAGCTTACACACTGCACAACTTTCTCCACGTGCTGACTGCTGCAATGCTTAATTTGATAAGTATGTTATTCCTTATCCAATTATCAGATCTACCCAGAAGGCCTACTCTCCAGGGTCTCAAATAAATACACACATCTCAGCAGCCACTTGAGGGGAATTACTATTTAAATATCGAGAGAAGTTTTGTATAACATCAGGCAAGAATCTCTGAAAACTCCAGAATTAAATGTCATTTTCAAATTCTCTTCTATTCCCCCCCAAGTCCTATCACAAGAAAAAAATTGATGTTTTCAAAAAAATAGAAAGGGTATATATTTTAACGATGAAAGTCTCTCAAAAGAGGCAACTGCCTCACTCCTCTGGAGCTATGAACTGTCTAAAATAGGAGAGACACAAAAGAAGAACACCAGAAACCCTCTTGACAATTATCAGAATACCAAATAAATTCACAAGTTGAGTGGCCCTGACTAAATTTAAATGAATATAATAAAATTTAACATGTATTGTTTATATCCAGAGCAAAGGATACCATCATGTTTATGCAAGAACAATTAAACAATGCAGACTAACTCATTAGACCAAAAGGCCATCAAAACTTCCCCCCCAGAGCCATGTATTACATGTTCTTGGGCGGTGCTAGTTCTAGTTCACAAGGCCCATGGCTTGCAACTTGTAATTTATACAGATATCCAGCTTTATTCAACATATTTTAAACCACAGAAATGAGTATTTTTGACTTGTACTCACAATAATGATAAAGTTCTATTTTTGTGAACAGTGAGGAGACTAAGTTGAGAAAATGGTCTGAAAAGCTGTCCCCACCGCTTCCCGTGCAACCAGTGCACCTCATGGGACTAAAGCCCCAGGAGTGGGGGGGGGGCATGGTATTCATGGGACCCCTCCCTTCCCACCCCAGCCAGCTCGTTCACAGTAACAGGTCTGTAACATGAACCCCTCTATTTTGTGCGATCTTAAATGCGCATTTTTTCCTACATTCAGTTTCTTACAGCAGGAATACCTCTAATATTATTCAATTAACATTTAAGGTTTTTTTCACAGTAGCTCCAATGAGAACATAAGTTTGCAGCTGTCATGGTGAATCTTTTGAAACTTTGAAGACTACTTGCCACAAAAGAGCACGGGCATGCCAGCATTTCTTCATAAAACAAGTACAAATGGGGAAACAAAACTGTACCATCAGAACAAGAGAGGAAGAGAGAGAGAGGGAGAAGGAGAAAGAGAAAGGCAGGCAGCTATATGTAAAACTCAGGTACCAAAGGCACAGAGTGGGGCACCAGCCTTTCTATTAGGAGGTACTTTCATTTCTAATGCACTACTTGTGAGACTCTTAAATCAGAAGAGTGTAGACTTACGAGACGGCCCTTGAGCTGATACCAGAAAAATAAATTGAGAACTGATCTGAAGAATGACAACCAGTAAAGCTGCAGACGAAGCCCAGGAGGGAGGGGCCTGAGGGACAAGAGCAGGCGTCCTCGGTGCGCAGACCCTTGGTGCAGACCTGGGCTAACACCCTGGGTGCAGACCTGGGCTAACACCCTGGGTGCAGACCTGGGCTAACACCCTGGGTGCAGACCTGGGCTAACACCCTGGGTGCAGACCTGGGCTAACACCCTGGGTGCAGACCTGGGCTAACACCCTGGGTGCAGACCTGGGCTAACACCCTGGGTGCAGACCTGGGCTAACACCCTGGGTGCAGACCTGGGCTAACACCCTGGGTGCAGACCTGGGCTAACACCCTGGGTGCAGACCTGGGCTAACACCCTGGGTGCAGACCTGGGCTAACACCCTGGGTGCAGACCTGGGCTAACACCCTGGGTGCAGACCTGGGCTAACACCCTGGGTGCAGACCTGGGCTAACACCCTGGGTGCAGACCTGGGCTAACACCCTGGGTGCAGACCTGGGCTAACACCCTGGGTGCAGACCTGGGCTAACACCCTGGGTGCAGACCTGGGCTAACACCCTGCAGGCACATGGTCATCTCTCAATTCTCAAGTGAGCCGGAAAGGGAAAGTCCAGGAAGACACGCTGTATCCTCTCACTCCCTGCCCCAAACCACACTTCCTCTCTACACCTCACCGACCCTGTTCCCAGGAGAGGGCAACCTGAGGACAGCGCCTTTCAAAACAGGGAGCAGCATGGAGCTATTGGTTTCTTGGGTCTCCTGCTGAAAACGGGGTCATATCTGCAGAGCTTTTAAACAGTCAGAAAGTAGCCCACTCATGAAAAGTCTACACTCTGAAGACTCCACATCTAGGTTTCCGATAGATTCTACAATTCCATTCTTGAAACAAATAGTACTATAAACCTACCCCACGGGCTATCTTTATCTTGCCTGTTGTTCTTAGTACAGACTGCACTGACAGAAACGGTCACAGAAAGACCTATTGGGAGATCACTTCAATAAACAGGAAAACTGCAGTCCAAGCACATGTAAGTCTTTGGAAATGAACATCTACACTGCTGAAGTAGCACTAAAGTGACAAATGACAGTAATCCAGTGGCCCAAGGCCAGTAAATTCCATTGCAAACAGATTTATCTGTCTTGTGCCACAGTGATTCTTGCATGTGTGGCAGTAAAGACAACTGTAACAGCGCAGTTACAGATTCAAAGGCAAGCGCTTCCCACTGTTTCGGTGTTTAGTGTATCATCAGAAAGAAGTGTCCTCAGCAGCCACCCTCAACGGGCCACTTGAAAAACCAGATCCAATCACAGCAAGTATCTGCCTGTCTGAAATTTGTAAAAACACAAGAACAAACAAAAAATAACCCTGATGAACTATAACTCAAGCAGAGACGATACAACTTTTCTCAATTACTTCAATACTATATTCTGAACACAGCACAAAGTAAATGTGCCACTAGGCCTGGCATTAAATAATTAAGCTTTGGAATTCTTTTATCCTTTAAGTTTTCCTATGCAAACCACTATTCAAATCACTTCAGTTCCACATAAAAAAGCTCTCGAATATATGTCGTAACTGTTGCTCTAGAGAGGAATTTGGAATGAGGCGGTCCACTTCCTATCTGCTCATTTCAGGACACTGGTCCCCACAAGACAGGCTCCAGAGGGTGAGGGTGAGGCCCTGGATAAGGCTCATCTCCACTGCTCCTGTGTAAAAACCACTGAGGCGACCATCAACGCACAAGCTTCAAATGGCTTATCTAGTCTTAGGACATGTTTCAAGATTTTGCTGTCACGATGCAAAGGAAAACTGGTATCTCCAAATATCCCGTATTTCAAATAATTTTATTTACTTCAGTTGCTCACTATGAAACTCCAATAAAAATGTATCTCTTTGGAGAACTACTAACTTTCAGTTACAAAGATATTCAACGATACAGCAACACTCTACCATATGCTGTCAACTGGATCCAAGAAATTCCACAGTGTAAAATGTGGGCGCCACAATGCTGTACGTGAGGCAGCGAAAAGATGAGGGGGAGCCCGCTGCACAGGACCGGGACGGGAGCAGCCACACGATGTCCAAGTAGGATGTACGAAGCATTATTGTAGAGTTTTCACTATAAACGACTGCAATGATCACAAAAATCTCTTCTGGTTTACGGCAGAATTGGTCAGTTCAAATTAATTACCCCAAATCATTTAAATCAGTTCCCTCATGCCAACAAATGTCAGAGATGTACTTTCACTTCAACTGTCAAAGTTCGTTGTATTTATTAAAATGTGTTGAAAACTACTGGCATTACAAAAGTTTCTAAGTTTTGCACTGTTTCATGTCAATCCAGGGAAAAGGGTTCAATCATTGGTATGGAAATAGGCTATAAACTATATAAATGTTTTAAATTGTAACCTTAAAAATCCAATTTTAAAATAGGACCCTTATAAAAACTTAATATAAGAAAAAAGAAAATAGGACCCTTACTGTTAATCTGTGATTGATATCCCCGCTAATAAACAAGTAACACGCATAATAACAAATAACAGTGCTTAGCAGAGAGCGAGAGCCCAACCAATATTTGTTGAATTAATGAATGGCCATGACTATGGCAGGACCTTCAGGACAGCAGGTAACTGAATAAAACAAAATTATTAAAATGTTTAGCCTGACTCAAGCAGGATCCAATCATTAAATCCTATCACATATGTTTCATTACTTGTTTTCATTACTATTCTTCTGAAAAGAAAATTAGGAAAAGAAACAAAAATATGAGAACTCATACTATTTCCTTTCCTACCTTCTGCATGCTACAACTTAAAAGCATTTTAATCACACTTTAATTTTTTTTACAAATTTATTTATTTTATTTTTGGCTGCATTGGGTCTTTGTTGCTGTCTTTTCTCTAGTTGCGCCGCGCAGGCTTCTCACTGCAGTGGCTTCTCTTGTTGCGGAGCACGGGCTCTAGGCACGCGGGCTTCAGCAGTTGTGGCACGCGGGCTCAGTAGCTGTGGTGCACGGGCTTAGTTGCTCCATGGCATGCGGGATCTTCCCAGACCAGGGCTCGAACCCGTGTCCCCTGCATTTTGTTCAGCTAACTGTTGCCACTCCAATTTTCTAAAGATGTGTATAGGCAATATTGCTGTATAAAACATAAATACTAGGACATTTAGGAAAGTAAATGAAATTACAATCACTTTTACCTATTATCACCACTCATTAACATTTCACTTTGCATTGCGATTGGTGCTTCTGATAATGGAAGTGGGGACTTCCCAAGTGACTCAGCGGTTAAGAATCCGCCTGCCAATGCAGAGGACAGGGTTCGAGCCCTGGTCCAGGAAGATCCCACGTGCGGCAGAGCAACTAAGCCCGTGCGCCACAGCTACTGAGTCCGAGAGCCACAACTACTGAAGCCCGTGCACTTAGAGCCCATGCTCCGCAACAAGAGGAGCCACCGCCATGAGAAGCCTGCGCACCGCAACGAAGAGTAGCCCCCGCTCGCCGCAACTAGAGAAAGCCCGTGCGCAGCAACAAAGACCCAACGCAGCCAAAAATAATAATAAAATTTAAATTTTTTTTAAATAAGAGCAAAGCTTAATTTAAAAATAAAATTTAAGGTGAGAAAAAGGCAAACACCAAATCTCTTAAGGAAAGAAATCTTTGAATTGCACCCTTGTAAAACTTATTCAACCACTACTAAGCCCTTCTTTTTGTGCAAAGAACTATACTGAGTTACTTTAAAACGCAGATGTACAAGTGAACAAAAGTTTAAAGCGGAAAGTTGTAGAGTAAACTAAAGTGCCAAAAGTTTAACAAAATTGCTGCTTCCTGTAAGATTTCATTTTTTTTAAAGTTATCAAGTCTCAAATTCCGCGACACGCGTTAATTCCAATAGTTACTAAAACCTGACTCTATTTCCAAAAGGGCAAGAAAAACCAATTGCTTTGAAAGGGTTACGATTTACCGGCCACCAGTTTTCCAACAGCTACTTTGTTTCATTTTCCCTTATTTAATACAACAGCACACTGAGATGATATAAAAACGCGCAATAACTTCTAGGGCTTAGAAGTCAACACATCAGCGGTCCACAGCAAGCCTGACAAATAATACCACATGCCGATTTTTATCCAGACCGATTGTATTTGGGGGAGTGGGAATAAGAGTTCAACTCTACACTCATCTCTCTCTAAAAGCATGAGTTTTACTCTTTCTTTCCACTACGGGATTATCACAAACGACCCCTAAGATACCGCTCTGACAGGGTGCGCTAGTAGTGTCAGCCAAGCTGAGGCGGATTCGTGCAAAAGATGTCACTCAAAGGCAGGTACAAGTATGGTCCTGGCGAGTTATTTCGAGTTTTCTTTGCACCAGTAACCTTAGGCTGCTTCTCAGTGACTTGAGTCTAAAAGTCAGAACACCGGCAAGCCGCCCCCCCGCCCCGGGTCAATCAAACTGCGAAAGCAACCTTTGGGGCCATGGGGAAAACGAGGCACCCTAAATCTTGGTGGCTCGTTCCGGGCAGAGAGGCGACCACAGGGCGTGGAAGGCTGTGCCGCCCCGGGGCCTCCCGAAGATTCCCGGCTGCCTCCTGGAGCAGCCAGGGCCCCATCTGCACCGCCGGCTCGCCCCGCGGTCCAGCCCCGAGGTTAACCCCTTCGCGCCCCCCACGCCCTCTCCAGGCCGGCCCGGGCGACCCCTCTCCGCCGCCCCTCTGAAGTGGGGCCTGGTGGACTCTGGCGCGGGGCGGGCCGGGCTGCAGGCGACGGAGGCGCGGAGGCGGCGGGAGGCTCGGGGCCTAGTCCCGGGCAGCGTGTCCCGGCGCCCTCCCCCACTCCCACACGCTCGCTCGGGGCCGGGGTGCGCCCGCCCGCCCGTCCGCCCCGGCGCCCACCCGCCCGCGGCCCGGGGCCCCTTCCCGCCGAGGGCGCCGGCCGGGTGCTACCTGCGGGTTGTGGAGGGCCATGGCGGCCCGTTTCAATGAGCCTCGGCGCTCGTCCGACTCCTCACGCTGCTTCCCCCGCCGCCGCCATCTTCTCGCCCGCACATACACACTCGCATCGGCCGCCGCGCCTGCGCACTGGCCGCGTGCCGCGGGGCGCGGGGAGGCCGGGCGCGCCGAGCGCGCGCTGCGCAGGCGCGGCCGACAGGTGGGCGTGCGCGGCGGGAGTCGGCCCGGGGCGGACCGCGAGCCCGCGGCCCTTAGCGGATGCGGGCCCGCCCACCGCGGACCTGGAGCTCCCGGGGCCGGCTGCGGCGCCGGAGGGGAAAGGACAGTGGACGGAGGTGATAACGCCAAAGCGCCCGGTCGGCCCGGCTTTCTCACCAGCCGGGAGGCCACCTGGATGGTGGGCGGGACTCGGGATGTCCGGAGCCCGGGAGCCGCGGCCTGAAGTCCGCCCGCGCCCCCGAACCCCAAGGTCGTCCTGGGCCGGGGTCGTCCTGGGCTGGGGTCTTCGAAGTGCGCGCTGAATATCTCAGAGTAGTCCCGGTTTATGGAGGTCACATCCGTCCATTCATTAATTTATTCACTTCTCATTCATTCCACAAACACTATCTGAGCGTCTACTCTGTGCCACGCCTTTAGCTAGGCATTGGAGAATATTTTGAAGAAATAAAAATGAAAACGCACCGGTAAAGCGTTTAGGATTGGGGCCTGGCAAATAGTAAGCACTCAGCGTTGACTATCACACGCATACATGCACGCATACAGACAGACGAGCTTTCGGGTCATTGGTTCAAGAAACAGTGAACCCCCTACCTGACCATGCAGTTTATCACCTACTTTGTCCCTTCTAGCTGAGTGATTCGGGCAAGTTAATTCCGTTTCCTAAGTCTTTGCTTTCCTCACCTGTGAATGAGGCTAATAAAATTTCTTAACTCCCAAGATTTCTGTGAGGATCAAATTAGGTGAGTGTGAACGCACCAGCCCTCAATAAACATTAGCTTCTGTGATTCTTATTCATAACCATGATCGCTGTTTTCAAGTGCTCAGCAAACAGACAGAGAGGCTACTATTACCAGACCCCGTGCTGAGCAGAGGGAATCGACAGTAAGATCCATTGCCACATTCCATAAGGCAGAGGGCCTGGTCTTTGCAACAATGGGATGCCATGAAAAATATAAGAAGGGGAAGGGATTGTCTAAAATAAAAGAGCTAAACGGATACAAACTACTATATATAAAATAGATAAAAAACAAGGTCCTACTGTATAGCACAGGGAACTATATTCAATAGCCTGCGATAAACCACAATGGAAAAGAATATGAAAAAGAACATATATACGTATAACTGAATCACTTCTCTGTACAGCAGAAGTTAACACATTTTAAATCAACTATACTTCAACACAAAATTCTAAAAATAAAATAAGAGATTAAAAAAAATACTTAACCGAATACAGTGCGTGAATCTTGATTGGATACTGGTGTTTTTTAACCTGGTAAATATTTTTTGACAGTTGGAGAAAGTTGCGTATGGCTTGGATGTAGATGATGTTAGTGAATTATTGGTAACTTCCATAATATAATAATGATATTACGCTCATGTGAGAGAATGTTCTTTTGTTAGGATATGCATCTGAAGAATTTAGGGATGAATGTCATAATACCTGAGCTATTTTTTAATGGTGCAACAAAAAATAAAATTATAGGGGCTTCCCTGGTGGCGCAGTGGTTGAGAGTCCGCCTGCCGATGCAGGGGACGCGGGTTCATGCCCCGGTCCGGGAAGATCCCACATGCCGCGGAGCGGCTGGGCCCGTGAGCCATGGCCGCTGAGCCTGCGCGTCCGGAGCCTATGCTCCGCAACGGGAGAGGCCACGGCAGTAAGAGGCCCACGTACTGCAAAAAAACCCAAAAAAACAAACAAACAAAAAAAAATAAAAAATAAAATAAAATTATATAAGCACACACAAATAGACATAGAGGGAGAGAAAGTAAATAATGCAAAATGTTAACAGTTGTTGGATCTAAGTGGTACCATCAACTTTTCTGTATGCTTGAAAAAAAATTTTAACAAAAAGCTTGGGAACGGAATTCCCTGGCAGCCCAGTGGTTAGGACTCCGTGCTCTCACTGCGGTGGCCCGGGTTCAATCCCCAGTCAGGGCAATATGATCCCACAAGCCCCGTGGCTCGGCCAAAAAAAAAAAAAAAAAGCTAGGGAAACAATACAATACTGTATCCATGCTGTGGTTAAAACCACAGAAAAATTCTGCCTACATATAGAGAAAGACAGGGAGGGATATGAAAACATTGGTGACATAATGGTTGATATATGATTTTCATCATAACGGTTCTTGAACAAAAAATCAAAATTATGGGACTTCCCTGGTGGCACAGTGGTTAAGAATCTGCCTGCCAAAAAAGGGGATACGGGTTTGAGCCCTGGTCCAGGAAGATCCCACAGAGCAACTAAGCCCACGTGCCACAGCTAGTGAACCCGCGCACCTAGAGCCTGTGCTCCGCAATGAGAGAAGCCACCACAATGAGAAGCCCGCGCACCAAAACAAAGAGTAGCCCCCGCGCGCAGCAACAAACACCCAACTCAGCCAAAAAAAAAAAAAAATCAAAATTATGATCAATGATACTCAGTTCTAATTTTCAAATCACTTACAGAGATATTACCACAAGTTTTTTTGTAATGTTGACACTATTGGGGTGTTTTGGGGGGTGGGTTTTTTTTTTTGGTTGTTTGTTTTTTTGGGTTTTTTTTGGCCGCCCTGGGTAGCTTGCAGGATGTTAGTTCCCCAACCAGGGATCAGACTCATGGCGTGCCCCCTACAGTGGAGTCCTGGAGTCCTCTCACCACCGGACTGCCAGGGATTACCAACAGTATGTTTTATGTTTGTTTGTTTTTAATGGTGGTACCACATAATTTCAATACCAGGAGATAAATGTGAAAAGGAAAATATGAACAAACACTCTGGGCCCTGCAGTCCTTAGCAAACCTCATACTTGCAATTAGAGACAAGGGAGGAGCCCAGAGTCAAGACAGGCCAGAAGTAAAATGCTGAGTCCCCCACTCACTGGGTTGCGTGAATTTCAGCAGGTTACTTAAACTTTCTATGACTCTTTTGTAAAAGGAGGTGTGGTAGGCAGAAAAATCTCATCCCAAAAATGTTCACTTCCTAATCTCCAGAACCCGTGCAGATGCTGGGAAAGGGAGAGAGGAGTATTTTCCTGAAAAGTATAGTCCTCATAAGGAATGGCCTTTTTTAAGAAAAAAAGAAAAAAAAGGGGATGACCTTTTTTGGTAATTATGGACATTTTTCTCTGTTGCTCTGTGAAAAGCAGACAAATTTCTTAAAGGAAAACTGGAAAGTGGAATGTGAAATCATCTCTGAATTTTTCGTGGTAAAAGGAACTTTGCAGATGGGATTAAATTGAGGATTTTGAGATGAAGAGATCATTCTGGATTATGTGGGTGGGACCCATATAAACACAAAGATCCTTAAAAAAAAAGGAGCGAGGAAGCCAGAAGGTCAGACAATCAGAGAAGTAACAAGCAGGGGCGGGGGGGGGGGGGGGGGGGTGTGGGGTGGGGGGGTGGATTTCAAGATGCTAAGCAGCTGGCTTTGAACATGAAGGTAGGGTTATGAGCCAGGGAATGCAGGAGGTTCTAGAAGTTAGAAAAGAGACAGACTCACTCCTAAAGCCTCCAGGAGGAACAAAGCCTTGCCTACACCTTGATTTTAGCCCAGTGAGTCTTCTGACCTACAGAACTATAAAATAATAATTTGTAAACCAGTCAATTTGTGGTCATTTGTTACAACAGGAAATTAACATAGGGGATAATACCACCTCCTCTGCAAGCCTGTTGCCAGGAGGAAACAAAGTAACGGATCTAGCACATGGAGTATGCTACCAATCAATAAGTGATAAGGGACTTTTTTTTGCGGTAGGCGGGCCTCTCGCTGTTGTGGCCTCTCCCGTTGCGGAGCACAGGCTCCGGATGCGCAGGCTCAGCGGCCATGGCTCACGGGTCCAGCCGCTCCGCGGCATGTGGGATCTTCCTGGACCGGGGCATGAACCCGTGTCCCCTGCATCGGCAGGCAGACTCTCAACCACTGCGCCACCAGGGAAGCCCTAAGAGATTTTTTATTGTATCCCAGGGAGGCTGTAAGTTTTCTCCAAGGAGGTAACATTTGAGCTAAGCCTTGATGGCTATATCTAGAGGGGGCACCCATATTTCCCCATCTGAACCAATGGATACATGTTCTGACAAGCAGGAGTTAACTCTTGGGCCCAAGGGGTCAGAGTATTTCAGTTAGACCTGTCCTACCTGGAAAATTATTTTCTGAAACTCTGAGAGTATAGAGGAGTACCACTAGCTGTGTGACCTTGGGCAAGTACCTACCTCTCTGGACCTCAGTTTCCTCATCTGTAAAATAGGAGGAATAATACCTTTCAGGAATGTAGTAGAAATGAATATAATGACAAGAACAGGTATGTAAATTGCTTAATAAGACGTTCAGCATAGAACAAGGGCTCGATAAATGATGGAAATTATCATTAGGATTCCCAGACTTTTTGGAAAGGAAGGTGATGTTTGCACAGGCTCAGTGCATTTGACACGATTTATCACCAATGATAAAATTCAAGCTTTCAAACAAAAATTAGAATTTGAGGAAATGTATCCACCATTGTGAGCTGGGCAGCTTCCCAACACTGAAGGACTTTTCTGATGAGATTGGCGGTGATAGTAACAAATGAGATTTTTAAAAAAAAAATATTGACTAATGGAACATTTCAACATCTGGAAGATGTGTATAACTCACTGAATCAATATTTTCCAAATGACCCATGTAGGATGTTATAAAATCATGCATGAATAGAAGATCCATTCAAAGTACAAGGTAGACCAATGGACTTTAATCTAACAGTGTACGAAAAATTCAGAGATGATTTCACATTCCACTTTCCAATTTTCCTTTAAGAAATTTGTCTGCTTTTCACAGAGCAACAGAGAAAAATGTCCATAATTACCAAAAAAGGTCATTCCCTTTTTTTTCTTTTTTTCTTAAAAAAGGCCATTCCTTATGAGGACTATACTTTTCAGGAAAATAGTCCTCTCTCCCTTTCCCAACTGCATGCCCTGTGTGAGGCTGCATTTTCTTCACACTTCAATCAAAGCAATATATCACAACCAACTGAAGTCACAAGCAGGCATGAGAATGCAGCTGACATGAAAAAGCTTTAAAAAAATACAAAATAGGGCTTCCCTGGTGGCACAGTGGTTGAGAGTCCCCCTGCCGATGCACGGGACACGGGTTCAAGCCCTGGTCTGGGAAGATCCCACATGCCGCAGAGCAACGAAGCCTGTGCGCCACGACTACTGAGCTTGCGAGCCACAACTACTGAAGACCGCACTCCGCAACAAGAGAAGCCACGGCAATGAGAAGCCCGCGCACCGCAATGAATAGTAGCTCCTGCTTGCTGCAACTAGAGAAAGCCCATGAGCAGCAACAAAGACCCAAGGCAGCCACACACACACACACAAAAAGATTATTTTACTGAAGTATAGTTGATTTTAAAAGTTGTGTTAATTTCTGCTGTACAGCAAAGTGATCACTTATACATATATATACATTGTTTTTTACATTTCTTTCCTTTATGGTTTGTCACAGGATATTGAATATATTGATATTCCCTATGCTATACAGTAGGATGTTGTTTATCCATCCTATATATAATATAATAGTTTGCATCTGCTAACCCCAAATCCCAACCCATCCTTCCCCTAGCCCCCTCCCTCTTGGCAACCACAGTCTGTTCTCTATGTCTGTGGGTTTGTTTCTATTCTATAGATAAGCTCATTTGTGTCATATTTCAGATTCCACATATCAGTGATATAATATGATATTTGTTTCTCTTTCTAACTTACTTCACTCAGTATGAGAACCTCTAGGTCCATCCATGTTGCTGCAAATGGCATTATTTCATTCAAAAAGACATTTCTGAGACAACCTAGTAGTGTACATAAGGCCTAGAGGAGACTAGAGAATTATTCACCAACAAATGTGTTGGGTGTGCTAGTGGCTTTGAGATTACGCTAGAAAACACTACTTCCTGTTTTAAGGGATATATGCTGAAATATGTACAGGTGAAATTACAGGGTGGATGGGATTTGCTTCAAAAGACGTGAGAAAAGAACAGAAAGGAAAAAGGAATAGATGAAGCAAAAAAGGTGAAAGCTTGAGAACCATTGAGATATGAGGGTGTCTGGTCAGGTGCTCTGAGAAGCAAGAGGGGAAAATGGGAGTGTGCTGGGGGCGGCGGGGAGAGACCTGCACTGGTGCCTGGCTGTCCCCTGGGCAGGAGTGGAGATGGGGAAGGGCTGGGTAAAAGTCCTTGAGCCAAATTTGCCCATCAGAGCAATCCCATTCCCTCGGGAAAGGACCTGCCTAGTAGGTCATACTGCTCTTGCTGCCTGTATGAGTTTCCTAGGGCTGCTGTAACAAATAGATGCTCTGAGGAAGCATCTATTTCAGGCCTCTCTCCACCTTCTGGTGCTGCTGGGGATCCTCGGCTTAGAGCGTCAGCGCTCCAATCTCTGCTTCCATTGTCACACGGTCTTCTTCCCTCTGTGTCACTTAATAAAACCAACTCTGGGGCTTCCCTGGTGGCGCAGCGGTTGAGAGTCCTCCTGTCGTTGCAGGGGACGCGGGTTCGTGCCCCGGTCCGGGAAGATCCCACGTGCTGCGGAGCGGCTGGGCCCGTGAGCCATGGCCTCTGAGCCTGCGTGTCCAGAGCCTGTGCTCCCCAACGGGAGGGGCCGCGCAACAGTGAGAACCCCGCGTACAGCAAAAAAAAAAAAAAAAAAAAAAAAAACCAACTCTGAGGGTTTTTCATCCAGAGTAGAAAGGAAAGGATCCTCAGGTTGTCCCCCTGAGCCCCTAATCACGGCTTGTTCTTCAGCTCATGTTATCTCAAATATGTTAAATCTTTAAACATCAACATCAAATTCAGCCCAGCAACCTGCCCGAGGAGGGAAGGAAGCAGATGGAGGAGGGAACACGGGTTGCTGCCTCTCCTCTCAGCTCCCTGAGTGGTGTGTTCACCCATTTATTTCTTCACCTTCCTTTGCTCTTTTATTCTTGGTGGCAGAACTCGTATAGCTGATGCCTCTTCTTGAGTAAAATACCTACTCACTGCCAGTGCGGTTCCTCCTTTCTCTGCTGGACTTATGTCCTTGTCTCTGCCCTCCCCAGGGTGGGGCACTGTCCCCAGATAACAGAACAGGTGCCACTATCACAAAGGACCTTGGCCGGGGGAAAAGTGCTCAAGAAAAGGAATAAGACAAGGTAAGATGCACCATTGATCTGGGTTGCATTAATTCCGGCCTCAAGTCACTTTGAGCACTCAAAGGAATCATTGATTTTCTGTAACTTAGTTCCTATGTAAGCAGGAAAGGCCAGTGTGTCCTGCCTGCCTCTTGGGTTAGATACTGAGATCAACTGGGACGACGGAAGGCAGCTTGTACCATGTAGATTAATCCATTAACTGCAACACATTCATATTACTAATTAGTTAAAGTGGCGACGTCACTATTTAATACCCTTTCATGTTTCTTTTCTTTTTTTTTTTTTTTTGCGGTACGCGGGCCTCTCACTGCTGTGGCCCCTCCCGTTGCGGAGCACAGGCTCCGGACGCGCAGGCTCAGCAGCCATGGCTCACGGGCCCAGCCGCTCCGCGGCAAGTGGGATCTTCCCAGACCCGGGCACGATCCCGTGTCCCCTGTATCGGCAGGCGGACTCTCAACCACTGCGCCACCAGGGAAGCCCCCTTTCATGTTTCTTGATTCAGTCACTCCTACAAACCCTTCCCTTTCCCATTCATCAAAGAATTCCTTATTTTTCATTGATTTTCACCTAACATTTTTTATTTTCTTGCCAGACAGACAGCTGGGGGTGGGAAGAAATAGTGTAGCATTCTTTCAAGCTCCTTTAGCCTATGAAAATAAGTATCTTTTCTACTCTCAAGTGAAGATTGATTACTGTAACAAAATCAAGAGATATGAAAGAAAAAAAATAATCCATGACTCCAGCACTCTAGCACAAGCCCTGTGATTGTTTGATTTTTTTTTCCCCCATGAGCTTGTTATTAGCATGGATGTGATTGGAATCTACAACACGGGCTTTGGTGTCCCAGAGGTCCAAGTTCAGTTTCCAGCTCTTGCCAGTCAGCAGGGGGTGAGCTGTGGGCACGTCCACTGCAGGAAGCCTCGGTTTCCTCCTTTGATGCCTTTTTTGAAGTGTGGTCGTCAGGATTAAATGAGATCGTATAGGGCTTCCCTGGTGGCGCAGTGGTTGGGAGTCCGCCTGCTCGATGCAGGGGACGCGGGTTCGTGCCCCGGTCCGGGAAGATCCCACATGCCGCGGAGCGGCTGGGCCCGTGAGCCGTGGCCGCTGAGCCTGCGCATCCGGAGCCTGTGCTCCGCAACGGGAGAGGCCACAACAGTGAGAGGCCCGCCTACCGCAAAAAAAAAAAAAAAAAAAAGAGTCTGTCTCCAAAATCTGGACTTTGCTACCATGTTTGTGCTGTTATGTTAGAACTTCTTGAGGAGTTTTTGCTTTTGCTTCTATTTATAGTTTTAAACTACTGACACTGGGACCCAATCACAGACCAATTCAATCAAAATCTCTGGGTGTGTTTAATGAACACCCCATCCCCCCAGGTGTTTTTTGTTTTTTTTTTTGGCCTTATCGTGTCGTCGTTGCTGCGCGTGGGCTTTCTCTAGTTGCGGCGAGCAGGGGCTACTCTTCATTGCAGTGCACGGGCGTCTCATGCGGTGGCTTCTCTTGTTGCGGAGCACGGGCTCTAGGTGCCTGGGCTTCAGTGGTTGTGGCGCACAGGCTCCGTAGTTGTGGCTCACGGGCTATAGAGCACAGGCTCAGTAGTTGTGGCGCACGGGCTTAGTTGCTCCATGGCATGTGGGATCTTCCCGGACCAGGGCTCAAACCTGTGTCCCCTGCACTGGCAAGCGGATTCTTAACCACTGGGCCACCAGGGAAGTCCCCCTCCCCCCAGGTGTTTTAACACGCAGCCTGGACAGAGAACTACCGTGAGGCTCTCTGGCCTGGCTATGGCCATACTGGGTTGCCTTCCCAGTCGCAACGTGGTCTCCCACTGCTCCATAGCTTAGCAGTGCCCTTCCCTCTGTCTAAAACACCTTTCCCTAATCCCTCCAGTCTAACCTGGCAGACTCCTAGTTTATTCATCTTGCAAGCCCCAGCACAAGCGCGATTGGAAACCACACAAGCTTCGGATTTGGATGGACTTGGGTCACCATCTCTGTCACTTATTAGCTGTGTAAACTTGGGTGACGTACTCAGCTTTTCCAAGCCTCAGCGTCTTCTTCTGGGAAATGGAGCTAATGCCGGTAGGAAGAATGTGGAGCTGCTTGTGATGGGGAGCAGATTAGGAAGGTCAAGCATTTGGCACAGTGCTGGCTCCTTAGCAGGGACTCAATAATAAATAAAAGGTATTATTATTTGTTGTTGTTGTTGTCATTGTTGTTGTAGGCACAGTAGAAAAAGCAGTAGTAGTAGCAGACTACAGTAGTCGTCTGTGGTAACAGAAGAATTATGCTGGTCTTCCCAGCACCCCACTCCTACTCCAGAATCATCTTGTTCCTTCTGGGGGGCGGGTGGCTCCCACGCTCCCCTACCCCAGGGTCAGGCCCTGATCTGGACCCAGCTAATCAGAGGATGATTCTCATCAACTGAGCTCAGTGTTTGGCTCCTAGAGGGCACCTGACCCAAGCTGGGTCCATCGAACTGCTCCCAGGATATATCAGAGCCCGTGAGACAAAGACAAGCACTGTAATGGGGCCACACGCTGAATGCCAGGCTTCTAGTGGGTGGGCAACTTGTGGTCATGTGAGAATCCCCTCTTTAGAAGCGAAGCAGGAATTGTATGCAATAAACCTGTAATAAACCATAATGGAAAAGAATATGTATATATGTATAACTGAATCACTTTGCTGTACACCTGAAACTAACACAATATTGTAAACCAACTATACTTAAATTAAAAAAAAGAAAAAAGAAGCCAAGCAGATTTCAGCAGAGACAAGATGGGGAGAGGGAGAGAAAGGCAGAGACAGAGACACAGGTGAGAGAGAGCTGACACTATTTCTTGAGCCCTTGGGTACAGCAGCTGGAAAGTGGAGACAACTCAGATTTCCACATGAACTGAGACCCCCACCCCCCTCAAACTTTTGCTACTTTGGACTGGAACTTAGTCACGTACCACCAAATGAGTGCCATAAATACATTATTGTTGTCGGTGTGCAAGTGTCATTTTCCAAAAGTTAAAACATGACATGCAAATATAATAGTGAGCCCACGTCAGAGGTTCGCTTAGCTCAGGAAAAGCAGCAGGGTCGGGGGTGGGTTCAAGGGAGAACACAAGACACTGAGTCTGTATAGTTAATGAGAGAAAGAATGCTGGAATGAAATGATAAAGTCCAACGCAGAAAGGTTAATGCCCTGCAAGGCGATAAAATGGTAGCATTTGGGGCTATCTTTTCTTGCAGAAGTAAATCAGTTTCATGTCTGTGGGACAAAAGTCATTTGTAACTTACTAATACTCCTACAAGTTAACATCTAAATTGACAGAGTGTAGGTCCTAATGATAAATAATAAGTCAAACAAAATGACCATTCCTTGGAGAGGCAAACACCGGTCAGATAAGGCCCACTGCTTGTTTATGTAAATAAAGTTTTATCAGAACACGTTCAAGCCCGTGCATTTACATATCCCCTCTGGCTGCTTTCCTGCCGCAAGAGCAGAGTTGAATAGTTGCAACACAGATCATCTGGCCCAGAAAATCTTTACTACCTGGCTCTTTCCAGGAAAAATTTGCCCTAGAGCTGAGGTTCTTAAAGTGTGGTCCCTGGACCAGTTGCATCAGTCCCAGGGAATTGTTAGAAATGTAATGCTCAGGTTCCACCCAAATTCAGGCCCACCAAATCAGAAATTCCAGGAGCAGGCAGGCCCACAAACTGGGTTGTGACTCCCTCAGGGGGCTCCTGATGCCTTGAGAGTCAGATGACCCTTGGGCAGACTTGAGAACAAAGCTGTGGTAGTCTGCTATAACATCCTGAGGGCGTCCAGGGTTCCAAACTGGGGATAATGTTTCTTTATATGGCACATGGGGAAAAAGAGTGGGAGGTGAGATTGGGGAGCTCGACATATGACAGGTCGTGCCAAGGGAGGAGTTAAGATATCCTGCCAGTGAAAGCTTCTGGTGATCACGTTTTCATTTTAGAAAGACATCTCAGGGATTGGCAGATAAACGGATGGGGTTGGGCTGGGAAGGTGGTGAAGTTGGAGGAGCACAAATAGATAGGAGGACTCGGTGCTAGTTAGGAGTCTGCAGCTGAATCCCAGGCTGGAGACACTTTGTGAACTCCTGGATACAGCCATACCTGAAGCTAGAGAAAATTCATAGACTTCCCAATTAAGCCATCCTGAACAGAATGCTGCAGAGAAGCTGGTTCACAGGGGAAAGAATTGAAAGATATTGATGTAACGGAACTCACCAACTGTTGTGGAAGGTGAGAGAGAGGCAATGTTATCCGAACGGCATACGGATTTCTGTTTTGCTGGGCTGGGTAGATGGGACAGTCTAGGAAATGGAGCAGGAACCTGTGGGGCCGTCCCGGGTATAAGCCCTTTCTGTGTCCTTGTTTCTTGCTTGTAGGAAATAGGCGTCATTCAGCCTCCTTGACCTTCCCTGAGTTCCAGAGGGCAAATCCAAATGGTTGCTAATCAGGGAAGGGAGGGGATGCAGAAACAAAGGAGGAGCGTTCAAGAAACAATAGTGCAGCCATGGGGCAGGGTCCTGGTTCCTCCTCAAGGGATATACATAAACAATTTCTTTCTTTTTTTTTTTTTTTTGGCCTTGCCATGACAGTGAAAGTGCTAAGACCTAACCACCGGATCGCCAGGGAATTCCCCATAACGACGTCTTTGAGTTCTTCTGTGGAACTAAGGCCCCCACCCAGGTGGAGGATGGTAACTTCAGGCCGAGCACAGGATTCCTGAAGCACCGCCCTGTTACCTCACCGCCAACCAATCAGATGAAAGTCACAAGCCCTGCAGCCCTTCCCCCAAAATTTGCCTATGTGAACATCTCACCGAAAACCATTGGTGAGTTTGGGTTTTTCTGAGCACGAGCTAGCCATTCTCCTTGCTTAGCCCTGCAATAAACCTTTCTCTGCTCCAAACTCGGGCATTTCAGTTTGTTTGGCGTCACTGGGTGTCGGGCACACAAACTTGCATTCGGTAACAAAACCTCTCTGGTTGCTCTCATTCTGATGGGAGACAGAAACACAAGCCAGGGGAATGACAGTTCTCCTCTAGAGGCATAGTGCCTTATTTTTTTCTTCGTTTGCATCAACACACCTTTGTGAACAGAGGTTAAGAGCACACCTGTACTGACGATGCAGCATGCTGGCTAACTTTGCCTCACTTCTGAGTTACGCGCTCCAAGGCTTAAATTCCAGCTCTGCCCCCTCAACAAGAGATTTAATTTTTCTGTCTCTGCTTCTTCATCTTTAATCTCGTGATTTACAAGATGCACCTGCATCATGGAAGTGAAGAGACATCAAATCCCAAGGGTTCTGCATGATGCCTGGTCCATGATAAGCATTTCATAAAGGGTAGATGTTACCATGATCATTCTGGGCTCTCCAAACAGACAAACATTTTTTGACTAACTGGCTTGTGACATGGATTGTTTCTTTCCAATTTAAGATGCTTTCTTTTCATGGAAGTTAAAAAAATAATAAAACCATAATTACCATTTGATAGGTAATTACTATGCTGCGCTTGCTCTATGATTAAATAAAAGTGTTTTGCATATAAGATAGTGTTGCTGTTGTTAGCAGTATGGATACATTAGTTATACAATGATTTTGAATTGAACTTCATGAGCAGATTCTGGGGAGGGTAGCCTCCCGGGAGAGGGGGAGGGGCACCCAAGCACCTGTCATCATTACCCCCACTGGGACCATGACCTCAAACAAATGGGATGAAGGGTCAGAGGCAGGAGATTGAGGCTCCATCCTACTTGTGAGATGCCAGTTTGTTTTAATTCTTTCCAATTATGAAGGCAATACAAGCTCAAAGTGTTAAAGAGAGTAAAGAAAAGTAGAAAGAAGAAAAACTCATTTCTCTTCAAAGACAAACACTGTTGGCTTCTTGAGGTATCACTTTCTTTTTTTTTTTAATAAATTTATTTATTTTTGGCTGTGTTGGGTCTTCCTTGCTGTGCACGGGCTTTCTCTAGTTGCGGCGAGTGGGGGCTACTCTTCATTGCGGTGCACGGGCTTCTCATTGCGGTGGCTTCTCTTGTGGGGGAGCATGGGCTCTAGAGCGCAGGCTCAGTAGTTGCGGCACACAGGCTTAGTTGCTCCGCGGCATGTGGGATCTTCCTGGACCAAGGCTCGAACCTGTGTCCCCTGCATTGGCAGGAGGATTCTTAATCTCTGCGCCACAAGGGAAGCCCTACTCATTTATTTTATAACAGCTTTATTGAGATATACTTGACATACCATAAAATCCACACATTTAAAGTTTTCCACCAGGTAGAAGTCAGAGCTTAAAGTCTAATGGGGACCGTTCCGTGTCCCTAGGTGGAAACATTAACTCCTCTGAGAACTTGGACCTCTAGACCCACAGAGCCAAAAGTTGGAGGGATGAGAAGCACACCTCTTACAGGGTCGCTGGGAGTGGTACTGACCAGGACCAAATCTTCTTCTCTGTCCCTTGCTTCCAGGACCAATGTATTCTCCCTTTTGGGGACACATCATACTCTATTGGTAGTTAAGTTGGGGAGTAGATTGCATTTGGGGAGATAGTATGCCAAACTCTCAGGGAATCATCTCTAAGCTGGCGCCTTGACTGTGCTTTCAAAAGATCTTTCTGTCATGTTATCATGCTGGAAGCTTCTGGTATAGGTGATAGAACCAGGAATCCCATGGCTCTACGCTCCCCTCCTTACCTCCTTTCCTGTAAAATGCGTCTTCTGGTTCAAGGGGATGTTATGTTGGATTCCATGTCAGCAGATCAAGCATTCTGTATGCCATCAGGTAGTGACGCTAGCAGAGATCCTTTGGACAGAAAAAAATACCTGGATTACCATTAATTCCGGTCTAGATGAATTGCTGAGCCTTCCAGGGTAGAAGGGGTCCGATGTAACCAACTGGTCGCCAAGCGGTAGGTGGGTCTCCTTGAGGGATGGTACCATATGTGGGGCTTGACACTGGTCTACGTTAGTGGCAGTGGTAACAGCTAGATGAGCCTTGGTAAATGGAGCCCATGCACAGCCTTCAACCCTGTTGCCATGGCTACTCTGGTCATATGCCTGTTGTGTCAGCACCGGGGTGGCCTCTTCCATGGTGAATGTTCTCTAGTGAACATTGCATGTGATACAAAAACCTACACGCTTGGTTTTAGTCCTCTTTTTCTTCCAGGTCTCTGACCAACCAGTGAAGCTATTTATCACTGGCCGTGAATCTATATACATTCTTATCTCAGGTTACTTCTCTTTCCCCGTAAAGTGGGTGACCAGCTGCGTGGGCAAAAGTCTGCTCTTGGAAGGAGTTCCCCTTGCTGAATTCTTTCAGAGTCTGGCTCATGTAGTGAGTTCCTTGAGTCTGTTCTTTCACGGGTGCCGTGCTAGTCAGGGTTCTCCAGAGAAACAGAAAGAATGGGATGTGTATGTATATATAGAGAGAGACATTTATTTTAAGGAGTTGGCTCACACAATTACGGAGGCTGGCAAGTCCAAAATCTGCAGGGTTAGCCAGCAGGCTGGAGACCCTGGGAAGAGCCAGGGCTGTAGTTCAAGTCTGAAGGCCGTCTGCTGGCAGAATTCCCGCTTTTGCTCTGGGGAGGTTGGTCTCTGTGCTATTAAGGCCTTCACCTGGTTGGATGAGGCCCACCCACGTAACAGAGGGCATTCTGCTCTACTCAAAGTCCACTGATTTAAACGTTAATCTCACCCAAAAAACACCTTCACAGGAACACTGAGAGTCATGTTTGACTAAATATCTGGGCACTGGGGCCCAGCCAAGTTGACACATAATATTAACCATCACAGATGCATTAACCAGATCAAGATTCTACATACGCAAAATTAAAAGCCAGACCTTAAAACACAGTAACCGCATCAAGCCAATGTCCTCCGTGGGGAATCCTGAAAAATCAGCTGACCATCTTCTCTGACATCTTTGTGGCATCTTTCCAAGCGGGTGATGGGACAATCGCTGAATCTTTGACTGTCACAATTGATGGGACACAGAAATCTTTTAGCTTCCTATTCCCCAAGAGGTGTTATGATGACATAAAGTCTCTAAAGCTATTAACAGAGGAAAAAGCAGGGAAGGGGCCGGGGGCAAACAAGCTCGGGAAATCCTGGGTTAACTATAGTCAGGTAAGTACCTTTTTTTTTTTTTTCCGGCTGCGCGGCTTGTGGGATCTTAGTACCCCAACCATGGATCGAACCCATGCCCTCAGCAGTGAAAGTGTGGAGTCCAAACCACTGGATCGCCAGGGAATTCCCAAGGTAGATGTCTTTAATGGGATTGTCAGAGGCTGTAATATACAAATGTGCAGCCTGATGTGAACCTCCAAGAGCGGGACCTCACTTCCACAGTCCCCCACGTATTTCCTGACCAGAGCTCCTTCAGGCAGCTGTTTAGGGGACAAGGGTGATGCAGGTCACACACTGAGGGACATCTCATCCCACAGTGTAAGGAGCTGAGATTTAAGAGATAAAACGTCTTGTCCAGGTGGCACGTGACAGAGTCAAAGTTAAAACCCACATTCCTGGCACTTCCCCGCTGGTCCAGTGGTTAAGGCTCTGCCTTCCAATGCAGGCGGCATGGGTTCGATCCCTGGTCAGGGAACTAAGATCCCACATGCTGTGGGTGTGGCCAAAATCTTAAAAAAAAAAAAACAACCCCACAAAATACCCCACCTTCGTGATGCACAGCCCCGTGCTCCATCCATGTCACAGAGGTGGGATCTAGTCCCCATTCTGAAAGGAGACACCAAGCACAGCCTTCTTCGAGGCTAATTAGTTACAAAGATCAGACTGGAATCCTGGTCTCTTGAATTTCAGCCTGGAACAAAAAAAGAAAGCCCACAGCATTGGGGCACTTAGAAGTTCAGAACTGCGTACAGGAGTGATATATTTTTAGCGCCTTTAGGTGACCCCTGAGAAGATGAATCATCACTGCTGTGGCATGCCCGGTGATATGATTCCATTGGGCCAAGCATGAAGTCCCAGAGCCAGCGGATGCTGGAGACCATTCAAAGGGTTGGGCCACACCCCGGGGCTTCCTGCCTCCTCCCCTCCCCCCCATCAACAGGAAGTCCATAGATGAGGTTCACTTTCCCTGGGATGCAGCAGGTGTGTGGCCCCTGCAGGGGTTTGCTCCAAGACCGAGCCAGCCTTCTCAAGCTCAAAGCTTCAGCTACCCCTGGGCTGGGTTGGATTTAACCAGAGAGAAGCCCCATGGTTCAGGTTTGGCCAGTGCAAACCAGGCACAGCTGTCGGAGATCTGTCCGACTCACAGCTCGGGAAAGCCTTTGGGTGCAGAAAGGACACAACCCTCTAGAGAGCAGCGATTCTCAACCGAGCATGCATGAGACTCTCCAGGCGGGCTTGTGAAAAACACACGTCGCTGGGGCCCACCCCAGGAGGGGCTGAGTCAGCTGATCTGGGGCGGGGCCTGAGAATATGCATTCCCAAACTCCCTGGGATGCAGGTGCTGCTGTTCCAGGGACCGTTGTTGGAGGACCCCTGCTCTAGGGCGCCTTCTGAAGGATGCCACGAGGTCTGCACACACAGAATTGCTCCCTGGTGGGCCTGAAATCAACACTACCTCTATGCTTACCATTTTATCCCCAATTTTAGAACCCAATTAGGGAGGTTTCTGTGCGGGCGCTCAACCTGTAGCTATCTGGGAGACTAACACAGGAAACTCAGAGAACGGGGTGAATTACCACTCTCGTATTTTAAACACATTTAATGAGATGTAATTCACATATCATACAATGCAAAGACTTTTCATATAGTCACAGATGTGTGCAACTACAACCATTGTCAATCTTAGGGCATTTTCATCACCACGGAAAGAAACCCATACCCTTTAGCTCCTGTACCCCTATCCTGTCTCATCCCTGCCCCAGCCCTAAGCAACTACTAATCTACTTTCTGTTTCTAAATTTGCCTGTCTGGCCACTGCATATAAACAGAATTCTACAATACGCTGTCCTTTGTGCCTGGCTTCTTCAGCTTAACATAATGTTTTCAAGGTTCATCCACATCATCACGTCAGCGCTTCGTTCCTGTTCAGGGCCAAGTAATATTCCATCATCTTGCTAGACCACATTTTGTTTATCCATTCACCCATTGTCAGGCTTTAATTTTTGCAGTGAATAGTTGATTGGTTATTTGTTTAAATTCATAGAACTCTACACACACACAGAGTACATTTTACTGCAGGTTATTTTTAGAAAAGGACATAGGCGGCTTCTACCTCTTATCTCTTAGAAGAGGGCTGCCTTGAGCCAGCAGGCGGGAACTCCTCAGCCTTCTCTGAGACCACTCTGTGGGAAAGGCCAGGGGTGCAGTTATAGGTGCCAGGTGAAGCCAGCCTTCCCCTCCAAAGCAACCACACGAGTGAGGTTGTAATACCGAGGGACCCCGGCTAGAGCCATGTGGAACAGTAGTATCTCCTAGTTGAGCCCCACACCAATTCCCGGCCGACAATATTGTAAAATATAATTAAGTTGTTTTGAGCACCAGCAATAGGGAGCTGGGACAGCTGGGGTGTGTTCCCACGGGGGTTTATCGGGGAGTCTCTGCTCTCGGTCCCCATCACTGGAGCGGATGGCGGTGATGGCAGAGGCCTCCTGATGGGTTTCCGCTGCTCAGATGCTCTGCGATTTGCCCCCAGCTCTCTCTCGTTCAGCGCCTTTTTTTTTTTGCCGTACGCGGGCCTCTCACTGCTGTGGCCTCTCCCGTTGCAGAGCACAGGCTCCAGATGCGCAGGCTCAGCGGCCATGGCTCACAGGCCCAGCTGCTCCGCGGCATGTGGTATCTTCCCGGACCGGGGCACGAACCCGCGTCCCCTGCATCGGCAGGCGGACTCTCAACCACTGCGCCACCAGGGAAGCCCTTGTTCAGCGCCTTTTGTTCCCCTGACCTGCCATGTGAATTCCCCGTGCAGAGTTTGAAAAAAAAAAGCTTTGCTGAGATATAACTCACACACATAACATCTGCCCATCTAAGGGTACGGTTCGATGGGTTTCAGTGCGTTCTGCGGCTATCCCTACCTGACCTGGGTTTGTTGGTCTGTTTCTCCCACTGGGATGTAAGTCCTTGGGGAGGACGTCTTGCTGTCTGTTCACCACCGTATCCCCCCCTCACCCCCCTCGGTGCCTGCCTGGCACAAAGCGGACACCTAGTGACCATGTGGCAGCTTTGTGAGAACAGTCAGGGCTGTCAAGCTCCATGGAGGACGTAGGTGGGTCCTTGGGACAATGGCCTTGGCCTCAGCCGACCTGTGGTGTGGACCTCTTCTGTAGGTGGATCTAAAGAGATGGGCTTGGGTCCTCAGTCTCCCCTCCTCCAGCCCCCTG
Organism: Lagenorhynchus albirostris; assembly: GCF_949774975.1. NCBI lineage: Eukaryota > Metazoa > Chordata > Mammalia > Artiodactyla > Delphinidae > Lagenorhynchus > Lagenorhynchus albirostris. The sequence goes on along the minus strand of NC_083113.1, from coordinate 56,370,454 downwards.
CAGACTTGCCTGTCCTGCACCCACTGCCTCTCTGCTAATTCTGCGTTAGGGACAGCATCTGTGCCCGTGGTTGAGTGAAAGCTAACGGTTTCCCTCGTTAGCCCCTCAGCTCACATATTTGCATCCCAGCACGGCCTTCTGGGGACATAATATCCCAAGCAGGAAACTTACATGGTGATCATTTTCAGGTAGTTGAAAGAGCTGGGTCTGAGCTGGCAGACTCGGGTTAAAATCCAGCTGCAGATGTAGCAGGCGCCTCTGGGATCCGACACAGACCCTCTGCCGTCCTCTGATTCCATTACAGGGTGGGCCCCGCTGGCCTCAAGCTGACAGCATCCCCCTCCGTCACACACGGTGCTTCTTTCTGCCCCAAGTCCTCCCAGACACTGAAGAGCGAGCTCGGTGAGCAGAGCAGCCCCAGAGTGGAGGTGGTTAGGGCCTCTGGGAGCTTCCGCCCCCCTTCCTCAGGCAGAGGATGTGTGGCAACACACGGGCTCCTGTGGGATTTTCCAATTCATTGATACCCACCCGCCCCCCCTTCCCGCCGAGAGATGCCATCTCTGTCGCCCCCGCCACCTCCAACCTGTGGGGCCTTGTGATGCCCTCAGGCAGCAGGATGGCAGCCACTTGGCCGCTGCCAGTCGCACTTGGCACACACTTTCTGGGAGACTCTGGCTGCCAGGTAAGAAATGTGGTAGGGCCAGCACCTGGAGGGACCAGAGAGAGAGAGACCCGTGGGATGGGGCAGGGGCAGGGGGAGCAGAGCAGAGGGAAAGGAAGGAGGGGGAGGGGCAGTGAGACTCCAGGAGCCGCCACCTGGCCGGGACGGTGTGAGACCCAGGTGAGCGCTGCTTACCTGAGCCCAGGCAGCCCTCAGATTTGTCAGCAAAAATAACTGATGCTATGGCTTTAAGCCACGGCGTGGCGGCGGGGTGGGGGTGGGGGGCTCCTACTCAGCCGTAGGTAAAGCACCTGATGAGCAGCCTTTCCTCCTTCCTGGTCTCGCTGGGCTTCCTGGGAACATGAGGACCAAGCCCTCACCTAAGGCTCTCTGTCCAAGAAGACCCAAACCAAGACGAGTGCGGACCCGCTGGGGAGGTAAGGCAATTGCACTTGGGTAAGATAATTAGCTCGAGCTCTGGGTGCTTCATCCGGAAAAGGGGAGGAGCATCGTTTCTAACCTAAGTTTCTTCTGGAAATGAGAGAATCCAGGCGAATTTAGCATCTGGTAGCCGGTGTCCCATTTGGGGCAGCTCACAGGCGAATTCGAATCCAGTTTCCAGGTGCGATGTGCATGGCAGGTACTTCCCACCATCCTCCCAAAGCTGAATTGCCAAACGCTGCGGGAAGAAACGCCCGAGGCCGTGACTGGGCTTGTCTGCTTGCCGGTGGCGGTGCAGGGGAGCCGTCTTCCCCTTCCTGGGCCCCAAGGGCAGTCAAGGGACTCTGTTCTTATAGAAATGTTATTGTATCTTTCTGATAAACATAACCCATTCCTTGTCTGTTTTTCTTTTCCTATCAAATTACCCCAACTGACACAAATTGAAGCAAATAGTTTCAGTTCCGGTCACAGGACTTGGGGCTGCAGTCAAGGATCTGAATGAAATTCCTGGTAAAATACAGTCATTAGAAGCACAGTGAGAGCAGAATGGAAACGTCCCAGCCTGCTGCCACACTGAAAGGCAGTCTGGTTAATTTCCAAATTATATTTGGGCTCAACATGCAAGGGGTTCTTTTTCATTTAGGCAGAGAAAATAGGACTGAAGATTATTACAATAACCACACAAGACCAAGGGATATAATTATAAAATAAGCCAGACCCTAGCAGGCAAATCATGTTTAATGTGTTCTGAGAATCGAATATTCTTTATGGAATTAAAAACAGAGGGGGGGGGAAATCAACGTGCAGAAAATTAATTAAAGAAGAGGTAAGACACAGAAAAGCTTTGGGTGTCATACAACTACAAATACAAAAGCAACAAATTTAAAAAAAGAGCACACACGTAATTACAGATTTCGGTAACTTGAGTAACCAGAACATACCCAGTGAATTATCAATACTTAATCATCAAAGATCTTACTCATTTTGCAAGGGGGCCGGTAGTGATGATGGATTTCAGTTGGTCCAAAGGACCTTTCCTTCCGTCGCAAGCAAACCTGTAAGGACGGCTCAAGTAACTCTGAAAAGTGGAGTTCCTTTTCTCAAAGAAAACTGACACGGGAGGGTTCTTCTCCTCCGTCCCCCTCTACCACCAAAATTTGTACATTCATTCAACTCTTTTAACTAAGGCAACCAAAAGACAATTTCTTGAGACCCCCAAACACCCTGCGAAGCCACAAATTCTACCCATGTAAAAAGGGGGAAAAAAAAAAGAAATGAACGACCTCCAAAACTAAGGGCAGTCACTCTGCAAAGTGCAGGATGGTTCACTGTTAACAGCTTTTGTGGATTTCATGTTAAAATGTCTCTTTAAAAGGAGGCGTGCACGGGAGTGAATCAAGACCCAGCCATGCCCTGGGTTGAGGAACGACCTGTACTGGACAGGTGATATATGGATCAGCCCTCAGGTATCTTTTCAGCTCTGCACACTGCTGAGGTAGGACCTTTGGAAGAAATGCACATCTCAGGGCGTTAAGAGTGTCCCCATCATAAAGCACTGCCCTTCTGCTCAGCTGGGGGGCCCAAGACAGTCACACTCCCGGGCCACGTGTGCCCTTACACAATTCAAGAGTTTGTACCAGATCGCAGCCACGGAGGAGAGTCACAGCCACAGGAGGTGGGCGAGACCTTGGCACTGACCTGGGGACGCCTGCTGTCTAGCGCAAGCTCGAGGGGTGGGGGGAGGTGGAGAACCCCGGCAGGCAACTACAAAAGGTTATTAGCAAATGGTATCAAAAAGTATCAAAACATTTCAAAAAACTTTAAAAACTGCCAGGCTTGGCGGACACACAGGGCAGGCTCTCTAAGCACCCGGAGGGCTGCCCTACATTTCAGAGGTTTATCCTGGAGACGGGGCCTCCGCCCCCTTTCCCGCTGAAGATGCTCAGAATCTCCAGAGAGACAGCAAGGATGTCCACGCCACACGGAACTGCCCCTCCAGGTCTGGGACCAGTGGTCTGAGATTCTAGCCAAAAGTTCCGAGGGCCAAAAGCTAAGTGGCTGGCAGAGCCACGTGCCACGGAGGACCAGGGTAAGAGGCGGAGGCTGCTACGTCTACAAGGGCGTTGGGGTGGCAGGGTGCCGTCCTTTCCCTTCCCCCATGGCTGCAAATCACCCAAAGGCCACTCCTGGCTTAGGGGCCAGGCACTTTGAGCCACAGGTGAACTCACCTGAACCCAGAGTGGGACCTGGGAGGGACTCCACTTCCCTTTGGCATTTGGGTTCCCATCCCAAATCGAACATCCTTTACGGTTGGCTTCTGGGGTTCCTATCATTCAGGTCAACTTATATCATTCAGGGTCAAGGGGAGGGGCGTTCAGAATATAAATACACACATGAGGTTTTCTGCTTAGGTCAAGATCTAGAAGGAGTCCTACCTGGTACTCTAGATTTCTAAAGCAGCAGGATGTTGAAAATACGAATTGAGCCGTACACGCAAGCAGGTGCTGAGCTAATCTCTGTGTATTTTAAACAGCAGAGAGACCACTGTAAGGAACGAGGATTCTTCAGCTTTTCTACTCTGCTTAAGCAAACAGGGTTCCAATTTGGGTGAGGATCAAACTCAAAAGCTACCACTAATATGAAGTTAAAACTCTAGTTCTTTAAAAGAAAAAAATCAGAACCTCAATAAAAGCCCACCAGGCTCATTCTGAAAGATCAAAGTAAGATTATCCAAGCATCGTCAAAGTTCTAGCAGAACAGCTCGGAGCGCTGAGTCTGACAAAATCATGGCAAAAGTTGCAGTTTCTGTCTCAACGTGGCAGCCAGGAGAACCCAAGCCTGCATCACCATGGTTTGAAATCACACTATCGTGATTTTGCCGTTCTAATGCCCACCTGCATAAGTACCCCAAGCTCTGCCCACCTGGGTTATAAACCATTTTCTTCCGATCTTAGCTGCACCGCACGGCACGGTGATGTCCATCTTTAAACCACAGACAGCAGAGACCTGCCACAGTCCCACCACTGTGCTCTCCCTCATCCAGGCAGGCGCAGCTCACGGGTCAGGACCCTCCGCTCCACGGACGTCAGTGAGCTCGAAAGCCTTTGTTAGCGCAGTGGAGCCACTGCCAATGATCTGAAGTTGGTCTCCAAAAGGAAACTTCCTCGTCAACCCTACCTTTCAAGGAACACTCACCGCCTCAATCGTATTAGATTCCAAGGCATGTAAATCACAAACATCCTTCACAGTGGCAAGGGAGACATCACAGAATAGTCGGTGCAGGACATGGTATGTTAACCTGCAAGGCACAAGAAAGTCAGAGTAGAGGCCAGCACTGCACCCTTATCCTGGGACACGTCCTGGAAGTCAAAAACACAACGGCTGGCTTAGGCTAAAAATTCGTGCCTGTCTGCTTCCTAAGGTCAAGGCCTTCCCCGCTCCCCAAAGCACGCACGGCCTTTCCATGTGCCCAGCCCGACCTGCCCCTGGATTCTGACTGAACGACCACCTCTCTGCTCATGACCTGGGCTGAAGTGGGGAGAACAGACCACAGGTTCTGTGCCTTCTAAAGGGTCTTCAAATAATGAAACCTTTCCTGGAACAGGAAGGGGGTAAGCTTATCCCAAAATTGGCAGTAGTTCTGCAAAACATGTTTCGAGGAGGGCTGGACTAGGTTTGAGGTAAAAGAAGGGTTTCGGGCTCAATGAAGTTTGGAAATGCTGGGTTGATGGAGGGTTAGCAGTTAATGCAGGACTCCTCAGAGCCTTTAATACACCTAAATGTTGTTTTAAAGAGCTCCAGGAAGATGGACAGTTTTTTGGTTTGACTGTTTGTATGCCTTGCAGAACCTCTCAAGAGTCTGGAAGCCTTTAGCGACTTCCATAGGCAGGGAACCAGCTAAATATGCAGACAGGTCGCCCGTCTCACGAGAGGGGGCAATCGTTCGGGTACCGAAGCTTTCAACTCCCAAGTGGCTCTCAGCTCTCCCGGTTGCTAGAGAGAGAGGCCGATCAAAATCACAGTAAACCTTTGAGAGAAAGGAAAGGAAGTGTAGTGGAGACAAAAAAGGGAAAAAGAAGTTAACTGAGATTCTCATTCTAACAGCAGTGTTAACGATACATCTGGAAGTGCTCTCGTCTCTGCAGTCAGATCTGCGCCTCAGTATAGATCACTAAGGCCTCCCTTGTCTCGTGATTAAAACCCACCCCATGCCCGTCGTCCTGGTGTGACACAGCGGCTTGGGCACGAGTCTCAAACTCTCCTTAAACGGCACACGCTACTGTTGTGAGTTCCGGTAACTGCAGGAACCGGGCCGGGCCGGTCACGCATCTCACGAGGAGGTGCGGAATCCACTTTCACAGCTTATATAGACTGAGAGAGCTGAACCCCTGGGAGGAGACCTGCCCATTGTCTCATCTGTTACTTAATGAAGGGGGAAACAGCTCATGACTTGTTAAAGAAGTTGGCGCCCAGCACACAACTACGCGGCAGCAGACGGCCGCGACCAGGATCCGGCGCCGGCGTCGAGGGAGATGCTCGGACAACCTTCCCTTGTTGGGGATCCACGGGCCCTCGCTCACTCGCGTGGAGCTTCCCGTGGCTTCTCAGAGCTGGAGTCACAGAAAACAGTGGCACATTCTGCGGGCTCCCTTTTTCTTTCCTGAGTGATAAATGGAGATCTGTGGGGCTCAGTACATCGTAATCTGAGAAACGGCGGGTTCCAGAAAAAAGAAACGGTAAAGAGACGAGAGCACAAATCACAGAATAAGGTGCCCTTTTTACCGTTCTTCCTTGATTACCGACCCCCTTTTAGAATTCGGGAAGACCACCAACCAGGAGAAACAGGATTATTTAGAAGCAGCAGTCATCTGAGCAAGGAATCCCAGTGGGGAGGCCTCCCTGGTGAGAAGTCCCACGGCTCGCCTGACCGCCGGCGAGCTGGTGGCTCTCGGTCACGCAGGCCCCCTCTATGGGTCTCTGTGCTCCACCTGGCACGTCGCCCTTGCCAATGATTTCCGAACATGGCCGACGCTCAGTAGTCCCAGGGACCGGCTAAAGGAGTTTCTAGGCTCCCCTACACCACTCCTGGTAGTTTCAGACTCGATAATTCTGAGGCGGGGCTCAGGAACCTGTTTTCTTCAAAGCTCAGCCAGGTTTGGGGAGGCGTGGACTAGGGAATCTGTAATGTCCCACCGCAGCCCTTCGTTTCGATAGGAAAATTTCTGCGTCACCCCTGCCCTGGCTGCTCTCTGGGGGACCGTCGGGGGGGTCACCCATGGGGGTTCGCAACGTGGGAAGCAGCCCTGCACAGACACAGGGGTCGCTCCTGCCTGGGCCCCGCTTTAATTATTCAAGCAAGATAATATGTCAAGTCATACAGAATATTTAATCGGTTACTGTGATATCATAGAAATACCAGGAATCATAAAAGTAAAAAAAGCTGCTAAGTCGTTGATAATGGTTCCGGGATTCTACCAAGTGGCTGCTGGTCTCCAGACGCGCCGTAGGCGGCGGCGGCGGCGTCACTGGCCGCGGTCCTGCGGCCTCTTGCCCTTGCCCTTCTTCTTCTTGTCCTCCAGCCGTGGCTTCAGGGCGCACACGCAGGCGGACACGCCGGCGATGGCCTTGGGCAGGTCGGTGCCCTTGCTCCACTTGTCCTTCTCGCGGTCGTAGACCTGCACCGTCTTGGAGAAGGCCGTGTTCTCCCAGCTGTAGCCGCCCAGGATGTAGATGCGGCCCTCCCACACGGCCACCCCCGACTCGCTATTGGCGTGCAGCAGTGGTGCCACGCGGGTCCACTGGTTGCACTGCGGGCTGTAGGCCTCCACGCCCAGCACGTCGAAGCGCTCCATGGACTCGAGGCTGTCGTCGCTGCCGCCGATGGAGTAGATGCTGTCCCCCAGGCTGCACATGCTGTGCCAGCCACGCGCCGTGGTCATGGGCCGCCGTTCTTCCCACACGTCTGTCCGGTGGTCGTAGCACAGCAGGTTCTTGCGGTAGGGGCCGATCTGGTAGTCGTGGCCCCCTGAGATGTACACAAAGTCTTTGTAGATGGTGCCCGCGTGGCCGTACGTGAACCTGTGGAGAGACAGATGGATGGACGGACCGACAGAGACAGAGCGGGAGCTCAGTGCTGCACAGGCTGGGCCTCTGTGAGCCGGGGACCCGGTCTTCTCCTCGGCAAAGTGGGGACAAGCTGCCCGCTGAGGGGGTGGTGAGGATGGGAGGGGGTGACAGATGGAGCAGGGCAGGTGACACACGGGCAGCTCTGTCCTCTCTCTGCCCATCTGAGAAGTGGGCATCATCACAAGACCGCACCTGTCTCATTAGGGCTAGAAACGCTACGCCACTGAGGCACACGTGTGGCCCTTGTCCCATCACACATCAAGCAGGGCCTGCGACAAAGTGCAGCTCCAATTACACGACCGTCTGGAAAAGTCAGCCCTACAGGGACAGTAAGTATCAGTGGCTGCCAGCGGCTCAGGGGAAGCAGGGAGGGATGAAAAGATGGAGCTCGAGGGATTCTCCGGGCACTGGGACTATGCCGTACGACACTGTAATCACGGATACACATCATCATACACGTGTCAAAACCCGCGGAACGCACAACGCAGAGAGGGAGCCTGATGTAAACTAGAGAGCTTAGCTAATGTATCAACTTTGCTGCATTAGCTGGAAACAATGTACCAGTCACTGCAACGGGGGAAGCTGGGTGCGCTTGGCAACCTCTGTACTTTCTGCTCAATTTTCTCTACACCTAAAATCGCTCTAAAAAATGAGATCTATATAAAGGCAAAGAAGAAATTACCAACAGCAAAACAAAGTGCACACAAAGGTGGAACAGAAAGGGAATGGCGTCACGACATTCAGGACGGTGATTCCTTAGCCGGAGGCGGGAAGCAAGCGGATGGGAGAAGAGCACACGGGGCAAATGGGTCCCAGGCAGGTGGGCTACCGTTCAACGTCTTCGACTCTTGGGTTGGGCTGTGGGTTTGTGGAGGTCTCATTATACAAGTAAGTCAATGAATGAAAAAAGGTATGAGTAAACACACGGAACAAATGTGGGGCATGCATGCCCTAATGACAGCAGCATCATGGATTATGTTTATTCCAACTCTGGACATCGATGGTCCACTTAGAAAAAATAACGATTAGGGTTGTTGTCGTACTTAAGGTACACAAACAACCCCGGCTGGCCTAGAGAAAGTGACAGAGGCAGATACTCTTATGTAATTAAGTCTCCCTTCTCCATCTGTAAAGTGGGGTGGTACACAAGACCTGAACCTGGGAGAACACAGGTCTTGGTTTGCCTAGGACAGGGTCAGGAGTTATACGGTTGAGCTCTCCGTTCACGGGCATTCGGGTTTGGGTAATCCATGACATGGGTTATTACCCACCCCACTGGATCACTGTGGATATCAAGGGACTCATCACATCAAGCACATGGCCCAGGCTGGCACGTGGTGATCAACAGCTACTATCATGATTGTCCAATCACCTTATCCACAGGTGTCCAGGTGTTACTTCATCGGCTTCTCGGAACCTTTACCTGAAGGTGGTAGTTACTGTGGGGTGGGGGGGAGGGGCGGGGACTGGAGGAGCCGTGCAGCTTCTACTGTAGGGAGCTGCTCAAATAAATGGCAGCACCTCTGCTAAGCCCGTGACAGTAACAAAGGCAGTGAGTGGACACCCTGACAGGGTGGTACTGACATCACATCCCCTTTACAGATGAGGAAAAAGAGAGAGTGTGGGGTGAAGACACTTGCTGGAGTCAGATGGACGGTAGAGAACCCTCACCCTCTGTACTCCTCCTGCCCAAAGTCAGAGGGATTTGCAGTAAATCTCTCACTCTCTGAACTCAGCACTCATTTCCCCGAAACTCAGGAAGTGAAGAGATTCAGAAACAGAGGGATGTTTGTCTCAGTGGCAGAGCTGACACTTGCACTCCGACGGCCCAGAACAGGCACCCTGACAACCATGCCCTCTGCTCCCCACGCTGTTTTTACAAGCCAGGAGATTCTTCCTGGAATTGGAAGGCCGAAGTATCCAGAAAGGGAGGTGGGCTCAACTGTAACCCCAAAGCCTCCACGTCTGTAGGGTCTGCCACAAAACCCCAATCACCTTGGCAAGCCGGCCACATAGGACCAGGAGTCGGTCTTGGGACTGTAGGTTTCTACCGACGAGAGAGCTCCATTCTCATTCCGGCCGCCGACGGCCACCAGCATGTCTTCGATGGAGGCCAAGTAGAAATCCACGCGGCGCTGGTTCATGGAGGCCACCTGCGGAGGCGAGACACCTGTACCTTCCCTTCCCCAAACTCGGGTCAGCGTCAACATCCAGCACCGCACCCCCAAACATGCTCCACGAAAGGCACAGCCCCGGAAGGCGAGGTGGTGGCCACGTGAGCCTGGGGAAGGGAGCCAAACCTGAAGAAAGGGGGGCTCTGTAGGCGGGATTTCTCAGGGCCCCCAGGACCCTCGAGACCTCGTGAATCCCCAAGAGAGGGACGGAGAATTCACTTCCCCAAACCTGTCTGGCCACGTGGCCGACCTTGTGGACTGGAATTCTGCAGCACACACAGGTCAGAACTGCTGATGTAGTGGTTTCCTGAAATAAAAGTTCATCTTTCCCCTCACCCCCCCACAATCAGATATTTTAAAACTTAATGCTGATTCTCATCCGTGTTGATGGGCATAAGGTGGTGCTCCACAGAAAATTAGCAATGGAAGACCCAAGTCTTTCTCTTTCTTTTCTTAATCATCCAAGCAGAACACACGAATGAACATGGTCCTGCAGGAGCCCATGTCAGGCTGCGACCGTGATGAAGGTTTGGAGGACGGGCTTCAAAGCTGCAAGCCTCCTTCAACTGCAAGTGCAAGACTTACACCTTGGTTTTAGAGTTTTGAGAATAAAATCAAAAGGTCACCCAAGTCCCTTCGGAGCCTTGAGCTCAGAAAAGCACCGAGTTAAGTAAGAAGACTGAGGTGTGAGTATAAAGATTGAGACAGACTTTCATGGGTGGCCATCTGGTTCTTGGGAGGAAAGGAGCACATGTGCCAATCAACGTGAGCTACAACCACCGACCCTGGAAGGTCAGCATCCCCCCTCCCGTCTCCAGAGGCAGAAGCTGAAATTTGGAGTGGGCAAGGAACCGGTCTAAAACGCCCAGCTACGATTTAGCCAAGTCGGGGCGTGAAGCTGGGCCTGACATCAAGGCCCAGGCCGGTCCCGGCATCAGCTGGCATGCCTGCCGAAGGGCCACGGCTCCCAGCAGGTGTGAGCCTCCGTGGCCCCCTTGACCAGCTCCAAACCTGCCCCAAAGAGGAACTCAGCGGAGACTCTGAGACACGGGGAGGTTGTCAGAACTCTGGGTCAATCTTCCAGGCCGCGGTCATCCAATATGGTAGCCACTAGCCTCCTGTGGCCATTTACACTCAGATGTAAATTAGTGATAATGAAATACAATGGAAAACGCAGTTCTTCAGTCCCACGGGCCACGTTTCAAGCGCTCAACTGCCACACGTGGCTGGTGGCTACCGTATCGGATGGCGCAGATGAAGAACGGTTCTGTCGGTGAAGAAAGTTCTACTGCACGGCGATGCTCTGGACACCGACCGTCCCTGCAGAAGGTGGCCGGTCAGCCCTCACCGCCCCCAACCGGGGGGTGGGGGGAATGATGTGGCTTGTCACTTTATCGTCACACCTCGTTCAGAAGCAGGGTGGTGGTCAAGGCCCGAGAGAAGGGGGTGGGGGCAGTCAAGGCTAAGGTTAAGGAGATCAAAAGTCCTCAAGAGTAAAGAAATAATCTGGCTTTAATCTCACCTTGATCCACTGTTTACAGCGGGGGTCATACCTATAAAGAAGATTGGATGCCGCATCCCCTCCGTTGTCCCGCGAGAAGCTGCCGCCAGCGATGAAGATGAACCCCCCCAGCACGGCGACGCAGTGGTGGCTCCGCCGGGCCGGCAGGGGCGTCTCCTTGACCCACTGCTCGCTCTGGGCGTCCAGGTAGCAGGTGTCGTCGCTGAGCTCCAGACACCGCTCGGAGACCTCGCCGCCCACAAACAGCAGGCACTCCTGGGTGGTGCGGAGGGCCGTGCGCTTGGTCTGCATGACCGGCTGGGCCGCCAGGCTGTTGTGGTAGCGCACGGCCTCCTCGATGAAGCCCTCGCAGTTGGCCTCGCGGGGCAGCAGTGAGCACACGGCCGGCTTGACGCGGTGCAGCAGGTCGTTCTTGGGGATGAGCGGGAAGTGGATGTTCTCCAGCACCTGGTAGGCGTGGGCCTCGCGCTCGGGCCGCTGCGTCAGCCACTGCAGGGCCGCCTGCAGCAGGTCGTGCTCGCACTCCCGCTGCACCTGGCTGCTGCCCAGGTAGGCGCACAGCTTCTGCACGGAGACGTTCTGCAGGAAGTCGGGTGTGAAGGACAGCGTGCCGAAGCGGCTGAGGATGAAGCCGTCAAGGAAGGCGTCCAGCCGCCTGAGGCTGTAGATGGAGGCCAGCTTCTGCAGGTACAGGTAATTGTCCTCGCTCACCTCCTGCTCCAGGTACTCGCAGCAGAAGTCCACCACCGTCCAGATCTGCAGCAGGTGGGCTGTCTCCAGGACGTAGTCGATGTTGCCACCGTCCAGCACCAGCTCCCCGCCGTACAGGAAGTCCACCACGGCCTTGAGCCCGACGTAGGAGGCGCCGATCAGCTCCACCTCCTTCTGGAAGGCCTCGCGCATGCCGAGGGTGAACATGGAGTTGAAGTAGTCGCTGCACACTGCCAGCAGGTTGCGGTGGGCTGGCACGCGCTGCTCGTCGGCCACCAGGACCACGTCGCAGAAGAGGCCGCGCAGGCGCTGCTCGTTCAGCCGCTGCAGCACCGTGCTTGAGTGGTCGGCCCAGCGGTACGCCTGCGGTGGCGGTGGAGAGCGCGCGTCAGGAGGGGAGGGGGCCGCCAACCCGCCCCCACACCGCAGCGGCCCAGCTAGCGCTACGCGACCAGCACTGACATACAGTGGAATGAGAGAACAGGCAACAAGGTGTCAGAGCACCTCGCAGAAAGTCAGGGTGTTTCCCTGTACGTGTGCATATGTTTGTATATTTCCTCCCTTCTTTACAAATAAAAATTTTAACTCAATCTTTCTTTTTCCCTTTGTTTCGTTTTCCCTCTCTCCTCCTTCTTTGTAAACAGGGTTCCCCAAAGTTCCCTTCCTTCCCTGTCTCTTTCCTCCTTAGTGTGTGTGGGTCACGGCACATAGGTTCGGAAACGCTGTCCTATCGGGAGGTGAAGTTGCCTGGGGCGTGGCCTCTCAAGTCGGACAGGAGCCGGTGGAACCCCAGCGCCACTGCTCTGCAGCTGTGTGACCTGGGGGAGTCCCGAGCAGCCTCTGAGCCTCGGCTCCTGGTCTCCCCAGGTTTGGTGCGGGGGAGGGGTCATGAGCCAGAACATAGCGCAGAGCTGGCCCGGGGACAGCGGGAGCAAAGTCAGCAGCTGTGACCGTCAGTTCCCACGGAGTCGCGGTGCCGACAGCTATGCTACAGAGACCAGTCCAGGGAGCTAGAGGGTCCCAGAGACTCTGCAATATATCCAGACTAACGTGCTCTGGGGAATCTTACTTTCAGAGACACGGCTTCAACAGTCATTGCCAGAAAATGTATGTAAATTGCAGGAACGCTGTCTTTTCCCGGGAGCTGTATGTGCCGCAGACCGCACTGTGCACTCGCCTGCACACTCTCATTTGAGCATCCCAGGAACCCTCCAACGGAACGTCAGTTGTAACCCCCTTATTCCAGAGGAGGAAAAGTGAGCTTCAGAGAGACTAAGGAACTTGCCCAAAGTCCCACAGGGACTGAGGGGCGGGGCTGGGATTTGAACCTACGTCTGATCCCAGAGCCCAAACCTTTAATCACCACGCTACACGGGAATTAACGAATCTATTAATATGAATAGTTAATAGGAATTAATTCAATAAATTCAGGTTGGTGGACATTGCTTGACTGTTATCTGCCTGCCCTGGGCTTTTGAAGATGCAAAGAAAAATCAGACCCAGACAACGGTTTCTATGCCCTGGAAGAACTAATTAGGATATTTCACACTGCTTTATTTATTCCCTATAAAAACAACAAAAAAATTCAACATATGGAAAAACAGACCATTCAGAAATACCAACTAGGTAGCAGGGCGATTCAGGGAGGACTGGGGAAAGGGGCGGGGCAGGCGTTAAGCCCGAGGGGAAGTGGTGGTGGAAAGGAAGACAGGTGGGTGAGGGCTCAGCAGGTGTGAGCAGCTGGGTGACTGGTGCACAGGTCCTTCTGGGTTACTTCTCAACATGTGTCCTACGGCAGGGGGGTGGTTTTTTCTTCCCTTCCAAATCTGCTCCTTACCGCCTCCGATGCATTAGTAATTGGGGCACTTTATTTCCCGTGGTTCTTCCCTGTCCAGCCAATTCCCACATCAATCGCTCTGTCTGTGCAACAGTCTCGGGCAATGTCCTCACATTCTGAGGGTACCAAACAGACGTTCCCTAAAGCTTCCTTCCCTTCCCAGTTTACAGAGCCAAGCTCTCCTACCTTACATTACAGGATGGTTTCCTGAAGGTCCATATACACAGGTATCTCCCTCTATCCTGGTTATTCAGAGAGAGCCAGGCTGGCCTGGTCTGGGCTTCAACACATATTGGCTTGGGGCCCCTCTTGGGTGCGGACTGAAGGCAGGCAATGAAAAAGGCACTACAGCGGCAAGCTACCGAGTAACAGTGAAGGCTAGTGTCCTAGAGAAGCAAGTGAGGGGCATCAGGTGGGCTGTCAGCCCACCATGGGCTCCTGGTTGTTTCCAAGCTGGTGAGGGTGCTGGAATTACCCCGCTTAAAAAGGGGCACACACGCCCCCAGGCTACCGCGTGAAAAGGGAAACAGCCCTGGGGAGGGGCGGGGACTGGGGAGAGCCCCAGATGACAGCTACCAGGGGAGCCACCTGCTGCAGCGAGCCAGGGCAGGGGGGACGGCAGCCACTGTTTCTACAGCTGGGTCTCCAGGCTAAACGGGCAAGTTTAATTCTTTACCTGGGTCTTGACTACAGCCCATTTCTGGTTATTTAGTACAGCAGCAGAGACCAGAACTAAAAACAGACAAACGTGACTTCCCAACGTTAAACTGGCATCAGTAACTGAGTTGCAACATTTCATATAATTTAGAAACTCCAACCTGCAACATTCTCCAGTGGTATTAACCCTGTTCATTCCTTTGTTTCTTACTTTAGCACCTTAATCAGGTGAAGAAACTCAGGATCTAACACTGGGTGGAAAGCAGGTATGGGGTATCTTATATTAGAAAAGAACTCAGGGACTTCCCTGGCGGTCCAGTGGTTAGGACTCCGTGATTCCACTACAGGGGGCACGGGTTCGATCCCCGGTCGGGGAACTAAGATCCTGCAAGCTGCGCGGCATGGCCAAATAAATAAATAAATAAAATAATTAAAAATAAAAAAGAATTCAGCATCAAAGTGGATCAACACATTTTAGAGCAGATAAATGAACAGCGGCCGCCACACAATGGAAGACTCCACAGCTCCGAGAAGGGCACGATCTACCCGCACGTGCAGCAACCAGGCTGAACCTCAGAGGCAGGGTGACAAGAGTAACGAGCCAGGCACCCAGGGGACCCACCCCGACTCCACGTATATAAGTTCAAGGGCAGGCAAAACTGCAGGGCTGGAAGCTGGGCGAGTGGCTGTCTTGATTGTAGGGGCTGGAAGGGTTTGATAATGTTCTTTAACTGGGTGTGTTCAATGTCTAGAAAATCAAGGGTACATTATGATTTGGGCACTTTTTAAATATAAAGAGTTAGGAACATAAATACAATGAACCAAGGAACAGAGAAGCCTATTCCTAAAAGCTTCAATTCAGAGAGAGACAAGCTCAGAATCTGGCTTGGAGGCACAAAGATTTCTAGTGCTGCCGAGCTTAGAAAGCTACGCTGTCTCTGCAGCCAAGCTCCCAGACAAAGCCCCTTTGAGTCAGCAGCAAGACCCTTCTGGGGTTTCGCAGTAGATAAAGCCGGGCTTTGGCAAGAGTCTTCTCAGTCAACTCAAATGGAAACACGAGAGCATTTCTCAGGAGGACCAACCTCTCCTGAAAATTACACCCTGTTTTTCTTTTTTACACACCTGTCGAACCTCGTTCCCCCTTCTTCTCCTCTTATCTATAGGCTGCTCCCAACTCCCTTTATCTAAAATGGTATTTCTTCATCTTTTTTTCAGTCTGCTTTTAAGATATTTTTTTTCTATATAGCTTGCCATGTCATTTAAACACATAATATATAATCTATATATCTGTGTGTGTATTATATGTATAGCTTTATACTTTAAAAGAGTAAAATTCTTTCCAGACCCCCAAGAACCCATTTCATCTCCTTGTAAGCAATGTCAGCCCCATGCAGAATGCATGATCTACGGTAAACATGACATTTAATCTTCAAAAAAGGACACTTTAAAAAAATTCCCTGGCCGTCCCGCGGTTAGGACTCTGCACTTTCACTGCTGAGGGCCAGGGTTCAATGTGTGGTCGGGGAACTAAGATCCCACAAGCTGCGGTGCGGCCGAAAAAATAATTAAAAAATAAATAAAGAAAATGGTGTTTTAATATTCATAAAGAGACAGGTGTAAATTGGGACTGTCTCACCAACTGGTCCCCCAAACCTTATCTACAGCAGCTGTGGGGAAAGGGACCGCTCCAAGTCACCTGAAGAGTTTGCTGAAGGTACAGATTTGCAGGTCCTGCTCTGAGATTTTAATTTAGCACGTCTGGGGTGGGGCCGAGCATATGCGCTTCTCATGAGACACCTGCCCCCTCCCCGTCTCCCAGGGTGAGTCTGATGTAGTCCGTGTGCCACAGGTAGGTAGCCTCGCCGTGGAGAACCCACCCTCACTGGCTCCTAGGGTCTCAGAAGGTCACGACCGGGGAAGACTCTGGGCCCTTAACATCCAGGTACACAAAGTGTTGCTCCCACTATAAGGTTGTGGACTGGCTTCTCCACGGACACAGTCTTGGATTTTTTGAGCCCCAAGTGGAAACACAAATCCCACGGCGTCCACCCTGTCCTGTAGATGCCAGGTGTTGGATAAACGAGTCAAGTTGTGTTTCTAACATCCCTCGCACCCCCCAACCCCTGCTCTCTCTGATTTTATGATTTTTCCACTCCTTGCCTGTGCCACCTCTAGTCATTGTTAAGGAGATTAACACCAACACCAAGAACAGAAAATCAGTCTGCGCAATAAGAATGAGCTCATCAGAAAAATCTCATGCTTCCTTGGCAATGTGCACAGGCGGTGAGCGACCCATTCACAGACCTTTGAGGATTCGCTGATCTTGGACGGCCGAGACACTCGCGTCTGCCGGCTTCCCTCCATCATAAACAAGATCGCAGCCCTGCGACAAGAACAGGACTTCTGAGCGTGTAGTAATAACTCGAGGTCATTCATGAATCGCAGGCTCTGCTGGCAGGTATCAGTGACAGCAAGAGCGAAACAGTCACATGGAGGAAAGAGGGAGAAAAAACTGTACTACAAAGAACTCCCTTACTCCGAGAGCTGGAAAAATCAGAGGGTTAGAATCAGATAGAACATTTAATAAGTGTTCCTTTTTCACCTCATCACGTCTTTTAGCCCACCTCCTACAAGTACCTACCTTTGGATGCTTGAGCTGAATTAGGCCTTTTCGAGAGATCAAGATTATAATGACAACAGTTATTATTTCAGAACCCAGACTATGACCCTGGAACCAAGCTGACATGTGCTATCTCATTAAACTCCCACAACTATCTGGCTGGGCTGATGTCACTTAACCCATTTGATCGATGAGGATATTGAGCTCAAGGTCACAAAGCTAGTGAATGGCTGGGAATCAAACCTGAGTCTGTCTGGCTTCAAAACTGGACAGACATGGGCCCTTCACTGGGATGCCTGGTTGAATGTGGCCTAATCTTTAAGAATCTCATACTTTTAAAATTTCATGAAGTTAAGGCTATGATGCAGTGATGACTACCAAGTATAAAATACATTCTAGACACAGGCACTGTCTTAAGTGTTTTCTGTGTCTCACTGATTTAATCCCCACAACAAGCCCACCAGGACAGCACTATTATTATCCTCAGTTTATAAAGGAAGAAGCTGATGGCAGTGAGGGGAAGTAACTTGCCCAGCGTCACACACAGGAAGAAGCAGACCTAAGGAGGCTTTCCTGCTCTCAATCCCTGGGCTATTTCACTTGACCATTAAAAAAATGCCCACAGGCAGGAAACCTCTGCAGGGGGAGCCCATGCCCCGGCTGGAACATGCAGGATAAACTTGACCAAGCAACTTAACCTCTGTAGACTTCATGGTTGAATCTACAGACTGGGCTGGTGCATCAGGGGATGTTAAGGTTTCTTCCAGTTTTGAAAAGTCAGGCAACCCACTAACAGCACAGAGCCGGGCTTTGGGGGACCTTGGAGGATGGGGGGCACACAGAGGAAGGATTAAGCTAGCAATATGGGCACAAGTCGCATACTGGGACTGAGGGTTTAAGGAGGAATTCTTCCCGCTGCTAGGGGAGTTGAAAAGAGTCAATCTGTTACCTACTGAACACACAGCCTTTGCTAAAAAGGAACAACGTGACAAGGAGTCAGCTCTGTGTCAAGATAATCAGGGACACACAGAGGGGGCTCCAGAGCTCCCACGGAGGATGGGGGGACAAATCCAGGCACAGTGCACCCTGCCAGCTCCCTGGGGGGAAGGAAGGGACAACGAGATTTCTCTCGACAAACTAGCAACTTTGTGACAAAGACCAGCTGTCCCCACCCCTGTCCTTTCTGTCTGCTCCTAGGATGCTGGGCGGCTCAGAGAGGGAAGAGAAGAACACCAGCACCCAACCTACTGCTCACCCCTGACTTCCTTGTTTCACCTTCACCCTCTGAGACAGGTGCCACTATCGTTTCTGACACCCAGGCTCAGGTGGCCGTGCGGCCCCGCCCAAGGTCACACAGCAGACAGTCTGCACCACCGCAGGCAGCCAGCCAGGGCTCAGGTCTGCCTTTAGTGCTAAGAGCTTTCTTTTCTAGGCCAAGATTTCTAAAGAGAGTATCCCCTTGTGGAGGCTCCCTTTCGTCTGCGGGAAAGTGGTCTGGGGCTCACTGCTACAGGAGTGTGGATATTAGTTGCCTCCTGCGCTTTCTGCAAGCAGGTGAGGGGTCAAGGCCACACGCAGGGACGGTGGCGATCCCCAGTGAGGCGTAAAAGGTCTTTTAGTAAACACGGGAACCGAGGCCGCGTCCGGACGGGAGGGTCCCCACGGAGCCTCCTCTCTCGGCTCCTTCCCCGGGTTTCGACCCTGAACGTGCCCGACCGCATCGCTCCGGGAAACAGCGTCGTGGAGGTGGACGCGGACGCCCGCCGGCACCCACCCACCCCGGGTCTCGCCCGCAGGGTCTCCGGGGACGCCTCTCTCGCTCGCTCGGACCCAGCACCCCCTGGCGGAACCGCCGGCACAACGGCCGCCCGGGCGGGCTCGAGCCGGCTGCGAGGAGGCGGAGCTGGGTTGCGCCCGGGGCTGGCGCCCGCGGCGGGACGCGAGGACAGTCACTCACCTGGGCCGCGCGGGCCGGCCGCACAGGCCGCACCTGTCTCACCTGAGGGGGCGGCGGCCCCCTCTCCACCCCCCACCCCGGCCCCGCGGCGGCCCCTCCGCTCGCCCCCGGCCCCGCGATCCACCCCCCGAGCACAAAGAGATCCCGGGGGCGGAACCGGGTCGCAGCTCGCGGGGCCGGGGACCCTCCCGAGGCAGGCCCGCCCCCCGCCCCGGCCCCAGCCCCCGGACGGCGCGCGGCTCTCGGCCCGGGCAGGAGCGGGGTGCGCGCGGAGGCCCACCTGGGAGGGCGCGCTACGGGCGCGGCGCGGGGATTCCGAGCGGCGGGGCCGGGCGGGCGGGGCGGCGGGGCCCGGGCGTCGGAGCCCGTGGGCCGGCCGGGTGCGCGGCCATGGCTCCGCCAGGAAGTGCGAGGCCGAGGGCGGAGGCGCGCGCGGCCAATGGCGGCGGCCGGGAGGGGGTGGGCTCTGGCGGCGCGGGGGCGGGGCCTGCCCCAGGCGGGCGGGGCCTGCGCGGGGGGCGCGGGGGGCGCGGCGTCCTCGCCCAGCCTCGCCCAGCTGTCCACCCGGCCGCAGGACTCGCTTGTGGCCCAGGGGGGCCACTCACAGTCACGCACCGTGAAATGCCTACTGGGTGTCGCCCGCCGTCTTAGGCGCGGGGACACGGCGTGGAGGGACAGGCATGGTCCCGGGCCTGGGGGACCGGAGTGCTGGGAGGGGCCATCGCGGTGGCACCTTCGCACCCTCACCTCCTTCCAGCCTTAGCTCGGTCGGCCTCTGCGTTCACCCTACGGTGAGTCCTTCGCTGACCCCGTGATTAAAGTCACCATCCCTCTCTCCTAACCCCGTTTCCAGCTTTCCGCTTCACTTAGCTTTTACCACCGTCTAATCTTCTGAATCATTTCCTTGTTCATTTGACTTATTGTCTCTCTCCCCCACTAGAAACCCTCCAGGGCAGGGTTTACTGTCGGTTTTATTCCTGGCTGGGCCCCCAGGGCTGGCACCTAGTAGCCGCTCAATAAATTTTCGAGGAATGAATGAGTTTAACCATCACGGATCTATCCTTGTCAAACTGATGCTACAGCTTGGATAAACCATGAAAACATTATGCTAAGTGAAATAAGTCAGACCCAGAAGGACACATATTGTATGAGTCCATTTATATGAAGTGTCCAGAACTGGCAAGTCCATAGAGACAGAAAGCTTAGTGGTTACCCAGGGCTAACCAGTTGGGGGTAAGTGGAGTGGGTGGCTGTTAAGAGATTTGTAGGGGGGTGGGTGATAAAAATGTTCTGAAATTAGGTGGTATTGATGATTGTGCAACTCTGAATATACAGAAAATACCATTGAAATGTACAATTCAAAAGGGTGAATTTGGGATTTCCCTGGCAGTCCAGTGGTTAGGACGTGGCGTTTTCACTGCTGTGGCCTGGGTTCAATCCCTGGTCAAGGAACTAAGATCCTACAAGCCGCGCGGCGCCGCCAGAACCAGAAAAAATATATGGTATGAGCTGTATCTCAGTAAAGCTGTAGTGCTCGCTTTGGCAGCACATATACTAAAATTGGAACGATACAGAAAATATTAGCATGGCCCCTGCACGAGGATGACACACAAATTCGTGAAGCGTTCCATATTTTTGTATGGTTGATTCACTTTGTTATAAAGCAGAAACTAACACACCGTTGTAGAGCAATTATACTCCAATAAAGATGTTAAAAAAATAAATAAAGCTGTTACAAAAGCAAAACCAAACAAAAAAACTTCTCTCTGTCCTCGCTTTTCTATTCCCTGCCTTCTCTGGGAAGGATTGAGAGCGTCTTTTTTTTTTTTAATAAAGAATGCTCTCTTCGTGGTACAGGGAGGTACCTTTTTCTTTAAAAAAAAATTTATTTATTTGTGGCTGCATTGGATCTTTGTTGCTGCGCGTGGGCTTTCTTCAGTTGCGGCAAGCGGGGACTACTCTTCGTTGCGGGGCGCGGGCTTCTCACTCTGGTGGCTTCTCTTGTTGCTGAGCACGGGCTCTAGGCGCACAGGCTTCAGTAGCTGGGGCACATGGGTTCAGTAGTTGTGGCTCGCGGGCTCCAGAGCTCAGGCTCAGTAATTGCGGCGCACGGGCTTAGTTGCTCCGTGGCATGTGGGATCTGCCCAGACCAGGGTTCGAACCCGTGTCCCCTGCATTGGAAGGCGGATTCTTAACCACTGTGCCACCACGGAAGCCCTCAGGTAACTCTTTAAAGCCTTACTTGCCCATCTTTGACCCCTCCTTGAGCAACAAAGCTAATCTCACACCCCAACGAAGCTAATCTCACATCTTGTTCTATGTCTGTATCTTGATGTGCAAATCTCCACTATTACATGAATTCATGTACTTCTTCATTCATTAATTCATTCAGCAGACTTTTAGGGAATTCCTACTATGTGCCAGGCACTGTGGTAGTTGCCAGGGTTAGAAAGAAGATAGTTTCAAGGATTTTAGGGAGGGAGACAAACAAATAAATGAGCAATTACTGTATCCGGGTCAGTCCTGTGTTAGGGATATATTCAGAGTGCTATGGATGGGATGTATTCTTTTTTATAGCTATACTTAAAGATTCTATATAGAAAGATATGGATAAGGACAGGTAGGTATAAAGGTATATATGGATCTCTCTACGCATACATGGATCTATCTATCTATCTGGAGAGATTTAGCTATAGATTTTTTATTGTATGTATTTATTTATTTTGGCCGTGCCACACGGCATGCGGGATCTTAGTTCCCTGACCAGGGATCTCAGAACCCATGCTCCCTGCAGTGGAAGCACGGAGTCCTAACCACTAGACCGCCAGGGAAGTCCCTAGATATTTTAGCAGCCTATAACTTGGCATGGATGTCTGTCTTCCTGGTGATGGGTTCTATATGAATGAGAAGATGTACAAACTGAAGGGACTGCCTGTAGTAAGGGCCTGGGACAGGCTCAGGAATCCCCACGTGACACTGACCTGAAACACGTGCAGGCTTGGCTAAGCTGACTTTGTGCTGTTTTCCTTATCACCACCTGGTGAACCATCCTTTCACTTTTTTTTCCTTTACGTCTCATTTTCTCTCAAATTAGAAAAGCCACGCATGTTTAAGTTAATTTGGAAAATACGGAAAAGTCTGAAAGGAAAACTAAACCACTCACTCCTGCACTGTCCAAAAATAATTATTAAAACTGTTGTCTTCCGTATTTTCCCCTTATGTGGTTTTTCACAATAATATCACCACTACCACCACAACCCCTGTACAGCTCACATGTGCTACACGTTGCTCTGAGCTCCCTGTACATATTCACTCATCTCATCTCTTGGACTCTTTGAGGGAGGTACTGTTTACTTTCTCTGTTTACAGAAGGGGAAACTGAGGCCTGGAAAAGTTAACTCTGTGCCCAAGGTCACAGAACTCGTAAGGAGCAGAGCTGGGCTTGGAACCTCGGCAGTCCTGTGTGTATTTGTTCCCATGCCAGAGGCAACCTGGCTTAGAAAAGATGAGTTTTTCCCAATATTCAAATTTCAATCAGACTTGTTTGGGTTCTGAATTTGGTCAGAACCGAGCACTGCAGTCTGCAGGCCTAACCTTGTCTTCTGCACCATCCTGCCTTTGTGCGACGATAAAAGTGAGGCACGCTCCATGCAGAGAACTTGGAATACACAGACAAGCACAAATGGGAAAACATTACCCACCCGAGGAGAACAGCTGTCAGTACTTAAGTGTAGATCGGCCCAGTGTTCCCCACGCATCCATGCATGTGACTCCATGTGGCGCAGGCTCTTTGGAAACTGCCCCCCACACACTTTTGCAAATATCACGAGCTTTTCACATGTCAATAAGTTCTCTTCTATTGGATTGTGGACTTGACCCTCCCTCATTTTGGGGCACCCAGCTGGCTTCAATATTGTAATAACACAGGTGAACATTCTTGCACCCACGCCTGATGGTAAAATGAAGTTGCTGGGTCAGAGGAGCGCCTGTTTGTAAGGCTCTGACCTCCCCGCAAAGGCTGTCTTGGGAAGTACCCCTAGTCAGTGGCTCAGCACCCCATCATTTCTGAGATTCAGCCCCATCAAGTGGAACTGGGGCCAGGTGGTTCCCTGGTTGTTCATAAAGCAATAAAACAGCTTTTTCCTTTCTTCTGCAGTCTCTCCCGCGACCCGTTGTGCAGCTTTTTATTTGCTGTTTCACCCCTTTCTCCTTTGGACACAGGGGTACTTGTGGGACTTGTGCAGACAGACCCTCACAGGCACCTAGGGCCATGTGAGCTGGTGGGCAGGGCAGAGGCTGCCCCAAGCCTTCTTGCGGTACCCAGGCCCCTGATGGGTGACAGTGATTGCCGGGCAGGGGCAAAGATGCCTGGTGAAGAACTGTCCTGGACTATGTATGAAACAGATAACCAACAAGGACCACAACTACTGAGCCCGCGTGCCACAACTACTGAAGCCTGCATGCCTAGAGCCCGTGTTCTGCAACAAGAGAAGCCACCGCAATGAGAAGCCCGCGCACCGCAATGAAGAGTAGCCCCCGCTCCCCGCAACTAGAGAAAGCCCGTGTGCAGCAACAAAGACCCAACACAGCCAAAAATAAGTAAACAAAATTATATTAAAAAAAGAAAAAATAAAATAAAATAAAAAAAACACAAATGGTCCTGGGGGGCAGAGTGAGGGGAGATGGAGCCTGTGAACGAGGTTCCAAGTCCCCCAGAACATTCTCCGTTATCCCATTTGGCTTTGCTTACAAAATACAACATCAAAAGATAAAATTATTAAGAATTTCCAGACAACAATCGTAGAGCATTAAACCTCCAGTGCGGGGCCTTTCTGAGTGCGGGGCCCTGTGTGTCTGCTGGCCCTAGATGGAACAGTTGGGACTGTCACCAAAGAACCCTTGAGGCTAATGTTATGTTCATTCTCCAAGCCTCAGCGGAACACGCTAGTACAGACATGCATCACATGGACACACAGAATAACAAAAGGAGGGAGGGGGAGGGGGCCGAGGCTGATTGTGGGTAACGCACAGGCCCCATGCTAAGCACTCTCTCCACCACCCGTGGAATCTTCTTGGTACCTTGCGGGTCCATGCTACTGTTATTCCCACTTTACAGGTGAGGAAACAGAGGCTCTGAACGATCGGCTGGCGCTAGTATCACACAGCTGGTAAGTGCAGGAACCGGGATGAGGAACCCAGGCCATTGTATACCAGCGCCCAGTTACCCTGTTACCCAGCCTGGAAGGGCTGCAAGCTGCTTTTCTTTCAAATTACCTTCTTGGCTCTGACCTTCCTGTTGCTCAGGAGGTTGTAGCTGGTCCTAAGGGGAGGCAGGGAGAAGTGTCAGCGAGCTGTCAGCTGGGTCCCCGGAACAGCTGGGCCTGGTTGGGGGGGGCTGGAGGGGGGAGGCTGGGGGGGAGGCCCCGTGAGCACTGCTGCTTGCAGCTGCAGCCCTCGCCCTCCAGGGAGGGGAGGGGGAGGGGAGAAGGAGGAGGCGGGGCCAGCTCTCTGAAAACTGTTCTTCTCACCAGAGGTTTGTCCGTGGCCCAGCTTCCCTCCCAAAGCCTGAGTAATGTAGAAAAATCGCAGCCCAGCATAAACGAGTCAGCCTAGGGGCCACCCGGGATCACGCTGGCAAGCGGAATTCTTGGCTCAATCACTCTGGTAAGTTTGTAACTGTTTAGACTGGAGGCTAAGAAGCAACAGACCAGCGAATGGGTAGAGCCACAGTGGGAATGTGGGCCCAGGCCTCGGTCGTCCCTAAAATCTCAGATTAAAAGAGAAAAGACCTCCCATGAGTTGGTACTTGCTGTTTCCTCCTTCCGTCTCCCCAAGGCTTTTCTCCCCAGCTCTCCCTGGATTTGAGCCCCGGCCTGGCTACTCCCCGGCTGTGTGAACTGGACCAGCTACACCATGCCTCAGTTCCCCATCTCCAAATGGGGAAGTCTTTGTCCCTGTCATGGTGTTGACGAAATAATACATGATGGATGAGTGAGTGAATGAATGAATGAATAATAATAAACGAATTACTACACGCTGACCACTTCCAACAGTACCCCATGCGTAAAGCCGCATAAATTTGAGCCTTTGCTGACGATGCCTGACTGTCTACCAATTAGAGGACTCTTCTCTGGCTGAAGCCTTTGTTTCCTGTTAACATAGAAATCATTTGAAAATTGACTCGTTTTTTTCTTTTTTAATGGCCACTCTGCACAGCATGTGGGATCTTAGTTCCCCGACCAGGGGTCACCCCCTGGATTGGAAGGGTAGAGTCTTAACCACTGGACCGCCAGGGAAGTCCCCAGAATGGGCTCTTTCCTATTAGCCATTGACACCTTAGCATTCATTCATCAGCTTCGTTCTCAAGATCACGTTATTGCGTTGTGACCAGAGGGAAAGGAAGATACCAGCCTTCAAGAAAGGAAGAGAGGGCTTCCCTGGTGGCGCAGTGGTTGAGAGTCCGCCTGCCGATGCAGGGGACACGGGTTCGTGCCCCAGTCTGGGAGGATCCCACATGCTGTGGAGCGGCTGGGCCCGGGAGCTTCTGTTTTGCAGCGGGAGAGGCCACAACGGTGAGAGGCCCGCGTACCACGAAAAAAAAAAAAGAAAGAAAGAAAGGAAGAGAGAAGGCAGGACGGGAGGCAGGTACCAGGCACAGAATGTACAGGAAGCTCCCTGTATGTCACGGCTTCTCTGGGAGCTGGCTCCGTCTTGGGGCCCGTCTGGTCAGAACTGCTTGTCACTTATCGCTGAGGTCCCTAACTAAGCTGACATTGCCCACAGCCTGACTCTGCCATGGTTCACCAGACCAGGCACGTGCTTCCCTGTTTGCCAACTGTGAAAATGAAGCGCTTGGCATTTCAGGGTTGCAAACCTGGCTGAGGTCCAAGGTCAGCAGGTAACCCTGACCGAGCCATGTCTCCTCTGGAATCTTCAAACCTCTCATGTGTAAAACTAGGCACATGGATAAAAGCCTTCCCAGAATTGTGTGGCCAGAGGAGCACAAATGCAATTCCTTGGAGATTCCTTCACTGATTACACCCCTCGCCCTCCCCGATGGAATTACAATTGGAAAAGTCTCAGTGTTATCCTGTTTGACTTGGAGAACCTGGGCCGGGTGTCTAGGGTGGTCAAGCCTTCAAGCTCTAGAGCTGTGCTAGGCAAAATGGTCACCATCAGCTGCATGTGGCCATTTCCATTTCAGTTAGTTAAAATTGCATAGAATTTAAAATTCGCTTTCTCAGTTGCCTGAGCCCCAAGTCACATCCTCACCAGCCACCTGCAGCTAGTGGCGCCCATATGAGACAGCACAGACTATAGAACAATTCCATTGTCTCACAATATTCCAGAGACACTGCCCTAGAGCAGTTCTTGCTAACTGCATGACTTTGAGCAAGTTATCTCTGGGCCTCGGTTTCTTTATCTGCAAAATGGGAATTCATCTACTCAACAGCAAATACTTATTGAGTGCTGGCCATGGGTCAGGTACTCTTTTAGGTGCTGGGGATATAGTGCTAAACACAGATAAATAAAATCATGACTGTCATGGAGCTGACATAGAGGAGGGACCAGAGTACTCTTCTCCAAGAGTTGGTTTGAAGATTAAATGAAATAGAGCAGGAAAAGCATGTAACATGGTGCCTGGCACATTCTAAGTGCTTAAGAAATGCTGGTCACGATTATTACTAGTCATCTGCCCAGCTCCCTTCTCCCACAGCCCTGCTACTACCTGGGTGGTAAACACATAACAAGTACGCCTCCACTTCCCATCCAGTACCCATGGCAGACATCGCTAATCCATTACAGCACTTTCCCCCTGAGCCCAGAGGTACCAATGGGATTCTAGGAACAGCATGGAGCAACACTCTCAGGCACATCCTCTCCAACATCACCTCCAAGTTCTCCTATGAGCTGCATGGCCCCCACAATCCTTAGGTTCTGTCTGTAGAGTTCAAGCTCAGACTCCAGGCACAGGCCTGACCCTTCGTAAGGGAAAGAGCAAGTGCCTGGCCGGTACCTTGTCAGCCAAGCAGCTGGTCCTGCTTTGACCACTTGGCAGTAACTGGCTTCTTGCTTTGCTGTCTCTTGGAGTGGGGTCTGGCCGTGTTCTCACTAGGGCTCCTGGATTCTTGAGTACCGTTCCTCTCCTTTATTCAAGAAAAATGGATTGTCTCCAGGCCGGACAAATGGTCCTGGCCAAAAAGGGCTGCGTGAAACCCGGCCCCATATCCAAAGTGGGAGAGAGACACGTGAACTTGCAATTGTAATATAGTGAGATAAGGGGTAGGGTGGAGGTTGGCCCTTGGCCGTGGGGACCCAGGAAGAACACTGGGTCCCTGGGAGTCTGCTCCACGGGAAGGGTTGCATCCTTCTCCATCCTTTGAACTGCCTGTCCTAGCTCCCGCTCTCCCCCACTGCAAGGAGTGACCTGAACAGCCCGACCTGACTCAGCAGCGCTGTCTTCTCTCTGGATCGCCCATCATTTTGGTTCTGCTGGTTGCCTTCACTCAATCATTCAGTATGACATGTGGTGTGAAGATGTCTCAGTTCAACTCTTGCTTCTACCACTTACCAGCTGTGTGACCTTGGGCAAATTACCCAGCCTCTCTGTGCTCTGCTTTCCTCCTCTGTGAAATGAAGTTTCCAGCAGAGCCTTTCCACCTCCCGCTCCATGGCTTAGCATGATGCCTGCGGTGCGATACTGGCTCACTGCTGCTGTCATCCACATGCACATCTCCAGGTCCCTAGAGATTTTTCTCTTTTACTCTGTTGGCCTGGTTCATTCCAGGAATGAAAAATTTTTTCAAATGCTAAACTTTCCTGGCACCTCTGGGATAAAGCTTTTCTGCTCATGACATATAACTGTGGGGAATGACATTTGAGCTATGTTTGGAAGGGTAAGTTGGACCTCTCAAGCAGATGAGAAAGGAGAGGGCATCCCAGGCAGAGGGAATGGCATGTGCAAAGGCCCAGAGGCGTGAAGCAGTGGACAGTCGAGGAAGAACCCGGGCTGGCTGGAACATGGGGTGCTTGCAGGGAAACAGCAGGAAATGGGGTCGACAGGAGGAGACTGGACACCACGAGGACAGATACCCTTCGGCAATGAGCTGGGTGCCTGGCAAGGGTGGATGAAGTAGCTTTATTTTAATTTATTTTTGAAGTACAGTTGATTTACAATGTTGTGTTAATTTCTGCTATACAGCAAAGTGATTCAGTTATATGTATGTATACATTCTTTTTTATATTCTTTTCCATTACGGTTTGTCACAGGATATTGAATATAGTTCCCTGTGCTCTACAGTAGGACCTTGTTGTTTATCCATTCTATATATAATAGTTTGCATCTGGAAGTAGTGTTATTTTAAATTCCACCAGCACACCATGAACTTCAGGAAGGCGAAGCTCTTGTATCCTAATTCTTTGTTACGCTCAGCATATATTGTCTGTGTCAAAAGTTTCAGCAGCCTTGAGGCTCCTTTTCCCTATAACCCGTAATAATCCACAAGCAGAGGAGGCTGCTGAAGCCTTGCGCAGATCTCACCTGCCCTGGACAGCCTGGAAATTTGCAGCGCCCCCCCCCCGCCCCGCCCCCGCCCAAGGGCAGCCTGCAGCCAGTGGCTGATCAATAATAGCAAGGTGTCAAGGTCTGGCTCTTGCCTCAAGGTAGAGAGGACAGTCTTGTGGTTCTGTTCATGCTCCAGAGCTCCTCTGGGATCGCTAAGGCTAGTTTCCCCCCCGAGACCCCCCCTTCGTCGGGCTTTCTCGCTGCGCTGTGCTGCTTCCTTAGCTGCTTCTCCGGCAAACTCTCACTCAATAAACCAGTGCATGAGAATCCAGGTCACAGGTTCTGCATCTTAGAAACCTGACCTAAGGTGCCACAGATGAACAAGTGCAAGAAGGGGCAGGGCTATTGGTGACAGCTGCCCTTTTTTTCTTCTCCTCCTCCTGAAACAATAGCCCTTGTCCCCTCCCAATCCTTTTCTCCTTTGTCTGGGTTCCCCCAAAAGCAGACCCTGAGGCTAGAATGCAGGTTCAAGTAGCTAATCTGGAAAGTGCAAGAAACAGTCATGGGGGCGGGGGTAGGGAGACAGGGAAGGGAAGAGGTCCTAACAGTGCAGGTCAAGCTGGAACTTTAGAGGTAACTCTTGGAAATAACAGAAAACACACACCTTAGAGCTTTTCTACACAAGAGGTGGGGCAGATGGGGTATTTGCACATCATTCCTGCTGCATATTGGCTGACAACATATTGGCTGACAGCTCTTTGTGGGCGTTAATCAGCCTGCGTTCCCAACCTGCTGGGCCAGTGGGCAGAACATTTTCTATGAATCGGGGGCAAAGCCCTCAGACCCAGAGCTGCAAATACTGGTATACCAATGGGGAAGTAAGGCCTGAGGAATATGGATGGAACGCCAGCAGCATCTGCCGTACCTTCCTTTACGGAACTATTCCTCCCCAAAGTTCTTTCCAAAAGCTTCTGTTGAAGATGCCGATCTGAGAACCCCACACAGCCCCACCCACTAGTGTGGGCACGTGATCCATGTCTAGCCAATCATGGTAGCCGATTCCTCGGCTACAGTGATTGGCTCAAGGAGTGGACAGGTCATCCAAGCAGGGCCAATCAGAATCTTTCTCTGGGATTTTTATACAGTTGCTGGGTGAGAGAAGTTCTACTTTCTGTCACTAACTGGGGGTGGGGGTGGGGGTTGTAAACTCAAAGTCCGCATGGAAGTAGCTCATTTGCAATAGAAGCGAATGTGGCCGACACGCAGGGGAACAGAACTGAGAGATGGGAGAGAGAGAGTGAGAGAGAGGATGAAGATGATGACGTTGAATTCCTGGTCCCATTGTACTTCTAGATGGTTACTTGTTCCAGTAAATTCCCCATCTTTTTTCCCCCAAAACTATTGGCTTAAGCTGGTGTGGTTTCTGTTTTTCTCACTCACAACATCTGAGTCCTTACTAATGCAGAGTCTTCATGCTTTAATCCCTCAGTCTCAAAAGTGGCAGCATTTCAGGGATGAAGACATATCTGTTGACTGAGAATCTTGGATTATGCGTCTCTGTCCTCGAGGCCAGGCCATTCCCGTGCTGTTAGTTCCGGGAAGGCTGAGCTCAACTGGAAAGTTTCATATTTTTCTTTTCCAAGTTATGTAATACATGTGAATCCAGGAAGCAGGAATTCAGGATGGGGGTTTGGAACAGGGGATCAGAGGTTGTTGGTCCAAGGATGTACCCTCAATTTGCCCAATGCTGGGGTGACTGTGTAGTCAATCCCATGGGACTTCTTGGGGAAATGCATTTCAGAATCGTCCACCCAGGTGATGGAAGGGCACCCATTTGTTTATTGGTTCCTGCACCGCCACTGTCAAGGGTAGCCCATGGGAGTTAACCCCACCGCCAACTTCTGGGTCGTGCAGTGTGAGTCCCTAGAGGGCTTTGTGGTATTTCATGCCATGGTGTCTCTGAAGTCTGGGAATTGAAGACGTAACTTGGTCCTGTGTGTGTCGGTGTGGGGGGGTCCCCATCATCTTGCTTTTGCACAAAATCGGCAAGGCTTGGGCAGAACTGCTGGCTGTAGTGAGATGAGTTAGAGGTGGGGAGAGAGGATCTGAAGAGTGAGCGCTTCACCAGTGACAATTTCTCATCTAGCAGATTGAAGACCACAGTCCACACTTACCCCTTACTCTCTTAAATCAGGATGGGGACTGCATAGTTGTCTCTGCCACAACCTTGTCTGCCTGTTGACCTTCAGTCTCTTGCAAAGTCCCCTTTCTGGTCTAAGTGTCACCGTCTGAGCATCCAGAGATTTGGCAGGCCTGGGTGTGCATATTGGTTCCCTGCCCCTACCCACTCCCTCTGACCCCCTTGGCGGGCTGGCACCAATACTGCTCTGGCTGGCATGTCCTCCCCTGCCCCTTCCTCTTGGGCCAGTCTTGGAGAGTTCTTAACATTGTAATGGGAGAAATAATTCTGACAATGTCAGTTATGCCACCCATTGGCAAACGAGGTGGGCTGGTTATTCTCTATTTGCTTGCTCCCCAGACTCATTCATTCTTTCTTTCATTCATACTTTCTCTCTATCCTGGAAGTCTGACCTTAATGAAGGGCATCACCTAGGCTCCCGCGCCTATGACTTCCTGTTGGGGTCAGCCAGTGGGAGGTACCAGCTGGAGACTGGAGTGCAGGAGGAGAGAGGTGGGGGCATTTCTTTCCCTGCCCACCCCCTGCTTTGGGCTGAGGCTCTGTCAGTGGCTTCAGTGACCACAGCTCCTGCCGGGCAATCCTGTTAACGAGAAACTATTCTGACACTAGCTAAAGACGCAAGATAGACTTTATTCAGGACTACTGCAACAGGGGAGAGAATCCAAGCTCACCTCTGAATATAACACAGACAGCTAAGGGTTTATAGCAGAGTCAAGGGTCAGTGGATGGAACATTACTAAGGGGAGCTAGCAAGGGTTGGGAGATGCTTGCTAAACTGACTTAATAGGATTCTTGTTAAAGGCAGGCCAAGGGCTTAGATATCAAAGGTGGGGGATGAGGAATTTGATCAGATATCAAGGGTGAGGGGATTCTCCCTAAACTGACTTATCAGGATACTTTGCTAAAACTGGGCTAGTCAAGCCAAAGACAGGATGGGGCCGTGGTCAGGGCCTTGCTGAGAAGAGGGATCAGAAGAGCATGACTAAAGTTTGGCCAAGGAGACATCTTTTCAATCCCTCTTCCAGGCTCTAGCCTCCCAGGCCCTAGTAATGCTCTTTCCTGCATTTGTGTCTTCAGGCCCAGGGTGGTGACAGCGCCATTCTTGCTGGCCCTGGGTACTTCAGTAGGTTCTTCTAACTCGATTCTCTAAATGGTCCCTTATTTATTTTTTAATTTAATTTTAATTTTAATTTTTGTTTGTGCCATGTGGCTTGCGGGATCTCAGTTCCCTGACCAGGGATTGAACTCATGCCATGGGAGTGAAAGCACCGAGTCCTAACCATTGGACTGCCAGGGAACTCCCTATGGTCCTTTATTTAAATTCTCTTCAGAATCCCATCTGATGTGCCTTCTGTTTGCTGTCAGCCCTCTGACTCCAAACACTGGGACAATTTGGCTTTCAATCTATTTATCTGTCATTTTCCAAAATGGCTAGTAGAGTTGTCTGCTTTCTCCCTCATACTGTCATAAGAACCTGAATTTCTGGCCTAAGGGGAAGGGAAATATGAACCCACAGCATTACATGGTAGGGAGCACATGAGGATGTACAACCAGGAGACCCAGCACTTGTACTTACATGTGTGTGGCAAGGGACAGATGGCTGAGCCTCAGTCATCCCATCAATAAAATGGTCAGGGGCTTCCCTGGTGGCGCAGTGGTTAAGAATCTGCCCGGCAATGCAGGGGACACAGGTTTGAGCCCTGGTCCAGGAAGATCCCACATGCCGCGGAGCAACTAAGCCCGTGTGCCGCAACTACTGAGCCCACGTGCCACAACTACTGAAGCCCATGCAGCTAGAGCCCGCGCTCCGCAACAAGAGAAGCCACCACAATGGGAAGCCTGTGCACTGCAACAAAGAGTAGCCCCCGCTCGCCACAGCTAGAGAAAGCCCGTGCACAGCAATGAAGACCCAACGCAGCCAAAAATAAATAAATAAATAAATTAAAAAGAATAAAATAAAATGGGCACAATAAAGTGACCCTGCCAATCAGCCTGTAGCCAGCAATATGTCTAGTATTGTGAGGTCACGGAAGGAATATTTATTGAATGGAAGAATGAGTGGATGATCAATTAAAATGACCTAATGCAAAACAGGCACCTCTGGGGACTTCCTTGGTGGTTCAGTGGTTGGGAGGCTGGGACTCTGCACTTCCACTACAGGGGGGCATGGGTTTGATCCCTGGTCGGGGAATTAGGATCCTGCATGCCACACAACACGGCCAAAAAAAAAAAAAAAAAGGCACCTCTAGCTTCTAATGTCTAAGCGAATTTTAATTTTTATACACTTATTTGTTTAAGATGCTCTCTTAACCAACTTCCACTTTATTGACTCACTAGATTAATGTACCTGTCCCATTTCTTCTGTGAAACACACAAGCACATTGAACCCTCCACCTATGTACTTCTCCCCCTACCTTTGGCCTCTGTGCTTAGGTAGAGTCAGTTGTGTTTGCTCCCAAATTTGTGTATAGCAGTTGTGTTTATTATTGTCACTAATTGATTCAATTAAGTGTTACAGAAATTGTGGAAACGTGAGGGTAAAAAGAAAGAATATTGTCTCTATGAAAACTGATAAGAAACTTGGGAAAACTTGAAGCGAGTGACTGAGGAAATTGACATCAAATGAGCTGTAGAAACTGGGACAAAGAAAATGGAAGGAAATTGTGAGCCGCAGGTGGGGGGCATCGTTGTACACATGGATGGATTTGAAAGCATCTTTAGGTTCTCCAGCTGCCATAAAGAACAGGAAATGGGAAATTGTAGCAGAAGAGTTATAGATGTGGTCCATGTGAGAAGAAAGACCCAGGCTTATAAAAAAGAATGAAATAATGCCATTTGCAGCAACACGGATGGGCCTGGAGATTATCATACTAAATTAAGTCAGACAGAGAAAGACAAATACCATATGATATCACTTATATGTGCAATGTAAAAAAATGAAACAAATGAACTTATTTACAAAACAGAAATAGACCCACAGACATAACAAACTTATGATTCCCAAAGAGGAAAGGGAGAGGAGGGATAAATCAGGGATTTGGGATTAACAGATATACACTACTATATTTAAAATAGGTAAGCAACACGGACCTACTATCTCGCACAGGGAACTATATTCAATACCTTATAATAACCTATAATGGAAAATAATCTGAAAAAGAATTAATATAAATGTAACTGGATCACTTTACTGTATACCGGAAACTAACACAACATTGTAAATCAGCTATACTTCAATTAAAAAAAAAAAAAGAAAGAAAGAAATACACAGGCCTGTTTCAGCCAGCCCATGCTCAAAGAAGAATGTATACGCATGTGTTAGGTCCAATTAAATACTCACGGTGTGGATGAATTTAAGGTGATTCCCTGAGACAACTGACTTCTTAGATTCACTATTAGCTGATTGACCAAAATCCTGATTTTATAGCATAAGAAAGCTCCCTTGTCTTTCTGAAGTTCTCTGCTTTTTTTCCTTTTCTTCCAATTTCTCCTTTTCTGTTTTCTCTGCTATTTTTCCTTCCTTTTTCGCTACTAAATGTCCAAGTATGAAACTGGTTTTTAAATTTATTTAATTTTAAAATTAATTTTAAATTTATTATATCTATTGAATTCAATGGCGTATTCTCTGTTAATAAACAATATTTCTTTACCTACTGCAGGCTGCCGTTATGGGCTGCTAAAAGCCAAAGGGATGCTTACTTTAACACATACTGCAGACAACTGTGGCTTTTTATTTGCATATTGTTCACATTAATTTCTTCCTCTCTGTAGGCTTCCTCTGTATAATCGTTTCCCTTTGCCAGCATGAAATAAACACTTCAGAAAAAAAC
Organism: Lagenorhynchus albirostris; assembly: GCF_949774975.1. Taxonomy (NCBI): domain Eukaryota; kingdom Metazoa; phylum Chordata; class Mammalia; order Artiodactyla; family Delphinidae; genus Lagenorhynchus; species Lagenorhynchus albirostris. The sequence goes on along the minus strand of NC_083113.1, from coordinate 56,336,213 downwards.
CTTATTGGACCCTGATAGTATATTTTAAACGCTCTAGGGAAAATTATTGTTGAAAGGAATTCAGTGGTGAATTTTGTTTTGTTTTGGTTTGTTTTTTGGTTTGTTTTAGTGGAACCAAGAACCAAGGTTTTCATATATTACATTTGCTTAAAATCAGGCAGAACTATAAACATGTTCCTGTCTGAGAGGAATTTATAGCCTGTTAAGGAGAAACAAAACAGAGGGTTTTTACAAAGCAAGTTTAAAAGTTTAACTGATGGGACTTCCCTGGTGGCACAGTGGTTAAGAATCCACCCGCTAATGCAGGGGACGTGGGTTCGAGCCCTGGTACGGGAAGATCCCACATGCCGCCGAGCAACTAAGACCATATGCTACAACTACGACCATGCGCCACAACTACTGAGCCTGCACTTTAGAGCCCACGAACCACAACTACTGAGCCCGCATGACACAACTACTGAAGCCTGCGTGCCTAGAGCCTGAGCTCCGCAACAAGAGAAGCCACCACAATGAGAAGCCCGTGCACTGCAACAAAGAGTAGCCCCCGCTCACTGAAACTAGAGAAAGCCCGCGTGCAGCAACAGAGATCCAACGCAGCCCAAAATAAATACTAAATAAATAAATAAATAAATAAATTCATTAAAAGGAAAAAAAAAAAGACCGTGGATTCAAGTCCCAATCTGGGTTTCACAGTTAAAAAAAAAAAAAAAAAGTTTAACTGATGATGCAAGATCTTCTGTGTTACTGAAACTTCTTTGTCATGTTAAAAGTAGAATCTGGGCTTCCCTGGTGGTGCAGTGGTTGAGAGTCCGCCTGCCGATGCAGGGACACCAGTTCGTGCCCCGGTCCGGGAAGATCTCACATGCTGCAGAGCGGCAAGGCCCGTGAACCATGGCTGCTGAACCAAAAAAAAAAAAAAGTAGAATCTAGTTCAGAAAAGCAACAGTCACTAGATCAAGAATTAATGCTCACGGATCTTTTGCTGTGACGGGGAACTCACTACCTCTCAGAGGGCTCCACTGGAAGGAGCTTCTTCTTTTTCCTTTAATCTATATATATATACACATATATATATTTTTTATATATGTGTATATACATATATATTTTTAACGTCTTTATTGGAGTATAGTTGCTTTACAATGTTGTGTTAGTTTCTGCTGTATAACAAAGTGAATCACTATACATATACATATATCCCCATATCTCCTCCCTCTTGCGTCTCCCACCCTCCCTATCCCACCCCTCTAGGTGGTCACAGAGCACCGAGCTGATCTCTCTGTGCTATGCAGCTGCTTCCCACTAGCTATTTTACATTTGGTAGTGTATATATGTCAGGGCTACTCTCTCACTTCGTCCCAGCTTACCCTTCCCCCTCCCGTTGTCCTCAAGTCCATTCTCTATGCCTGAGTCTTTATTTGTGTCCTGCCCCTAGGTTCATCAGAACCATTTTTTTTTTAAGATTCCACATATATGTGTTAACATATGGTATTTGTTTTTCTCTTTCTGACTTACTTCACTCTGTATGACAGTCTCTAGGTCCATCCACCTCACTACAAATAACTCAATTGCATTTCTTTTTATGGCTGAGTAATATTCCATTGTATATATGTGCCACATCTTCTTTTTTCTTAAATTAATTAATTTATTTTGGGCTGCATTGGTTCTTTGTTGCTATGCACGGGCTTTTCTCTAGTTGTGGCGAGCAGGGGTTACTCTCCATTGTGGTGTGCGGGCTTCTCATTGCGGTGGCTTCTCTTGTTGCGGAGCACAGGTTCTAGGTGCACGGGCTTCAGTTCTGGCACGTGGGCTCAGTAGTTGTGGCTCGCGGGGTCTAGAGCGCAGGCTCAGTAATTGTGTTGCACGGGCTTAGTTGCTCCGCGGCATGTGGAATCTTCCCGGACCAGGGCTTCAACCCGTGTCCCCTGCATTGGCAGGCGGATTCTTAACGAGTGCACCACCAGAAAGCCCATGCCACATCTTCTGTATCCATTCATGTGTGGATGTACACTTAGGTTGCTTTCATGTCCTGGCTATATTAAATAGAGCTGCAATGAACATTGTGGTACATGACTCTTTCTGAATTATGGTTTTCTCAGGGTATATGCCCAATAGTGGGATTGCTGGATCATATGGTAGTTCTATTTTTAGTTTTTTAAGGAACCTCCATACTGTTCTCCACAGTGGCTGTACCAATGTACATTCCCACCAACAGTGTAGGAGGGTTCCTTTTTCTCCACACTCTCTCTAGCATTTATTGTTTATCGATTTTTTGATGATGGCTATTCTGACCAGTGTGAGGTGATGCCTCATTGTAGTTTTGATTTGTGTTTCTCTAATGATTAGTGATGTTGAGCATCTTCTCATGTGTTTGTTGGCAATCTGTATATCTTCTTTGAAGAAATACCTATTTACGTCTTCTGCCCATTTTTGGATTGGGTTGTTTGTTTTTTGATATTGAGCTGCATGAGTTGCTTGTATATTTTGGAGCTTAATCCTTTGTCAGTTGCTTTGTTTGCAAATATTTTCTCCCATTCAGAGGGTTGTCTTTTCATCTTGTTTGTGGTTTCCTTTGCTGTGCAAAAGCTTTTAAGTTTCATTGGGTCCCATTTGTTTATTTTTGTTTTTATTTCCATTACTCTAGGGGGTGGGTCAAAAAGGATCTTGCTGTGATTGATGTCATAGACAGTTCTGCCTATGTTTTCCTCTAAGAGTTTTATAGCGTCTGGCCTTCATTTAGGTCTTTAATCTATTTTGAGTTTATTTTTGTGTATGGTGTTAGGGAGTGTTCTAATTTCATTCCTTTACATGTAGCTGTCCAGTTTTCCCAGCACCAGTTCTTGAAGAGGCTGTCTTTTCTCCACTGTATATTCTTGCCTCCTTTATCAAAGATAAGGTGACCATATGTGCGTGGGTTTATCTCTGGGCTTTCTATCCTGTTCCATTGATCTATATTTCTGTTTTTGTGCCAGTATCATACTGTCTGGATTACTGTAGCTTTGTAGTATAGTCTGAAGTCCAGAAGCCTGATTCCTCCAGCTGCATTTTTCTTTCTCAGGATTGTTTTGGCTATTCGGGGTCTTTTGTGTTTCCGTACAAGTTGTGCAATTTTTTGTTCTAGTTCTGTGAAAAATGCCAGTGGTAGCTTGATAGGGGTTGCACTGAATCTGTAGATTGCTTTGGGTAGTATAGTCATTTTCACAATGTTGATTCTTCCAATCCAAGAACATAGTATATCTCTCCATCTGTTTGTATCATCTTTAATTTCTTTCATCAGTGTCTTATAGTCTTCTGTATACAGGTCTTTTTTCTGCTTAGGTAGGTTTATTCCTAGGTATTTTATTCTTTTTGTTGCAATGGTAAATGGGAGTGTTTCCTTAATTTCACTTTCAGATTTTTCATCATTAGTGTATAGGAATGCAAGAGATTCCTGTGCATTAATTTTGTGTCCTATAACTTTACCAAATTCATTGATTAGCTCTAGTAGTTTTCTGGTGGCATCTTTAGGATTTTCTATGTATAGTGTCATGTCATCTGCAAACAGTGACAGTTTTACTTCTTCTTTTCCAATTTGGATTCCTTTTATTTATTTTTCTTCTCTGATTGCTGTGGCTAAAACTTCCAAAACTATGTTGAGTAATAATGGTGAGAGTGGACATCCTTGTCTTGTTCCCGATCTTAGAGGAAATGGTTTCAGCTTTTCATCAATGGTTTCAGTTTTTCATCATCATCAAATGGTTTCATCATCACATGTTGGCTGTGGGTTTGTCATATATGGTCTTTATTGTGTTGAGGTAGGTTCCCTCTATGCCTACTTTCTGGAGGGTTTTTATCGTAAATGGGAGTTGAATTTTGTCAAAAGCTTTTACTGCATCTATTGAGATTATCATATGGTTTCTATCCTTCAGTTTGTTAATATGGTGTATCACATTGATTACTTTGCATATATTGAAGAATCCTTGCATTCCTGGGATAAACCCCACTTGACCATGGTGTATGATCCTTTTAATGTGCTGTTGGATTCTGTTTGTTAGTATTTTGTTGAGGATTTTTGCATCTATGTTCATCAGAGATATTGGCCTGTAGTTTTTTTTTTTTTTTTTTTGTGACATCTTTGTCTGGTTTTTGTATCAGGGTGATGGTGGCCTCATAGAATGAGTTTGGGAGTGTTCCTCCCTCTGCTATATTTGGAAGAGTTTGAGAAGGATAGGTGTTAGTTCTTCTCTAAATGTTTGATAGAATTTGCCTGTGAAGCCATCTGGTCCTGGGCTTTTTTTGTTGGAAGATTTTTTTTTTTTTTTTTTTTTTTGTGGTATGTGGGCCTCTCACTGGTATGTTGTGGCATCTCCCGTTGGGGAGCACAGGCTCCAGACACGCAGGCTCAAAGGCCATGGCTCATAGGCCCAGCCGCTCCACAGCATGTGGGATCTTCCCGGACCGGAGCACGAACCTGTGTCCCCTGCATCGGCAGGCAGACTCTCAACCACTGCGCCACCAGGGAAGCCCTGTTGGAAGATTTTTAATCACAGTTTCAATCTCAGTGCTTGTGAATTGTCTGTTTATATCTTCTATTTCTTCCTGGTTCAGTCTTGGAAGCTGGTGCTTTTCTAAGAATTTGTCCATTTCTTCCAGGTTGTCCATTTTATTGGCATATAGTTGCTTGTAGTAATCTCTCATGATCCTTTGTATTTCTGCAGTGTCAGTTGTTACTTCTCCTTTTTCATTTCTAATTCTGTTGATTTGAGTCCTCTCTCTTTTTTTCTTGGTGAGTCTGGCTAATGGTTTATCAATTTTATCTTCTCAAAGCACCAGCTTTTAGTTTTATTGATCTTTGTTATTGTTTCCTTCATTTATTTTCATTTATTTCTGATCTGATCTTTATGATTTCTTTCCTTCTGCTAACTTTGGGGGGTTTTTTTGTTCTTCTTTCTCTAATTGCTTTAGGTGTAAGGTTAGTTTCTTTATTTGAGATGTTTCTTGTTTCTTGAGGTAGGATTGTATTGCTATAAACTTCCCTCTTAGAATTTTTTTTTGCTGCATCCCATAGGTTTTGGGTAGTTGTGTTTTCATTGTCATTTGTTTCTAGGTATTTTCTGATTTCCTCTTTGATTTATTCAGTGATATCTTGGTTATTTAGTAGCGTATTGTTTAGCCTCCATGTATTTGTATTTTCTTACAGTTTTTTTCCTGTAATTGATATCTAGTCTCATAGCATTGTGGTCGGAAAAGATACTTGACACGATTTCAATTTTCTTAAATTTACCAAGGCTTGATTTGTGACCCAAGATATGATCTATCCTGGAGAATGTTCCATGAGCACTTGAGAAGAAAGTGTATTCTGTTGTTTTTGGATGGAATGTCCTATAAATATCAATTAAATCCATCTTGTTTAATGTGTCATTTAAAGCTTGTGTTTCCTTATTTATTTTCATTTTGGATGATCTGTCCATTGGTGTTAAGTGAGGTGTTAAAGTCCCCTAGTATTATTGTGTTACTGTCGATTTCCCCTTTTATGGCTGTTAGCATTTGCCTTATGTATTGAGGTGCTCCTATGTTGGGTGCATAAATATTTGTAATTGTTACATCTTCTTCTTGGGTTGATCCCTTGATCATTATGCAGTATCCTTCTTTGTCTCTTGTAATAATCTTTATTTTAAAGTCTATTTTGTCTGATATGAGAATTGCTACTCCAGCCTTCTTTTTTTATTATTTATTCATTTATTTTTGGCTGCATTGGGTCTTCATTGCTGGGCGCAGGCTTTCTCTAGTTGCAGTGAGTGGGGGCTACTCTTCATTGCAGTGCACAGGCTTCTCATTACGGTGGCTTCTCTGTTGCAGAGCACGGGCTCTAGCTGTGCAGTCTTCAGTAGTTGTGTCGCGCAGGCTCAGTAGTTGTGGTGTGCAGGCTTTAGTAGTTGTGGGTCGTGGGCCCTAGAATGCAGGCTCAGTAGTTGTGGTGCACGGGCTTAGCTGCTCTGTGGCACGTGGAATCTTCCTGGACCAGGGCTCGAACCCGTATCTCCTGCATTGGCAGGTAGATTCTTAACCACTGTGCCACCAGGGAAGTCCCTCCAGCTTTCTTTTGATTTCCATTTGCATGGAATATCTTTTTCCATCCCTGCACTTCCAGTCTGTATGTGTCCCTAGGTCTGAAGTGGGTCTCTTATAGACAGCATATGTATGGGTCTTGTTTTTATATCCATTCAGCCAGGCTATGTCTTTTAGTTGGAGCATTTAATCCATTTACATGTAAGGTAATTATCGATATGTATGTTCCTATTACCATTTTACTAATTGTTTTGGGTTTGTTTTTGTAGGCCTTTTCCATCTCTTGTGTTTCCTACCTAGAGAAGTTCCTTTAGCATTTGTTGTAAAGCTGGTTTGGTGGTGCTGAATTCTCTCTGTTTTTTTTTTAAATGTTTATTTATTTATTTTTAATTGTACTTTTCTGACCAGGGATGTGGTTTTTCTTAAATTAATTAATTAATTTATTTTTGGCTACGTTGTGTCTATTGTTGCTGTGTGTGGGCTTTCTTTAGTTGCAGCGAGCGGGGTTACTCTTCGTTGTGGTACGCGGGCTTCTCACTGCAGTGGCTTCTCTTGTTGCGAGCACGGGCTCTAGGCACACAGGCTTCAGTAGTTGTGGTATGTGGGCTCAGCTGATGTGGCTCGTGGGCTCTAGAGCTGAGGCTTGGTAGCTGTGGTGGACGGGCTTAACTGCTCCGTGGCATGTGGGATCTTCCCAGACCAGGGCTTGAACATGTGTCCCCTGCCTTAGCAGGTGGATTCTTAACCCCTGCACCACCAGGGAAGCCCAGTGCTGAATACTCTTAACTTTTGCTTATCTGTAAAAGTTTAATTTCTCCATCGAATCTGAATCAGATCCTTGTTGGGTAGAGTAATCTTGGTTGTAGGTTTTTCCCTTTCATCACTTTAAATATGTCCAGCCACTCCCTTCTGGCATGCAGAGTTTCTGCTGAAAAGTCATCTGTTAACCTTATAGTGATTCCCTTGTATGTTATTTGTTGCTTTTCCCTTGCTGCTTTTAATTTTTTTTTTTTTTTTGTGGTACGCGGGCCTCTCACTGTAGTGGCCTCTCCCGTTGTGGAGCCCAGGCTCTGGACACACAGGCTCAGTGGCCATGGCTCACAGGTCCAGCCGCTCCGCGGCATGTGGGATCTTCCCGAACTGGGGCACGAACCCGTATCCCCTGCATCGGCAGGCAAACTCTCAACCACTGCGCCACCAGGGAAGCCCTTAATATTTTTTCTTTGAATTTAATTTTTTGTTAGTTTGATTAATATGTGTCTTGTTGTGCTTTTCATAGGGTTTATCCTGTATGGGACTCTCTGTGCTTCCTAGACTTGGGTGACTATTTCCTTTCCCATGTCAGGGAAGTTTTTGACTATAATCTCTTCAAATATTTTCTCAGACCCTTTCTTTTTTTCTTCTTTTTTTGGGACCCCTATAATTCAAATGTTGGTGCATTTAATGTTGTCCCAGAGGTCTCTGAGACTGTCCTCAATTCTTTTCATTCTTTTTTCCTTTTTTTAAAAAAAATAATTAATTTATTTATTTTTGGCTGCGTTGGGTCTTTGTTGCTGTGCGCGGGCTTTCTCTAGTGATGGCGAGTGGGGGCTACTCTTTGTTGCGGTGTGTGGGCTTCTCATTGCAGTGGCTTCTCTCTGTTGCAGAGCATGTGCCCTAGAACACATGGGCTTCAGTAGTTGTGGCACACAGCTCAGTAGTTGTGGCTCATGGGCTCTAGAGCACAGGCTCAGCAGTTGTGGCGCATGGGCTTAGTTGCTCCACGGCACGTAGGATCTTCCCAGATCAGGGCTCGAACTTGTGTCCCCTGCATTGGCAGGCGGATTCTTAACCACTGCGCCACCAGGGAAGCCCCATTCTTTTTTCTTTATTCTACTCCCTGGCTGTTATTTCCACCGTTTTATCTTCCAGCTCACTTATCCGTTCTTCTGCCTCAGTTATTCTTTTATTGATTCCTTCTAGAGTATTTTTAATTTCAGTAATTGTGTTGTTCATCACTGTTGGTTTGCTCTTTAGTTCTTCAAGGTCCTTGTTAAATGTTTCTTGTATGTTCTCCATTCTGTTTCCGAGATTTTGGATCATCTTTACTGCTATTCCTCTGAATTCTTTTTCAGGTACGTTGCCTATTTCGTCTTCATTTATCTGGTCTTGTAGGTGTTTACCTTGCTCCTTCGTCTGTAACATTTTTTTTTTTTTTTGATGGGTGGTGCTGTATTCTTGTCTTACTGGTTGTTTGGCCTGAGACGTCCAGCCAGCACTGGAGTTTGCAGGCAGTTGGATAGAGCTGGGTCTTAGTGCTGAGATGAGGACCTCTGGGAGGCCTCCCTCTGATTCATATTCCCTGGGGTCTGAGGTTCTCTGTTAGTGCAGCAGTTTGGACTTGGAGCTCCCACCACAGGAGCTCGGGCCCGACCTTCAGCCTGGGAACCAAGATCCCACAAGCTTCTTCTGTGGTAAAAAAATAATAATAATAAATAATAAATTTAAAAAGGAAGAAGGAAAGAAAAAAAGGAGTATTACAATATCAAAGAATAAAAAACAAAATAAAATTAGAAAGATAAAAAATATATTAGGAAAAATAAAGCTATAATTGAAAGAACTGGTTGCTGGGGGTTCCTGCCATCCACTTAGGTGTCCATGGTCCCCCACCAGTGCCTGGTAGGTGCCCTAGTTCTGAGGAGACGCTAATTCTGCGTCCTCCTAGTACGTCATCTTGACTCCGCCCCCAATCAATATATTTTTAAAAATTGAAGTATAATTGATTTACAATGTTGTGTTAATTGCTATGAAACGGAAAGACAACTTCTTTATATTGACTCCAACTCTTTCTTCCTGTAACTGGTGTTGACTTGCTCCTGGGAGGGTTGTATAAGAAGACTACCATCTGCTGCAAGAGAGACCCCCTCCCAAATGGAGGGGCAGTTCCCCTGCCCTCCATGAAACTGCTCTCCTGCAGGATAAATTGCATCTGTGGCTTCTCATCCCCACCCTGTGTCAGCTGGGGTCCTCCTTTAAGCATGATTTCCACATCGGAACACAAGTCTCAGGGTGTGGTCAGACCAATGAAACAACATGTTCTCCTTCCCTGGTTCCGAGCATTAGAGCTGCTCCTCCCACCTGCCCTCCTTGGCTCTGAATGGTTGGGTGGATGGTGGTGGCGTGGGGGAAGGGTGTCCCCACTGCAGGCTGGATTTCCCAGCTCCCTGGTCAAAGGCTTCCTGCTGAGTCTGGCAGTGGGAGACGCTCGTGAGAGAGTGGAGGGCAGGAGGGAAGAAAAGGCAAGGGTATTTCTGTCCCTCTCTGGAGCAAATCTGCAGCAGCCATACCTCCTCTGAGCTGCAGCAAACCCTGGGTGACCCCAGCCCCTACGCTAGTGTCCCCTCCTCCCCTCTCTGTCTCTCTGACCCAGAGCTGGTCACCAGTCTCTAGCCTGTGGCTGATTTCTGGGGGTGTGTCACCAACCTGCTCAGCTTCTCAGCTCTCCTGTACCTGCTGCAGCCAATACCCTGCCTTCAATTCTTCCTGCTTACATACTTCCCTCTCTCATTTGCTTGATTATTTATATATATACAGTTTCTGTTTTCCAGTGGACTCTAGTGCTGTGTGTTACTTCTAGTAAGGCAGTTTAAGGTTACATACCACTTGGAAGGGGCAGGGGGCTGGCACTCAAAGTATTAGCTGCTTTTATATCATTTGATATGCATTTTCCACATGTGATCCTCAAATAACTCCTCTGTGGGAGGTACCCACTTAATGGAAGAGGAGACTGAGGCTCAGGAAGGGTAGGCAGAGCCAGGCTTTGGGTGAGCAGTTGCCTGAACCCTTAGCCATTAGACCACACTGCCCCATTCAGAGACTTGGACCCACCCTGCCCTTACTCACGGTAGATAAAATCCCAGGTCATGTTGCCCCTTCCTGTGTCTTCTTGCTGGATTTCTGGAACCCAAGCGGAGTTCTCTCAGTGACTCATGGTTCCTGAGAAAGACCATTCAGGACATAGGGATTACGTTCCCTCAGTCAGTTGCTCAGCATCTTCATTTCCCAAAAGTTCCTGGGGGCCTCTTTTCAGAGATTTGACAGTGAGTGAGCTCAGTGCTGATTTTATAAATATCATTTTCTATAAATATCCATTCCATGTAAGGCATCTGTTTCAGAATGATGACCACCTTGCTGAGAACAGCAAGTTTCAGGGTTATGTTTTATTCCCATCTCTAATTACAGCTGAGGTGGGATTTCTTTCTTTCTGTAGCCCCAAGGAAAGTGTGGAAACCAGGACACTGACCTCAACAATTCTGTAAGGTTTTTTTGCAATGAAAGAAATAAAGCTCATGCAAAAATTATGGTCTTAAAAAGTCAGCACAGGACTTCCCTGGTGGCACAGTGATTAAGAATCCATTTGCTAATGCAGGGAACACGGGTTCAAGCCCTGGTCTGGGAAGATCCCACATGTCGTGGAACAGCTAAGCCCGTGTACCACAGCTACTGAGCCTGTGCTCTAGAGCCCACAAGCCACAACAAATGAAGCCCAGGCACCTACAGTCCGTGCTGTGCAGCAAGAGAAGCCACCACAATGAGAAGCACGCACACCGCAACAAAGAGTAGCCCCCGCTCGCCGCAACTAGAGAAAGCCCGTGCATAGCAACAAAAACCCAATGCAGCCAAAACTAAATAAATAAAATAAATAAATTTATTAAAAAGAAAAGATCAGCACAGAAGTTTCTAGTCTCAGAGCACACATAGCTGAGATACCCCGGGTCAATGTGAGAGTCTCCAAACTTTCTTGCTGGGGAGGCTCAGATCCCTGAGGTCACACTGCCTGGGTTCAAACAGTATTTGCAATGCTCTTGCCCTGTGACCATGGGGAGATGGCGCCACCTCTCGGTGCCTCAGTTCTCTCTCTTATGTTGGGGGGTTAGGGACACGGTCTCCTTGGGCTTATATGAGAATTACCTGAGAAAACAGTCAGTAAAGCACTTAACATGGTGCTTGGTACAGAGAACACAACCCACAGGAAGACATTACTATTGATCATACTGCATACTATAGTTACTGTATCATGTATAGGATCTATAATTACTATTATTAATAATATATCAATATAGGTTATATAACTTGCCCATCTGGCATAGCAGTGGGGCTCAAAAGAGGCAATACCTATGCATGGCTGGGGATCCCACCCACACTTGTCTCTAACCATAATCCATTTTATGGGCCAATGACAGATTAAAAAATTTACTGGGCACTGTCTCATGCCCCCTCCCCACTTGCTGCCCCCTTCTGCTCCCCTGCCTAATATCACAGGGATGGGTTCTAGCTTGTCCCATGCTGGTCGCTCCCCCTTTCCTGAAAACCACCTCTTCTGGGCTTCCTCTTCCCTTTCTGGAAAGTTCTTCTCAGTCTACTTCCTGGGCTTCCTTTCCTGTCCATGCTGATGACACTTGGGGCTCCACCATAGACCTTCTACCTAAGCATCCTCCCTGGACCTTCTCAAACACCCCTGGCCTGAGCACCGCCTGTAGACCCATGGTTTCCAGATCTGTAGCCCCACCCAGGCTCTGTCCTGAGTCTCTGTCTTGCAACTCTGCCGGCCGTCTCTACTTTGATGTCCCATGAGCAGTTCAAACGCCACCTGTCCCAAACTGGACTCATCTCCTCCACCCACCCAGATGCTCAGGCCCCAAACCCAGGTGGCTTCCTTCACTCTTTTAAAAAATTCCATTAGGACTTCCCTGGTGGCGCAGTGGTTAAGAATCCACCTGCCAATGCAGGGGACACGGGTTCGAGCCCTGGTCCGGGAAGATCCCCCATACCGCGGAGCAACGAAGCCCGTGCGCCAGAACAACTGAGCCTGCGCTCTAGAGCCCGTGAGCCACAACTACTGAGCCCGCGAGCCACAACTACTGAGCCCGCGAGCCACAACTACTGAGCCCGCGAGCCACAACTACTGAGCCCGCGAGCCTAGAGCCCATGCTCCCCAACAAAAGAAGACACTGCAATGAGAAGCCTGTGCACCGCAACGAAGAGTAGCCCCCGCTCGCCGCAACTAGAGAAAGCCCGTGTGCAGCAAAGAAGACCCAACACAGCCAAAAATAAACAAATAAAATTTTTAAATTTCATTAAACATTTTAACATTGAGGTATAGTTGCTGTACAATATTGTGTAAGTTTCAGGTGTACAACATAGTGATTCATATCATTAAACATCTTTAAAGTGTGCAGTTCAGTGATTTTTCATATTCACAAAGTTGTGTGACCGTTATCACTAATTCCAGAACATTTTCTTCAGCCTCCCAAAGAGACCCCATACTCGTTAGCAGTCACCCCCCATTCTCCCCCTCCCTCCAGCCCCTGACAGCCACTAATCTACTTTCTGTCTCCATAAATGGACTATTCTGCACTTTTCATATCAATGGAATCGTATATTTTATGATCTTTTGTGACTGGCTTCTTTCACTCAGCATAATGGGGTTTTTTTTTCATTTTTAATGAAGGTTTTTAATTATTTTTAAAAATTTTTATTGAAATATAGTTGATTTACAATGTTGTGTTAGTTTCAGGTGTAGAGCAAAGTGATTCAGTTATACATACATCTTTTTTTCCATTCTCTTCTGTTGTAGTTATTACAAGATTTTGAGTAGAGGTCCCTGTGCTATACAGTAGGTCCTAGTTGGTCAATATACATCCTACTATATGTGTTTTATCTATAGTAGTGTGTATATTTTAATTCCAAACTCCCAATTTATCCTTCCCTTCCCCCTTCCCTTTTGGTAACCATAAGTTTGTTTGCTATGTCTGTGAGTCTGTTTCTGTTTTGTAAATAAGTTCATTTGTATCATTTTTTTTAGATTCCACATATAAGTGATATCATATGGTATCGATATTTGTCTTTCTCTGTCTGACTTACTTCCCTTAGTAATTTCTAGGTCCATCCATGTTGCTGCAAATGGCATTATTTCATTCTTTTTTATGGCTGAGTAATATTCCAGCATAATGTTTTCAAGGTCTGTCTATGTTATAAGAATGAATCAGTACTTCATTCCACTGTATGGATAGACCATGTTTTTGTTTGTCCAATCATCAGTTGAAGGACACTTAGGTTTTCACTTTTGGGCTACTGTGAATAATACTGCTATGAACATTCACATACAAGTTTTTATGTAGACATATGTTTCCATTTTTGTTGGGTATATTCCTATACATGGAATTTCTGGGTCATATATAATTACATGTTCAACATTTTGAGGACCTGCCAAACTGTCCTCCAAAGCACATACACCATTTTACATTCCCGTCAACAGTATATGAGGGTTCCAATTTCTCCACCTCCTCACTGATACTCGTTATTGTCTTTTTAAAAAATTATTTTATTTTATTTTTATTTTTGCCTCGTTGGGTCTTTGTTACTTCATGTGGGCCTCCTCTAGTTGTGGCGAGCGGGGGCTACTCTTTGTTGCCGTGCACGGGCTTCTCACTGTGGTGACTTCTCTTGTTGCGGAGCATGGGCCCTAGGCACGTGGGCTTCAGTAGTTGTGGCATGCAGGCTCAGTAGTTGTGGCTCGTGGGCTCTAGAGCACAGGCTTAGTAGTTGTGGCGCATGGGCTTAGTTGCTCCGCGGCATGTGGCATCTTCCCAGGCCAGGGCTTGAACCTGTGTCCCCTGCATTGGCAGGCGGATTCTTCACCACTGCACCACCAGGGAAGCCCCCAACTTCATTCTTTTGTATGTGCTATTCAGTGGTTCCAGCACCATTTGATAAAGGACTACTCTTTCCCCATGAAATTATCTTGGCACCCTTTGCAAAAATCAGTTGGCCATAAATGTATGAACTTACCTCTGGACTCTCAGAAGTGTTCCATTGGTCTACATGTCCACTCTTCTGCAAGTATCACCTTCCTTGACTCTTCTCTCGCCCTCACCCCACATGCACCCATTCAACAACTGTAAATTACCTGCCCACCTGGGACCAGTGCCGTGCTTGGACCTGAGCATACGATGGTGAGTGAGATGGACACCATCCCTGGCCTCACGGACCTGACATTCTTCTGGGAGTGGATAGACAACATAGTTATAAAGAGATGCAGGAGAAAGGTGATTTCAGATAGCTATGGCTGCTAAGGAAAACAAAAGGCTATGTGGTAGAGAGTGGCCAGGGGAGGTCCCAGAGGGGGCTGCTTTATACTGGGATGCTGGGGAATCCTCTCTGAGGGGCAACCTGTGAGGTCTGAATGAGAAGTCAGCCATGCAGAATTTGGGGTAGGTTGTGCCTCCAGAGGGGCAGAATTTGCCTGGAGATGAAACTGATACAAAAAGGACAGCAAGGACTTCCCTGGTAGCGCAGTGGTTAAGAATCTGCCTGCCAATGCAGGGGACACCGGTTTGAGCCCTGGTCGCAGAAGATCCCACATGCCGTGGAGCAGCTAAGCCCGAGTGCCACAACTACTGAGCCTGCGCTCTAGAGCCCACAAGCCACAACTACTGAAGCCTGCACGCCTAGAGCCTGTGCTCCGCAACAAACACAAGCCACCGCAATGAGAAGCCCGCGCACCACAACGAAGAGTAGCCCCCGCTCGCCGCAACTGGAGAAAGCTTGCACGCAGCAACAAAGACCCAACGCAGACAAAAATAAATAAATAGATTTATTAAAAGGAGAAAAAGGAGGGCAAAGTAGAAACATGAAGAAAGATAGAGGCCAAGCCCTGATGAAAACATGCCTGATGCGTGAATTCCACTAAGTTTGGGCCTTCCCATCATGGAGTCATTGCTTTCTCTCCACTGTGTAGGCCTATTTGAACTGTAATCCCCTAGCCCTCCTAGACCGTAATCCCCATAAGGGCAGGGAGTGTATTTGTCTAGTTCAAATTTGCATCCAGGCAGCTCTTACATGTAACATTGTTATTATCCAAGTTTAAGAATCGAGAGAATTCACAAAAAGATTCTGATTTTTTTGCTTTTCTTAGACAATTGGAAGGCTTGGTATGGTCATGCTAGGATTCTTACCTGGCAACTGGGGTGGGTCTGAGAACCAGTGGCCCCCTTTAGATGGCAGTTCAGAAGAAGAAACTGACACCCAGAAGACGATGACCTGCAGAAGAAATTTTTTACAGGCTGTGTGCTTGGCTCATTTATGTTATGTGCCTTCCCCCTACAGGCAAGTGGGTTTGTGACCCCCCTTTGGACACATAATAGGTCCACTGTCGGGAATGAATGAATGAATGAATGAGTAAATGAATGAATGAATTTATACACTCCCCCCGTTCTTGACATAGTAGCTAGCATATAATAAGTGCCCAATATTTTTTTTTTTTTTAAACATCTTTATTGGAGTATAATTGCTTTACAATGGTATGTTAGTTTCAGCTTCACAACAAAATGAATCAGTTATATATATACATATGTTCCCATATCTCTTCCCGCTTGCGTCTCCCTCCCTCCCACCCTCCCTATCCCACCCCTCCAGGCGGTCACAAAGCACCGAGCTAATCTCCCTGTGCTATGCGGCTGCTTCCCACTAGCTATCTACCTTACGTTTGGTAGTGTATATATGTCCATGCCTCTTTATCGCTTTGTCACCGTTTACCCTTCCCCCTCCCCATAGCCTCAAGTCCATTCTCTAGTAAGTCTGTGTCTTTATTCCTGTTTCACCCCTAGGTTTTTCATGACATTTTTTTTTCTTAAATTCCATATATATGTGTTAGCATACGGTATTTGTCTCTCTCTTTCTGACTTACTTCACTCTGTATGACAGACTCTAGGTCTATCCACCTCATTACAAATAGCTCAATTTCGTCTCTTTTTATGGCTGAGTAATATTCCATTGTATATATGTGCCACATCTTCTTTATCCATTCATCCGATGATGGACACTTAGGTTGTTTCCATCTCTGGGCTATTGTAAATAGAGCTGCAATGAACATTTTGGTACATGACTCTTTTTGAATTATGGTTTTCTCAGGGTATATGCCCAGTAGTGGGATTGCTGAGTGCCCAATATTTTGATTTGATTTCTCTTCTAAAGAAACGTGAGTTGAATTAGATTGCTTTTTTTTATTGTACGCATCCTGATTTAAAGAAATATTCACACACCGCATTTATTTCTGGTGTACAGTGTATTTGTGTGCCTTAGGTGGGCACGTGGACCTCAGGGTGCTCAAAATTAGGGTTCGCCTCAAAACCAACCCTGTACACTTTCAGTCCAGTAGAGGGCAATAGCAACTAGGAATAGGAGAGACGCCGTTAAGGCATCCCCCCCCCCCCAGGATCCCTGAACCATAGAATCAAATCCAGGATGGAAGTCACCTTGTTGTTGTTATTTAATATTCTTAATCGGTAATGTATTCATGTGTTTAAAAATAGAAGAGAAGAGAAGAGAAGAAAATGGTATATGATGAAGTCTCCTCCCCTCCCCTTTTCCCCTCGTGTCTGGCTTCCTACCTCACCTCCATCTCAGGTACGATTGTTGTTTTTCTCGTGTATGCTCTTCCAGAGGTGTTTATGCACTTGTAAACAGGTACAAATATCTCTGTAAACCCTCCCCCCACTTTACCCAAAGGTAGCAACACAAAAGGGTGTTTTGAGCATACTGTTCTATACCTTGTTCTGTTCGATCATGAAGTAGATTGTGGAACTATGCATAGCAGTACACAGAGAGAAGGCCCCCCTCCTCTGTCTGTCTTTCCAGCTGCAGACTTCTCCACGGCACACCTTCATCATCATCTATTCAATGGGGGGGCTTCTGCTGCCACAAATAAAGCTCAGTGAATAACCTTGAATATATTTTGCACACACTTGAGCATGTCTATAGCAGTGGCCGTTAGCTCCAGCTGCACATGAGAATGACGAAGGGGGCTTTGCTTTTAAAAATCCCACCCCCGAGCCATACCTCAGATCAACTACATCAGAATCCCCGAGCACGGGACCAGGGCACACAGGGAGCCCTGTGTGCTGTTGACATCTAGAGGAAACTGGTTGAGAGCACATAGACTTCTAAATTTGCTAGATATTGACAAATGGCTTCCATGGATGGTTCTACCAACTTGCCCTCTCACTGGCTTGTATGAGAGGGCCTGGGTGTTCACAGCCTCACGAACAAAACATGCTTGTCAAACTTTGCTTTTTGCTAACCTGCTAGTTTTTTTTTTTTTTTTTTTTTAAGATATCACAGTTTCGCTTGAATTTGCATTTTTCTTATTAGGGCTTGAGATTGAACATCTTCTCGTGTGTTTAAGAGCCTTCTGATCTGTCTGGTCATATCCTGTGCCCACTTTTCTTTTCTCTCTTTTTTTTTTTTGGCCGTGCCACATGCCTTGCAGGATCTTAGTTCCCTGACCAGGGATTGAACCCCAGGCCCCACGCAGTGGAAACAGAGAGTCCTAACCACTGGACCGCCAGGGAATTCCCTCTTTTCTCTTTTTTAGGTTGGTTTCTCTACACGTCAGCAAGACAAATTCTTTGTGATTTGAGTTGCAAATACTGCCTTGCTTTACTACTGCCTTGCCTTTTGTTTTGTTTTGTTTTTTCCCATTGAAGAAGACTTTTTACATATTTGAATGTATCCATCTTTTGTTATGGCTTCTGTGGTTTTTTGTTTTGTTTTGTTTTTTCCGTACCACGGGCCCAGCCACTCCGCGGCATGTGGGATCCCCGAGCCGGGGCACGAACCCGTGTCCCCTGCATCGGCAGGCGGACTCTCAACCACTGCGCCACCAGGGAAGCCCCGCTTCTGTGTTTTGAGTCATCGTTAGAAAGACCTTTCTCATTCCAGTCTTATAAAGGAAGCTTCCCACGTTTTCTTCTGGCACTTTGTGGTTTCCTTAATTTACAGGCAAATCTTTGATCCTTTTGGCATTTACCCTGATCTGTGGTGTGAGGAATGGATCCATCTTTGTTCTTCTTTCCAATGGCCGATTGTCCCATTACCTTTATCAAGAAGTAAGGTAGGAGCTGCATCAAACTGGAATTTCTTTGTTTTTGTCTTTGTATTTATAGCAACATCAGCTCCCACTTTCCTGTAAATGTGGTCCCATCCACCCCCTCCCCCCATTTACCTGTTCGATGCTTGATCGATTGATTTTTGTTTGTTTGCCATTGAGAATTTTATTACTAATCGGACATTGTTCTGACCTTTGGGGTTTCTATTTAGGATTTATTTTAGTTAATAACCAACAACGATGACCTTTTGTTGAAGGTCTAATATATCTGTTTATAAGTATCGGTTCCGTTAATCATAAAGCAAACCTATGGTGTCAGTACTATTATTATTCCATTGGAGGAAAGTAATCAGAGAGTTTTTCAGGCTTGTCCAAGGGCCCACAGTTAAAAAGAGGCAGGGCTAGATGCAATGCAAGAGCCAGGTCTCTGGGGTCTGGGCTTTTTACTTGCCTTGACCCTGTAACTCATCTTTGTGGAATGATTGCAGGAGGGAATGAATGAGTGAGTCAGTGAGGGCAGAAAGAAGACAGAATGAGTCAGCTCCTGCCCTCGGAGGAACCCAAAGGGGGAGATAAGCTGTGAATGCAAATAACCGGAACACAAAGTAAACAGTGATCCCACCAGCATTTTGGAAGCAGTCCACTTTCTAGTCCCTCCTATTTAAAAATGCTTAATTCTTTCCAATTCCTCCCTACCTAGAAACCAGGGAGCCATACACTGGGGCAGGGGCAGTCTCCTTGGGTTTGATGCATTAAGTCACCCACTTGGAGATCCCCTGTGGAGCCCAGCAGTCTGGTGGGGGGGACAAGGGGGGAGGGGATAGAGGGGAGGTGAGTATAGGTAGGAGGGAGGGGGGTTACGGAAGTGGGAGGAGCAAGGAGGAGGAGGGGAGGCGAGGGAGAAAATGAGGAGACAGGCTCAAGGAGTGAGGACGGAGAAGGACAAGAGAAGAGAGAGGGAAAGGAGAAACAGGGCTTGGAGAGGAGGAAATGGGGGGAGGAGCTGGGGGAGTGGGAGAAGGAGGAAAGGGCTGGGGGATAGAGGAGAAGAGGGGGTAGGGAGAAGAGGAGGAGGAGGAAGGAGGAGGCGGGGGGAAAGAAGTCCCCTCCTCCAGCCCCCGCCGCAGAGTTGCGCAACTCACTCGGGCTGGGATTGGTCGCTGTCATGTAAAGACGCCCCGCCCTCGACGCCCTACGACCAATAGCGAGAGGAGGCGGGGCGGGACGCGTCCTGGGAGGCCAATGGCTGGAGGGGGCGGGGCGGCGCGGCCTAGGTCTGGCGCGCGCTCACGGCGCCCTCGGAGCCAGAGCAGCTCTCGGAGCTCAGAGCTCGCGTTCCGTAGCCGCTGTCGCCACCGCTGCCCGCCCGCCCGCCCTTGGAGCGTCCCCGCCCCGCTCTGCTCTGGTCCCTGCAGCCGTCCCGGAGCGCGCTTATCTGTCGCTGCGAGCACAGTGTCCACGTTGCGGCATCGCGGCGATGGCCACCAAGATCGACAAAGAGGCTTGCCGGACGGCGTACAACCTGGTGCGCGACGACGGCTCGGCCGTCATCTGGTGAGGAACTTTCCTTTGCTCTCCAAGCCCCGCTCCCGAGCTCGCAAGGGGCCTGGTGCACTGAGCCGTCTTCCAGACCGGACGGATGAAGGGTCATCCCGTGCTGTCTTCCCGCAGCCTTAACCCAGGACGGCGTGGAAAGCCAGCGCTGGCTTCTCCCTAGCCAGAGCATCTTTTAGATTGTCCTGCTGGAAGCTCGGCACTGTGCAGCTACCAACGCTGATATGTGTGTGTTTTTCTCTTCTCCCAATCCAAAGGGTGACTTTTAAATATGACGGCTCCACCATCGTCCCCGGCGAGCAGGGAGCGGAGTATCAGGACTTCATCCAACAGTGCACAGGTAGGGAGACGCGCCATCTGGGGGAGTTCCCCGTCTTCTGGGATATTGTCAGTGCCGGGGAGGGGCGGCAGAGGCCAAACTGGGCGGAGCCTGTGGCCACCCTGGGCGCCTCTGGCACTGTAGGAACCAGCTTTGAGCGTTCTAAAGCCTCACAAAGGCTTCTCCCCTCTGGGCATCCAGAGCGATCAGAGGCGACCGCCTGGCTTCCTCTCTCCCAAGGTAACCTTTTCAGGCACGGCAGCTCCTTTGCCTCCTGCGGGTCGCTAGTTTTCCACCGTCAACTGCCGCTGTTCCAAACTCCTGGCTCCAGCCCTCCCCGCTTTCCCCTTCCACCGGTCAGTGAGCCCCAATAAAAACAATCCTAGCGTTTATTGCAGGAGCTAGAAACGGTCAGCTTCACCCACCCCCCTTCTCCCACAATCATTGTCCGTGTGCTGGTGAAATGTTTTTATTTGTAGACTATAGAACCAGATATGAAAGTGTACCCACCGTAGGATCCCATGTATATGAAATGATAGAAAAGGCAAAGCCAATCTGTGGTGTGAAAAGTCAGAAGAATGGGCATATTTGCGGGTAGATAGGCACTGGTGGGGGGTGGGAGGGGCACCCGGAAGGTGGTGTGGGGTCGGGTGGGGTTGAAAATGTATTTTGATCTGTGAGGCGGTTAAACAGGTTTCTACATATGTAAGAAATCTTTCAAGCAGAATCCTTAGGGTTTGTAAACTTTCTGCCCTTCCCTGCGGTGTGTTGAACCATTAGGAGGAAAGAACGCACGCAGGTAGAACCACAACCCCCCATCCCCACCCCATAGAAGCAAAAGGCCCAGCATCGTTGGTAAGAGGGCCTTTCAAAGCTGAGATTGGAGAATGGGCTCTTTTCCAGGCTCTGGTCTCTAGCTTGGAAACACATAGATTCAGACACAGGCAGTGCAGCCTGGAGGTTAGGGTGGGGACTCAGTCAGCAAGGTGGGTTGGAATCCCCGCGTGGCCACCCTCTAGCTGTGTGGTTTGGGGCAAGTTACTTTAACTCTGGGGGCCTTGGTTTCCTCTCCTGTAATCTTAGAGGGCTGTTGTGAGAATTGGTGAGTCAGTGCCTGTGCAAACGACATGGTCATTTGTGAAATAAATAAAAAGTACTCATCGTGCCCAGGATCATGCGACGGCCCCTTTCCTTTATTCAAATGGTATTTTGCATTTACTCTAATTAAAAGAATGTTTATAAAGTGTCTGCTATGGGCTGGGTGGTACTGAGCTTTGTTTATTTTTTAAATCTTCTTTCTACTAGAACGTCTTCCTAAGTGCTGCCTCTAGACGTTCACTCACTGCTTTTGGAAAGGATTGTTTAAAATATCAGATGTGTGAAGTACTTTCACAACTCACATCTAATGAGGTGCAGGGGCCTCTTGTGGAGAGCGGGGTGGGGGTGGGGGCTGGGTTCCAATCCTGGCGGAGGAGCCCAGTCTCTGAACCACCTCTATCCTTCTGCCACCACGATGACTGCTTTTACAAGTGGAGTAAGTGCAGACTCCTGGCTTTCACCCCATCTGGCATATAACTGGGAGTTTCAGCAGTATTTTTTGCCTTGCTGTCTCTGAGGCTTTGTCACAGGCCGGCTTCTTTCCTCCCTTGACAGTAAGGTAGCAGTTTCCTCCTGCCGGCCATCCATCACCCCACCCCCCATCAGAATGGGGTCTTCCCCTGCCCCCCCGCCCCCTGCCTCTGAAGCTATTGTTCTCTCCATGGAGTAGGAGAAGGTGACCCCAGGAAGAAAGGGCATCCTGTGAGTAGGTTCCGAACAGATGCTCCTGGCCATGGGGCGAGGCTGTGGTCAGAGAACACTTCCTCCCTCCCTGGAGCTTTGCGGTTTGCTAGTCAGACCCTTCCCCCAATGACAGGAATGGGAGTGGGGAGGGCCTGGTGGGAGAACTAAAAATGCTCTCCCTGCTGCTTGTTGATCTTATGAATGGGCTGTGGGATCTGAAGGCTCCGTCTGCTTTGGCTGGAAGACCGCCTTCCTTCCCCAGCCATCTGTTGGACAAATGTATAGGCGCGTTATGGTTGCCGTGTCTGCTCTTGTTTGTGTTAGAAAAGCTGGTTCCATCCCACTGCCGTGTCCTCATAACCCAGTGACCAAGGATTCAGAACGCTGAGTAGTAACTTTCTATATGCAAGTCACTACGCTGGACGTGCCTTGTCTCTGTTACTTCCATAGATGAGGAAACCAAGACCCAGAGAGGTTAAGTGACTTGCCAGAGATCACACAGCAAGATCGTGGCAGAGCTGGGACTTGAACCCGGACAGGCTGGCTCCGAGGTCTGTGTTCTTGGCCCCTTGTTGCTGAGGAAGTGGTTTAGGCTCTCATTTCTAAGCCATGAGGATTCTTCAGTGACACAGCAGGTTCTGGTCAGGGCTTGTGGGGTTGTTTGCAGGTCACAAAAGACACATTTGCCTATTCGCGTGATGCAGGGAGGCTTCTTGGTGGCCCTCATCCCCAGCCAGGTGTCCTGACAGGCCTGAGGCTCCCGTGCTCTGCAGACAGGCTCCCGCTCTGGTCCAGCCTTCCTATTTCCAAACCTCTCACAAGGTCACAGCGGACCTGGGAACCTGAAAACAGCACCTGGTCTCCCCTCCGTCTGCACTGTGGGGATGAGAGGGGGTGGAGGGTCCCCGGGCTCTCTCTCCTCCCTGACAGCCCCTCCTTGGGCATCGTCTGTCTGCAACACCCTCCTTCACCTCTCCTGTGCTCTCTGGCTACTGTCTTCCTTCTCCTGTCCTTCCCCCAGGTTTTCCAGAATGGAATGTGCCCGTGCAGCCTCTCCCTGTCACCTCTCCTCAGCCCCCAGGCTGGCCTGTCCTTGTCTGCAGGAGGTGCTTCCCGAAGGTCGTGGATCTGGAAAGTCGCTGGGCCCTCGTCCTCCTGTTTCTTTCTGCCGGCAGGATTTGGAGTCCTCCGCGCCCCGCACTGGCTCGTCTGGCGCTGGACTCACCTGACCCCCTTCCTGCTGCACTAAGTGCTCCATCACCGCCTCTGCGCTTGCTTCTTGCCCCAAACTTCAGTCTGTGTGGAATGGTGGGAGATCTGTCAGGGGCGGTGAGAGAAGCCCAGTGCAGTTAGCTTAAGCAAAAAAAAATAATAAATCAGTGTAGCTTCCACGGTTGGCAAGTCCAGGCCAAGTAGCAGCTGCAGGTAAGGCTGCCCAAACTCAACCTCCCCTCCTGCTGCTGCCAGCTCTGTCTTCCTCCTTTATTGCCCTTCTTGGGGGCAGGAGGGCAGGTTCTCCCTGAGCGGTGATACAGATGCCCGCTAACCATCCCAGCTTCCGGGCTGCGGGCAAAGCCATCCTGATGGGGACAGACAGACTCTTTGCCACCGATTTCAATGGAAGTCTCCAGACTGACAGACACTGTTTGGCCTGGCTGGGTTCATGTGCCCACTGTGAACCAATCACCGCCATTCTGGCTGGCTAGAGCTGGATCGGTGCCCACCCCTGGAAAGGGGGAGGGGCAGGCCCACCCAAACCAGGAGCCAGGGTGGGGGAGGGTGGTTTCCTAAGGGAAAAGTGGACGGGAGGGCATATTGCTTCCAGAAGAGGGGCAAACCCAAAACAGGTCCATGGCCTGCGCTTACTGCAACAGTCCCTCAGCCCTTGTTCTTTCTTGTCCTACAACCGTTCTACCCCACCCCAACCCCCCAGTGGGAGTAACTCTTCCTAAAGAAGAGCTCTAATCAAGTTTCTCCTCTGCTCATTAGCCATCTATAGCTCCCATCTGCCTATTGCATTTACAGGCTGCCTGCTTGCCATTCCAGTCCGTTGGTCCCCACCCACCTCTCCTGCCCAATAGCTCCCCACACCCTTCTTTGTGCACCTGTGGCCTGACCCTGTGTAATACTCCCAGCCTGCAGGCCAGTGATTTTGGAGGTTCCCTCCGGGCAGAATTCCTCTCCCCTGTATCTGTCCATCTGGGATTGAGCCAGCAAACCAGTCTAGTGCAATCCTTTCTGTATTTCAACAGCCAGAACGCTTGGGAATCAGAAAAGCTCTAGATTCACATCCCAGCTCTGCCCCTTGCTGTGTGGCCTTGGGCAAGGACATCCCTTTCTCTGTGCCACAGTCTTCTGCTCGGTAAAATGCAGGTCCTGATGGTGCCTGCCTCTGATGGTGACTGAGAGGGTTAACTGAAATAGTATGTCTAAAAGGAGAGTCCAGCACCTCCTTGGTGTTACTGTTACTTTTTATGGTGTTATTTTTATTCTCCTAGTACTTAGGATGACAGTGTGCTTTCTGCTCTGAAGCTATCAGTGCATGCCCCAGCTCAGCACACAGTAGGCACTCAACTCTGGGTTTGCCCATGAGAGGCGCTCAACCCCAGGCAGGCACGCAGTAGGCCCCATGTGGGCGTGCATGAGACCTTTAGCCTGGGCCTGCATGCAGTAGGTGCTCAGTACATGGTAACAGGTGGTTAGCACAGTGGTTAAAGGGCTGGGCTGCTTCAAACAGGCCTGGGTTCAAATACTTGCCAGTCGTGGGATCTGGAGCAGGTGAGTTCATCTGCTCTTTCTTTTGCTATAATGTGCTCAGTAGCAGGATTAAGGAAGCAGGTCCATGGTGCCAAAGATGCAGTAAGTGCTCCCTAAATGGTAATCACTGTGATTGTCACCTCATTGGTGGATTCAATTGTGGTGGAAGTAACGTATGTGGTCTGAGAGCACCAGAGAGATGGGAGGGGAAGAGATGATGGGGAGGGAATGGGTACCGAGCTGTGCTGGAGGGTCTTTGGTTGCTCCAACAGAGCCCCGGGCAGTGAGGAGGAGCCAGGGCTCAGCTGGCAAAGGAGAAAGGAGCTGTTTCACAGATTGACTGGTCACGTGATCTCTCTGATCTCAGCATAAGGGCTTACAGATCATGTGTGTGTGTTGGGGCAATGGCTCGAGTTGTCTATGAAATCATGTCTCCTTTCTGTACCTTACAAGTAATACACGTCCTTTGCAGGATACTCGGAAAGCAAGACTAAGCAGAAAGAAGAGAAGAAAAACCAGATATAGTTCAGATATAGTTTAACGCTGAGAAATTTGTTCATTCGTTCGTTCGTTCCCTCTTTCCTTCCTCCAGTGTATACGAGCGGCTACTCTGTAGGGTACTGTTCTAGGCACTGAGGATAAATATAGACGCAGAGAAAGCCCCTGTCCTCATGGAGCTGATGTTCTATTGTCATTGCCCAGCCTTTAAAGTAACTCCAGGGGCTTCTCTGGCGGCGCAGTGGTTGGGAGTCCGCCTGCCGATGCAGGGGACACGGGTTCGTGCCCCGGTCCGGGAGGATCCCACGTGCCGCAGAGCGGCTGGGCCCGTGAGCCATGGCCGCTGGGCCTGCACGTCCAGAGCCTGTGCTCCGCAACGGGAGGGGCCACAGCGGTGAGAGGCCTACATACCGCAAAAAAAAAAAAAAGCAATGGAGTTTTGGGCTTCCCTGGTGGCGCAGTGGTTAAGAATCTGCCTGCCAATGCAAGGGACACGGGTTCGAGCCCTTGTCCGGGAAGATCCCCCATGCCGTGGAGCAACTAAGCCCGTGCACAGCTACTGAGCCTGCATTCTAGAGCCCGCGAGCCACAACTACTGAGCCCACATGCCACAACTACTGAAGCCCGTGTGCCTAGAGCCCATGCTCCGCAACAAGAGAAGCTACCGCAAGGAGAAGCCCGTGCACCGCAAGAAAGAGTAGTCCGTGCTTGCCACAACTAGAGAAAGCCCGCGCACAGCAGCAAAGACCCAACACAGCCAACAATAAATTTATAAAGCAGCTCCAGATTGTTCTCTCATATAAACGTAGCATTGTTTAATACATCTATTATTGATGGACCCCAAAATACTCTGTTGCAAGCAGTTCTATTTTAGAAAGAATCCAGCCGCCTGGGAATGAATCCAGTTTTCTGTCGGTGCAGATTTTAGAGCCGATCAGTTACAGTTACGAGCATCGATGTTGGAGCCAAGGTGTCTCGCCTTGAGTTGTAGCCTTGCTGCGCTGTGTGACCTTGGTCAAGTCTCCCAGATTCTCTGTTTCCTCTTCTGTAACATGGGGGTAGTAATTGCACGTGGTGTACAGGGTTGTTGTGAGGGTAAATTGACATGATACACATCAAGCTTGTAGGGCAATGCCTGGTATAGGGTGGCTGCTCAATAAATGTGGTTACTGTTGATGTAGCACTTCGGAAGGTGGTCTGTCTGGGTGCAGATGATATTCCCATGATGCTCTGGTGAGTCTGGAGTGTTCAGCTCCAACATCACTCATAGAGAGACGTGGGGTTGCATGTTTTTGTCTGTCCAGCATGCTATCCTTTGGAGGAACTTCTCCCTGTCATTTTATAATAATCCTGCTCAGCCAGTGTAGTTCCAGTGAGGTTGACTCTGCCTCTCCCCACTGAGAGGGCACATGACCCAGATCTGGCCAATCAGAGTAAGCCATTAACTGTTAACAAGTCTGTTAACTGATTGGTTCAGGGTTGGGCCCAGGTGACTCAAGTCAAACCAATCAGCTCCATCCCTTAGACTTTGGGTCCCTTTATCTTTCTCTGGGAGTAAGACCTGTAAGCACATTGAAGGCTTGGGGCTTGCAGCACCCATCAACCATTTGGAGAGGGAACCTGAAAACTCAGGTATAGAGCCAAAGATGGAGGATGGAGGACAGATGACATGGCTTAAACTCCTGGATCCAGCCATGCCTGAAGCTCTCTCCTGGCTGTTTGCTTTCATGAGCCAATTAATTTTTTTTTTTTTCCTTAAGGCAGCTTGAGAGGGTTGTTTCTCATTTCCCTCTAAAAGAGTCCTGGTCATAGCACCCAGAGTAGCTGGCTGGGACGGGCTAAGAGAGGAGAATCCAGGTTGGGCAAGGAATTCAAAACCTCTCATGTGAGAACTGACTGAGTAAATGGGGCATATTTCACTTGGAGAGACACCGCAGGGGGACAGGAGTGTTGTCTTCAGATGTTTGAGGAGCTGTCTCGTGGAAGGTGTGGACTTCTTCAGTGTTCCTACCTTCACCCCAACCCCATGTGGTAGAGCACCAAACAGTAGAAATTTCAGGGACAGATTTTGGGTTTGCCTGAGGAAGAACTGGCCTCAAGTTAGAATGGGCTGTCACTGGTGGTAGTAAGACCCCCATCATGGGAGATATGTTAGGAGAGGCTGCCTGACCCCTTGGCATAGATATTTAAGAAAGAGGCCCTTCTTGACCATGCATTCTCTTTCTCTCTCACAGCCCCCTTCTCTAGTCTGCTCTGCTCCCAAGAAGAGTGGCAAAATGCATTAGCTGAGGTATAGGTAATGCCGCTCTGGGATGGGATCAGCCCCACCAGGGACTGAGTGTGGCAGTGGGATGGTTCCTAAGGAAACGGGGGTGTCTTTATTGTTAAAGAAAAAAACCATTCATTCTAACTCTTGTTAAAGAGCAGTAAGGCAGACTTTGTTCAGGGGACTGTTGGGGTAGGTATAGGGACCACTCCAGGGGAGAGAGATCAGGTCCAACTCTGAATACAACAAGGAAAAGTGGGAATTTGTAGTGAAGGAGCAAGGTGGGGATCCGTGGATAGAAAGTTACCAAGAGGAAGGGTCAGGGGTGAGGGGGGATTCTTGCTGAACTGACCTAACGGGATACTTGCTGAAGGCAGGCCAGTGATCAGACATCACCGGGGGAGGGCGGGGATGAGGAACCCAATTTAGATATCGAGGGTGATCGAACATGGAGGATGGGGGATTCTAGCTCAACTGACTTGGCAGGATCCTTGCTAAAGTCGGATAAGGCAGGGATGAACACAGAAGTCCAGAAGTTGAGACCTAGTTGAAAAAGAGCTCGGAAGAGCCTGGTTACAGTTTAGTCAAGGAGAGAGTCTTTGCCGTTACTGCAAGAGGGATGGAACGGGAAAGAGACAAATACACTTGCTGTCCACGGCCTCTGCCTGTGCAGCTGTACAACACACGTACAAGTGGCGGTCTATGTATTTTGCTCTTCTACATGTGGATCTTTTCCCCCTAGCTTCGCTCAAATTTAGAAATTGGTGTGAGAAGGGATGAAGAGAAATTGTCTAGTGAGTCTAAGGCAATATGAGGTCAAAAGGAAGCTGTAAATCTGTGACAGTGCTTTGGACATTGTAAAGTGCTAGATAGTCTGTTCCTCAGTATTCAACAAACATCGATTGAAACATCGCTTCTGTTGCTCCAGAAACAATGTTGGGTGCTGAGTCTTAAGTGGCACCTGAAGGGCTACTGAGACATTACCTCACAGTTTTCTGCAAAATTCACTCTCCCACTGCCTTCTTGGCCCACACATCCGTTGCTGGGAGGTCCTGAGCTGCATTGTGTCTTCTTTGTGTCATGAGATGCGTGGGCTTTGTGACAGCTCTTCTGGGTGATATTTGTGCTTCCTTTGGAGTTTGTGGGCCCATCTCCCATGGAGAAGTTTGCTAGATGTCCCTTTTCCTGGTAAGTAGGGTGTCTATGGTTCAGCAAAAGTGTTCAATTAGTTGAAATGAATTGAGTTTCTGCTCCTTGAAAATCTTTAGACGTTAATGCAAACTTTTTGAAAGTATTGCTTGTGGATCATATAGATGTTATATCTACGTCCTCATCTCCCATCGTTTTTTCACCTCGTTACATCCTGGCATCCCCCCCATAACCAGAGCTTGGCACCCTGTGCACAGGTCCTCTGTCACCTTCTGGTGGCAAATGTAGTGGCCGTTTCTTTGTCTTTTTTAAAATAAATTTTATTTATTTATTTATTTATTTTTGGCTGCGTTGGGTCTTCGTTGCTGCACGTGGGCTTTCTCTAGTTGTGGCGAGCGGGGGCTAACTCTTCGTTGCGGTGCACGGGCTTCTCATTGCAGTGGCTTCTCTTGTTGCGGAGCACAGGCTCTAGGTGTGCGGGCTTCAGTAGTTGTGGCACGTGGGCTCAGTAGCTGTGGCGCACGGGCATAGTTGCTCCGCGGCATGTGGGGTCTTCCTGGACCAGGGCTCGAACCCGTGTGCCCTGCGTTGGCAGGCGGATTCTTAACCACTGCACCACCACCAGGGAAACCCCGTTTCTTTGTCTTTATTCCACTTTCCCTCCTTCCAGCCTTTGTCAGCGACCACTACTCACTGAAAAGATAATTTTCCCATGCTTCTGCGTCTGCACTGCAAAGCTTGCCTAGTTCTCCTTTTCTGTTTCTCATCTCTTGCTCTCACTTCCTTCTGCTGGTTCTCCTTCCCTTTCGTGCCCCATAAGTGTGGGTGTTTCCTGGGGTCCACCCTTGGCGCTGGCTTTTCCTTCTCCGGGATATTTATTGAGTGCCTGCTCTAGGGAAGCCCTTTGCTGAGTGCTGAGTTGACCCTTTCCTGACCCTGGCGAGCTTGCAGTCCAGGCGGGGGTGGGGATGGGAGGCGGACTTCTCTCTCCCTTTAACAACCTTTTGTAGTTTTTGCCCGTAAGGTTCAAATGCTTAGAGATGACATGGAATGTCCTTTAGGATGGGATGCTCGCCAGCTCACCCCACGCATATGCACACTCCCAACACATGATTCTGTCCCCATGGAGGCCAAATGCCCCGCACTGTGTGGCGCTTTGCATGTGTTGGCTCATCTATTATAATTTTTCTTATCCATGAGGGGTGTGTATGTAATATGTACAATGGACCAGAGTAGGAGTCAGCCCCATTTTACTGATAAGGAATCTGATGGTTTCCTTGGAGAGTCAAAAGTCACTTGCTTGGTAGACTCACAGATACAGAGAACAAACTAGTGGTTACCAGTGGGGGGGGAGGGGCAAGTTAGGGGTAGGGGGGAAAAAGGGTTATTATGGGATTATAGGAAATCATGTGTGCGAAACTTTTGAAAATTGTAAAGCACTATGGAACTTAAAGAATGTTTCATCCCATAAACAAAAATTTTTTTAAAAAGTCACTTGCTTGCTTGAGATGGCACAGTAGGTAGAAAATTTGGACTTTGAACCCAGATCTGTGTCCAAGGCTCCCAGCCTTTCCCCTGCACTGTGCTGTCCTGCCTCCCCTTTCCTTGGGACTTGTGCACAGTCTTCCCTCTTCCGGCCCTGTCCTCGTCCGTTTTGCTTTCCTGGAGGACTTCTATACATCCGTCAAGGCCCAGTGTAAATATCCCCTCCACTCAGATGCCCTCATTGCCTTTGTGATGCTCATCACATTCTGCGGTGTTTACATGTGCATCTGTTTCTTCAATTCCATGGCGAGATCCTGGAAAGGGAGACTTTGTCTCTGTGGCGGTGGTATCCTCAGTGGAGCATCTCCACCCCTCATGGTTACCTGGTTCCAATCTCTCTTTTTATTTATTTATTTATTTTTTTAAACATCTTTATTGGAGTATGATTACTTTACAAGGGTGTATTAGTTTCTGCTTTATAACAAAGTGAATCAGTTATACATATACATATATCCCCATGTCTCTTCCCTCTTGCGTCTCCCTCCCTCCCATGCTCCCTATCCCACCCCTCTAGGTGGTCACAAAGCACTGAGCTGATCTCTCCCTGTGCTATGCGGCTTCTTCCCACTAGCTATCTGTTTTACATTTGGTAGTGTATATATGTCCATACCACTCTTTCACTTTGTCCCAGCTTCCCCTTCCCCTTCCCTGTGTCCTCAAGTGCATTCTCTAGTAGGTCTGTGTCTTTATTCCAGTCTTGACCCTAGGTTCTTCATGACCATTTTTTTTTTTTTTTTTTTAGATTTCATATATATGTGTTAGCATATGGTATTTGTTTTTCTTTTTCTGACTTACTTCACTCTGTATGACAGACTCTAGGTCCATCCACCTCACTACAAATAACTCAATTTCGTTTCTTTTTATGGCTGAGTAATATTCCATTGTATATATGTGCCACATCCTCTTTATGCATTCATCAGTCAATGGACACTTACGTTGCTTCCGTGTCCTGACTATTACAAATAGAGCTGCAATGAACATTGTGGTACATGACTTTTTCTGAATTATGGTTTTCTTAGGGTATATGGCCAGTAGTGGGATCGCTGGGTCATATGGTAGTTCTATTTTCAGTTTTTTAAGGAACCTCCATACTGTTCTCCATAGTGGCTGTATCAATTTACATTCCCACCAACAGTGCAAGAGGGTTCCCTTTTCTCCACACCCTCTCCAGCATTTATTGTTTGTAGATTTTTTGATGATGGCCATTCTGACTGGTGTGAGATGATATCCCAATCTCTTTTTCACCAGTGGGTGTGTCACTCCCTTGTGTGGACCCAAGTCGCGGGCTGTAGCACTTCCTAACCCCCCAAGCTATATCCACATGACTGTTCATGTATCTGTTTGCTGTCTGACTCTCCTGCTAGAATCTGAGCTCCTGGGGGGCAGAAGCCTGCTCTGCTTGGTTCTCTGCTGTACCATCAGCACCTGGCATTCTCCCCAGGTGGGTGTTGAATAGATGAATGAACATAGTCCCCTGAGATGTTTGAGAGCTGAGCTCAGCCCTGGACGGCCCGCTGTTCCCTCTGCCAATATAACAGCCCAGTGGCCTGTATGGAATGCCTGCAGGTGCCGAGGCTCTGAAACCCTCACCCGCACTGGCCTCTGGCCCAGCTCCCTGTCCCGGAGCCCGTGCGTGGCTGCATTCCTCACCGACTTAATTTGATGCTTTCGGCTTTTCAGATTCCACTCAGTGGCCTCTGCAGGGGCAGGTCCCCAGAGGCCTGTATGTGAAGGCAGGGCTGTTAACCTCAGCATTTTGTGTTTTTTTTTTTTTTTTTTCCGGTACACGGGCCTCTCACCGCTGTGGCCTCTCCCGTTGCAGAGCACAGGCTCCAGACGCGCAGGCTCAGCGGCCATGGCTCACGGGCCCAGCCGCTCCGCGGCATGTGGGATCCTCCCGGACCGGGGCACGAACCCGTGTCCCCTGCATCGGCAGGCGAACTCTCAACCACTGCGCCACCAGGGAAGCCCTCTGCTACTTTTGACCGAAGGGATGGCCCTTGGAGGTCATCTGATGTGACCTGGAAGTAGTGTTCTTCCTCTTTTTTGGCTCTAGAATGGAGTATACACTGTTCATGGTTTGCAAATAAAGGAAGCTGCTGTCTTGGGCAGGCCGCAGGCCCCCGCTGGGTCAGAAGCTGGGGCTTCTGAGGAGGAGTGAGAAGAGCCAGGCTCTGTGCAGCCCCTGTGTGAGCTCCCTGCCCAACCAAGGAGGGATCCTGTGTTCACTCCAGCGAACTCTTGCAGCCCTGAGCTGGGATACCTTTTGCCCTGTTTTTTTGTGTTTGTGTTTGTTTTGTTTTGGTTTTAATTTTATTGAAGTATAGTTGATTTACATGACTTGCTCTGTTCTTTTTTGTTTTTTTGGCTGCGTTGGGTCTTTGTTGCTGAGCGCGGGCTTTCTCTAGTTGCGGCGAGCGGGGGCTACTCTTTGTTGCGGTGCGCGGGCTTATTGCAGCGGCTCCCCTTGTTGCGGAGCATGGGCTCTAGGTGCGCAGGCTTCAGTAGTTGTGGCATGAGGGCTCAGTAGTTGTGGCTTGCGGGCTCTAGAGCGCAGGCTTGGTAGTTGTGGCGCACGGGCTTAGTTGCTCCGCGGCATGTGGGATCTTCCCGGACCGGGGCTCGAACCCGCGTCCCGTGCATTGGCAGGCGGATTCTTAACCACTGTGCCACCAGGGAAGTCCCACTTGCTCTGTTCTTGATTTGCCAAAACCTACTGCCGTGTGTTCGATTTGGGGAAAGTAACTTACTCTCTTCTTTGCCGCTTTGTAACTACTCATTATCCAACAAACGTACACTGCGGACCTACTATGTGCCAGGCACTCTTGGTACTGGGGAATTGGGGGATCCGGATCACAGAGCTTACATTCAATGGGAATGCAGGGGTAGCTAATAGATAAGCTAGCAAATCTGATCTTTTCAGAACGAGATGAGTGCTAAGAAAATGAAACGAAGCAATGGGCCAGAGACGGATTGTGGGGAGGCCACTGTTAGCCAGGGTGGTCAGGGGAGGCCTAAAGAGGAGGTGACGCTAAGGCAAGACCTGAATGAATGGGAGCCGGGCATGCGGGTATCTGGGTGAGGAATGAGCCCAGCAAAAGGGGAGGCCCTCAAACCATACGTCCAATAATGGTCTAGCTTCCAGAATATATAAAGAACTCTTACAACTCAACAATACCAAGACCAATAACCCAAGTAAAAAATGGGCAAGGGATGTAAAAAAAATTTTTTTTAATTTATTTATTTTTGGCTGCATTGGGTCTTTGTTGCTGTGCGCGGGCTTTCTCTGGTTGTGGCGAGCTGGGGCTGCTCTTCATTGTGGTGCGCGAGCTTCTCATTGCGGTGGTTTCTCTTGTTGCAGAGCACCAGCTATAGATGCGTGGGCTTCAGTAGTTGTGGCTTGCGGGCTCTAGAGCGCAGTGCCAGTAGTTGTGGTGCACGGGCTTAGTTGCTCCACGGCATGTGGGATCTTTCCGGACCAGGGCTTGAACCCGTGTCCCCTGCATTGGCAGGTGGATTCTTAACCACTCTGCCACCAGGGAAGCCCTAGGCAAGGGATTTGAATCGACATTTCTCCAAAGGAGACACACACACGGCCAGTAAATACATGAAAAGGTGCTCGGCATCATTGTCATTAGGGAAATGCAAATCAACCCACAGGGAAGCATCACTTCACACGCACAAGGAGACTATAATAAAAGGTGTTGAGAGGACGTTGCGACTCAGAACCCCCATGCACTGCTGGTGGGAAGGGAAACGGCTGCAGCCCCCATGGGAAACAGTTTAGCAGTTCCTGAAAGGTTAAGCCTGGCTATTTCATGCCTTAGTATCTACCCGAGAGAGATGAAAACACACAAAAATTTGTACATGAATGTTCACAGCAGGATTATTCACAGTCCCCAAAGTGGAAACCACCCAAATGTCCATCAGCTGATGAACGGATAGACAAAAAGTGGTCCATCCATCAGTGGAATATTACTCGGTCATAAAAACAAACGAAGTACTAATTCATGCTATCACATGGGTGAACCTTGAAAACATGACGCTGAGTGACACATTATTGCTGAGAAGTCAGACTTGAAAGGCCACATGTTGTGTGATTCCGTTTATTTCAAGTTTCCAGAAGAAGCAAATCCATGGAGATAGAAAGCAGATTATTGGTTGCCAGGCGTGGCGACGGGGGACGACGAGTGACTATTCATGGGCACGGGGTCGCCTTTTGAGGTGATGAAAATGTTCTAAAATAGTGGTGATGGTTGCACAACCTGTGGATGTACCAAAAACCAATTAATTGTACACTTGGAAGGGGTGAATTTTATGGTATGTAACTATCTCAGTTTTTAAAACGTAAAGAAGAAAGGAGGTGGGGCTTCCCTGGTGGTCCAGTGGGTCAGACTCTGCACTCCCGATGCAGGGGGCCCGTGTTCCATCCCTGATCGGGGAACTAGAGCCCGCATGCTTGCCGCAACTAAGAGTCCACATGCCGCAATGAAAGATCCCACGTGCCGCAACTAAGACCCGGCGCAGAATAAATAAATAAATAATTTTTGGGGGGGAAAAAAGAAAACAAGAAACGGGGTGAGGGGGATGACAGAAAGCCAGCAGGGTGGTGGCCTTGCGTGTGCAGGGAGGTGGGGTCAGAGGACTGATTTTGCCTGAACAGTGTGCATTTTATTCCCATGTCTTTTGTCCTACGACTTTGCAGAATTTCGCCTTGGGTCTTCCTGTCGTTCCTTCCCACGTCCACATTTGTGGTTCTGCCTGCCACTTTTCCCTCCATGTCAGACCTGCTTTTCCCCACGGCCCCTTTCCAAACCCACGCGCCCAGGACACGCTCAGCCCCGCCCCTCGTGCTCACGTGAACTTGATCGTCTCCCGGCTCTCATTTCCCACTGCCTCCGTGTGCTCTGAAATAGTTAGCCACATTCTTATCATCACCACTGTCTGGCGTTTTTAGTGTCGCTGCCTCTGTGCCAGGTTCAGTTCTGAGCCCTTCCATAATTCTGATGAGGATTGACAGCCAGACACAGCACCGGACCCACGACTGGGTTTTCATCTTCCAGTTCAGCGCCTGGCACCAAACTGGTGCCCAGAAGTTGTTTCATTGCCTGCAACTGTTGCATCGGACATGGGTACTTAAGGGAAAGCGGAAGGTCTGTCTTGGATGTTCATGTGCGTTAGTAGCTAAGAGAATCAATAAAAGAGTGAGTTGACACAGCTGTAAATGTGTGGGCAGACTCCAGGGCTGCGAGTGTCAACAGCTACGGGGATGAAAACCACTTGTGTGTCTGTCCCCACCACTCGGGGGCTCTGAGGCAGGGACAGAGAAACCCCCCACCCCCCCACCTAGCTCAGAACATTGGGGATCAGAGAGGGGATGCCAGTGAGCCCTGGTTACACAGCAGAGAGAGGCAGAGTGGGGACTTGAACCTGGGTTTCCTGGATCTCTTGAGCTGCTGAGGGTTGGCATTTGCTTTGCACCTCTGAGGCCCCATGCTTGGTGATGTGAGCAGGGAAGGGAGAGAAGAACCCCCACGTTATGCAGGCATTGCTAATCCTACCATCACCATGTTCTTGGGCTGTCCTTCCCATGTCCAGACCAGGCAATTGCTACCTGTCTGTCCAGCACATTTGTCCAGACCAGGCAATTGCTACCTGTCTGTCCACATCTGATTATTTCTGCTAGTCTCTTCATTAGAATCTACGCCTTTAAAATCCAGGGAGGGGATTGGTTTTATTCTTATAAGATAGCATCTCCCAGTGAAGTGACACAGCTGAGGATTGGGGACCAATGTGCTTCTGAGCTGCTGAAGAAGATGGGCAGAGGCTCCTCATTTACTCGAGAAATGTTTATTGAGCATGGACGGTGTGTCAGGCACCGTTGTGGGCACTGCAGATGTCACAGGGAACAGGATTCCTGTCCTCCTGGTGTAGGGATGAGCAGGCTGCAGGAGCCCTCAGGGATGTCACTCTGAGCCTTTAAACTCTTGTTTTACACACAGTAATAATAAGCTAATTATATGCCCCTCTAGCCTGTGGCAAGTCAGAGATAGAGAGAGGGACTGGTAGAGGAAGGCATTTTGAACTTGCCCGCAGGAGCTGGTGCTTTTGTCTGTGGAGTTCTGTCAGAATCTATCCCTCAAGTTGTTAACATGGGCCCCCTTCTTCCTCATTACCCCCTTAGCTGGGTGAACTCTAGGTCATCCTTCAAGACCCAGTTCGAACATCACCTCCTCTGTGAAGGCTGCCCTGATCACCACCCCACAGGAAGAGTTAATTTCTTTCTTTCTTTGATGTTCCCATATGCCCTGTGATGCCTCGTGGCTATGGTGCTAACTTCATTGTGTTCACACACTTAGTTTTTCTTACTTGCCCCGCTAGATTGTGTATTTTTTGAGGGTTCATATTGTGTCTTATTCAGCAAAGTCTTTGAACCAAAAATTGTCAACAAGTGTTTGTCAAATGACTAACAGCAATGGAAGAAACAGCAAAACTATAAAAAGTGGATACGAGAATGCAGAGCCGTGCACACCGGGGCACGTAGTGCTCAGGCAATCAGACACCGAATCCTTCAGTGTCTTCGGAGTGTCTCATTGTCAACGCTGCAATTATGTACTCAGAGCCTCCAGGAACTGGTTACAGCCACTGTTCTGTAAGTCAGAAGGTGAAGCCAGATGTAACACACTGACTGCCATTTAAGGAAGTAAAAGTAGTCATTAAAAAAAAAGTTACGGTGCTCTGTCACCGAGGGAAAACCTTTAGCTGTCCTGATAATTTGGGTCTCCAGATCAGCCCGTTCCCTGAGGGTTCTACCAAAGTCATCATCTTTCTTTTCCCCTGGCTATATTCCGTACTCCATTTTCTTGTATTCTCTGGCAAACTAGGAAAGCTGGATCATTCGCTTCACGAAAATGCAACGAGGAAGGAATCATTTGA
Source organism: Lagenorhynchus albirostris (assembly GCF_949774975.1). NCBI lineage: Eukaryota > Metazoa > Chordata > Mammalia > Artiodactyla > Delphinidae > Lagenorhynchus > Lagenorhynchus albirostris. The sequence goes on along the minus strand of NC_083113.1, from coordinate 56,299,436 downwards.
GAAGTCTACTGCTTTGAGGAAGGGGTGGGACAAAGAATCAATGTGTACAGACAGTGTGATCTCACATGCAAGGACTGTATACACATCCATGGAGCCCTTGTTCTCCGTGTCCAAGAGAGGGAGGACATTTAGCACTTCCAGGTCTTTGTCTGTCGCTGCCTGGGCTCCCACATCAGCAACTTGCTGGAAATGATGCAGCTGTGGCAACCGGCCAGCTGTCCCTCTGCCGCAGGCGGCAGGATGTTTGAATTCTTTCCTGTTTCCTTTCATGCCCGCTCTAGGGAGCTTGCTTGGTGGAAGCTGACAGCTCAGCTTTTTGGAGTGTGGGTTGTTTTTTCCCTTACTGAACCTTGTTTGCATAACTTCTTAGGGAGTCTATATAAGGTAAGGGCAGCTTCAGCCCAGCTCTGGGGCAATTTCCTGCTGTCTCCTTCCCCCTTTCTTTTGTCTTGCTCTGAAGTTCGGTGTTGGATGGAAATTATGAAATGATTACTTCTCTCTCTCTCTTTTTTTCTTTCTGTTGACCAGTAGATATTTATTGAGCGCCTACTATGTGGCTGGTGCCGTGGTTTGTGCTGGGGATATGACAGGCATTGGACAGATATGAAAGCAGCTAAAGAGATCAGAGGACATGCACCCAAAGGTTTACTTGGGTGCCACTTAGGGAGTTTACTAGGGTTATTTAGGTGGTGAGGCTATTTTTTTTCTCTCGCTTGTTTGTGCTCCTAATTATTCTACCCCTAGTATGTGTTTTTGTGTGTAATGAAAAAAATTGTCCAGAGCATTTGCAAACGTGTGAGGAAACCTCACAGTGCTTGACTCGTGGCAGATCCTCTGTCTCCTCTGGGTTTCATCCTCCAGCCAGTGCCGGCTTTGGGAAAAGGCAGAGGGGAAGACAAGGGTCTTTTTTGGGAGAAGGCGGGGCCCCTGGATCAATGTGGATCTGTGTCCGGGTCACCGTGGTGAGCATACTGGGTGTGACCAGTCAGAATCCGTCCCTCAGTGATTCTGAGCCTTAGGAGATTTCAAGTGCGGGTGGGAGGGGTGGGAGAGGGCAGGGAGTCGTTAAGAGCTTGGTGGGGATTATGTGCCGTTTATAGTTTTTGGGAAATTTATTAGAGCAGCTCATCCTGGTGGCCTTGGTGATTCCAGTTAAATCTGACCCCCCTCTTTTCTTCACCCCTCTTCTCATGCCCTCTGTGGTCATCTCTGCCTCTTTGCGTCATCCTATTTCCTTCATATCCCTCCGCCTCCTGCCTTACCTCTACTCTCTTTTCCTAAGTCCCTCCCTCCTTTCTAGCCCTAGACTGGAGCTGGAGGAGGGAAGAGATGGGAGAAAGGTAGGGGGTGGTAAAGGCAGCTGATAGGAGAGAGAGAGGGAAATGCAGGGTTGAGAGGAGGATAGAGGAGGGCCGGGGGAGGAAGGGGCTACAAAGGAGAGAATGCCTAGCGACCACTGCCGGCGTTTCTTTTTTTTTCTTTTTGGCTGCGTTGGGTCTTCATTGCTGCACATGGGCTTTCTCTAGTTGTGGCGAGGGGGGGCTACTCTTCGTTGTGGTGTGTGGGCTTCTTATTGCGGTGGCTTCTCTTGTTGTGGAACACAGGCTCTAGGCACGTGGGCTCAGTAGTTGTGGCTCACGGGCTCCAGAGCTCAGACCCAGTAGTTGTGGCTCGCGGGCTCAGTAGTTGTGGCGCACGGGCTTAGTTGCTCCGCGGCATGTGGGATCTTCCCAGACCAGGGCTCAAACCCGTGTCTCCTGAATTGGCAGGTGGATTCTTAACCACTGCGCCACCAGGGAAGTCCACTGCCGGTGTTTCTGAGCAGAGTTCTGCCAGCCAGTATCCCAAGAACTTTTCAGACAATGACTTTATGCTGCAAATTAACTTACACGTAGTCAGTGAAGGCAAGGAGCTTTGAAAAGAGGAACCAGACTTTGAACCAAGTGGGCCCTGCCTGGGGTCTCTAGGTCCCGAGGGGTCCTTAGGGCTGTGGGACTGACTGGTTCAGGAGCTGTTTCACACTGATAACCCATCCTTGGCCCGTGATGAGGCTTCACAGACCAACCAAAGGGTCAAGTTCTTTGCGAGTGGAGTTTTATGAACGCCCTCTGAGGACCGTCTCTTCATGAACAAGACTCTCACTGAGCGAGGGAGGGGAGGGTGGCCACAGTCCCGAATTGGGGCCACCTCAGCGAAGGTCAGAAGGCGGCGTGCGGTGGTGTCGATGGTCCTTGGGGTCGGGGCTCCCAACCTTGCTTTGTCATCGGTTGACGGCTCCCCTGAGGTGGGGCTCTGTGTGGTTTTGTGATGCATTTGGAAATCGTTGTTAATGATGGCTTATGTCAGCAGACCTATAGAGGTCACAGAAAAACTCCCTATTACCGGTACCATAGCTCAGCAGCTTTTTCTCTAAACACTGCTCTTCTGTCTTGGGCTGTGGGATTCGGGGGAAGGGGGAGACTCTGCGGGGACAGTCCCGCTGGTCTTTGATGGGGAGATGCTCAGGGAACCACGCCTAGATGCCTCAAATTCTGTAAATTCTAGTGTTGAGAAGACACACCATACGGGAAGCTCCTTTACACGATCAATTCCTTAAAATAAAAGGTGCTGGTGGGGAGGAAGTGGGTGAGGCTGAACTCTGGGCACTTCAACTTTTCTGCCCATGAGACGTTTTTTCTCACTCCCTTTCCCGGCCACGGGATAGTGGGTCCTCCGAGCTGAAAACCCCATCTTCTCTTCTCACCTCTTCCTCTAGGTCAGTGGTTCTCGGGCTTTGGAGGCACCAGAATCCCCCAGGGGCTCGTTCAAACTCACTTCCCAAACCCTATTCCCAGAGTTTCTGAATTCACAGTCTAATGAGTACCTGGGCGATGCTGTTGCTGCTGGTCTGAGCACCACACTTTGAGAACTGCTGCTCTAGATGTAAGCAGAGAAAAGGAGTGTCTGGCTTCTTATCACTTCACCTCTCTGAGCCTTAATTTCTCCATCTGTGAAATGGGGTCGGAAGCAGTGCTGACCGGACAGAGAGGTTGGGATAGAAAAACGTGCAGCTACGTGTAAGTGCTTAGGACGGCGCCTAGCACGTAGTAAATGCTTAGTAAACAGCCTCTGTCATCTTCAGGACCCTTGTTGGTCTTATCTGTGGCCCCTAGTGCTTGACACTGTGCTTGACACACAGTAGGTCCTCAAGAAATACTCATGGGACGAGTGGCCACATGACTGTGTGTGCCTAGGAGGGCCCTACTTTGAAACCGAGCAGAGTGTGCGTAAGTTTGGCAGATACAGAAAGCCAGCACAGAGGCTGGAAGGCAAGGAGCCTGTCCTGTTGGAGGGACTTTTTTTTTTTTTTTGACCGCACCGCACAGCTTGCGGGATCTTAGTTCCCTGACCAGGGATCGAATCTGGGCCCCCTGCATTTGGAGCATGGAGTCTTAACCGCTGGAACTCCACGGAAGTCCTCGAGGCTGTCCCGTTGGGTTTGGCAGTTAGGAAGCCACTGTGGACCTCGGAGGGCATTTTCACCAGACAGATAGGGATAGAAAAATAGTCACCATCCCCATCAGGCAAGCCTTTCACATCTCTTGCTTTTTCACTGAATCCTCACAACGAACTTGTGAGGTAGGTATTGGACCCATTTTGCAGATGAGGAAACTGAGGCTTAGAGGCATTCAGGAATCTGGTCTCATCACAGAGCTGGTATGAAGAGGGGATGAGTTTCTAATGGATTCCGGAACTTGGACTCAACCTGGATACTGTAGACCAGAAGGTTGAGGCTGAATGGTCAAGGGAGCAGCAGGTGTAGACGGCTGTGCTGGGACCTCTCACAGAGGGAGCTCAGAGTGTGTGTCCCCTGGTATGAGTCCTGGGCCCGGGTGCCCCCCACCAAGGTTGTCCAGGGCTGCACCTCAACTTTTCAACCTCAGACTGGAAAGGTGTGCCATTGGCCCACTGGGGACCAAGCGCCACCCCAGGGGTGACAGTGACCCCAAGTACCAAACTTCTTCCGGCCAATTTTGCCATCCTAGTGTGTATGTGCCCACACATGCATTCACACACACACACACACACACACACACACGCACGAACATGCACACACATGCACACAGGCACACACACACACACACACACACACTCATATATGCATATGTGATGGGGTCAAGCTCTGCCTTCCAGGTGATGTGCCCGTGTGCACATCCGTGTTTGGCCTGCCCTGTTTGTTCAGAGGAAGGAAGTTAGCAACTAAATGAGCACTTCCTCCTGCATTGACTAGTTGGAGGTCACATGGGCTTAGGACCTTCTTCAGGCTGCGTGGGGGACAGAGGTCTGTGTGGGCAGCTGTGAAAATGTCACTCAGACCAACAGGTTTTTCATCTCAGACTTTCAGCTGACTTTTCAGTGTCATGCCAAATCCCGAGTGGCAGACATTTGTAAGCAAAACGTGACTCTCGGATTTTCAGAAACGTCAGCAGTCTTCTTGGCCAGAGCATTGTCAGATAAGCACCAAACAGGCACCCAGGAAAGCAGTCTCTCTGGCCTTGATAATTTAAATGACATTGGCCTGCAGTTCTGGAAGGGCTTAAAAGCCAGGTTCCCTGTGTCTTTGGAGGTGGGCGTGAGACTGACTTATCGGATATCTGTCTTGTGCCAGGTCCTGGGCTGTACTTGGGACACATGGTTTGAAACTTTCCCACTGAGTTTGGCCAGTGATGGGGCTGTTGGGATCCAAGTGTGGTCATGGGATCCCAAACGTCCAGGCTGACCAATGAGGAAAAGGGAAATAGAGTGGTTGCCATGGAAACAGACTGCGAGTTCTTTTTGCTGGTGTTGTCTTAGCCTTAACAAGGCGCGAGGCATCTGAGGTGTGGCCCGCCTCCCCCTCAAGTCAAGACTGCAATTTAATTAAACACTTTGGAGCTGGTTCTCCTGTTCCTCCAATAACACTAGGAACAGTGTGCTGGCTTCCCAAAAGCGGCCTCGATGCTCGGAAAAGCTCGGGAACGAAAGTCCTGCACCAGCCGTGCGTGGCTGTGTGAATTTCAGTTCCTCAACCCGGACAGCCTCATTTCCTGTTCTCACTCTCCACCCGCAGCTCTGCCTGGTAGCTCAGGCTCCGGGGAGAAGGTTCTACCATGTCGGGCCAGCATCCTATTGAATCCTCATGGCCACGGAAGGAGGGAGGTATAAAATGACCCCGATCTGGAAACATCCCGAGTGTCCATCAGTGCATGCATGGAGGAACAGAACACAATGCGGTCCATCCGTACAATGGAATATTATTCAGCCATAAAAGGAGTGAAGATCATGCTACCACGCGGATGAATCTTGCCAACATGCTGAGTGAGAGAAGCCAGACACAAAAGACCGCATAGTGTAGGTTTCATCTGTGAGAAATGTCCAGAACGGGCAAATCCAGAGACAGAAGGCAGATTAGTGGTTGCTTAGGGCTGGGGGAAGGGGGGTGAGGACTGATGGCTGGTGGGCAGGGGGTTCTTGTGGGGATGACGCAGATGTTCTGGAATAAGGTAGTGGTCATGATTGCACAGCAGTTTTCATGTACTAAATGCCGCTGACTTCTCTGCTTTAAAATAGTTAAAATGGTGAATTTTTTTTTTTTTTTTTTTGGCGGTACGCGGGCCTCTCACTGTTGTGGCCTTTCCCGTTGCGGAGCACAGGCTCCGGACGCACAGGCTCAGCGGCCATGGCTTACGGGCCCAGCCGCTCCGCGGCATGTGGGATCTTCCCAGACCGGGGCACAAACCCGTGTCCCCTGCATCGGCAGGCGGACTCTCAACCACTGCGCCACCAGGGAAGCCCAAAATGGTGACTTTTGTGGTGTGATTTTTACCTCAATAAAGAAAAAAAACAGGGAGGACCAAAACAATCACCCCATTTTACAGGTGAGGCAGCGAGGCTCCGATGTTTGGGGATTAAGTCAGATTCCTCCGGGACTAAGAGACAGAGCTCACATGGCCTCCTGCCCTTGGACTTTTCTCATTTCCCACGGCCAGTTGGTCACCAAGCCATGTCAGTTTGGCCTGTGAAGTGTCCCTTACACCGGTCTGTCCTCACTGCCTGACCCCCGTGGTCAGGTCCCAGGATGGGCACCCACCAGGCTCCCGTGGCTGGGTGGGGTGGTCCCCTAAAGCAGGGCGGCTGGGCAGACACACCCGAGATGTCCTAGCCCTTGGCTTCAGGCTGGCTCTGTCCTGGGGCACATCACACAACCTCCCAGCCTCATCTACCAAACGGTTGTTTGGATGTTGATGAGGGTGACGACGATGCCCCCCGACCCCACGGCCCACCTCCCAGAATCTTATAAAGACCCAGTGAATACTGACCTGTAAACCGAAAGGTGCTATGCCAGCGTGAATGGCGATTATGATCTGTTTCCTTTAAGAAATGCCCACATGTGGCGTTTGATCAGGAGTCCGTGGCCTGCCAGGGCTGTGTCTCAGCTCCCCGGTCAGATGGTTCCCCCTTAGACAGCATAGCTTGTTGTCAGGATGAGCTCATGCTTTGAGGTACTAACCAGCCAGTGTAGACTGTGTCTCAGTTACACTGAGAGGGCTGGTGGCCTTGGATCTTGGTGAGAACCTTTACTTTGTGTGGGATTCAGCAGGGAGACACCGGGAATGATGCTAGGAAGAAAGACTCCTTGATTTAAAAAAAAAAAGCCACAAAACCTCAAAGTGTGAACCTTTGACCAGCAGCATCAGTATCACCCGGGAGCTAGTTAGGAATGCAGACCCTGGGGTCCTATCCCCAACCTGCCGAATCAGAATCTGCATTTTAGCGAGATCCCAGTGATTCAGACAATGCTTGGGAAACACAGCTCGATGGGTCATTGGGTCGCTGAGAAATCCTAAAGCCAGCGACGAAAAGCCATTTGAGAATATGAGCTGAATGAAGCGGCAGGTACAAGATGCATGTCCCCAAATCACGGGGGGGGGGGGGGGGCGGGGGCGGGGTTGGGGGAGGGTGGAATGAGATTTCACCGATAACTTTAATTGACATGTGAACTATTTAGGCATTAATCTGAGTAAGGATATGTGATGCCCTCAACAAAACGTGCAGGATTTGGGTGGAAAACACAAAGGGGTCCTGATTAAATGGGGACACAAAGTATGTCTAGAATTTGTTCTCACCTGCGGGCGGTTCTGCGCCCCTGGGGACGTTGGGCAATGGCTGGAGGCGTTGTTGATTGTCCTAGTTGGCAGGGTGGCGGGTGTGTGTGTGTGTGTGAAGGCCAGGATGCCGCTCAGCACGAAGAATGACACAGCCCCTAATGACTAGAGTACCTAGGTGGACACACACACACACACACACACACACACGTCACTTTAAGAACTCAAGAATACCAGCTGATATCTGGGGGATGCAGAGCAGCGGAGGATGGGGGAACTTAGCACAATGTCCTATGAAAGAGATTCTGAAGTGATGGTGATGAGATTACTGGTGTGGCAATGACACAGACTTAAATGTGGATCCATCAGCCAGGATAGCCCCCAGAGTCATTTTAATAAAAACAAACATATACCATATAACAAGCATCACATACCCAGTGGAAAAATACTCAGAATTCTTTTTTTTAAAATTAATTTATTTTTGGCTGCATTGGGTCTTCATTGCTGCCCGCGGGTTTTTTCTAATTGCGGCGAGCGGGGGCTACTCTTCATTTTGGAGCACGAGCTCTAAGCGCACAGGCTTCAGTAGTTGTGGCATGCGGGCTCAGTAGTTGTGGCTTGTGGTCTCTAGAGCGTAGGCTCAGTAGTTGTGGCGCACGGGCTTAGTTGTTCCACAGCATGTGGGATCTTCCCGAACCAGGGATCGAACCCGTGTTCCCTGCATTGGCAGGCAGATTCTTAACCACTGCGCCACCAGGGAAGCCCCAGAATTCTTTATTGGCCTAATTGTCTGGCCATAAGCTAGCCATGCCCAGTGGGCCCAGAGCTATATCCCAGACCAGAACAAGGGCCACCGACTTTGTTTCCTCCTCTCCTCCCCACCCCAGCCCAGTTCCCATCTCTCCACTGTGTGGCTTTGCTATTCCAAATAGGGCCTCAAAGATTTGGGATTAAAAAGAGTCGACGAACTTCTGTTCCCTAAATCAGGTTCAGAATTTGAGCCTTGACTGTATGGGGGAGGGGAGGGTCGCAGGCATGGCAGCCAGAGAGGCTTGGCCTCCATCTGCCTGTGCAGCCTCGGGAGTGTCACATGGCCCTTCTGTGCCTCCGCTTTCCATCTGTGAAATGGGCATCCCAGCCTGTGGCGCTGTTGTCGAGATTGAGTGAGGGAATGTTGGCTCTTGCCATGTGGCTCTGGGCACCCTTGTGGCTCAGAGCCCCTGCTGGGGATGTGGATTTGGGGTGTTTTAACCGAGCACCGTGCCCTCCCTTTGCCGTTGGTGCAGATGATGTCCGATTGTTTGCCTTCGTGCGCTTCACCACCGGGGACGCGATGAGCAAGAGATCCAAGTTCGCCCTCATCACATGGATCGGTGAGAATGTCAGCGGGCTGCAGCGCGCCAAGACCGGCACAGACAAGACCCTGGTGAAGGAGGTGGTGCAGGTAACTGTCCTTGTGTTCTTATAGGGTCTCTGGGCGGGGAAGGGTGCTGGTCACATCTCACAAAGGGTCACCATCCAGCAGGGACACGAGGGGCTGGGCTGGGCTCCTTGGTCTGTGACTTTGAACGTGTCGTGCTACATTTCTGGACCACTAGCGCCACTGGTGAGATGTACTCCAAATTGCTTTCTGGGGTGGTAGCCGCATTTGTGATCCTGACCATCAAATACTAGAAACGTGGTCGCTGGTGTCTACCTCTGCGGGGGGGGGGGGGGGGCAGGTGGCTCACGGAGAAGGGGTGGCTGGTGTCTGCCTCTGCGGGGGGCGGGGCAGGTGGCTCATGGAGAAGGGGTTGGAGGGATGACCAAGTGGCACCGCTTCCTGATTGGGTGATGGATGACTTCCAACCGTGGCCATGAGGACCCAATGGGAGAATTCACGAGTGCTCTCTAAATGGTGTCTAGCACACAGTAGGTGCTCAATAGCACTTGGTGAATGAATAAATGTCAACCTTATGGGCACCAGCAGGGGTTTTATGATGACTTTGATGGCCATAGGATGACAAAGGCTATATCAACAGTGGCAGAGATGCCTAGTCTGGGCACTGGGCGTTGGTCATGACTGACTTACTCCTGTGTCCCTATGAGGCGGAGAGGAGGAGGAAAAGGTAGGTGTACCCTTGGTTTTGTCTCTGAGCTTCTAAACAGTTCTACCTGTAGAGCTCCCCATTTTAAAGTTTTTTTTTTCCATTCTGGACATAACAAAAATTGACACTCAGTGATTCATCTGGGCCTGGGACACTGGGTCATGCTGAGAAAAATAAAATCCAAATTCCAGAAAGATAAACTGGGGAAGAGAGGTGAAGGGGAGATAGTTTTCTCCTTACCAAAGGATTCTCCAGTTTGCAAAACAATTTCCTAAAACCCATGAAGGGGAGGTGGTATAGCTACCGCCCACCGCGGGTATGGGGCTTCTTTTTGACGTGATGAAAATATTCTAAAATCTGTGGTGATGGTTACACATATCTGTGAATATACAAAAGGAAGCCGTTGCATTGTAAAAAAACCAAAACCAAAACACACACACACAGAAATCGGCTGTGTGCAATGTGGTATCCTGGATTGGATCCCGGAACAGAAAAACTGGTGACATCGGAATGAAGCCTGGGGTTCAGTTTAGTAGCCACGTACCAGGGTTGGCTTCTTAGCTGTGAGAGATGTGGCACCGTAACATAAGATGTTAACAATTGTCAAAATGACCGGTGGGGTACATGGGAACTCTTGGTATTGTCTCTTGCCACTTTTCTGTAAATCCTCAACTATCCCCAAATAAAACTTTTATTTAAAAAATAATAATAGGAAAAAATTTTCCTATCATTCCATTTTTACGGTTTATTTTTCCATCTTCGCTACGAGTTCTGCGGGGAAGCTCACCTACCTCTTGGCATTGCTTGGTCACAGCCTGTGAATCACGCCCTAATCAGCTGCTGCTTCTTCTTTTTTTTTTCCTAACATAACATAATTACATAAATTATGTGGCCTCAGAGTCTTTGTAATGAAGGTTTTTCTGGCGGCTGAGCGTCCCATTTCCACCGTGAGGTACTGAAAATCCCCCTGCTGTTGACCTCTTGAGTTGCTTCCACTTTTGTTGTTTTTTTTTTTTTTGCGGTACGCGGGCCTCTCACTGTCGTGGCCTCTCCCGTTGCGGAGCACAGGCTGCGGACGCACAGGCTCAGTGGCCACGGCTCACGCGCCCAGCCACTCCGCGGCACGTGGGATCCTCCCGGACCGGGGCACGGACCCGTGTCCCCTGCATCGGCAGGCGGACTCTCAACCACTGCGCCACCAGGGAAGCCCAGTTGGGGGTTTTAATGCTTAACCAGCTTTCAAGGGTCTCCTTTATGGCAACAGAATGGAAAATGCAAAAGAATGCATGTCCAAGTCCGAAGGTCTCCTGCTGGACTCCGCCCTCCACACTTAGCCCTCTTGTTGGCCAGCCAGGGGAACAGGGCACACAGGGAGAAGATGGTTGCTGACATGCGTCCAGTGGGGTCAGTCTTCTGAATCTTGCAATGCTCCTGTTTTCTTTCCATTTTTAAGATTGTGGTGAAATACAGTAACATGAAGTGTTAGCCCTTTTGGTGTACGCTTCAGTGGCGTGAAGTACATTTGCAGTGTTGGGCGATCATCACCATCGTCCGAAAGTTCCAGAACTTTTTTTTCTCACCCCCCAAAGGAAACCCTGAACCTATTAGCAGTCTGCAGAGTTCTTTATATATCTAGAACTCTTCTCAATTTGGCTCAGTGGGTTAAGAGGGTGATTTGGGGAAATACGATTCTTTGGTAACCTCAATTGGGAGTATTGGTTATAATTCATTTGTTTGCAGACTCAAATACATTGCAGCAAAAAGGGGAATTGCTTGGCTCTCTGAACTGGGAAGCGCAGGGGTTGCCAGCTTTAGTGGTGGCTGGATCCAGGGCTGAAGCAGTATCTTCCTTTCGTTTCTCTTTTCTCTTTCCCCTGGATTTGTCCTCAGGTGGCCTCTGTGCAGCGGGAGAAATGGTCCAGGCATGGTGGTTCTTCCCGGTCTTGATCCCAGGGGAAGAGAGAGCCCCCCTCCCTCAGTGTCAATCATTCCCTTAAAATGATCCAGTTGGCACATCCCGTGGACCAGGCAGGTGGGGTCCCATGATTGGCAGCTCCGATTGTTAAAAGAAAGGGATGCTGGTAGATGAAAAGCACAAACGTCCCCTCCGGTGGCGGTGGGGGTGGGGGGGAACAGACGACAACGACGATGACGACTGTATCTTGAACTGCAGGTGCAATGTGATATTTTGACCATTACCTTTCGCATTTTTCACCTCTGCATTTAAAAAGGTTTATTACCCGAAGCTATTACAAGACCTCACATTTATACTACAGTTGCCAATACAGCCATTAATGTTACAAAGGGGTCGATATTACTGGCATAATGGTATTTTCTGACAGTCACCGAAATCATGCTGATCTGGTGTGTCAGTTGTCCTCTCTGCTTAATGGAGACTCAGAACAGATGTTCTCTAAGGGTCTCCAGATGGACCTTTCTGGATTCCGTGTCTTGGGGACAGGATCACATCCCTAGATGCCTTTTACCACCGTTTCCATGTGAAGAATAAATGGATTGAGTTTTAGTGTAAGATTACTCATAATCCTTGGTTTTTGTAATAATAAAACTAATGTACCCACATCCTTAGGCTTTGTATGAGATGTAGACCATGTAAATTAATGTAGAGACATTGAAATCCAGAGGAGTGGGTCTTTACGCCACCTGCCTGCCTGTGGGCAAGTCTCTCTCCCTTCCTGGGCCTCAGTTTCCCCATTTAAAAATGAGTTGGATGACTTGACCTGCTGTGTCGTATCCTGTTTTGATTTATTCTGAAATTGTTTCATTTTTTATGGGGTAGTTCGTTTACGACAGCATATTACATTTAAATGAACCATACTTCGCTTTGTCGGACAAAGAGAGTTTGTAGTGCAGTGGTCTGGGGTATAGCCGTTTGAGCCAGATGGGGTGAGTTCAGATTTCAGCCCGGCCATTTACTGTATGGCCTTGGGCAAGTTGCTCTCCTCTGGGCTTCACTCCCCTGATGGCTAAAACTGGGCTGGTATAGTGTCTGCCTCTTGCGGTTGTTGTGAGGATTAAATGAGCAGCTATACGGAAAGCGCTTAGAACTATCTCTGGTAGAGGCCTGGAAGTGCGGCTCTTATGACTCCCAGCTGTCCTGTTTAGACAGCACCACGATGCACAGCTTTCTAGGTTGTGGAGTGTTTCCCTGGGAGCCGATAGGTCCGCGTGCTGAGCCCGGGACACAAGGCATGAATCTTACTGTTGAGCCATCCTGCCTGACTGTCTTGCAGATGGCTTGGATCAAAGTCACATCCATCAGCAACACAGGAAGGTCCTGACCCTCACCCACCCTTGCTGACTTCAAACAATCCAGACTCCTTCAGGTTCCAGCCTGGGGCCTGCACATAGGTGCATCAGCAAGGGGAGCCCTAACCTTCATCCTAACCTTAACCCTAACCCTAACCCAGAGCAGTGATAGGATTTGCCCCGAACCCACGGCTACCAAGCAGCAGGCCTGGGGCTGGAGCCCAGAGGAGTGAAAAATCAGGAGGTTTGATTCTGGGTCTCTTTAGTCTGTGTTCAGAGCCGGGCTGAGATGCTGAGCTGCATCTGTGGCTGGTGGAAAACAAGACAAGACCAGCAAGGCCACGGGCAGTGACGGGTGCTGGGCTGGGCCATGGTGACAGCTGGACTCGAGCCCTGGGAATGTGCTGAGTGGACAGGGTGCGCGGCTGCGTCGTCACAGCCGTCATCAACACAACACCCGTCCCATTGTTCCGGCGCCTCTGTGGGATGACCGGGGCGATGCAGTCACCCCCCGTTAGAGACCTGCCCGCGCTGGGCCAGGCTGTCTTGCTTTAGAGCAGACTCGGTCGATGAAGCATTGTGCTGGCCTTGCGGAATCACTTTGTTCACGCGGTCCTTTTATCTGTTTTGTATTTTTTAACATCATACGAATGCTCACGGAGCCAAGTAACCAGAGGTAGATCTCAGCTTTCAGCACTGGGAAAAGAACGGCGGGGAGTGTGTCCTCCAAGGAGAAGTAGAGGCGGGAAGGATGGGCATGTCAGTGACTGCATGGAATCATCAGTGTAGTGGATCCTGATGGCCTCTAAACCCCGGGATCAGGGCTCGCTTACATTCCGGAGCCCCTCCACCCCCAGAGCCAGGACCAGATGTCGTAACTCTCCTCCAGGGGGGTCGTATTTGTGTACCAATATGGTAGTAATATTAATAACAAGAGTTTTACTGTGCTGCTACCATGTGCCTGGCACTTTCAAGGACTTTCCACACATTAAAATGATTTCTTCTTCCCAACAAGGACAGTTCTGTCATTATCCTCACTTTATAGATGAGGAGACTGGGGCCCGGGGAAGTTGCCCAATGTCCCCTGTGCTTGTAGACTGGCCCCTGGGGCCCTGATTCTGTCACTTCACCCCACTGAATGTTTCCCAAAGTCCTCTAGCACTCTGAGAAGGCTCTGAGAAGTTCTGCAGGAAACAAACCTCTTACATTTATTTTTTAAATTTACTGATCTGGTTCTCAAGCTCCTTGATGGTAGAACCTTTTTTTTTTTTTTTAAACTGGAAACTGAACATCATTGCACAGTGTTTCTTTTTTTAAAAAATGCTGTGTCAAATGGTAGAGATCATGGGCTTAAGGGGAGTGAGACCCAAGTTGATATTCCAGCTCTAGCAACTTTTCATCCTAGGACCTCGGGCAAGTAACTTTATCTCTAGACTCTGTTCTCACTTAGGAAAAAGAGACTGTAAAATTTCATAGAGCTGTTGGAAAGATTAAAGGAAAGTAAAGGATGTGAAAGGTTTCCCCTTTTAGTGACCGATGAACTCCTATTCATCCTTCAAAACCCTTCTTCTTTACCCCATTCTCCTACCAGCCTCAATCAGAATTAATTGCTCCTTTATCTGTTTGTATGATACTATGACCCAAATTCCATGAATTATAATTAAGTGACCCTAGAAACTAATCTCAAGGGCAGGGACCATGGCTGCTTAATTTGTGTTTCTCAAACCTAGAAAAGTACTAAACAGGTGCTAAAAAGTGAAGAAACAGATCTGTTCACCTAGGCTGTAGTCTGTGTCTTATTCTTGGTGTATTCCTAGGACAGAAGCTAGTAAATGTTCAGTAACTGCTCTTTGGGCTGAATTAAATCGTGGAAGCCATTTACACTCAGAGAGGGCTTTGGGGGTGGATTGGAATTTCCAAAGGCTCTGCTTTGTGTCAGTGAAAAGCAGAGGTGAGAGCTGGTTGGGTCAGCCGGGAGAGCCCACACGCTTCTGTGTCATGAGATTTACGGGGCTGCTGCTCCCCCTTGCAAAGCATTAGTTGCTGCCTGGCCCTCGGGTGACCAGCTTTGGGCTTCATCCATCTTTAAAGGGTTTCAGCTGTTTGTTTTTACAGGGAGTTTTATGCTTCTTCAAGCCCTTGGTTTGTGGAAAGGCCCTTTATTCTTCTCAGAACCAGAAAGGGCCTCTTGTGCTGATGCGTTTCACCTGGGCCTGGGCTCAGGCAAGGGGGCTTTCCCATGCTTGTGTCCTTTATTTAACACAAATACAAAGCTCCCAAGCGGCCTGTGAATGGTGGAGCCAGGGATCATGTGTGGAGGGGCAGGTGCCATTATACACCCAATATACAGATGAGGAAACTGAGGCTGGGAGGGGTGAGTCCTCAAGCCAAGGTGAGTGTCAAGACAGAAGCCAGCTGGTGGGGCTCAGAGACCGCTTTAGTAGTGGGAAGGGTAGTGGGGAACCTGGTTCTATGCTCCTGCTACCAGGAGGTTAAAAGCCCTTGGGAGAGGAAGACGCCCAAGCCCTGAGCCCAGCACGTAAATGGAAGCCGCTTTCACAAGCCTACTCTGCCAGGGGGCTGTGGCCGGGTGCCCATCACTGAACCCCAGACGGGTCCCAGACCTCGGCCAGCTGGCCTTGGCGTGGTGCCTGCCTGGTTGCCCCCCGCCAGCTGGCCTCCTGATGTCCACACAGTGATTCCCAACACTGTCAACAGCAGACAGTTTCCATGCTCTGGGGATGCCAGATAAGAGTGTGTGCAGGTCTTTACTGAAGGAGCCCAAACGCTGAGTCCAGACAGGTCTCCGTGTGTGGCATGCACACCCCATGGAGCTTCTCGGGGCTGAAGGCTGCCTACACTCTCTACGTTTGTCTTTCAGATTTTCCCTCCCTCGTTCTCTTCCCTTGCATGGACCAACCCCACGTTCGTCCTTGTCATAGTTTGTCCCTCGACATCCTGCCTTTTGAAAGACCTTCCCAGAACAAGCTCCAGGCTCTCTGTTTTCTCCCCCTTGGTGGTTTCTCCCAGGGTGGTGTGGTTTTGAAAAATGGTTCGGACAAAATTAAGGACCTAAATGATGATCAGGCACTCAGCGATTTCTGCTAATTCCCCTGGAGCCCTGGCCACGTGGTACATGTTATTACAAACGGGATTAATCATAGCCGTGGTACAGTGTGTCCTTTCATGTAACATTTCATAAATGTTTTCAGTTTTCATAATTTTAATGGCTGAATACTATTCTGTTAGTGAATATGCGATTACATGTACGTGTGTGTGTGTGTGTGTGTGTGTGTGTGTGTGTGTGTTCACTCTCCTGGTAAAGACCTCAGCGTGCAGTTAAACACGGGTTTCGGTCCCAGCCCCACCACTCACCGTGTGTGCGACATTTTGCCGGCTACTTTACTTCCTTGAGTTTCAGCATCCTCTGAAAATTGGGGGTGATAATATCTAAACTCATGGAATTGTAAAAATTAAGTAAAATACTGTGTATTATAAGTGTCTGCTATGTATGAAGTGTTCAGTGTAAATACTACTTATTTACCCAACTTCTGTTGAAAAGTGGAAGCAGTCTGGTATTTACTGACAATGAACATCTGTGAGTATGTGTGTTGTAATTTTTAAAAAATTCTGTTGAATTATTTCTTTGGGAAAAAGTCCCCAAAGTGGGTGTCACTGAGGAACAAGAAATGCTAAGCACAATTTCAGCCAGGCAGAAATTGAAGCCCTAAACATGGATTTAATATCGTTTGTCGAGTGATCCATGGCAGGGGCTGTTTGGAGGTCTGGGTTAAGGATTTTGAGGTTAAGTCTGGACTCAGTGGGGAAAGCGCCAGGATTGATTTGTGATGTCTGCCACGGATACTGGAGAAGAGAGCCGAGTTTGTTTCCCGCATTCTTACCGTCCCTGGTCTAGATGGAGCCGTAGTCAGAAATCAGGCGGAATGGAGTCAGGGCTTCTGGAAATGTCCGTGGTCAGGAAAGCAGGGGGTGTCAGAACCCATGCTAAAGAGGTGGGTGGCCCTGCGGGGGTCAGGATTCAAGGCATATGGATGTCTGCTCCTTTTCCGTTTGGACCCAAACCTACCCCAGCTTGCTATAAGACATCATGCTTGTGTTGGGCAATTACCTTGTGTCCACTCGAAATGCCACCACATTTCTCTCTCTTGTCCTTTGTCCTCTCCTTAGTGAAATAGGGTCGTGTCGTTTCTGCCCCGTGGTGGTGACGCAGGTGCCTGTGTTCCCGAATCTGTCAAACACTGGACCATACCATTTTGATCTATTTGTTTTTCCCTTGTCTGTGGTGACTCACGCCAGTTACGAGAACCTGTTCTTTTTGAGTGAATTACACCTTGCTGGAAGGATTTTTAAAACCTTGATCTCTGAGGCGCTGTAGAATAGTTGTAGGAGGGAAGGTGTAGGGGACCCAGGAGGGGTTGGCAGGTTTGATACTGTGCATTTTCATCAGGCCCGTGTTCCTTGGAGGGTGCCTTTTCTCCTAGCAAGATGCAGGCTGCTGGGGACCAACTGCTTTTCTTCAGCAGACCAAGGTCTTTGGTTTATAATTAATCTTTGCCTACTTGGGGGAGAAGATACAATATTGTGGCCAGCATGCGTCTCGTCCACCCCCTGTCCCATTTCACACATGTGGGAGGGGAGGTTCCATCCCCCGTTTTTTGGCAAGAGTTTACTAGCACGAGGCCTCCTTTTCGAAAGCCACGCTCTAATCCCCAAGTTGGCAGTTCTGTCCCAGTGTCCCCCCGTTGCTCCTTGATTCTTGTGTCCAAGGTGGAACTTCGTCCCACATGCTCTGGAGGCTCCGGTGCAAATCCACAGATGGCTGGTGGCGAAAGGGCTGGCCGAACCTGCCTTCTAGAACCTATGAAAGAAGAAAGCCCTCTTCTTTCACAGAGGTGGAAACCAGGGCCCAGAGCCATTGGTGGCTTCCTTCGGGACATTTTAGAGCCCCCTGGTTCTCTTTCTCTGCTCTTAGACTCTCAGAGGGACCTGTAAGTACCAGATTTTGACTTCCCATGGCCTAGGGGAGTGTCTGGCATATAATAGGTGTTCAGTAAACACGTGTTTATTGGAAGAACGAATTGCATTAGCTCTCATTGTCTTTGGATGCAACGAAGGCCACCTTTCCTCCCCGGCCCTGCCTTGTAGAAATGTGCATTGCTGGCATCACAAACTTAACTGTCAAAGACTCCCACTCATTTTTTCTTCCCAGACCTTCCCAGCACCCATATTCTCTGCATAGGGTAGCAACCCACCATGGTCCTAATGTTCTAGGTAGAAGACCAGACACACTCCTACCCCAACAGGCTTCTTCTCTGTCCTCCTGTGGCTGATCCCACGCACAGCTTTTGGACGAGCAGCTGGGTTTGCCGTCTTCTCTCTGCAAGGGCCGGGAGAGCCAGTGTCACTACCTTGCTTATTCCGAGGAATTCTCCAGACTTCCCTTCATTAAAAAGTAAATAGTGGGGAATGGAGAAATCAGTGTGGGTGAGAGAAGAGGAACTAGCCACTCCCTGTGCTCTGAGTGTTTCAGAAAACTTCTTTATAGCTCAGACTCCTCTAACAATCTTGAGAACAAAGGTAACTCAGGGTCATTTAAAATATTACCTAATCATTCTGGAGCACTTCTACTTCACAGTCATCCGAGCATCACAGCCAGCCCTGGGATGTAGGTCCTCTTATTGTCCCTGCTTGCAGATGAGGAGACTGAAGCTCGGGCCAGGTAAGTTTCTGGGGAGGGTCAGGCTGCCGGAGATGCGTATGGACAGCTGTCCCTATTTGTATTTGGCACAAACTACTCCTAGCACGTTTCAGGACTGAAGCTGGGCTTGAAACCCAGGCAATTGGGAGCCATTTAAAAATGAAGTGATTTAAAACCAAGGATAGGAAAATACCTATACACTTTTAAAACCAGCCTTGCAAATAGATTGTTGACTATGTACAGAGCCCCAATTCCTAACCCCAGTCCTTGCCTAGAATTGCCCTCCTTGGAAGCAGACCAATGTCCATCTTATATCTTTGAAGCATGAACTTAAATGCACTTGAGAAAAGTCACAGGGACAGAATGTATCCTGAACTTGACTGGTGTGTTTCCAAACCATCTTGGGGTCCTTTTTAGCTGGATGAGGCCTCTTCCTTTGAAAAGTCCTGCACTGGCAGAAAAGGGAGAGACCCTGTCTGGAGGCTCTCAGCCAGGGACCCCGAGTTCCCAGACATGAAGATCTTTCTAGAACCACAGGTGACAGTGCCCCCAGACTGGCATATTATGCTTTGAAGTCTCTGGCATGTGGCTTTGGTAGCCTTGAGGGTATGACGGATGCTTACGTGGGTGGGACAGACAGGCTGGAGCAGGGAGCATGCGGAGGAGTGAGGACCTGCCCCCAGGGCCCCGAGGGGAGGCTGCTGTGCGCCCTGGGATGAATTGTTTCCCCTCTCTGGGTCTCCTACTTCTTCTCTATCAAATAAGGGGGTGAATGTCAGGGTTTCAAAGGCTCTTTCAGCTCAATGTCCCCTGCCCCCCCCACCTGTTTTTGTTAACCAAGGTATAATGTACATAGGGGAAAATGCACGAATCTTAGATGTACAGCTTGATAATTTTTTTTTTTTTTTTTTTTGCGGTACGCGGGCCTCTCACTGTTGTGGCCTCTCCCGTTGTGGAGCCCAGGCTCGGGACGCGCAGGCTCAGCGGCCATGGCTCACGGGCCCAGCCGCTCCGCGGCATGCGGGATCTTCCCGGACCAGGGCACGAACCCGCGTCCCCTGCATCGGCAGGCGGACTCTCAACCACTGCGCCACCAGGGAAGCCCCCAGCTTGATAAATTTTTGAATTTAAAAATTTTGAATTTTTGTACGTACCCATGAAACTACTACCCAGATCAAGTCGGAACATTTCACACTCTCCCTGTGCCGTCCCCAAAGGCTCCCCCTCCCCCACTCAGATCGGCTCCAATATTTTATGGTTAATGATTCTCCCTGACTGAGCACATTGTTCTCTCAGGTTCTTTCCTGTTCTATCTAGACCTGGGCTGCCACCAGCCACGTGTGGCTGCAGAGCACGTGAAGTCTGGCTTGTCATACTGCTGTGTGCCGTGCCTATGAGCAAAGTACACACTGGCTTTCCAAGGTTTACTACAGAGCGCAAACTGTAGACATTTCACTGATGGTTTCATATATTGATTACCTCTTACGATGGCAATATTTTGGGTATAGAGTTAGATCAAATACTATTACAATGAATGTCACCTGTTACGTTTTTTCAGTGTGGCTACTAGAAAATTTAAAATTCCCTACGTATTAGCATAGCTCTGGGCCCTGCCGGTCTCCTTTCTGGAGAAAGGACTTGCCCCCCCTCATCTTGCAGCCCTCGCGTGGCCTGCCTCTGCCCCAGGAGGTGTTGCCTGGAGGATGCCAGGGACAGTGGCTGAGAGCAGAGGTGTGAGCGTGGCGGGGAGGTGGCCCTGCTTCGTGCAGATGTGTTCTTTGTGGTTTTCAGCGCGGGCAAGTCCACGCAGGCCCCTCAGGTCCCAGGTGTTGCTCCCACATCAAAGTCTGGCTGTGCACAGAGCTGTTTTCGCTCTGTTTCTGCCTCTTTTGGAAAACTCACACTTAAGCCCACTCCACAGAGGTGGTGGCATCTCCCTTGCCACGTCGAAGGCCTGCTCTGTGAGAACCCTGGCAGGAACAGAGGTGGAGGAGTGTACAGTCATTTTGAGTTGGGTTGAGGCTGACTCAGACCTTTGCGGGACTTTTTGCAGAGTCCACACCCTGAGGGGAAGCATCGGCTCCCCTTTGAAGCCTCTGACCCCCCAGCATCCGGTGGTGGAGGAGGCCCACCAGGCCTGCTGGGACCACATCCACGTGGCCGGCCCCCTCCTGCCTGCCCTCTGGAGGGCAGGGGCTGGTTCCTATAGTGGGGATGGGTGACGTTGCTCTTCTCTGTACTTTTGTTTGAAAGAATCATTTTTTGGCAAATCTTTTGATTTTAAACGTCTCAGATTCTCAGGTATATAGGGTTTGGGGCTGCTTTTTTTTGCACTTTGAGACATAGCTATTTTTTTAAGGTAATTTTGTTCATTTACATTTATTGTTATGTTTCACTGGGTTCTGCTATCCCGGTTTGCGCCTGCTGGCTATGATTCGATTTCCCATATACCTGTGGGTTGCAGGTGAATTGTGCTCTATGTGCACTTTCATTGTGGATTTCTGAGATCTTATCAAACTTCTTTTAATCTAAGTTGTCTAATGGCTAACAGACACAAGCGCGAGTGTTCTTGTTTCTCTAGATTGCCATATATAGCTACCACAGGGCAGAGGAACTTTGGACTTCCTTCTATAGGCGTCTTGAGCTGTGGGCTTCCTCCTTCTGGTCTGCTCTTCGCCCCTCCCCCTGCCGCTGGGGCTCAGCTTGAGAAACACATTACTTCTGGGTTCCCCTTTCTGGCTCTGCCATTCTGCTGTGTTCAGTGGTGTGCTGATGACTTATACAGATGCTTAGCAGCACAGCATGGCAGGCTGGGAGTAGAAAGGGTTGAAAGGATGTTTGGTCATCTGGGCTAGTTACACAATCTCTCCAAGCCCGGCCTTAGGATCTTATCTTTAAAAAAAAAGCTAATATACTGAGGGAGGATTAAGTGAGAAAATGTGTGAGCCCGCACCTGGTACATAATAGGTACCTGATAAATATTAACCTCCCATTTCCTCCTTCCTGTTAGTATTCTTAGTGGTTTGGCATGGCGAACGTTTCGTCTTAATATTGTAAAACTTGATCTTGGGAGTGCTCCTGGTTTAGTCATTCTCCTTTTTTTCCTTTCTCTTGTTTTTTAAAAAATTGAGGTGAAAAAAAAATTGAGGTGAAATTCACATAACATAAAATTCACCACCATTTAAAAATACACAACTCAGTGGCATTTAGTACCTCACAAATGTTGTGCAGACACCACCTTTATCTAACTCCAAAATATTTTCATCACTCCTAAAGGGGATGGTGACACTTTTAAGAAGTCCAGCTTTAGAGTCGGCTGTACCTACTAGCTGTGTGACTTTGGGCAGGGGTCATAATCTCCGGCCTTTGTTTTCTCATCTTCACAATGGAAATAATATTGATCGTTTTATAGGATTTTTAAAAAAACAGCTTTATTGAGGTATAATTTACATATCACAAAATTAACTCATCCTAAGTCTACAATTCAGTGATTTTTTTAAAGTGAATTTACAGAGTTGTGCAGCTATCACCGCAATCCACTTTCAGCGCATTTCCATTATTTTCTGTCGCAATCTCTAGCTCCTAGAAACCATGAATCTACTTTCTGTCTCTCTGGATTTGCCTTTTCTGGACACTTCATATAAATGGAATCATACAATATGTGGTCTTTCGTGTCCGGTTTCTCTCACTGAGCATAATGGTTTTGAGGTTCATCCCTGTTGTAACCTGTGTCAGTACCTCATTCCTTTTTATGACTGAATAATATTCCATTGTATGGATAGACCATGTTTTGTTTACCCATTCATGTCTCGATGGGCATTTGGGTTGCTTCTACTTTTTGGTTGTTATGAATAATGGTGCCATGAATGTTTGTGTTTACAAGTGTTTGTATGGACATATGCTTTCATTTCTCTTGGGTACCTATCTAGGAATCCCGTACTAAAGGTTTTAAGAATTAAGTTTGCTAATGTGTGGCAGTGTCCGGTACCCACAGGTGCTTTGTAAATAGTGGTAATTGTTTACATTATTTCCTTGTGGACTCTTTGAATGGGGATGATTTCTGACCTTCAGGCTTGTTATTCATATTTTGGTAAATTTCTCTGTATTTTTACCTGTCACCATCCTGAAATGTTCCTTGTTTATGGAAGTCTTATGATGCGTGTATTAAAATAACTCTAGATTCTTCATGCTTCAGGGGTACCTGCTAAGCCAGATCACCTGTGTCACTCATTCATGCCACGGGCCTTTATAAGAGCCTCACGTGTGCCAGGCCTGTGGGGTTTTATGGTTGAAATGTGTACCCTAAGAGGGCACAGTGACTGCCTCCATTTGCTCATCATTGTAGCCCCATCGCACGGCATGGTTTTTCTTGAATGTATGGAGACAGACTCCCTGCCTTCCAGTAGCTGAGTGTGGCCGAAGAGCCCAGTACATCCTTTAGTGCCTTCAGTGTCCGGGCTGATCACTCAGGCCTGGGACCAGAGGCCCTGCATCACTGTGACAGGGGAGCTTGAAGCTACCTTGTACCAGCTGGGGACATCCAGTCATGTATCTCTTCCCAGCCCCACGTACTGGTCCCCTGTTGATAGCTTGTAATCAGATATCACGTGAATATATACACCCTGGAAACGCGTAAAAGCTACAAATCACCCCGCCACCACCTCTCTTTTGAGAGGGCCTGGTATTAAACATTTACCAGCTGACCTGCCTACCTTTCCAATCTCCTCTTCTGTTGAGAAGATGGGTTTTCACAGATGAGGAAACTGAGGCACAGAGAGTTGAAAGAACTTGCCCAAGGCCACACAGCCGGAGAACGACAGAGCCAGAATCCGAACCCAGACCTGACCTTGGCCCATCCCCTTGGTCCTGGAGCTGCACAGTATCTCGACTTTACCCATTTCCTGATCTCTGGTCACGTTATTTTTGGGTTTGTTGTTTCTCCCCCTGCCAAACCATTCTGCCACCAGATTTTCATTTTGGTCACTTCTTAGCGTTTTAGGTGCCAAGACTTCCTGGTGTGTTGCCTGAGCCATGCTCAGATCCCGTCCCCTCTTTTTTTTATATATTTTTATTTTTATTTATTTATTTTTTTCCCGTCCCCTCCTTTTTAACGGGAACTCTGTGTTCTATTTTGTTCCGGCAGAATTTCGCCAAAGAGTTTGTGATCAGCGACCGGAGGGAGCTGGAGGACGATTTCATCAGGAACGAGCTCAAGAAGGCGGGCGGAGCCAACTACGATGCCCAGACGGAGTAGCCCCCGCGCCCCGCCCCTTGCCAAAGTCATCTGCCTGCTCCCCGGGCGAGGGGCCCACGGCCTCAGCCACCAGCCCGCCAGGGAGAGGAGACGCCATGAGAGGCAGCGCCCAGCACCCCGTCCGAAACCCAGCTCCCCTCCCCGCTTCCCTTGTGCACCTGCCGCGTCCTAGCCCACGAAGCTCATGGAACATCTTTCTTTTCTCTTTTTTTCTTTCTTTCCCCCCTTTCTTGTTCTAAAGAAAAATCATGTTGATGCCGAGGGCACACACATCATCAGATCGGAGGTGCCTCCCCTGGTGACCCTCTCCTGGTATTTCACTGACGGCACAAGTAGCCTGCCCGGCCTCACCCACCAACCTCGTGTTGCTTGTGGCGCCCGGGCCATGGCTGCTATCCTGGTTTTCCTCGGCGCCTGCCTGCTTCCCGCTGAGGAGGCAGCTGTGCCCTCGACGGCGGCCTCCACAAGCACACACGTGTCCCGCTGGCCAGGCTCACACGCCCCGAGAGTCGCTCCAGAGTCCCCACCCCCCCATCCCAAGTTGCCTAAGCTCCAGGCTCCATCAGAGATGTGCAGGGCTGACTCAGACCGAAAGAGAAGAGAGAAATTTTGCCTTAAAAGTTGCCTGGCTTTGCCACCGGTCTGAAGTGGCCCCTTTCCCACCCTCTTGATCAAAATCTCACGATGGTGTGGAGTGGGGACAAAGGTCTAAGTCCAGATTCAACAGGAGGAGCCCTTCAGGGTTCACTTCCCAGGCTCCCCAAGTGGTGAGGGCATTAGGGAGAGAGGCCCGGGGTGCAGGATGGGAATTGAAGTCCAGTCGGTCCTCTGCCCGACGGCAAGGACAGCGGGGGACAGAGCATGTACAGCAGGAGCCCCGGCCTCTCGGGACCAGAAAGTAGGTGGTTTTAATCCTTGGTAGCACCACACCGGCAAAAGGGTTTTCTTTTTTTCAGAGAAAGATGAGATTGGCTTGGTTCTTCGTGAGCACGTTTGGTAGCATTCTTTTTCTCTTTTCCTTGTTCATTTCGTTGGGGGAAGTCTGTGCTGTGTTGGGGTCGCGAAGAGCATCTGCACTCAAAACGGTTTACAGAAATAAATGGGTTTTTTGTTTTTCAAAAAACAAGGCTGTCTGATTGGTCTTATAAAGCTTCTCACTTTACTGGAAAAACAAAGGCGGTTGTCGTATTCAGATGGAATCGGCATTCACGGAGCTATCAGGGGCTGGCGTATTCTCATTCCGTAGCTTGTTTAAGCTTTAGCAATAACCGTCAGAAACAGGTGCTGTTTGGGACTTCCCTGGCAGTCCAGTGGTTAAGACTCCGAGCTCCCAATGCAGGGGGCAAGGTTCGATCGCTGGTCGGGGAACTAAGATCCCACAAGCCTCACAGTGTGGCAAAAAAAAAAAAAAGAAAAAAAGAAAGAAAGAAAAAAAGATAGAAATAGGTGCTGACTCATCCCCATTTTATGGAAACTGAGGCTCAGAGAGTCTCAGTGATTCACCTGAGGACATCCAGCTGGAAGGTGGCAGAGCTGGGATTCGAACCTGGGTTTCCCAGTGGCCCTGGTGCTGTAGCTCGTGAGGGGAGTGGAGAGGCCCTGGATTGGAGATAGAGAGGAGATGGCAGGATTGTGATGTGTCTTGTGTGGTCAGAAGCCCCCTCTCTGTGTGTTCAGGAAAAGCTGGGAGAAAGCGTCCTCCTCAGCTGGGCTGTGACTTCCTTTATGAGGTTGTCCTAGAGCTTCAGCACGGGATTTCCAGCATGCTAGCCCCAGTGGGAGTGTAGAATGAGGCCAGAGGAGTTTCAGATGCACAACCGGCTTTGGAGGAGCTGACAGTGGGGAGGGGAGGGTGCGGGGAGAGGGCAGAAACCGAAATCAGAGCAGGAAGGAATCCTGCAAGATGTGGGCAAGATTGGAGGTCGCCCAAGGCCCATCCCCAGCCATGCCCCTCTGCTCACGGCTGTGTGGCTTTGGGCAAGTTGGCTAACCTCCCTGGGCCTCAGTTCTCTCATCCGCGAAATCCTTAAGGAACAGCGAGGATTTTGAGGGTATCCAGCAGGGCTCAGTCCTCATCCCATCCGGCCTGCCGCTAGGTCTTGATAGCTCGGGGTGCCCCAGTTTTTCCCTAAACCTAGAGCAGAGAGAGTCAAAGTAGGTCTCTGGCTTCCTGGCCTACGGGCTTTTAGCTCTGGTCAGAGAACTTGGGATAATTACACATGTAGATAAACCCCTTTGGGAAGAAAAGCCAGGTTCTGTGAGAGTAAATCACAAAGGGACTGGGCCTGGTTGGGGGCCAGGGAGGGCTTCCCTGAGGAGGTGACACCCGAGGACTAAAGGAGAGGAGGGAAGCAGGCAAAAGCTCCGTGGGGATGTTTGCCCAGGGGAAGAGCAAAGAGGGTGGAGCTGGGTTTGTGTGTCAAGGAGCTTGGTTTTAATTGAAAGCTGAAGTTCAGGCCTTCAGCTGGGATTTCAGAGGGTGCCTGATGGGATCTCGAGGTCTTCAGGGGCAGAGAGACTTTGCCTTTAGCTCATTATCCCCTGTAAGTAGCATCCAGCAGGTGTCTGGTCACGTTGCCTGGAGCTGCCTCCACCTGCTCCCGACACTGCCCAGGGCCTGGACACCCCGGATTGACCTCCATCAGGGCCTGGCAGGGGTTGGGGTGGAGGGGCTGATTGATACTGGGTACTGGGTACTCAAACCTCCTTGCTCACAGATGCTCTGAATTACTTGACGCACTGGGCATTCAGCAGCCGTTCCAGGTTATCCCAAACTGAAGGGTGTAAAACAACCACCATGTTTTGCCCTTGATTTTGTGGGACCAGAATTTAGGAAGGGCTCAGCTGGGCGATTCTTACTAGCAGGGTCTCTCCTTTGGCTGCGGTCAGATTGCCTGGGCTGGATGCCCAGACTGAACGTGGCCGGCCGCTGATGCTGGGCTGTGAATCAGAGCGCTCAGCTTGTCCTGCCACTGTGCTATCAGCCTGTGGCCTTTTTTTTTTTTTAATGTATTTGATTGACGTATAGTAGATTTACAATGTTGTGTTAATTTCTACTGTACAGCAAAGTGATTCGGTCATACGTATACATACATTCTTTTTCATATTCTTTCCCATTATGGTTTATCACAGGATATTGAATATAGTTCCCTGTGCTCTACAATAGGACCTTGTTGTGTGTCCATTCTCTATATAATAGTTTGCATCTGCTAAACCCAAACTCCCACTCCATCTCTACCCCCCACCCCCTCCCCCTCCCCCTTGACAACCACCGGTCTGTTCTGTCCGTGTGCGACTGTTTCTGTTTCATAGATAAGTTCATTTGTGTCATATATTAGATTCCACATATAAGTGATATCATATGGTATTCGTCTTTCTTTGTCTGACTTACTTCACTTAGTATGATAATCTCTAGATCCATCCACGTTGCTGCAAATGGCATTATTTCATGCTTTTTATGGCTGAGAAGTATTCCATTGTACATATGGACCACATCTTCTTTAAGGGCTGTGGGCTTCCACGGTGGCCGGCCTCCCCCAGAATGAGCATCCCAGAAGACCAGGACGAGACTGCATGGCCTTTTCTGACCAACTCTCCAGAGTTACATGGCAGCATTTCCCCTGGACTCTCCTGGGGGAAGCAGTCATGAGCCCCTCCACATTCAAGGGGAGGGGACACTGACCCCGCCTCTCAGTAGGAGGAGTGCCAAGACCTGTGACCTTTTTAAAGCACCACGCCTGGGGACTTTCCTGGTGGTCCAGTGGTTAAGATTCTGCGCTTCCACTGCAGGGGGCCTGGGATGGATCCCTAGTCAGGGAACTAAGATCCCGCATGCCCTGCGGCCAAAAATAGTAACAATAAAGAAATATATATATATAAAATCAAGTACCACACCTGTGACCAGGCGCTGTTTGGGGCATGGGGTGACCCAGGCTCAGGGGACTTGCCCAGGGGTCCGTGTGGGGCAGAGGAGATCTACATGGAAACCAGCCAATAACTGCAGGGGCGGGGCTGGGGTGGAAGGGCTGATTGATTCCCCCGGGGGAGGCCCCGCCTCCCCATGGACGTTTACTCTCCGGGGGGCCATCTGAGGCTGGGAAGGGGGGCTCAGCCCCAGCTGCTGTCCTGGTGAGGGTGGGTTGTCCTCATCTCCCTGCTGCTTCCTGTTCCCCGCATCTTAGTGACTCACAGAAGAGAGGTGAAAACGAGAACCTAAAAAGGTCGGCTGTGAGGAGGTGACTCGTTAAGAGACAGGAGGCAGCTCTGCACTCAGGTCGAGTCAGGTCGGAGGTGGCCGGCCAGGTGGGCCGCACCTCAGTTTCCTTCTCCTAATGGCTTTTCTTGCCCGTCAGAAAAGCTCTTCCTGAAATTAGCAGAGAATTTTGCTCCCCACCTGCAGCTCCATCCCGGCCCTAGGCTAACCGCCCCCCACCCCCAGGAGCACCTCACTGCCCTGTGATCAAGTTTAAACTTCCCAATGGGATGGCGCCGGGCAGGGGCCCTGTTTGTCTCTCTGCTCAGGACTCCGTCCACTTCCTCCTTGGACCCCCGATCCGGCATCCTTCCTTCCTTCACTTTCCTGAAGGCTACGTTCCCTCCCTCTAGAGAGAGACTGGTTTCTGCTCTGACCTGCTTCTTCAAGAAGGTTCCCCACGCCCTGTGTGGTCGGTTGGATGGTGGTCCCACAAAGATACACCTGTGCCCCGGAACCTGTGCCTGGACCTTATTTGGAACTAGGGTCGTTGTAGATGTAATTAGTTAAGGATCTTCAGGTGAGACCATCCTGGATTTAGGGCGGGCCTTGAATCCAATGACAGGTGTCCCTTATAAGAGAAAGCAGAGGGAAGCTTGAGACAGACATAGGGGAGGAGGCTGTTTGAAGACAGAGGCAGAGACTGGAGCAAGGCGGCCACAAGCCAGGGGCGCCCGGAGCCCCCAGGAGCCGGAAGAGGCAGGAGGGACCCCCTGACCCCGCAGAGCTTCTAACATCTGGAGGGAGCCTGGGTCTACCAACACCTTGATTTCAGACTTCCGGCCTCCAGAACGGTGAGAGGATAAATTTCTACTGTTTTAAGCCCTCAGTTGTGGTCCTTCGTTACAGGAGAGTCAGGAAACTTCCCTCTTTTATTTACTAACTGTGAACCTCTCAAGGGCAGGGACCATGTCTCCAGGGCCTTACGCGTAGTAGGTGCTCAGTAAACAGTCCATGAGTGGGGCTCCCCTGGAGCAGGTGTGGCCTGAACTGGGAGCACGTGGGGCTCTGCACCCCTCTCCGAGCTCCACACAGAACCCAAACCTGCCTAGATCGGGGTCAGACTTGGTCGGTGCTCAACCAGGCTGAGGCTCCAGGGGCTTCCCGGCTTCCTTCCCCCGGGAGCTGGCTCTGCCCGGGGGCCGGTACGTACCTCACGTACCTGTCTACCTGTCCACTTGTCTCATGCACCTGTCCAGCTTCTCCACCTCTGGGAGCTCAAAGCCATTATCCTGATCGCTTCTCCCTTATCATTGTCTCTGGAAGATCCTTAAGATACCTTTAGGGAGGTTGCTGCAGAGGCTGGAGTGTGCCCCAGGGCTGGGGTGGCTGGGGTACCTTGGTTTCCTCTGGGTGGGGCAGGAGGGGGCAGATTGGCCCCGAGGCCACGAGCCACGCCATTGAGTCTGGGGCTCTGGGGAGGACTCGGCCTGTGGAGACTTGCAGGTCCCCTCGGGATCCACCCTGTTCTGTCTGCCTGTGCCTGGGATCTGGAGCGGGGAGCCCATCACCATCCCTGGTTTGGGGGAGCTGCCCTGCAGCTGGGGAATAAGGGAGAAAAGAAGCCCCTTTGAACTAAGGGCCAACAGACTGCCACGGGTAAAGCCCGTGGTATTATTTCTGGTAAAGCCAAGAGAAGTAGCGCAGACATCAACGTGCCCTGGCCACATCCCCAGCAGGGCTGTGTCTGATGTCACTAGCAAGGAGGACATGCAGAGCCATGGATGGGCAAGACAAACTAGTTCTTCTGATAAGTCCCAAAGCATAAAGGTGGGTATAAAAAAGTTGTAAAGGGCAACTTGCAAAACGATGAGGGTAGAGGATGGTAACACCAGAGCTAAATTTTCAGACAAAATAACATGACCTATTGGTGGTGCGTATACACGCACGAGCAAAAATACATCAAATGCCCTGAGGGGTGAGTCGTGGGGAGGGAGAGCAGGAGGCAAAGGGAGGGTCAGAGTGAGACTCCAGCTGTGTCTGCTTGGTTCATTTATTTGTAACAGAGCTGAAGGAAATCTATAAAATGGAAGCATCTGTGTCATGGGCAAGTGGGAATTTGTCAGATGATTTTCTGTTTTCCTGTCTGTTTGGGTTATGGAAGTTTCAAGAATTTTTAAAAACAAAAGAATTTGTGTAGCGTACCCAGCAACGGCAGGGAGGAATGACAGAGGGCTCACCTAGACGGGTGACTTTGTTTGAACTAGAACGGATGGAGGAGGCCTGGAGGAGGCCGGGGAAGCAAAGGGAACAGCGGTGAGTGTTCTCACAGAGGCCCCGCCCAGAACAGACAGCCTGGCTGCTGCCCAACAGCGTGAGTTTTTTTTTTTTTTTAATTGAAGTATAGTTGGTTTACAATGTTGTGTTAATTTCTGCTGTACAGCAAAGTGACTCAGTTATACATATATATATTGATACATTCTTTTTCATCTTCTTTTCCATTATGGTTTCTCACAGGGTATTGAATACAGTTCCCTGTGCTATACAGTGGGACCTTGTTGTTTATCCATTGTCTATATAATAGTTTGCATCTGCTAACGCCAAACTCCCAATCATCCCTCCCTGATCCTTCTCCCTCTTGGCAACCACAAGTCTGTTCTGAATGTCTGTGAGTCTGTTTCTGTTTCGTAGATAAGTTCATTGGTGTCATTTTAGATTCCACATATAAGTGATATCATATGATACTTGTCTTTCTGACTGACAGTATGATAATCTCTAGGTCCATCCATGTTGCCACAAATGGCATTATTTTCTTTTTTATGGCTGAGTAATATTCCACTGTATATATGTACCATATCTTTATTTATTTACCTGTGGATAGACATTTAAGTTGTTTCCGTGTCTTGGCTATCGTGAACAGTGCTGCTATGAACATAGGGGTGCATGACTCTTTTTGAATTATAGTTTTGTCTGGGTATATGCCCAGGAGTGGGATTGCTGGATCATATAGTAATTCTACTTTGTTTTTTGAGGAACCTCCCTACTGTTCTCCATAGTGACTGCACCAAGTTAAATTCCCACCAACAGTGCGGGAGGGTTCCCTTTTCTCCACACCCTCTCCAGCATTTATTTGTAGACTTTTTGATGATGGCCATTCTGACCGGTGTGAGGTGGTACCTCGTTGTAGTGCTGATTGGCATTTCTCTGATAATTAGTGATGTTGAGCATCTTTTCATGTGCCCCAACAGCACATGTTTTGAGTTAAAGATTCAAACTCCAACAGAAGTGCGGCTGGTTGCTGTTAAGAACAAATTGTTAGTCTGAAAGATCACGAGGAAGAAAGTCCCCAGATGCTCCCAGCGCCCTCCTCCAGGCTGCCTCCCTCAAGACCCGGGGCACAACTGCCCAGGCCCGCACGTCCTGTATCCCTGCACCGCATCTCGTCAGCCTCGGCAGAAGCCTTCCACGGCTGCTTGCTCCTTCTGGCTCTGCCTCCAGGGTCACACCTGGAGGGCAGGGGTACGGCTTATGCATCTGTCCAGTTCCTGGCACAGTGCCTGGCATACAGTAGGAACCCACTTAATACTCAGTACATGGATACCACCTAAACGAGCTGGCACTACAAAGAGGTGCCCGTGCTTCTCAAAGCATGTCCCCGGGCACCCACAGCAAAATCACCTGGCATATTCGCTCAGACGCAGATTCCTGGGCCCCAACCCAGACCCAGTGAGTCACTGTCTTTGGGGACCATCCCAGAATCTGCATTTTTAGCAAGTTTACCGAGTGATTCTTAGCTACCCTGAGAAGAAGGTCTTTTCAGGGGGTAGAGCCTAGTAACTCATTTTCCCCCTGGTTCTTGGTGTTCGTGGTCCAGGCACTGCATTAGCGTCACCTGGGAACGGGTGAAAGGCGGACTCTTCGAGCCCAGTCCCTGGCCTATTGAATCACAGACTGTGGGGGCGGGCTGGGGGGTTGTGCATTTAAAGACGCCCTCAGGCCGATGCTGGTGCACGTTTGAGTTTGGGAACCCCTGTTTCTGACCACAGCCCTACTTTCCACCCTTTTGCTACGTTTTTCATTGTATAAGTATTACTTGCCATCCTAAAAGTATTTACAAAGCAGAGATAAAGAAGATAAAGATAGGGAATTCCCTGGTGGTCCAGTGGTTGGGACTCCGTGCCGCCAGTGCAGGAGGTGCAGGTTCGATCCCTGGTCGGGGAACTAAGATCCCACGTGATGCAAGGCACGGCCAAAAAAAAGAGATAAAGATAAAAATGATCTGATACTCTACCTCTCAGATAGAAGTCTCGTCCCAATTGGGGGTATATCTTTCCAGATTTTCTAAAGCAGCATATACATTTTAATTTTCAAAAATGGAGATTGTACTCTGTTCATGTTTTTGTAACTTGCTGTTTCTACTCATCAATATGTGGTGAACACTCTTTCAGGTCGGTGAATACTACTATAGTCATCACTTTTTATGACTTATACTGGATAGTTGGACAGTCATTAAATTAGCCCTACCTCTATGACTGGATGTTTAGAGAGTTGCACTTGGCAAGCTGGATAAGCCAGATTTGGATGTGATGGGATTGCACATATATAGCTGCACAGTTTGCCCCGAACTTACATGAGACTAGTGACTCCAGAGTTGTGCAGTGTACGACCTGCACAACGGTACTCAGAAGCCCCACCTCAAATCTTGAATTGGCTGCCACTGTTTAAAAATGGAAAGATTTCACATAAAAACCCAGCTCTCAACTTCTGACAAATCCAAAGATCTAATAACACTGGGATTACATTCCAGCAGAGCGAGGAGAGCCTGGGACTGAGACAGCTGCTCTTACAGATGCGGGTGTGTGTGCACTCTCCAGGGCCCTGCAGTCTTCACCTCTCTGGTTAAACCCCTGGCCATCCTTTTACATGAACTCCTTTATGTCAGCGGTCTGATCCTACAAGCGTTTGAATTTGCCACTCCTGGATGACACTTTCAAATATTTATTGAATGAATGAATGAATCACTTTTCAAAGCCACAATAGCCTAGAGACAGAAGATGCTTCTGTTATTTCATTTAAATAACCCAGATGGGGAGTTGCTATAGCAACTCGGGGACCGAATTGTAGATTGCTTCAGGGATGATCACAGCATCCTTCAAGAAGCAGTATCCCTCCCTCCCCCAGACCACGACCCGGTGGGAGTTACTTCCAGCATGGCTATAGATACAGTGGTTGTTTAATGGGGAGAAGTAGGTGTGCTTTTAGAACAGAATGTTAGCTTTGAAAGGAGCAGAGGTACCATTTAGTCCTGTAGATTCCAGCTCCTCCCCCACAAAGGATTCCTTTCATTATTTACCTCCCCCTGCATCCCATATTTTAGAACAGTTGTCTTCCAGACAAACTGCATTTAGGAAGCACAGACTTGTTTTCTTATTTAAAAAGAAAATCAAAGATGAATTGTGGTAGCCAATGTCATATTGTGGTTAAGAAAACGGGTTCTAATCCTGACTCTGCCATTCACTTGCTGTGTGACCTTGGGCAAGTAATAAAACCCCTCTGAGCCTCAGTTTCGTTAGCTTTTTTTGTGTGTGTGTGGTACGCGGGCCTCTCACTGTTGTGGCCTCTCCCGTTGCGGAGCACAGGCTCCGGACGTGCAGGCTCAGCGGCCATGGCTCACGGGCCCAGCCGCTCCGCGGCACGTGGGATCTTCCCGGACCGGGGCACGAACCCGTGTCCCCTGCATCGGCAGGCGGGCTCTCAACCACTGCACCACTAGGGAAGCCCTCATTACCTTTTTAATAATAACAACAGTCCCCATCTTATAAGGTTGTGGCACAATATCCGATACGTGGTAAGGCATGGAACACTCAGCGCAGTGCTTGGCTAATAATGACAACCACTCGATACAGAATGGCCATTGAAATTTTGATATCAACAGTAATCACGGGGGCCACCCAAGGCTCTCCATGCCACCTTGTGAGTGTGTTGTTGGGCCTTGGAGTTGGACTCTGCCCTATGTCCCAGGCCCCCGTCAGGGTCGTTGAACTCGTGTCATGTATTGTGTCTCTTGGGTAATGACGCTGGGTACTCAGTGTTCATTCTAACTCCTTTGAAAAGTTAAAAACCAATTCCCCAAATTCTCTTGGAGCTCAGGTTCTGGGTATGAGTTTGGTTGTGCCAATCAAATGCGTTCACAGGAGGTTTGGAAGGTGGGAAGGAGATGAAGCTGTGTCTCTGTGGTCTGTTTTTTTCTTGGCCATCAAGGTCGTGGCCATCAAGGTCGTGGGGCCATCAAGGTCGTTTTTTTCTTGGCCATCAAGACTGGTGTCCAGTCTCCAGCTTTGGGGGTGTCTAGAGGCAGGGCAGCAGTGGGGGCTCTCACCCCTGGACTGCAGCTCTGAAGATGTGTTCCTCACTCAACAGTCCCCTTGGCAGCCTTCTGATTCTCATTCCTCCTGATTGTGGCAGCTCCCCCGGTGGGTCAGTTCTGCAGCGTCTGGAGGTCATTACTGCAGCTGGGCCTGGGGCGGCTCCTCCAGCCAGCCCTCAGTTTCGTAAGCGCCTAGTGCTTTGTACTAAACTGTTTTCTGCCGGAAATACTTAGAATTGTTTCTGCTTTCTGCATGGAGCCTGACTCAGGCCACCACCCCCCACCCCGTACCCCATCCCTGCTGGCCTCCTGGTGTATGTGCCTGCCCTGCCCTTCCATCAGCAGCTGGGTCTGACTCTAAGCCTGACTCAGGTCTCAGGGGTTGCTGCTTACCTCCAGTGTAGACAACCTACTTCAAACTGCAGCCTGCCTGCCCGGAGGCACTTGGACCCCTCTCGAGTACATTGTACAGGGGTGTGGTGGTTCTATGTTCTCACTACTCTGATTGCTGGGAGCTCTCGCTTAGCAATGAGTAAGTTCGAGAGTCACTAAGGAATATTTCAAAACTAAAAATAATGAGTCTGGCTTGAAAATTACTCCCAGCATCATCACATCATAAAAGCCCGCGGGGGTGGGGTGAGAGCCAGACCAGTTTTCCTTCATGTGCCTTAAAATGTAATGATTCAACTAGTGACTAAGTCATAGCTTTTTCTTTCTTTTTTAAAAAATAAATTTATTTTTCTTTATTTTTGGCTGTGTTGGTTACTTTTGGCTGTGTTGGTTCTTTGTTGCTGCACGCAGGCTTTCTCTAGTTGTGGAGAGCGGGGGTTACTCTTCAGTGCAGTGCGCGGGCTTCTCATTGCGGTGGCTTCTCTTGTTGCGGAGCAAGGGCTCTAGGTGCATGGGCTTCAGTTGTGGCTTGTGGGCTCTGGGGCACAGGCTCGGTAGTTGTGGCACACGGGCTTACTCGCTCTGCGGCATGTGGGATCTTCCTGGACCAGGGCTCGAACCTGTGTCCCCTGCATTTGCGGGTGGATTCTTAACCACTGCACCACCAGGGAAGTCCCGATGAGCTTTTCCTTATTAATGTTTTAATCTTTCTAAACGACAAAAGTAATAGATACTCAGTGCAACTAATTCTAAATAATACAGAAGTATATAAAATAAAAAGTCTGGAAGAATACAGACCAAAGTTTAAATGGCGAGCCCCTCAATCATCTGTCTTCTTCCAGACTTTTCTTTGTACATGTACAAACACACACACATGTACAGGCATGCATAGATAGAATTTTTTGATAAAACGAACTTATATATGTAAAATTGCACATATATGAGAAATTTTACATACATGTGGAGAGAGAG
Source organism: Lagenorhynchus albirostris (assembly GCF_949774975.1). Taxonomy (NCBI): domain Eukaryota; kingdom Metazoa; phylum Chordata; class Mammalia; order Artiodactyla; family Delphinidae; genus Lagenorhynchus; species Lagenorhynchus albirostris. The sequence continues at coordinate 56,264,064 of NC_083113.1, read as the reverse complement.
TATATATAGTTTTGCAATGTGCTGCTTTCACTTAACAGTGCATCAGGGAAGATGTTCCCCACCAGTGCATATAGATATCTTCCATTTTATTTAAATTCTCTTCAGTTTTTGAGGTCACAGAGGTACAACGGTTGACTGAGCTAGTCCCCTATTGATGGACACTGTGGCTGGCAGAATTCTATGATGACCCCCAGTGACCCCCCCTTAAATATCCGCCTCTCCCTTGAGTGTGGGAGGAACTTACAAATATGATTGGGTGTCACTCCTGTGACTAGGGTGTGTTCACGGCACTGCAGATTTTAAGAAAGGGAGGTTAAAAAAAAAAAGGAAGGTTATCCTCGGTGGGCCTGACCTAATCAGATGAGCTCTTAAAAGGGATGTGTTCTTTCTGGTGGGGAGATTCTCCACTGTTGAGGGGTGGGGGTCACGTGGAAGGGCCTGAGAGAGGTCCCCAGGAGTGGAGAGCCGCTCCTGGCTGACAGTGAGCCAGAAAAGGGACCCTCAGTTATAAAGCCACGGGGAAATGAATTCTGCCACCAACCCGAATATGCTTATAAGAGGACCGTGATGTGCCGGTGAGACCACAGCTCGCTGACATCTTTATTTCAGCCTTGATACCTTGAGCAGAGAACCCAGCCCAGTTGTGCCAGGACTTAAAACCTACAGAATCGGGAAATCCTAGGTGGGCAGGGGGTTAGAGGGGTCTCATTTTCAGTTGCCGAGTTGGGGGTAATGTGTTAACACAACAGAAAACGAATGTGGTGTTTAGGCTGTTTCCAGCTTTTATGTGTGTGTGTTTGTTTTTAATTAACACCTCTGTCTCGAACCTCTTGCACATGCATATTTACGTCACAGAGTTTCTAAAAGATTTTTGGGTGAAGCATTTAGATTATGCCATGAACCAGCAAACTGCCCTCCTGAAGCCCTGTGTCGATGGACACCCTGCCCCGTGTCCCCACACCCTCACCATCACTGGCTATTAGCCATCTTTTTTGTTATGGTAAAATGCACACAACATCTACCATTTTAACCATTTTATTTTTTTAAGCATTTTGTGAGAATTTATTTATTTTTAATGTATTTATTTGGTTGCACCAGGTCTCAGTTGTGGCTTGCAGGCTCTTTAGTTGTGGCTTGCAGCTCCTTAGTTGCAGCACGTGGGCTCCTTAGTTGCGGCAGCCAGGCTCCTTAGTTGCAGCATGCATGTGGGATCTAGTTGCCTGACCAGGGATCGAACCCAGGCCCCTTGCATTGGGAGTGTGGAGTCTCATCCACTGCGCCACCAGGGAAGTCCCATTTTAACCATTTTATTTTAAAATTTATTTATCTATTTTTAATTTTTGGCTGCATTGGGTCTTCGTTGCTGTGCGCGGGCTTCTCATTGCGGTGGCTTCTCTTGCTGAGGAGCACGGGCTCTAGGCGCACGGGCTTCAGTAGTTGTGGCACGTGGGCTCTAGAGCGCAGGCTCAGTAGTTGTGGCGCACAGGCCTAGTTGCCCCGTGGCATGTGGGATCTTCCCAGACTAGGGCTCGAACCCGTGTCCCCTGCATTGGCAGGCAGATTCTTAGCCACTGAGCCACCAGGGAAGCCCCCATTTTAACCATTTTAAAATGAATGATCCATTGGCATTATATTCACAACACTGCAACCGTCACCACTACGTAGTTTCAGAACTTTCCATCACCCCGTAAGGACGCCTCATACCCCTTAAACAGTTGCTCCCTATCTCCATCCCCATGCCCTGGCAGCCACTAATCTTTTCTCTATTTTTTTTTTTTTTAAGATTTTTTGATGTGGAGCATTTTTAAAGTCTTTATTGAATTTGGTACAATATTGCTTTTGTTTTTTTATGTTTTAGTTTTTTGGCCATGAGTCATGTGGGATCTTAGCTCCCCTACCAGGGATCCAACCCAAGCCCCCTGCATTGGAAGGCGACGTCTTAACCACTGGACCATCAGGGAAGTTCCTTCTTTCTGTCTTATTGTTAACCTTTCTACTTTTTTGCCAACTGGATATGCAAATAGGGGTGTTTTTTTTTCAAACTGCTTTGACAGGAGGATAATGCACTGTCCTCCTTGAGCTCAGGCTTGTGTGTTTCAGTTGGGGCTCAACAAACAGCAAATGGACACATCCTCGCCCTCCGGTTCCTCCCTGCGTTCCGCATCTCTGTCGACCTCCATCTCGGCATCGACCACCTCCCAGATGGAGACCCTCATGTCCCTCCTCCCTTACTTGTCCGAGGTCTGTTGATTCCAACTGGGAAAGCCTCCTGCCTCCTATCCTGTTCCCCGCCCCCTTCAGGCCCTCCTGTGGCCGGCAGGGGACAGGGGCCAGGGAAGGAGGCTGAGTGCCAGGGAGACAGCAGGGAGGGGTGGGGACTGCGGCCACGGGGCGAGGCCATGCCCTGGTAAAGAGAGCACCCTCACCCACACTATGGTGGCTGCGTGTTCCCAGATCTTCTGATTTTCAAAAGAAGCCCCAGATCTGGATACTGAAATAAAAGGGATTGGCATGTTACTCAGAGAGCAAGTTCTCGGTGTTCCGGACAGCCCAGGGGGAAGCGGGGGCAGTGGGGGGAGGCCTAGAGCCACGTTTCCCCACAGGCGGCTCTCTTGCCAGAAGAAGGTGTGGGGACAGCAGTTCCCAGGTTGCCAGAGGCCTGAAAAGCCCCAGGCAGACGTCCCCGGCTAGTCTCCAGGCCCTGCTCCCTCCTGCTAGGCCCTTGAAAGATTCTGGAACGTTCTCTCCAGCTGCCCGTGTGACTGTGGCAGTTTCCATAGCGCTGCCTAGCGTCTGCAGAGCAGCAGACCCGTGTGTGTCGCTTTCCGGGGCCAGGGCCGAGCACCCCACCACGTGTGACAGGGAGATGTCCGGCGGGGGTGTGCGGTGGGTTTCTGAGCAGAGGCGGGGGGGGGGGGGGGGCGGGGGCGGCTCTGACCTGCCCAGGGTGGTGAATTGTGCTGAGAAAGTGTTAGGAGCTGCGGCTGTTACTGGGCTGAAAGAAAGAAAACCTCAGCCCCAGGCCAGGCTTTGGGAGCTGGCCGGGGCCACAGCAGCCGTCAGGGAGCGGGACGGGGTGCTGGGCGTGAGGGCAGGGAAGGCTGCCTTTGACAAGCTCCAGGGACCTTAGAACCTGCCTCCTGCTTGCAAGTTTCTCTGCAAGGCTCTTCTTGGGAGCTTCCTGCTGGTCTAGTGGTTAGGATTCGGCACCTTCATGGCCGGGCCCGGGTTCAATTCCTGGTCAGGGAACTGAGATCCCACAAGCCGTGCCGTGTGACAAAAAAAAAAAAAAAAAAAAGAAAGGCTGCTCTTGACAATAGCCATTAGGCCCCAAGGTCTGCTGTCACTTAAGATCTCAGGTTTCATTTCCACGTGGGAAGGCATTAGCTCTGGGCTTCCTGCAGAGCCTACCACTAAAACCTCTGTGCTCAGAGGAGAAATTGGCAGCGTAGGTGGGGGGAGGGGAGCAAGAACCCCTCCCTTGAAGAAAGACCCTGTTAATTGAGGGCCTACTATGTGACAAGCCTACCTCATTCTCATCTAGGTGGAAGGCAGTACTATTAAGCCATTTTACAGATGTGGAACCTGAGGCTCAGAGAGGTCAAGCTACTTGCCCAAGGTCACAAAGCTAGAAAGCGGTGGAGCTGGCATTTCAACCCAAGTCTGCTGGCTCAAAAGTGCACCCTGATATCTTTCTCTCCCTCCCTTGCTCCCCCTACCTCCTTTCTTCCCTCTCTCTTTTTCCTTTTGTCCCTCCCTCCCCCCTCCTTCCCCATCACCTACAGAACCATCCATCCTATGGTCTTTTATACTCCAGGTTGGATATTCCACCGGCCTCTCAAGTCTAACAGACGGGGGCGGTCCAAGCTGCCACAATCCTTCGCGTGGACCATGGCCACAGTCTCCTGACTCCCCTTTTTGCCTGGTTTTCAAGATCTAAGTCAGATCACGTCCCTCCTCTGCTCAGATCCGGTATAGGTCCCCGTTCACACAGAGTGGTTACAACACCACCAAGGCCAAATGTGACTGGGACCCCGATGTCTCACCAACCTCACTACCTGCCCCTGCATCACCGCCTAGTGTCCAGGCACACGAGCCTTCTCACTGAGCTTCACGCTCACGTGGCACAGTCAGCCTCAGGGCCTTTGCACGACTCCCTCCCCTCCCCGTGCCTGAAGCTTGCTTCCGCTGACATTCCTGTGCTGCATCCCTCCTTCACACAGCTCTCTGCCCATGGTCACCTGTCAGAGAGGCCCGCCTTGACCCCTGTTCTAAAACAGCACGCTGCGTCCTTCTCTACGCCCTGGGCCTTACTTACTTTTCTTCAGAGTGCTAATCACCCCCTCGAGCAGAACAAATCTATCTCTGCATCTGTGTCTGCATCCGTATGTCCATCTGCATCTATAGCTGTTTCCATATCTGTATTTCTACTTTTTCTGTATCTGTGTCTATATGCGTATCTATCTGGTACCCTAGCTATGTGGATAAATAGCTTAGGGGGTTTAAAAAGCTGCGTACAGTTCTGTGACCTTGTTTCACATTGTTCCACCTTATTTCACCTTGTTTGGTGACCTTGACTTGAGGTCAGACCGGTGATTCTCGACCACAAGTGACTTTGCCCCGAGGAGATGCTGGGCAACGTCTGGAGACATTTTTGGGGATCTTGACTGGAAGGGTGGCAGGTGCTACGTGGCATCCAGTGGGTCCAGGCTTGGACCATCTGCTCCTTCACTTCTCCCTTCCCAGCACCTAGGAGGGCACCTGGGCCACAGTGGATGCTCGGTAAACAGGGTTACTGTCTTCGCTCTAAAATGTCAGCAGTGTGACAAGGACTGGGGAGGGAATGTGGGAAACTGTCCTAAACCTTGTGTTGAGGAGGCTTTTGTGACATAAAAACCGGGGATGATTGAGATGGTCTGTGTATCGATTTCTCCAAAGGCCAGACTTGTTACTTCACTAGTTATTTGTACTGAAGTCAGAAGAATATTTTTTTTTTTTTTTTTTTTTTTTTTTTTTGCGGTACGCGGGCCTCTCACTGTTGTGGCCTCTCCCATTGCAGAGCACAGACTCCGGACGCGCAGGCCCAGCGACCATGGCTCACGGGCCCAGCCGCTCCGCGGCATGTGGGATCTTCCCGGACCGGGGCACAAACCCACGTCCCCTGCATCGGCAGGCGGACTCTCAACCGCTGGGCCACCAGGGAAGCCCAGAAGAATCTTTAATAAACCTGAAAGGGACTTCCCTGGTGGTACAACGCAGGGGACACGAGTCTGAGCCCTGGTCTGGGAAGATCCCACGTGCCACAGAGCAGCTAAGCCCGTGCACCACAGCTACTGGGCCTGCGCTCTAGAGCCCGCGAGCCACAACGACTGAAGCCCACGCGCCACAACTACTGAAGCCCGCGCGCCTGGAGCCCATGCTCCGCAACAAAGAGTAGCCCCCGCTCGCCACAACTAGAGAAAGCCTGCGTGCAGCAACGAAGACCCAACACAGCCAAAAAAAAAAAAGCCTCAAAGGAGAGGGTCGGGGACGCAGCGGTGAGGGCTCCAGGTCAAGAGAGAGACAACACACATCACCAAATACTCTGGGAACCCCTGGGGCTGTATCCTAAGGATGGGGCGAGACAGCTATTTAATTATTCATGATTCACACTTTATTTCAGTTAAAAAAAAAAAAAGAGAAAGTTAATGCCTGAGGCCTCGGTCATGGGGTCCTCAGGTTCCCCCTAACACGCTGCTTCTGAGCTCTGGTTTCAGTGTTGATTTCAACGCTGGGATGACCCTGGGCCTCTTGGCCTTCGGGTGCCAGGTGTTGGCCCAGTGACCCCATCTGCTGTGCTGGGAATGGGATCCTGCCCGCCCAGGGTCATGGAGCCGGCAGTTGAAAGGCTGTCTGTCTGACCCCCAATCCTGTGCTTTCTCGCATGAAATCGTGTTCCCTTCACCCAGCGGAATTTTGAGCATCAACACGTCCACCAAAACAAGAGAAGTTGAAAGGCCAAAGGCATCCGCTCAACCCCATGTGTCACTGAGAGGGGCCCTGGGCAGAGAAGGAGGGTTGGCGGTGTGGGGTCCTGGCTCTGACTCTGGTTGTGCTGGGGACAAGCTGTGTGGCCCTGGGACAGTCCCTTTGTTTCCATGGCTCTCAGTGTCCCTGGGATTAGGTCGGTATCCCCCAGAGTTGCCAGATATGAGACTGGCCATTTCCGTGGTGATTTCAGGGCACACAGAGGAACAGTCATTATGTTAATTGCTATGTAATAATCGGAATGTATTAAAACACGCAACAAAGGGAGCTAACATTTCCCCCAGCAGTTCTGACACTTGGGCAAGCACAGAACCCCCTGGAGGGTGTGTTAATATCCCCAGGACCACCCCTAGCATTTCTGACTCAGTGGGTCTGGGTAGTGCCCAAGAATCTGTGTTTCTGACCCCCAAGTGTTGCTGATGCTGTGGGTCAGGGGACCCCACTTTGAGAACCACTGACCAGCAGGACACTTCCCGGGTGCAATGTGCTCAGCGATGTGCTGGAGCCGGCTTGACCTGGGGCTCATTCCTCCCAACACCACGGTTGGTGACCTCACATCTGTAACTTGAAATTGACTGTGATGGAAATATTTACACCAGGGAAATTGGAAATTCGTAAACGCTGCAAGTCATGGCTCCCCTCAGAGCCAGTTGTTAAAGTTCCCAGCATACCACTGCCTGCCCAGAGCTGTTCTAACCACCGCACTTGTATTAACTCATTGAATCCTTTCAACCACCCGAGGCAGTACATGTTATTGTTATTCCCACTCTACAGATGTGGAAACAGAGGCCCAGGAATTTTAAATAACTTGCCAAAGATTACCCAGCTCACGTGGGCTTTTCAGCCTAAACATTCTGGATTCACAGTCTGTGTTTTTTGGGTTTTTTAAAATTTTTATTTATTTATTTTTGGCTGCGTTGGGTCTTCGTTGCTGCGCACAGGCTTTCTCTAGTTGTGGCGAGCGGGGGCTACCCCTCATTGCGGTGCGTAGGCTTCTCACTGCGGTGGCTTCTCTTGTTGTGGAGCATGGGCTCTAGGAGCACGGGCTTCAGTAGTTGCGGTACATGGGCTCAGTACTTGTGGCTCACGGGCTTAGTTGCTCTGAGGCATGTGGGATCTTCCCAGACTAGGGCTTGAACCCGTGTCCCCTGCATTGGTAGGCGGATTCTTAACCACTGCGCCACCAGGGAAGTCCCCCACTGTCTGTGTTGTTAATCACTGAACTATACAGCTCATCAAAACGCTGATTTCATGGATATTGCCTAGGGTACGGCTAAGAAAAGAAAAACCACAGTAGGTTGATTTTTTTAAAAATATGATCTGAATAATAGTGCTGCTGTGTTGCAGACGACAGAGTTAGCTCAGATGAGCTTTTCTGGGTTTATTTATAAGGAAAAGGTGTCCCCTCCTTTGGAGAAAAGATTCCAAAGCACTTCCACTGTGGTAGAGGGTCATACCAGGTGACAAACAGGGGACTCTTGGGGATTAATGTGTTCAGACGATGTTTCTGAGATGCACGTTATGGCTTTGAATTTTATTTTTTATTTTTATTTTTATCTATTTGGCTGCACCGGGTCTTAGTTGCAGCACGCGGGATCTAGTTCCTTGACCAGGGATCGAACCCGGGTCCCCCGCTTCGGGAGCGAGGAGTCTTAACCTCTGGACCACCAGGGCAGTCCCAAGGCTTTGAATTTTAAACAGTGATGCCAGGTTGAACTTGTCGTAAAATTTGGATCTATGCCCATTCCTTCAAAGTCTTATCAATATGTAAATAGAAAACAAGATTAAAAAAAATCCACGCTACATCGTCGTGCCTGGATGTGGGGAAATCTGTCAAGGTGGCCTTGAGTGAAGGTCTTTGGGATGCCACGTGCTCTCGTGGGACCAGAGCCAGTGTTGACTGCACACCTCAGATGTGCTGGGTGGATCGTGGGTGTTCGCTGCATATGTTACACGATAAGGACTGTCTGCCGACTGAAGCTTGGGGAGGCTCCGAATAAAGAAATGATAGAGAAATCGGGAAGTCAAACTCGGGACAGTCCGGTCTCAAATTCCTGTCCGACGCCTGTGCCGTCATAGCGCTTCGCAAATCAACTCAAGGCTTTGTGAGCGTGTTCAAAGACAAAATGCCAACTCGTGTGTTCATGGAGCAAATAGTTATCGTGCTCGTAGTATGTGCCGGGTGCTGGGCTAGCAGAAGCCAACGATACACTCAGGCAGTTAAAAAAAAAAAAATGTAAATAGCCCACATCATTATAGTTAGTGCCACGAAGGAAAGAAGCGAGAGGGTGTGCTAAGAGCATAGCCGTGGGTGGGAGAGGTGCGAGATCTCCTTTCAAACAGGGTGATCCTAGAAAGCCTCTCTGGATGGTGAAACTTCAGCTGAAATTGCAAGGCTGAGGAGGCGTGGTCAATTGGAGATCTGAGTGTGTTGGGGAGAACGGTGGTAGGTTGCATAAGAGCCTCCCAAGGTATTCAGGTTTTAATCCCTGGAACCTGCAAATATTACTTCATATGGCCACAGGGACTCTGTGGGTGAGATTAAGATTCCTGACACACAAGGTGCAGGATCCCGGATGATCCAGGGGGGCCTATGTAATCACACATTTTCCTTTAGGAGGGAGGCGGGGGATGTTTGATGACAGAAGCAGGGGTGGTGATGGAAGCAGGAGATTGGAGTGATGTGGCTGTGAGCTAAGGAATGTGAGCGCCTCTGGGAGTGGGAGGGGCAAGGAATGGATTCTCCCCTGGAGCCTCCAGGAGGGAACCCACCCCATGGACACCTTGATTTTAGCCCAGTAAGACTCATTTCAGAATTCCGACCTGCCGAACTGTAACAGAATCATTTGTATTATTTTAAGCCACTGCCTTTGTGATGATTTTTTACAACAGCGAGCAGTAAAGGATTAACCTTGCCCGATTTGACCTGAGTTCTTGGAATATCCTGCCTGAGTGCTTTTTTTTTAACCTGGAGCCTTGGGCCACACTGTATAGTCTATGCCGACAATGGGATGTATGGTGGCGGCCTTGGACTCAGCCTCTGGAGGGGCTGCAGGTTAAGGTTGACCATGTGGGTGGTCAGGTCAGCCAAATCCATACAACTGAGCCCCGATAAAGACTCTGGACTTCAAGGCTGGGTAAGCTTCTCTGTCTGGCCGTATTCTGAGCATGTTTTCACATCAATGATGGGAGAAATAAGTGCTGTCCACACGACTCCCTGGGGAGGGAGCAACTAGGTGCCCGTGCTTGGTGTTTCCCGGACTCCGCCCTTTGCGTCACTGCCCTTTGCTGCTTTTAATCTGTATCCTTTCACTGTAGTAAACTGTAATCACAAGTATAATGGCTTTTCTGAATTCGGTGAGTCCTTCCAGTGAGTCATCAAACTGAAAGGTGGTCTCGGGGACCCCCACGTACAGTTGGTGTCGGAAGTGAGGTGGTCTTGGGAGTCCCAAGCCTTGTGTGCAGCAACGGGAAACCACCACAAGTGCAAAGGCCCTGTGGTAGGAAAGTCACATTATGCACTTGGAGCTTCACTAAAGCCACTGTAGCTGGGGCATAGAGAATGATGGGGGGTAGGGGGCTGCCAGCCATGGAGACACAGTGTCCCCACCACTGACCATGATGGGGGCTCATCCACACCCCCCCTGCTGGAGATGGGTAATGTGGGCCTCCAAAGCTGGGCTGTTAAACCTGAATCCTTCGCTCCTCTGCCTAGCTCTATCCCTGAGATCCGGAATCTGTTCTGGGATGGTCCCTGGGCTCCTCTTAGACCTCTGCTTCTGCACTGGCCGCCGGAAGTTGTTTACACTGAGTCAGTTTCAGGCGGCTTGTCCACCAGGCATGTCTCGCTGTAAAGGAATCTGGCTCTTTCTGGCGGATATGTTTCAGCCTCTTGTGTCCCGAGGTAGCATGAGCCCGGGTGCCTAGGAATCTGTCCCCCAGGGTGCTGACAGTCTCATGATGGGACTCCTGGGGGTCCTGCAGGTTGAGGTAGATGGAGACACCAGTGGTGTCAACGGGAACCACACACAGTAAACATTTGGGGAGCACTCAGCCCGCACAGACCCTGCCATGAGCCTTCCTGCCTTGCTCCCGCTCATCCTTACAGGCACCCTTTGGGGTGACCGATGATTATTCCCATTTCACAGATGAGGGTCCTGAGGCTCAGGGGGGTAGTAACTAACTCTGTTACGCAGACACACATGTGACTGGAATCCAGGTCGGACTCCAAAGCCCAGCTCTTAGGCCACGATGAGCTGCCTCTCACTCAGCAGGAAGGCTTCACACACCCCGGGGGAAATCTGCTTCTTCCGTGGTTTGCTCAAGAAATGGTTTCTGAGTGCCCCTGCTGCTGGACTCTGCACTGGGGATTTCACGGTTGGTTTAGTTTGGGTTCCCAAACCGAAAGAACTCGAGGCAAGGATTCAAGTGCAAGGGGTTTATTTCGGAGGTGGTCTTGGCTAGTGAGGAGGGGAGTGGGGGTGAGACAGGAAGGGGAGGAGCCAGTAACGGGAGGGGCTGTGACTGCCATAGGACGCTTGCGGGACGCGCCTGCGTGTCTTTCCACCCGAGGTCAGGCGTTGGCTCAGAGCTGCTCTCAGCCTGTCTGGTGGGCCAGCCTTACAGGTGGGTAAAGTGGGTCCCGGCCAAAGAGAGCTTCCAGGCAGAGAAATGCAGGTGCTGGCGGTCCAGGGCAGGTGGGGACATCACATGATAAAGGCTAAGGGGAGTTGGGGCTAGAGTGGCAAAAGAGATGGGGGGGGCATGTGATTAACATGTAATTAACTTATCATGAACAAGGTCCCAAACTGTGACTCTGGGGCCAGAGGAACCAAAGTGAGCAAATGATCTGGGTGGGGACCAGGGTGACCAACTGCTCCGGTTTGCCCCAGGAGCATCCAGTTTTAAACCTGGAAGGCCCACGTCCTAGGCAATTCAGCATGATTGGTCCCCCTACCTCCTGCCTCGTGGGGGCTGTGGGACCATGCAGAGCAGGTGCTCCCTCTGAAGGGACAACCCCACGTAGCTCCGCGACCTTCACCGCGCTGGGGGTGCGGCTCAGGTCTGCCGGATCGTCTAACATTTCAAGGAGAGTCAGGAATCTAGATCTTATGTGAAATTTCTCAATTTGAATTGTTTGGAATTAATCCACATTTTAGAAGCTCTAGGTGTGTCTAGGGAGTGATGGGGACAGCTTCCCCCGCAAGTGGTCAGAAGTCATCGCTTTGGTGAACAAGAGGCACCACGGGGGCAGGACCCAGGGCAGAGCTCTTTGTTCTTTGCCCTTGGGTCCTCCAGGCCGCCTGTGGGTGCCCACGGGGGAGCCCGTGGTTGAGGACGGCCCTCGCTGGGTCTACAGAACCCCATGGGAAGGGAGCTGAGTACCTCCGAGTCTAGCCCCTCATTTCACAAAAGAGGCCCAAGACTGAGAATCCTCTCCAGGGCCCCAAAGCAAAACCGTGAACCACCGTAGTTCACCCATCCCTCCATCTGTTTGGCCCCCAGCCTCTTCCGCCTCACCACCCCTTCCAAGATTTCTATGACAGGGTCTGAGATTCTTCTCGAACACAAGCACCACGGACAAGTAACAAGGTCCTTTGGCAAATGGGAAGGGCCAAGGACACAGCTGCTCCTGAGGTTTTATTAGAGAAATCTGCCCAATGAAAGGAAGTTGCTGGTTGACTTTTTTCCCCAAAACAAGGAAGCTAATAAAACATTGTCTTTAGAAGGAAGGATAAGTATGCACTTTCCTAGTTTATTTTTCAAGAATCCTATTATGGAGAGAAGCCAGATCTCCTCTGATGTTGCTTCAGCACACAATTATTTTAATGACAGAAGCCTGGGTTTCTATGCAGCTGAGTTTTGAACTCTTACAAACACAAGCCGCCTGCTTCAGGCGAACATGGAAAGTGTGAGCACAGCTCTCAGAGTTGCTGGGCCCCACCTGGGCGAACTTACGAGGAAACGAGAGGAATTTATTGGAAGACACACGGTTGATTCCTAGGGAGTCAGAACCAGACGGAAGGCCATCAGATACCCTGGTAGTGTCCCTCCTCCATCTTCTCTCTATGCCAGTCTACTTACTCGCCTCAACCCACGTGGCAGAGAGCTGCCCCCAGCACCTAAAATTGAATCACAAATCCAGGACACGGTATGATAAGGCATAGGCTCAGAGGAAGAACCTGATTGGCCCAGATTGAGTCAGGTGACCACCCTTTGTCCAATCACCTACAGCCAGAGCAGCTGACTTGCAAGGTGCAAATATGGCCGCTAGCGTCCGAGCCGCCCGAGGGGCTTGTGGAGCAGAGTTGCGGGTTGGTGGGGTGGGTGGGCTCGAGGATGGAGCCCCTACCTGTGCTTTTCATCGTCTGGTGATACAGAAAATACCTAAGGACAAAAAGCCACTGAAGATTTAAGACGCCGATGGTAAGGGAGCTGTGTTTTATTCCTTAAAACTTCATTTACATAAATTTGTGAAATAGTGAATATATATTGGAGCCATTTTAAAATTCTGTTCACTAGTGGATTGTAGACCCCTTGCAAGGACCCCACCCGCAGCCTGAAGTTCAGGAACGGAGGCCTCAGATAGCTTCTTGCATAAGGATAATGAACGCTTTGCCGATATCGGCCTTTCTCCCCCAGGGGTGCCTCGCCTGTTTGGGCCCAGGAGAGGAAAGAGCTCGACCTGTCCGCTTTTTAGAAGGTCCCTCTGAGCTGGATTAATCCCCCCCAAGCCGAGGGGCAGGGAGGACCTGCCTGCGTGTTTTCTCCGAATCCTAAAGCAGGTGGAGAGCCAGGAAGGGAGTTGGGGGGGGGGGGCGGGGAGGGAGCCTGAGGCTTAGCACGTGGGTTTATCAGCTAATCAGTCACCTCCTCCTTCACTCTGGTAACCCGTTCCGTTCATGTATTCATTCCTGAAAGTGTTGACCGATGAGAAAACATGCTTTTATGAGCTGCCAGACCACTGTGGTGAGGGGTGCAGGGCCCCAGGGCCGGGACCTATCAGAGGCTTCAGAGAGGACAGGTACTTGAATTAGCCTTAAAAGGTGCGTTCATTCATTCATTTACTCATTCGGTCACCAAATACTTACTGAGCGTCAGCTGTGTGCAGACACCATTCTAGGTGCCGGGGATACACTGGGGAGATAAACAACAAAGTTCCCGCCCTTGTTACAGGCCAGGGAATTGATTCCACCATTTAGGGATGAGGGCGAAGCCAGCTGCTAGCGTTTAGACCCATCATACTTGTAACCCAGCAAAGGGCTTACATGCCCGAGTTTCAGAAAGCCAAACCCTGGCAGCGGGAGTTTGCAGCAGGGCACCAAGCAAAGGAGTGGGAGACCAGCCTCAGATCCACTTGAACTTGGTCTTTGAGTTGGGGGTGTTTTAAAGGCAAAGAACAAAGAATCTGGGTTTAATCATGGTCTTGTGACATTTCTGTGACATTTCTTAATCATAGTTTGGGGATTCGGAATGTCTCTGGTTTCCGATTCTCTGGCCAGGTGGTCCCCGGCCGGGGGCTCTGTGAGCTCACGTTGCCCTGGAGGAACGGCCCGAGTTCGTACATTAATGATGACATCTGTAATGGCCATTTTAGTACACTAACGATGTTATCTACAACAGCTGTCTTAAGTCACCTGATTCTAGCTGATTAGTTAGTGATCAGTTAGGCCAGAATTAAGGTCAAAGGGGATAAGAAAGGGAATAAAGTTTCTGTTAGAGAGGTTAATCATAAACTCGGTTAAGGAAATTCAGTTTTAGGGGGACGCGGTTTCATACTCAGCTGGTGAGACTCCCCAGGCCGGGGTCAGCCCCTCCTCCCCACCTGGCAAGCACTGAGCACCTCCTGCCCGCCAGGCACCGTGCTTAGTGCTTGACCTGACTTTCTCATCCCGTCTTCATGCCAGTTCTCCTCAGTGGACACTCGCGTTAGCCCCACTTTGCAGATAAGGGAACGGAGGCTTAAGCCACTAGAGCCTTGTTCGCACCTGTGTGATTTGCTCTGTCCTGTATGCCGGGAGCTTTGTCTGCTCGTCTATTATAATTCTCCATTCATCCGCGGCCCTCTCTGGAGGACGAGGACCTCCCCTAACACAGGAAGTGCTCAGTGGGGTTCCTGGAGGGGACCAGTGTCTTCCCCACCCCCGGATCGCAGGTGTCTGCCCCCCACCCTGGAACCCTTGTTCTCCGCTCTTTCCTCCATGGTAAGGACCAATAGTAGCAAAGCAGTGCCCTTCCAGGGGGAGAGAAAGGATGACAGGGATGGAGGCTTTCGTGCTGGAATTTCAGGCATCAGGTTGCGGAGAAGATTTTAACCTCCACTTTCCGTGCTCCCGGAAGTTTCCCCATGGAATTGGTGGCAGTAAAACGATACGGGTTGGGGAAGGATCTGAACCCAAGATTTCCCATTTCTATGTCACTGTGATTTACTGGCCCATGGGGCACCTGCCTGCATTGATGCCCAAGGTCCCCCAAATCTTGGGGAGGGTACCTGATGCTTCTGTTCCCTCAGCTTATGCCTCACAAAGGAGTCAGTACCCCTTTCTCAGTGGGTCCCAGTTGCTTTAAAAAGGAGAGAAAAATCGAGAGCTGCGGGGTTTGAAGCCATGTATTCTTGCGGGCAGTCAGTGGAGTTAGAATCCAGAGGGGAAGGGTCCCGGCCTTCTGTTCACTGCAGTCATAGCAAGAATGCAGCTTTAACCTCGAAAGTGACGTTGCCTCCTTCCAGTCCAGATGAAATTAACCTGTCCTGCATGGGTGATGTCCTGAGGGCCCCATAAACCTGGATTCCAGCTACCGCTCTGCTGCCCACCTCGGTGTGTGGCCTCACTTCCTCTGAGTCTCAGCTTCCTCTGCTCAGAAGTGAGAGACTCTTGGGTGCCTACAGGGGCCAGGGCATGGGTGAAGCAGATAGGGAGGTGGTGCCCAGGCTAAGTGAGCCTGGGAGACCCCTGCCCTTACTATGTGGGAATGAGGATTTGGGTTTCTAGAGCTGCTGATTTTTCAAGAGAAACTAGAACGTTGGCTTTTTTGTCCTTTGAAGATTTTTATCATACTTTTGTCATTTTAAAGTTTTTAATTAACATACAACATTCATGCCCCAAAAAGGTGTTCACGTGCAAAGTGTCCAGCCAGATGGATTTTTGAGAACTGAACACAGTTCACCCGCATCCAGAAACAGAGCACACCTGCCCCGAAGTCCCACCTTCCCCCAGCCCTCACTATCACTGCCCTGATGGTTCCCCATCCCCAGAGGTGACCACTGTCCCAGCCTCTAACACTGGACATCAGCTTTGCCGGTTTGTATCAACACTTTACATCCAGGTGTACTTCTGAGGCTGGCTTCTTTCCCCCACATTGTCTGAGATTCAGGCAGATTTGGGGTGTGCTTGTAAACCATTCACTCTCAACTTCTGCTTTAGTCATTTTACTGTGATGGGCATTTGGGTGCTTTCGTGTGTGAGGCCAATAATAAGAGAGCTGCCGTGAGCATCTTCGCGTGTACCTGTTGACGTATACACAAACACATTTCTATCGAATTCATGCCAGGGGTGGAATTGCTGGCTCACAGGAAGGCACACATTCAGAGAAAGATGAATTTGCTCTGAAATCTCCCTACTTTATAGTGACAGAAAGCAATGAATATTCGTTTAAACAGGGATTCAGCCAAGTGAAACATTCTTCAGGCAGATTAGGCCTGCTGGCAGCCAGTTCATACACGATAGGCTGGGTTGAACTTGACGGTCTGAATTAACCCTCATAGTCTACAATTAGCTTCATTGGTGTTCTGTCTTCTTAAATTTTTTAACATTTTTCATCATAAAAGAGCTATAACCATGTTATAGAAAATTCAGAAAAAGGAGAAAAGTAAAAAGTATCCCTGAGAGTTCATCCCCCTAAAACAAACATGGTAGTATCTTTGTATCCTTTGTGTTCTAGTGCTTTTCTCCCCCTGTGGATATATGTATATTTTTTCTTACAAATGTGCAATATTGTGCTGCATACATTTATATATTCTGCCTTGTTGATTCAATCGTAAGCGTTTGCATGTTATTACATGGTCTTCCTATCCAACTGTGGTTGGTTTTAGATTCATTTAATTTTCTGGGTGGAGAGAAAACAATTCCTGTCTCTGTTATTAGATTTATCATGACATCTATAAATAAAAGGGCTGCTGGTAAGAGAGCTTTTTCTCTTTTAATAATGAGGCTTTATTCCAGGCGCACAGGAAAGTGGTTTTAAGAGCATGAAGCCTGCGGCCACGCTACTCGGGTTCAGAATCCTGGCTGTACTGACGGCCCGCTGCGTGCCCGCTCAAGGCCTCAGTTTGCTGTATCTGGAAAATGGGAACAATAAACTGTTTACCTCATGGTTTGTTGTGAGGATTGAATGCGGGGATACATGTCACGTGCTTAGAACAGGGTTTGGCATTTCGAAAACGTATAGCAAGGGCTAGCTATTTAGTCTGAGCTACAAGAACTATTTGTTAGGTGTATTTTTCTGCATATAAAACCAATACTTGTTCATTACGGAAACATGAGAATACTCAGAGAGAGACCCCCTGTGAACATTTATGGGTATATCTTGCCAGTCCAGTGTCAGTGCTTATGTAATACGCATGCTTGTCTGCCCATAACTCGAGATCGCAACATAGGGACTGTTTGTTTCTCGGTGACCCCACATTTCTCTCTCTGTCATTGCTGGGAGCTGTTGTCCGCGGGCCTCTTAGGTTTCTGCATGTTTTCAATGGAAAACATGGACCCTCTGTTCAAGGATGTTTGTATAGTGGTGGTTAGACGTGGCGCTTCTCTCCAAGTAAAGGCCGGGGTTGTTTTCTGATATATAATACAGAATTTCCCTCCAGGACAAGGTCAGGCAGGCTGCCTGCCCAGCAGAAGAGATCTGGGTGCCTTAAGCTCGGGGTGCCTCAGCAGGGGAGAACATGCAGTGTGAGTGGCATCCTGCCGGGGCCCCCTCATGTCGCCCTGGGGAGCCTGGGCCGATGCTCATGCCGCCTGTGGTGTGCGAGGGATCAAGTCCTTTGTCTCTGATCCAGGACTCTCGTGTCTCCTGCAGCAGCTATGAAGCTGTGGCAGGCTCACCTGTGGGCTTGCACGTTCGGAACAGTCTCTGCTCATCACAGGCCTTGAGAGCCACTCCACAGCCTTCTCCAGCATGATTTCCAGTGGCTGTGTCGTGGTCCCTCATTTTGCTTCTCTGTCCCTCTCTGGACCAATCTCTCATCATCGGAAACAGGTTATTTTTCATTTGTTCACTATTTTAACCTTTTTAAAACTTTTACAATGTTGTTAATTTCTGCTGTACAGCAAAGTGATTCAGTTGTACGTATGTATACATTCTTTTTCATATTCTTTTCCATTATGATTTATCACACGATATTGAATATAGTTCCCTGTGTTATACAGTAGGACTGTGTTTAATGTTCTCACTGTGTTATACAGTAGGACTGTGTTTAATTTTTTCACCATTTTCACAGCGTTGCAATGGACAGTCTTGTAGCTAAGCTTGGCTCTCATGTGACTATTTCCGTGCCATAAATAGAAATTCCAAGGAATGACAAGATGCTGGTGTTGGCATATCAATACGCCCATTGTGGATTGAGACCTAGCTGATCCTGAGCCCTGGGATTTTCTGTGTCACAGATTCCCAGCTCTTTGAGAGCAGGGACATCCTCATCCTTGTGTCCCTAATACCAAGCACATAGTAGGTGTGCATCCAGTGTTAGTTGGACTCAAATAGGGTCCGTAAATCAAGAGGGTGCCTCGGCACTGCATTGGATGACGTTGAACCCGCCTGTTCTCTCTCATCACCGTTGTTCTCCAGGAGACCGTCTGAATGCCACAAAATCACATTCAGTGTAAGGAGATAGGCAGAAGGCAAAGGAAACCTAGGACTTGGGTGGCTGCCCTGGGGGGAGGGGGCCGAGTCAGCTCCTTCATCCCCTAAATCATCCCCACAGTTATCTGTGAGATCCAGCCCTGTTGTCGTTTGTATTTGTAAGTCATTCTTTCTTCTGTGTGGGTCCCATCACCTGGAAAGGCCCCATTTGTTGAAGAATTCTGCGGTTGATGGGCACTTGGGTACTGCGTTTCCAGCGTAGGGCTCTTGTGAGCAACGCTGCAAAGAACATTGTAGTACAGGTGCTCATACAAGTAGGTGTTCCTCTTGGGTGTCTACGGAGGAGTGGAGTTTCTGGTTGATACCGTTATGCCTATGTGCCGCTTCAGCCGGTGCTCCCGAATGGTTAGAAAGCGTTTATTCCATGAATGACTTTCTGGAATCCAAGAATCAGGGCGATGGATAAATCGGTCATCACTGCAGTCAGGGCTGGCCTCCCGGGCAAATGGCCCTGCGCTCAGACGGGCCTGGGCTTGGGATTTAAGGCTCTGTGGGAGCCTTCTTGAAATTCTAAATAATTTTATCTTTATGTTTGTGTTTTGTAAGTGATGTGTGATGGGATAATGGAGCATGCGCCGGGGGCTGGGCGGGCCTGCCTGCTGCCACCTCCCTGCTTCCCAGAATGAGTTTCAGCCACCGGCTCCCCCCTCCGCCCCTCCCAGTAGCCAGGGCTGCTCTCCACCCGCTTGTCCCATGAGCATCCTCTGTCTGAGGGAGCCTGTCATTAAATAACAAACGAAAAACACCGTGACAGTTTGAGAGAGAGAAAGAAGAAAAGGAAAAGATGAAGCAGAGGAAAAGGTTTTTTTCTGCACATTTTCCCTTCGCCCGGGCCCGCAGATTCCTCAGCGGCACTGGCTGGAGTTCATGCCCTGCTCCCCGTGGCCAAGGCCTTCTGCCCAAGTACTTCACACACGTGATCACACTTAGCCTCTCACCACCCCGTGAGATCAGCATTACTGTCATCAGCTCCCTTGTGCAGACAAGGCGCCAAAGGCAGGGAGCGTGGAAGTAACCCTCCCGAGCAGTAGCTGGGAAGTGGGCACTGGGCAGGTGTGAAGGCTGCTGTTTCTGCCCCCAAAGCCTGTGCTTGTTACCCCCTTAGGGCACCCGGCCTCCCTGCCGGTCTGGACCCCCTCAGGCAGGAAGGGCCAGCTTGTCAGGGCAAGCGGAAGAGCCTCGTGGGGAAGGGGCGTCTGACGGCTGGTGTTGCCCAGAGCGGCATCCGCAGAAGGCCTGGCGGACGCTTCTGGCCAGGGGTTAGTCCCCGGGGGGCTGGTGTGGGGCAGTGGGGCCAGCAAGGGGGCTCTGCAGTGTGTGCCCCGTGCGTGGGTGATGAGGTCGCGATTCATAATGCGTGAGGGGCCGGGTGGAGACGCCTCTCGGGACACAGGGCCTTTGTTCCCGGCTTGTAATCATCTCAGAGAGGAAGGAAGCAAACAAGATTTATCTCCCAGAGTCTAATCAACTTCCTTTTGGGGCGGCCTCTATCTGTCGCGCAGAACTCTGAATGCCCGCCAGGGAATGCTTTGCGATGAGTTAGTATTGGTCAGACTTTGAAGAGCCGAAGATGTGTAACTTGCTTACAGTGTCTTAGAAAACACGCGTTCTAGTGTGTGTGTGTGTGTGTGTGTGTGTGTGTGTGTGTGTGTGTGTGTGTGTGTGTGTGTGTGTGTGTGTGTGTGTGTGTGTGTGTGTGTGTGTGTGTGTGTGTGTGTGTGTGTGTGTGTGTGTGTGTGTGTGTGTGTGTGTGTGTGTAGCTCCTTTCCAGACCAGCCATCTCACAGATCTCTGTATTGTTCACCCTTCCGGCCTCTATGAGAAGTTTTCTTTATTTCAGTTTGGTTTGTTTTTAAATGGGAGGAGAAAGAAAATGACAGGAGGGGAGATGGTTTGCCCCGATCAATAGCTCAGCTGGAAATGGACTTAAGGTCAAGGGTCGGCTAATCAATCCCCGAATAGGCTTTGAGGAGCTCCCGCCTAGGAGTGAAGCTGCTGGGAGAGAACACCGGGTGCTTAAGCCGTAAATTCCAGGTGGCGGCAGCCAGGGGGCTGCTGACCGAGTGTCACGGGAAGCTTCAGGGCAGATGTGTCTCTTGCCAACTGCTGACTCTGATTTCCGCCGGACCCTGCCCCCTGGGCCAGAACTGATTGCACGAAGGCTGGACACCCGATCCGCGCTGGGCCAGTCAGCATCTCTGCCCCCTTGAAACGCCATCAGGGCTGATTCTGGAACAGAGGAGATGAAATCCTGGGTGGGGCTGGCAGCCGCTCAGAGAGAGAATAAGCAGGGGTGGAGAAGGGGAGCTCAAGGGGGAGGCAGGGGCGGGGGAGCTAAAGAGAGAGAGACCTCCTTCCCGTTTTCCAGGCCCTGCTTCCAGCACTGCGACACCTAACCACATGCGTGCCTTTGGGTTCCCTGAGACACCCCCTGACCTTCCACTAAATCTCCTTTGGTAATTCAAGTTTCTAGAATGGCTTTATGCAGGACCAGCCACATAATGCTGGGGCCTTAGTGCACAAGGAACCCGTAGGGCCCCTTGTTCAAACATTGTTGAGAATTTCAAGCTGGTGACAGCAGAGCGTGAAACCAAGTGGGGACCCTTCTAAGCCAGGCCCTGCGCTGTGACTATGCAGGTTGTGGGCCCCTGGGAGCCGGCCCTGGGTTCGTGTTACCTGCAACCCAGAGAGTCTTGAGCTAGACAGACAGACCCGGCCGGAAAGGTGGTCTTCCCACCTGAACAAAAGGTATTTCAAAATTCTTCCCAGAACTGCATCAAAGAGGGCAGCCACGGACCAGGAAACCAGAATGGACAGAAAAGAGTCCAGGAATAAAATGAAGGAAAAGGCATCTAGCAGGGAGCCCTGGGGTGGGGTGGGGTGGGAGCTGTGAGCAAACTCCTTTACATTCCCTCCTGCCGGCCAAGTGCAGACAGAGCCCGAGGTCTGGGGGAGGAACGCGCCGAGGGCAGAGCAGTGCAGCCTGAGGACCCCACACGGGGCCACCACAGTGTGTGACAGTGAAGAGGGGGAGTCTGGCTCAGAGCAGCGCAAAGAGAACCTTCCCTGCGCCCAGTGCAGCGGAGGGGGGCCCCATCAGCCGTGCGGAGAGCGGGGCTGCAAAGCACCATGGGCACCTCTCAGTAACGCAGGTGCACATCCCCTCTCTTGGTGTCTGCCGCCATGTTTAATGAACTGAGGAATTAACTGAATCCTCTTCTCGTTCTCCTTTGTGAGTTCAAGTATTCCCTTCCCATCTACACCCCCAAAGGCCCATCCCCAGCTGCTGTCACGTTTGGGGCTTAAGGCTTCAACATAACGAATTCTGAGGGGACACAGACATTCAGGCGATAACATCCAGCTGTGGGTCTTTGCCTTCTGATCCGGCTGTGTATCCTGACTCCGCCGCTGTCAATACAGCTTTGCCGTGGAAATGGCTCTGTGCTGAAACTCGTGACTTCTTTCAGTGAGTCTCTGAATGTGGGTGTGGTCTGGGAACCCTCACCGCAATGGGCGTGTGTGGTTTCTTGCTTTTTTGTTTCTGGTAGGTAGTTCTGTTCCTTTCACAAGGAACTCATAAATATGCTCTAAGATTGTGTCGAACGAACGCGCAGATGCGCAGCCACGGTGTTATTTCTGCAACAAGATCCCATTCTCAGTGCGGCATCCGCATTGAGTGTTTCTAGCCGCCGCTCAGCCCGGTGGCTTCCTTCCCACTCCTGGCCCTCTGCTCTGACATCCCTCCGATGAGGGGGAGATGGTCGGAACCCACGCCCGCCTCTCCTCCTGCCACTGAAGCCAGGAAACTGCTGGGGTACCCCGGAGCAGGGCCTCACCCCTGGAAGGGAAACCAAGCATGTGCGTGCTGCCAGAAACCAGAACTCCCAAGTAGAGAAGGAGATTGTAAGCAGTGGAGGGGCACGCTTCCAGAACTGGTTCCGAGGTCCTCAGTCGCTCCTGGGGAGCTCCTCTCAGGAATGCAGAGGCAACTGGCCGTTCTTTTCTGGAAAGGTCACTGCTTGCATCCCATGCACTGTCCCGGTGACTGTCCTGGTGGCGCCCCAAATGAGGGAATCAGAACGGAGTGATTTCAGCCAGCAGAGCGGGCAAAAGATCGCTGTGCCAAAAATGCAAGCCCGGCAGAGTCCAGAGTGCTCCTAAATTTGCAAGTCGGTAACATTGTTGCGTTCCTTTGTTCCTGTTCTGGCTTGTCTGCTTGGACAGCGCGTTTGTCCAGAGTTTCCCAACTGGTCCCCGGGGGGCCGTCTTCACACCGGGAGATGACGCCTCTCCCGGCTCCTGGAAGCCGAGGATGGAGGAAGGGAGGGAGAGCGGGCCCGGGGGTGGCTCTTGGGAACGCAGCACGCAAGCCCAGGGTTCCAAACGGTGCAGGCTGAGTGACATGGCAAGAGAGCACAATGGTTAGAACAAGGGCTGGGGCATCAGACAGACTTGGTCCCCCGCCTGCCTCGGCCCCAGGGAACGGGGGCAAGTCAAGTGACCTCTCTCTCTCTGAGCGTCTGCTTCCTCATCTGTAACATGGTGACAGTATTTCTCCTTCACCTGAGGGTGAAATGAAACTGTGTATGTGAAGTGCAGGCACTGGGTAGCTGTGGTTCACCTCTGGCTCCCTAGGGCCATCGCGATCGCTTGCTGGCGGAGGGTGGAGCGGGGGAAGGGGCTGACCTTTATCGAAGCCAATAAGGTACCAGGAACCTTAGATTTTCTTGACTCCAAACAAGAATCCCGTGAGGCAGGGCAGGACTTTCCAGACTTTAACGTGCATACACATTCCCTGCAGGATCTTGCTAAACTGTGGATTCTGGTTTGGCAAGTCTGGGGGTGGGGGGTGAGATCCTGCATTTCTAACAGACCCTGAGACCTCACCGCTGCTGCCGGACCATGACCATACTTTCCTGCAGCCTGGCCTGATTTGTCCTCTCTCCTTACTGTCCATCTCCTAAGCTCCCACCCTCCCTGACCAGGTCGCATTCTTTTCTTTTTTTTTTTTTTTTATTTATTTTATTTTTGGCTGTGTTGGGTCTTTGTCGCTGCGCGGGCTTTCTCTAGTTGCGGCGAGCGGGGGCTGCTCTTCGTCGTGGTGCGCGGGCTTCTCATTGCGGTGGCTTCTCTTGTTGCGGAGCACGGGCTCTAGGCGCGCGGGCTTCAGTAGTTGTGGCGCGTGGGCTCAGTAGTTGTGGCGCACAGGCTTAGTTGCTCCGCGGCATGTGGGATCTTCCCGGACTAGGGCTTGAACCCGTGTCCCCTGCATTGGCAGGTGGATTCTTAACCACTGCGCCACCAGGGAAGCCCAGGTTGCATTCTTCTGTGACCCTTTCTCCTGGTCCTGTTGTATTATCCTTCACAACACTTGTGATCAAGTGTTTATGTACATTTTAAAGATGGGGAAACTGAGGCCAGCTAAAGCGTGGGCGCAGGTCCCACAGCTAGGGAATCTGCAGAGCTTGGCTCCTGGGCCGCCTGTCTTTACCCGGAGGCTCTGCCGTCTCTGTTTGACGGTGGGTTCATCACAAAAGCTGTTCGATGCTAATGGCCAAGGGTATTTCTGCCCTTAAATTCAGTGAGTTTTGATCCTTTTCATGAGCCAAACCCACTTCTCTTGTGTTTCCATTCTTTCCTCTGTGGCCGAGGGCAGCATTTAAAGCTCATTGATGCCGAACCACATGCCCGAGTGTAAGTCCCAGCTCCGACCTCCTTGTGTGATTTTGAGGGAGTCCATTAACCTTCCTGTGCCTCGGTTTTCTCAGCTGTAACACTTGAACCTGCCTAATGCCTGAACCTGCCTCCGAGATGATCAAATGAAACAGTGCCGGTGAAGGGCTCAGAGCAGAACCTGGCAGGTTGTGAGTCCGATACGTGTGCTTGGTGTTGTTACATTTTAAAATAACAACAAACCTATGTTTGCTCAAAGAACAGCGCTCTGTTGGAAGATTCTTCTGGCCGGTTCCTGGGTGGCCAGGCAAGCTGCCCTTCCCAGCTGTGTGACATTAGGCAAGTTCCTAGACCTTTCTGAGCGGCATTTCTCCCACCTGCAAAATCAGGGGTCGTCCTCCCCACAGGATTCCTCTGAGCAGTCGGAGAAATACTGGGTCTAGAGAGCAAGGGACTGAACCTGAGAGTCTCTGCCTTGGAACCAACGATCTGAGATTCACACGGGCAAATACAGCTTCAGAGGGAGAATCGTGCTTCTCTGAGCCTGGCGTGTGCACCGCTGGAGAGCCTCTGGGTCGTCGTTTATGGCGCGGCCGCTGTCTCCCTGTTTCCCACCTTGTGGGCTGCCGAGGGGCTGGGCTCGTCATGTCCACGGTGGGGTTGGTGGGCCTTAGAAGAGCATCGGGAACTCTTCAGTCCTGACCAAAGAGGCAACACACCCGAAGTTCTCCGAGGCCTCGGCCTCCACCGCGCATGTGCCGGGGCCGCTCGCCCCCGCTCTGGGTGTCCCGTGGCTTTCCGGAGCGGGAGGTTATGGAAGGTCGGGGCAGCCTCTTGGACTGTGCTCTCTGAGGGCGATTTGCATGGAATCTGCTTATGCTCTTAGCTTGGCCTGTTCGGATGAACAAAGGATGGAGGCAGAGCCCCGGGGCCACGCGGCTGCAGGGAGGCCAGGAGGGAGTTTGGGGTCAGCAGGAGAGGGGGAGCCCTCCCCCAGCCTGGGGCTGAGGTGCTTCTCTGCACACAAGGCTTGTGGGGTGGGGAGTGGGGTGCTGTCAGTTCCAAGGTCGGGCTGGGGAGAGGGGCGATGGGGGCAGCCCTAAGACAGAGCTCCTGAAAGTGTCTGGGGACCACTGGCTGGTCAGGAGGGGCCTTCCTTAGGTTCTTCTGGACAAATGGTCAGCAATTCCCTGAACTTTCATCTCGATGTAAAGTAAGGGATGCTTAGCAGTAACTCAAAAAGCGAGTTATTAAGTTATTGTAATTATGAAGTTGGTGTCCATGGGATGCGGAAAATATTTAGAAAAAGTATGCACGTCCTTCTCTGCGCTTCCAGGTGGGACTGATGGCAGGATTGCCTGATGGACATCTCTCCGGTCTTTATAGCTCTGATCAGGGAAATGGGTTATGTTCCTATGAGAAAGGGCACAGCGGAAAGATGCAGGAAAGAGGAGACCAGGTGTTTAAAAGGGAGAGAAGGATGGGAGAGAGGAGAGAGCAAGGGTGCTGGGGAGGGAGAGAGAGGGTCGGCTGCTGCTTGGGGTGGGACTTTGGGGAGTGAGATGCACACAGAGGACACGTGTCATGTTGTGGCCATGTGTGTCTCAAATCCCATTCCTGGATGTGGGGACCCACCCACCTGCCGGGTCCTGAGCTAGAAACCAAGTTGAACCCTGTGCCAATTCAGAGGCCTGGTTGGAATTAGACGTGCAAGAGCCTGATTGGGTGGGAAGCCTGTGAGGGATCGGTGGGGAGGGAGAAGGAGGGGAGACCCACGGTGCGGGTCTGACACCCGGGAAAGGAGACGCAGAAGGAAGAGGCTCGGCCTGCAGGGCAGCACAGAGGGGGTCTTGGCCCAGCTGATGGGGAGCCCCAGAGAGAAGGTGAGGTGATGGAGGAGCCCCCCGGGAGGCTGGAATGACCCATTCCTCCAGGTCTGTCCTCGGCTGGGAGCAGGGAGGCTGCTGAGTTCTCTCTTGGAGAGAGATGTGAGCAGTGCACCCCCATGGCCACCACAAACCCAGGAGCACAGACAGAGTAGCCCTGAAGAGCGTGGGTTCTGGAGGCAAAAGTCCGCTGCAGGACAGGGTTAGAAGAGGAGGGTCCCAGGCTGAGAGCCGCTGGTCTACACCAAGAGCGACGGGAAGCTGGATCTTTCGACTCAGTTACGCTCTGGATCCAACAGCCTGTGCTGTCCAAGTGTGTGCGTCACACGTGGCCCAGCTCAGGTAACCTCCAGCACCTGAGCCCCGAGGCCTGGGGACACTCACAGTCGGTGGGTCTCATCAAAGCAGCTCCCAGACCCTTCAGTGTCGGGTGTTAGGTGTTTCAGGAAGCACCGCCAGATGAGCATGCTCTTATTTAGGGCCAGATCCTTCCCTGGTGGCCTCTCCTGGGTGCCCCAGTTTATTTTGTGAAATTTGCTGGTTGGTGGGTGGGGCCCTGTCTCAAGGCCACGCCCCCACCCCTGGGGGAGGAGTGCCGCCTGGCCGTCCCCCTCCAGCCTCAGTCTCCCGGTGGGTGTCAATGGGCGCTGGTGCCACTGTCATTGAGGCTGGAGGCACCTGTCTGGGATGAAGCCAGCCTCTGCCATTAGCTCTCGGAAACTGAAATCTCTTAAAGGAGGATGCAGCCTTTCTTCCTCCCAGATGAGAGTGGAGACTTAAACATAAAACCTCCAGAGAAGAGGGGCTGAGATACTCAGAGGTGTAAGCCACAGAGCAGACCTTTGGGGGGCTGAATGGCAGCCCCCCTAAAAAGGCAGGTCCCAGCCCTCATACCTGGGCCCTGGGCACGTGACCTTGTTTGGAAGTAGGGTCTTTGCAGATATAATTAAGGCTCTGGAGAGGAGCTCATCCTGGATTAGGGTGGGCCCTGAATCCAATGACGGGTGTCCTGATGAGAGAAGTCACAGCCTCAGGAAGCCCGTGCGGTGATGCAGGCGGAGACTGCACTGATGCGTCTACGAGGTCCCTAATGCCCAGGATTGCTGGCAGCCACCAGAAGCTAGGAGAGGCCTGGGGCGGTCTGTGCCTCGGAGCCCCGGAGGGAACCCATGCTGCCGACACCTTGATTTTGGATTCTGACCTCTGGGACTGTGAGGGAACACATTTCTATTGTTCTAAGCCCCACAGTTTGTGTTGCTTCATGACAGCAGCTCCAGGAAGTAATAGTTACAAGACCCATTCCAGGAAACTCGAGCTTGAACACTGGGGGATGATAGCTAACACCTGTCTTATGAAGAATAGGTGGGCTTGGAGGCCTGGGAGGCCCAAACCCGGGAGGCCACCACATTGACCGTGTCCTTGCATTTTGCCTTCAGTGAACCAGGTTGAACCTGGGCGATGCTGGGTCTGCCGGGGGTCTTGTTAAAATGCAGATCCTGAGTTAATAGTTGGGGGCGGCCTGAGGTCCTGCATTTCTCACAGGCTCCCAGGTGATGCTGCAGGCCCAGGGACCACCCCGGGCAGCGAGGCCTGAGGATAGTGGGTCTGTGAGTGCTCCCTGGACCACGTCTCCAGGATGGAGACGCCCCAGGCCCCCACTCGTGACCTGCAGAGCCAGCCTCTCTAGGACACGCACCACATCTGCGTGTTGAAGCACCTCCCCAGGACAGCCTTACAACCACTGAATTTAAGGTGCCCAGGACCGTGTGGGTTTCTGGGGGCGGTCAGGGCCGGGGAGACAGTGGCCCTGAGGGAGCCAGAGTCCCTTTATTGGGGCCAGGGAAAAAGCATCCATGTTTTTTGAGCTCCTGTTGTGTGCCAAGCCCTGTGACAAAATGCCTTCATCATTAGCATATTTAATCATCAGAACAGCTCCTGGGAGGCAGCTCTTGTTCTTACCCCCATTTTACGGATGGTGAAACTGAGGCCCAGGGAGAGAGAGGCATCTCACTCAGTGTCCACAGACAGACACGGCGGCGGAGTGGGGTGCACAGCCAGCTGTCTGACAGTTCACTGCCCCCAGATTCACGCTGTCTGAATGCATGCCTTTCTGGGTCTCTGCAGAGCTCGGCTTGGGCAGCCCCTCTCAAGCTTTCCGGTGCCTGCGAGTCACCTGGTGAAACTTGGGCTCTGGCTTCCAGGTGATGCTTTCTGCTGCCCTCAGACCAGGCATCGATGGGCCCAGTTTAGGAGACATCCGCAGGATCCCTCTGCAAACACGCATAGGAGGTGTACGACGGCGTGCTCTCGGGGAGGGGCGGGGGGCGGGGTCAGACCGCCATCCTCTTTTCTAGCCATTTTAACACCTGGATAGTAGAGACCAGGCAATTGAATTACGGAGCAGTTGGTTTCATCAGCTAGAGCTGAGTGAATGAGGACCTGCCAAAGGATTTCTTTGAGAATGAAATCCAGCTGTCTCAAAAAATCTCATCAGGCACGTGCTTGGAATTACCTTCCCCGAGCCACTCACTTGGCCCTTCCTCATGAGGACAGAAGGCTCATTCTGCACTAGAGACCCCGGGACAGCAGGCGGCGCTGAGAGCGGGACGGGGGCGCCTCTCTTTACTGGAGCCTCTCTTTACAAAACGACGCCCTTGGGGACGTTGGTGGGTGAGTGCACGTGCGCAATCCTGGATCCCTTCTTCCCTCGAAGCATCGAGTTGAAAACCATTCCAGGAGGGAGTTACTGCAGGTCTGTAGTAACTGAGAAACGCGAATCTTCTACGAAGCAAAGTACGTGGGGTTTTTTTTAGCCTCTTAAAATAATCTTGTCTTGCTAAGATTTCGGTGTTAAAGTGGTTTTACTTTATGGAACAGAGGTGATGATAAGTGGCATTACTTTTTTTGTTTTTTAACATCCTTGTCGGTAAATAAGAAGCAGGCAGCCTCGTATCAGCCCCTTGGTGTTTTTAATTCATCTGTGAAATCCACAAATCTGGAGACCTTAGCGTTCGGCCGTTGGTATAAAGGTATATGCAAAGGGTGTTAAACGTAACATCACACATAGAACTAAAAGTTGGGGAGCAACGGAAATGCTCCTCCGTGGCAGATTGGCTTAAATCCGCTCAGACAGTGTTCTCAGACAGTGGCATGTAATGAAAACAGAGGCTTGTGTGGCTTCATGATTAAGTAGAGGAAGGAGAGGTATGAAACTGCAGTCGGCTGCCAGAGTGTGGGTTTAAGGGAAATGGACGGCTGTGAATGTGGATTCATAGCAGAGCTCTGGGAAAATCCACCAGAAGCTTCTGGCCGTGGTGGCCTCTGGGGAGAAGGACTGGGAACTGTGGTGAGATTTCCTTCCTCTCTTGGACCGTTTGAAATTGTTACTGTGTCGGTGTGTTAATATTTCAACCAACAAGTGAATTAACAAAGAAATTGGGGGGCTTCCCTGGTGGCGCAGTGGTTGAGAGTCCGCCTGCTGCTGCAGGAGACACGGGTTCGTGCCCCGGTCTGGGAAGATCCCACATGCCGCGGAGCGGCTGGGCCCGTGAGCCATGGCCGCTGAGCCTGCGCGTCCGGAGCCTGTGCTCTGCAACGGGAGAGGCCACAACAGTGAGAGGCCCGCGTATAGGAAAAAAAAAAAAGAAAAGAAATTGGGAACCAGAGTCAGAGGGGGGTGTTGGTTAGGAGGGTCAGGAAGAAAATATCTGGTTTGTGGCTAGCGATGGAGTTTGCTTCGTTTCGCTGATGGTTCTTAAAACTCCCACCGGCTGGCTCGGATGGAGGCTGTTAAGTGCACGCCGGGATCGGGGCCCACACCTCTCTGAGGCTTGTTCTCAAACTTGAGGTGCATGGGAATCACGAGGGGGGTGCTCCTTCAAACACAGCTTTCTCGGCCCCACCCCAGAGTCTCTGAAACAGGTCTGCCTGGGGCACGAGCCTCTGAATTTCCAACGAGCTCCCGGCTGGTGCCGAACTACTGGTCCAGGACCCCTGCTTTGAGGACTCCTGGCGTTGGGTATTTCTCTCCGCAGATAACCCGCTAGCCCTTCACCACAAAGCAGTAGGCAGCAGGTGATCCGCTGACTGATGGTTAACTGGGGAAGCAGAGCAGTGATTCCAGCCCGGCTACAGCTGGGAACACCTCAGGAGCGTTACAGACGTCCACCCCTGAGCCTCTGCCTCAGACCCGTTATATCAGAAGCTTTCAATGGGGGCTCAGCTGGGGGCACTTAACCCCCCCCAACTTTGAATACTGAGTGTCCTAGGTCTGGCGCAGCAAAGTACCACAAGTTGCATGGTTTAAACAACAGAAGCGTATCCTGTCTTAGCTCTGGGAGCCAGAAGTGTGAACTCAAGGTGGCTCTCAGCAGGGGTGGTCCTTCTGAGGCCATGGGGAACGGGTCTGGTCCAGGCCTCTCTCTTTGGCTTGGAGACGGCCGTCTACTCTCTGTCTCTCTTTAAAAAATTTTTTTTTAAATTTTATATTGGAGTATAGTTGATTTACAATGTTGTGTTAGTTTCAGGCATACAGCAAAGTGATTTAGTTATACATAAACATATATCTACACTTTTTCAGGGTCTGTTTCCCATATAGGTTATTACAGGATATTGAGTAGAGTTCCCTGTGCTGTACAGTAGGTCCTTGTTTGTTATCTGTTTTATATATAGTAGTGTGTGTATGTTCATCCCAAACTCCTAATTTATCCCTCCGCCCACCTCTCCCCTTTGGTAACCATAAACTTTTTTTCTAAGTCTATGTGTCTGTTTGTAAATAAATTCATTTGTATCATGTTTTTAGATTCCACATGTAAGTGATATCATATGACATATATATCATGTGACAAATAGTCTTTCTCTGTCTTACTTCACTTAGTATGATAATCTCTAGGTCATATTGCTGCAAATGGCACTATTTCATTCTTTCTTATACTGTCTCTTCACATCACCCTCCCTTTATGCATGTCTGTCTCTAATTTTTAAAATAAGGACACCAGTCATATTGGACTAGGGGCCACCCTATGCCAGTCTGACCTCATCTGAATGAATTACGTCTGCAATGACCCTATTTCCAAATAAGGTCATAGTTGGAGGTCCTGGGGGTTAGGACTTCAACGTGTGGATTTTGTGGGAGACAATTCAATAACAGACCGGATGTAAAGTTTGTTTCTCAAACTAATGGGCACACGAATTCTTCGGGACCTTATGGAGATGCAGAATCTGATTGAGAAGGCCTGGGGCAAGGCCCAGGACCCAGCATTTCTAATCAGCGTCCAAAGAGTGAAGACCGGGTTATATTAAGGAAATATTGTTAATGGCATTGTGGTTGGGTATGAAGGTGTCATTTTTTACAGAGATGCAGACGGATCTATTTAAGGCTAAAATGTTAGGGTGACTCTCATTTTCTTTCAAATACTCCCATGAACAATAGGAAATAGGGCAAAATGTTGATCATGGTTAAAGCAAGGTGGAGGGGTAAGGTTTGCTTTATTACCTGCTTTTCCTCATGTTAGAAATTTTTCTTTTAGTGTGTGTGAATGTTGGTCTGGTATTTTTTTGTTTGTTTTTTTAAATTGAGGTATAGTTGATTTACAATGTCCTGTTAATTTCTGCCCTACAGCAAAGGGACTCAGTATATATATATATATATATATATATATATATATATATATATACACACACACATACACATTCTTTACTGTTCTTTACCATCCTGGTTTCTCGTAGGATATTGAAGATAGTGCCCTGTGCTCTACAGTAGGACCTCCTTGTGTGTCCATTCTCTATGTAAAAGCTTACAGTTGCTCACCCCAACTTCCCATTCTACCCCTCCCCCAGCCCCCTCCCCCTTGGCAACCACGAGTCTATTAGGCTGAGGTCGATGGAAGGACAGGTGGACAGGTGGGGGATGTGGGCCTTGGGTTCCGCGGCTGGCTGCTGAGTTCTCTGACTGGAAGCACCAGCTGTATACGTCAGTACCTGTGTGTCCTCTGTGGGTCGGCACTTTGTTTTTCTACCATTGTCACTTCCTTCCCTGTGCCTCTTGCTGAGTTCTGGGAGGTGTCAGGAAGGCGGTGGGATTCTAGGATTCCCCTGCTGGATTTACCTGCTCTGGGGGCCAGGGACAATTCGTGTTTTTGAGCCACAGTCTTTGCTTCTGTGTCCCCAGCCCTTAGCGTAATGCCCAGCACACGACAGGCACTCAGTAAATGCACTGAATGAATGAGCAGTTGTACAATTACTTTGAAGGCCTGGTCTACTCCAGAGGAGCCAGGCTCGGGGAGGTCAAGTGACCTGTCCTAACCGCCGAGCTGGGTCTGAACTTCCAGGCCAGCGCTGTCCAGTGGAAACAGGCAAGCCCCGTGCACGATTCTAAATGTTCCAGTGGCGCATCTTCAAAGCGGAAAGAAACGGGCGGCATTAACCCCAATGATGTATTTTGTTTAACCCAACACAGCCAAGATAATATTTCAACATGCCATCGCTATTTTATAACTACTGTATCTTGATCATGGCGGTGGTTACACGAATGCACACATGCGATGAAATGACATAGAATTATACACACACGTCAGTTTCCTGGTTTTGATACTGTACAATAATTATGATAATTACGTAAGATGTCACCATGTGAAACTGAGTGAAGGGACCTCTGGGTACTATCTTTGCAACTTCCCATGAATCTATAATGATTTCAAAATGAAGCTGAAAATTTTGGAGATAGTTTACAGTTCAGATTTTTCTAACTTAAAATTTAAAGATGCAGCCAAGTCTGAACTCTGGTGTGTGTTCCACACTCACAGCACAGCGCAGCTGGGAGCAGTTCAAAGGCTTGGTAGCCACCCGTGGCCCATGTGGCTGCTGTGTTGAACAGCCATCCTTCTCCGAGGGGGATTCCCGGAGGCCTCTTCAGTCTCTCCCACTTGCTGGTTGTCTGGTAGAAAAGCTACTTATCTTACCTTAGATAAGTTACTGCCTTCCTCTGAGCCTTAGTTTTCCTTATCTGCAAAGTGGGACTAATAGTGGTACTTATCCTACCCAGCTGTTGTGAGCGTTAAATGAGATACTGCTACTGCGTGTCGGGTACTTGGTTCAGGCCTGGCCCATGGTTCACTAGAGCCGACATGTACTAGCATTGTCATATTCGAAACCCCAAACTGCAGCTTCGTCTGGTTCCCCTGATGTTAGAATGCCCTCCTGCCTCTGTCTGCTAGCTGCTGGCCTCCCCAGGCAATGAATGCCCAAGCATCTCTTCTGGTTTTAACTGCTGAAAAGGAAGTAGGACCCTGTTCCCGTGCGTCTCTGGCACCTAACTCCTGTTGTTAACAGATACCCTGAGATACCCTGTAGCAAGCTGGCTGGGGGCTTGGAGGCCAGACCTGCAAAGATCGGTGCAGAGCTTCTTGCGAAACTCAGGACTTCCTTTCTGAGCCCTGGGCTGAACCCGCAGCGGGCGGGGCGGGCGGGCAGCTGCTTTTCACCTTATAAGGCAACCCCTTGACACACAGGTGAGCAGGGGTGAGCAGGCCGCTGCAGGGGCCTCGCTCAGCCCAGCCCCCAAGGCGCTCCTAACTGGGGGCGTGCACCACAGGATCTCAGCCATGGGGGCGGGGGGGGGTGTGTGTGATTTGACATCTTTTATGGTTTTAGAGAAGAAGGAAAAGACAGTGCACCACAAAAGCAGAAAAACAGTGCTTTATCGTGGTGAGAAATGCTGGGTTGACCTCCCAGACACTTATTGCAAAACCAGAATGTAACTAACCCCTCAGAGCAGAGCGCCTGGCTCACAAGATACCGCGAAGGAGGCTGTGTGTGCCCCCCGGGGTGGCCACAGGAATCACCTGCAGAGTTTAAGCCCGGTGGGGGGGTGGTCATTGGCTGGGGGGGCGTAAACCCCCATCCCCCCTCCGGAGCCTCAGGGCTCATCCTTGGGGTCTTTCCTGCTGGCCAGGTTAGGCTTTCCCACACGGTCCTTGAACCCTGTACTGTCTTCAGGGGACATCACCCTCTCTGCTCCACTTCATCGAGGCATCTGGGGTAGGGACGGGGGTGGAGGCAGGAAGGTCTCTGGGAGGTGGGATCTGAGCCGAGTCCTGAAGGTGAGGGAGTGGAGAAAGTGGGACACCTGTCCTGGGCAGAGTGGAAGGACCCTTACAAAGGCCCTGAGCTGGGGAGTCGGTGTGCCCGTGACCCCATAGGTGGAGGGATGTCCAGGCCCAGGGTGTGGAGGCCGCAG
Organism: Lagenorhynchus albirostris; assembly: GCF_949774975.1. Lineage (NCBI taxonomy): Eukaryota > Metazoa > Chordata > Mammalia > Artiodactyla > Delphinidae > Lagenorhynchus > Lagenorhynchus albirostris. Next base: position 56,230,323 of record NC_083113.1, on the reverse strand, counting down.
GGTCTGCCTGGGACCAGGGGAGGTCACACAAGGGTTTCTAAGCAGAGAGGTGCGATCTGACTTAACTGATGGAAACTCACTGAGCTACAGGGAAGCCGGCCTGGGCGGAGTGGGGTGGGGGGCGGGTTGGGGGCACCAGTCTCCGTTCTGAGCACCTGCTGCAGCGCCGGTGTGTGTGTGTGTGTGGGGCGCATGCGCGGTGCCGCACTCCTGGGACGCCGCATCTTCGTGCTGCTCCCAGGGCAGCGCGACAGGGTCCCCTCTCCCACCGCTCTCCCTGGCCGCCCTCTCCTGTGCTCTCCTTCCTGTGACCCCTTCGAGGACACTGATGGAGGTTTACTTGGATCATCGGCAAGGTGGGAACAGGCAAGAACCGCGAGTAACTGTCCTAGACTCCAACCTTTGTACACCCTGGGATGCATGTCTCCACTTCTCACGCCATGTGAGGGGCACCCCCCCGCCCCCCTCTTCTCACACCCACCCCCACTGTCCTAACTGAACCAGGGGTGACACGAAATGATTTAAAAAAGGAAACCTTTGGGAGTTCCTCGGTGGCCTAGTGGTTAGGATTCCAGGCTTTCACTGCCATGGCCCAGGTTTCAACCCCTGGTCAGGGGAACTGAGATCCTACAAGCCGTGTGTCCAAAAAAAAAAAAAGGAAACTTAAAAAAAACACATCCAAGGAGCTCATTATGGAAAAGGGGAGCACGTGTAGAGAGGAGAAGCTGGATGGGACTGACCTCAGCCAGGTGATCAAGGCCAACACCAGCAGTGAGGGGTCTTGGGGCCCGTGTGTGCCCTTGATACCTGCGATGAGAGGGCACTGGACCTCTGGGGTCCTCATTCCCCAAATCCCAACTCCAGTCTAATCGTGAGAAAAACCTCAGACAAATCCCAGTAGAGAGGCACCTTACAGAACACCTACCCAGGTCATTACTCACCAGGAAAAGTCTGAGAAACTGTCAGAGCCCAGAGGTGCCTAAAGAGATACGATGCCTCAATGTAACGTGGGATCGGTATTGGTTCATCAGTGCTGACAAATGTTCTTCCCTAATGTAAGACGTTAATCACAGGGGAAGCTCGGTCTGGGACACACAGGAGCTCTTTGTATCCTATTCTCAACGAGCTTGTAAATCTAAAACTATTCTAAAATATTTTTTTGTGACAACAGTGACCGGAGCAAATTGTTTTGCAGTGACCATGAGCGCCACCTTGTGGGCACACGGCTATATTAGCTGTGTCGGGTCTCCTCAGAAATGCAGGGGCACAGACTGGGCTTGGGGAATGGGATAGGCTTGCTTCCGGCCCTGCACTGGCTGCACGTCCAGTGGGGAACGTGCAGAGCAAACACAGGACTCGTCATCGCAGCCAACATCTATCTGCACCTCTACCTTGGGCGGGAGATGGAGCTGATCCATCCCATTGTCACTGGTCCAAGCCGGCCCGGCAGGTGTAGCAGCTTTATTTCCTGCTGTCCCTCCAACCTTCTCAGTGTGATGGAGGGAGGGAGCCACCTTCTCATCCTTGGATGAAAAGCCCAGACGTTTCCTGTGTTTTTTTCTCTCCATTCTTAGGAAATTAGGTCCCAGGGTCACTTTAGATTGAAAGTGGTCCCAATTCATGAATTAAAAGTGTCCAGTCCCAGGTAATAAAGTTTGGGGCTTGATTTGATATTAAATCTCTCTTCTCCCCTGGAGCACTTGCCGTGGGTGTCAGGGACAGGGCAGTTTTCCTCTCCCTTGCTCTTTTCTTCCCCTACAGCTGCTGTCTGTGGCTAGGGCTGCCAGATACAGCCACAGTATCCAGTTAAATATGTATTTCAGCTGAAAAACAGATCACTTCTTGTCAGTATAAGTATGTCCCATGCAATATTTGGGACTATCCATACTAAATAACTATTCATTGTTTATCTGAAATTCAGAATTAACGGGGCGTCTTGTATCTTTATTTGCTGCGTCTGTCCATCCTATTTCTGTCCCCTCCAGGCTCGTGGAGGAGGGAGGAGAGGTGGTAGGTAGGCAGAACGTTTTTACTTGACGGATGACAGTTTATTCATTTCCCATTGCTGCTGGAGCAAATTACCACAGATTTAGTGGCTCAAGATGTTCATTTATTCTCCTACAGTTCAGAAAGTCAGAAGTCTGAAATCAAGAATTCCTTCCCTTGCTTTTTCCAGATTCTAGAAATCCTTCATCTTCAAACCAGTAGGCATAGCATCTTCCAGTCCCTCCCTCCCTCCTTCCTTCTTCTCCCTTCCCCCCCATCATCACATCTCTTTGTCTGACTCTGACACTCCCGCTTTTTTTTTTTTTAAAAATTTATTTATTTATTTATTTTTGGCTGCGTTGGGTCTTTGTTGCTGCGCGCGGGCTTTCTCTAGTTGTGGAGAGCAGGGGCTACTCTTGGTCGCTGTGCGTGGGCTTCTCATTGCGGTGGCTTCTCGTTGCGGAGCACGGGCTCTAGGCATGCGGGCTTCAGTAGTTGTGGCACACGGGCTCAGTAGTTGTGGCGCACAGGCTTAGTTGCTCCGCGGCATGTGGGATCTTCCCGGACCAGAGATTGAACCCGTGTCCCCTGCATTGAAAGGAAGATTCTTAACCACTGCGCCACCAGGGAAGTCCTGTCCTGCTCTCTCTTATAAGGACCTGTGATGACACTGGGCCCACGTGGATAATCCAGGATCATCTCCCATCTCAAGATCCTTAATGTAATCACATCCCTTTGCAAAGGGAACTGCAAAGTTCCCTTTGCCATGTCAGCTCACATATCCCCGCAGGTTCTGGGAATTAGGACCTGGACGTCTTTGAAGGCTGCTGTTCGGCGTCGCACGGGAAGCACGCTGGCTTCAGGTCATCTGGGCCTGGCCCATGTTTTGAGCTGACTTTGATCTCATGGTCACCTCTGCGCATCTTTGGGAGGCCTCCTTGGCCACTGCAACTCCCCTGACTGGGCACTGCCTGCCCTGGGCTGGCTGATGCCCTGCAGCCTGTTGCCGTGGGGCCCTGGGGAGACTCAGTGTGATTCCAGGTGTCTGCGCCCAGGGTGTGTCCTGAATCCTGTCCCAGATCCTCTTCCTCTGACGGGCTGCTGGGTGGCAGGGTGGTGACTGCCGGGAGCAGAGCCCGCTCCGCTGCCCTCACACCTCAGCTGTGGCATGTGTGACGTGGCCATTGGCTGGAGCTCTCGGAGGGGCACTGTAGCCCCAAACCCCCAGGGCCTGAGGTCGGAGGCAGGCTCCCCCCTCTCCTCCCGGGGAAACAGACTCGGCCCTCCAACAAGTCTCTCCCCAGATCTCCCCTCATCTCCATGACCTTGACCCTTTTACACCTTCCTCCTGTGAGGGGTTGAGCCTCCCTGCAGTGGAGATGTGAGCTCACGGGAGGGAAGAAAGAAGGCATGCCTGGTAACAGGAGAACGGCCGGTGAGGCTGGGAGAGATGCAGACTGGGCGGAACGTTCCAGAGAAAGCGGAAATACACAGGGGACCAGGGGGTTGAGGGTCCCCGGCCTGCAGGCCAACTTCATAGAGTGAAGAAGCTGCCTTTGCTGGGTCCGTGATGAGCTGAGGGCTCCCCAAACCAAGGTCACAGAGGGACCCTCTGGTCAGAAGGTCCCATTGTACCCATGTAATTTATGACTGTTGATGTCAGCTGTGACCATCTGCGTGCGGTAGCCTGGTCAGTTTCCTGCCCTGTATGGTTCACTCCTGTCTCCATTTCCATTCTGATCTCTCTGGAAGGAAGTCGCCGTGTGCAGCCCAGGCCCAAGGAGAGGGAGTCATGCTCTGCCTCCCCAACTTGGGAGCATCTGCATAAATTACTGGGGTTCTTTGGAAAGGGAGATGTACCTTCTCTTCCACATTTATTTAATCCATCACGTATATATGAACAAGTTTTATTAGCTTTGCTTTCAAGATTGCTTTCATGAAGCAGCAGCTGTATGAGTAGGGAAAGCCTTAAGCCTAAGGCTACGTGTGACAGAGATTCACCCAAATTGCATTACATGCTACAGCCCAGAAACTGAAAAGCCATTTATGCCTCGGTTCCTTTGGGATTTATTCTAAAGGCTTTTAGATTGTTCTGGAGTTGAGAATTTTTAAGCACAAAAAGTCCAAGTGGTCGTGTAGAATGTAGGCACTGAAGTGGCCCAAGGCCTGTTTCTTGGTCATGCACACCACTGTATTGATGATGTTTATTTCAAATCTATTCTTTCAACGCAGGAGGGGCTGGAGACCCAAACTGCACCCTGAGTGACCTCAGAAAATTCCAGGTATTTCAAACTTGCTCTTGAGTTGAATGCCTGTAGCTGTATCCACGTGTGTTGGGGCCAGATCTATAACTGGGTGTTCTCCAGATAAACCCAGTGTTTTAAAAAAGTCTACTTTTTATTGAAGTATAGTTGATTTATAATATTGTGTTAGTTTCAGGTGTAAACTGATTCGCTTTTATATATATATGTGTAATGTTTTTTCAGATTCTTTTCCATTATAGGTTATTACAACATATTGAATATAGTTCCCTGTGCTATACAGGAGGTCCTTGTTGTTTATTTTATACATGGTGGTGTGTATCTGTTAATCCCATGACCCTTTTTTCCCCTTCGGTAACCATAAATTTGTTTTCCTTGTCTGTGAGTCTGTTTTGTAAATAAGTTCATTTGTATCATTTTTTAAAGATGCCACATATAAGTGATATCATATATTTGTCTTTGTCTGACTTACTTAATATGATAATCTCTAGATCCATCCATGTTGCTGCAAATGGCATTCTTTCATTCTTTTTTTATGGCTGAGTAATATTCCATTGTATATATGTACCACATCTTCTTTATCCATTCATCTGTTGATGGACACTTAGGTTGCTTCCGTGTCTTGGCTATTGTGAATAGCGCTGCTATAAACATAGGGGTGCATGTATCTTCTCGAATTATAGTTCTGTCTGGATATATGCCCAGGAGTGGGATTGCTGGATCATATGGCAACTCTATTTTTAATTTTTTGAGGAACCTTTGTACTGTTTTCCATAGTGTATGTACCAATTTACATTCCCACCAACAGTGTAGGGGGGTTCCCTATTCTCCATACCCTCTCCAGCATTTGTTATGTGTAGACTTTTTAACCATGGCCATTCTGACGGGTGTGAGGTGGTAACTAATTGTAGTTTTGATTTGCATTTCTCTAATAATCAGTGATGTTGAGCATCTTTCCATGTGCCTATTGGCCACCTGTATGTCTTCTTTGGAGAAATGTCTCTTTAGGTCTTCTGCCCATTTTTCGGTTGGGTTGTTTGTTATTTTGTTGTTGAGTTGTACGAGCCATTTGTCTATTTTGGAAATTAAGCCCTCGTTAGTTGCATCGTCTGCAGAGATTCTTCTCCCATTCTGTAGGTTGTCCTTCTGTCTTGTTTATGGTTTCCTTCGCTGTGCAAAAGCTTGTAAGTTTGATGAGGTCCCATTTTTTAATTTTCATTTTTATTTCTATTGCCTTGGGAGACTGACCTAAGAAAACAGTGGTACAACTTATGTCAGAGAATGTTTTGTCTATGCTCTCTTCTAGGAGTTTTACGGTGACCTATCTTATGTTTGAGTCTTTAAGTAATTTTGAGTTTATTTTTGTGCGTGGTGAGAGGGCGTGTTCTAACTTCACTGATTTACATGTAGCTGTCCAGCTTTCCCAACATCACTTGCTGAAGAGACTGTCTTTTCTGCATTGTATATTCTTGCCTCGTTTATTGAAGATTTATTGACCATAGGTGTGTGGGCTTATTTCTGGGCTCTCTGTTCTGTTCCATTGATCCATATGTCTGTTTTTGTGCCGACACCACACTGTTTTGATTACTGTAGTATTGTCTGAAGTCTGGGAGGGTTATGCCTCTGGCTTGGTTCTTTGTCTTCAGGATGGCTTTGGCAGCTCTGGGTCTTCTGTGGTTCCATGTCAATTTTAGGATTATTTGTTCTAGTTCTGTGAAAAATGTCATGGGTAATTTGATAGGGATTGCATTATATCTATAGATTGCTTTGGGTAGTACACCATTTTAACGATATTAATTCGTCTGATCCAAGAGCATGGGTTATCTTTCCACTTCTTTGAATCATCTTCTATCTCCTTTATCAGTGTTTTATAGTTCTCGGCGTGTAGGTCTTTCATTTCGTTGGTTAGGTTTATTCCTAGGTATTTTATTATTTTTTTTGACGCAATTTTAAACAGGATTGGTAAACTCGGTTTTTAAAGAAGTGTCATAAAAATGTACAGTTTGAAGCTTATGTAAATATTATAAATATACATGAAAATGTATAAATAAAAAATATAAATATTATTAAAACATAAGCTTCTTCGAGCTCACTAATTCCTCCATATGGTCTGCTCTATTTCCAATGCTTTCTTTTTTTCTTTTTTTTGCGGTACGCGGGCCTCTCACTGTTGTGGCCTCTCCCGTTGCGGAGCACAGGCTCCGGACGCGCAGGCTCAGCGGCCACGGCTCACGGGCCCAGCCGCTCTGTGGCATGTGGGATCTTCCCAGACAGGGGCACGAACCCGTGTCCCCTGCATCGGCAGGCAGACTCTCAACCACTGCGCCACCAGGGAAGCCCTCCAATGCCTTTTAATGCATTTTTCATCTCATTGAGTTCTTCAGCTCCAGAATTTATTTTGTTCTTTTTTAGAGTTTAGTATCTTTACTGAGTATTTCTTCTGTTCCTTAATTTTAGTCCTGAGCTCACTGAACTGCCTTGCTGAGTTCTCTTGTAGCTCTTTAGTTTGTTTATGACAGCTGTGTTGAATCTATCAGTTAGATCATAGTATTCCTTGACTTCATGTTTGGTTTCTGGAGACTTGTCATTTTCCTTTTGTGATATGATGTTATCGTGGCTCTTCATGCTTGTTGAGTTGCTCCTCTGTTGGCACATTTTTTTTTTTTTGCGGTACGCGGGCCTCTCACTGCGGTGGCTTCTCCCGTTGCGGAGCACGGGCTCTGGATGCGCAGGCTCAGCGGCTGTGGCTCACGGGCCCAGCCGCTCCGCGGCATGTGGGATCTTCCCGGACCGGGGCACGAACCCGCGTCCCCTGAATCGTCAGGCGGACTCCCAACCACTGCGCCACCAGGGAAGCCCTGTTGGCACATTTGAAGTAGCAAACAGCTTTCTTCTTTGGGTAAAGTTTTTTGTTTTTTTTTTTTAATTCTAAGAATTCATCCTGCTAGTAAAAAATAAACCAACCAAACAAAAAAAACCGTAACAGTAACTGCAGTCCGGCCACTGTCTGCTTTTATATAGCCAGTGAGCTAAGAATGACTTTCATGCTTTAAACAGTTGGAAACAAAATCAGAAGAATAATATTTTATGATGTGTGAAATTCATATTTCTGTGTCCATAAATGCGTGACATAAACAGCCATGCCCAACTGTTCTTCTATTGCCTGTGGGTGTTTTGGTGCCACAAGAGCTGTGCGTAGCTGTGACAGAGATGGTATGGCTTGAAAAATCAAAAATATTTACTGTCGGGCCCTTGACAGAAAGTCTGCCAACCCCTGGTTTTGTGCTTAGCCCAATAAAAGGCTTTTTCAGGGAGGAGAATGATGTCACTTGATGTTGCTTAGAATTGCTGGCGCTTGGGGATAAAAAGCAGACCGACTTTTAGTTGGTTTTATTGTCGGTATCTCTACAGCCGGGGGGCCCCCGCTGCCCCCCACTGCCTGCACCTGGGACCACCATAGCCCCCTGGCCCCCTGCCCTGGGAGTGCTCCGGCCTCTAGGAAATTGCCTTTTTGCACAGAATGCCACCACCTCGGATATTCCTGAAAGTATACTCATGAGGTTTGCACGCATGAGTACAGGGGATCTTATCCTTCCACTCCCTTGGCTGCAGGCGGCAGAAACCTAAGCGAGCGGAGACGAAGAGCTGGGGTTACTCCCTCGTGTCCAGGAGGGTGAGGGCGCCTGGGCTGCGGAACACTTTGCTCCCACGGGACAGCCTCGGTGCTCAGACCCATCTGTCCACGAGGGCCTGTACCTTGTGGGCCTGAAGCATCCAGTCAGTCCCCAGGCAGCAGGCAAGAAGGGGCTCTGGCCAGGAAGCACCCGATTGGCAGGAACGGCGGGGACGAGGGTGAACAGAAAGAGTCTGGAAGGCAGTAGTCCCTTGACACAAAAAAGGAAAATGTTCAGATGGCCTCTTAGTTCTTTTTTTTTTTTTTTAAATTGAAGTACAGTTGACTAAAATGTCATGTTAGTTTCAGGTGTACACCAAAGTGATTCAGTTATATATATATATTCTTTTGCAGATTCTTTTCCCTTATAGATTATTACAAAATATTGAGTATAGTTCCCTGTGCTATATCGTAGGTCCTTGTTGGTTTTCTATTTTATATATAGTGGTATATGTCTGTTAATCCCAAACTCCTAATTTATCCCTCCCCTCCCTTCCCCTTTGGTAACCATAAGTTTGTTTTCTATGTCTGTGTGTCTATTTCTGTTTTGTAAATAAGTTCATTTGTACTTTTTTTTTAAGATTCCACATATAAGCAATATCATATGATATCTGTCTTTCTCTGTCTGGCTTACTTCACTTAGTATGATAATCTCTAGGTCCATCCATGTTGCTGCAAATGGCATTATTTCATTCGTTTTGTGGCTTAGTAAATTCCATTGTATATGTACGTATATGTATATATGTACACTACATCTTCTTTATCTATTCCTCTGTTGATGGACACTTAGGTTGCTTCCATGTCTTGGCTATTGTAAATAGCGCCGTTATGAACGTAGGCATGCATGTATCTTCTCGAATTATAGTTTCCTATGGATATATGCCCAGGAGTGGGATTGCTGGATCACATGGCAACTCTATTTTTAGTTTTTTAAGGAACCTCCATACTGTTCTCCAGCTCTGAATTCTTTTTAAGCCTTGAAGTCTCTGTGTATTTTTTAATATCCCATCTATTTTCCCGCCGTAGCTTCTCACCGTCCTGGTTTTTCTCCCTCTTATCTTCCCCAGCCTCTCCTCTGCAGCCAGAAACCCCCCAACCATCCCCTGCCCTCAATTTAATCATGCTCCTCCCCACTCATTCAGCAGGTGGAACTGAATGATAAAGGACTAGAAGACTGAGGGCAGGGACTGTAATGCTCACTGCTGTATCACCAGGCCTGGCATGTGTATAGCAGGTGCTCAGTACGATCTGGGGACCTGTGACCAGCACTGCCCTTGCCCTTGGGACCTTACAGCTGTCCTAGCTCCACAGGCCCAGGACCACCAAGGTCAACCCATAGTCTGACAAATCAGGCCTGTTCACCCAGCACACTGGGAGCCCTGGGCAGCTCAAACTGACAAAGGCAAAGACAGATTTCATAGGACTTTGTGGAAAGGTGGGGTTTGGATGAAACTTAAGAGAAGCAGCGTTTCAACAGGCTCAGGGCCAAACAGGGCTGTGTGGGAAGCGGCCAGCATCTGGCCTGGGCTGCAGTGTAGACTCGGCTCCCGTTCCCTTGGGAACCACAGAGTTAGGAGGGCAATGGACCATCATGTCCAGAAACCACTTATATGGATCTGCACCTGGGTTGGAAATCCCGGCTGCTTCTCCATCAAAGTTGACTTAAATTCTCAGGCGGGAGCAGGAAGTTTCATTCTGAGTGATATAATTTCAAAGAGTGAAGTTTCTGCTCATCTATGATTTTACGGTTCAAAGTTCTTTTTGAGTAAAACAGTCACTACACAAAAAAGGGGGTGATTATGACACTTTACAGCTGCAGCTGAGTGTCCTTGAGAAATGTTGTTCCTCGTGAACTTGAGGACAGCAAAACCCAGCAGCTGGTTTCATCTGTGTCTGTTACTCTGCTTGATCCTGTGCTGCCATTTCTCAGTCTTGGGGGCAGGAGGAAGATTTCTGTGCTAACTGTTCCATTGGTTCTGGCTGGGAGATGGGTTGGAGGAGGCAAGGAGACTGTTATTGGGGTCTGGCCCAGACAGGGGGCCCTGGGGACATGGAGGGAAGTGGGTGGATGCAGGCCAGATCTTGGGGGTAAAACAGATTTAGTAAGTAATGGAACATGGGGAGAGAAGGAGGAGGAAGCATCCAGGATGGTTCCAGTTCTCTGACTTGGGCCTGGAAGGTGGTGGACGGCCCTCAGGAAGGAAGTAAATAGGAGATGCAGTTTTGGAGGGAAGAGTTTGGATTTGGCTGGGCTGAGTTTGAGATGCAGCCTGATGGGCGTTAAGGGTCAGAGTGCAGTCTAGACCACCAGCTGGACGTGCAGGTTTGGGGGTCAGCAGAGCAGACAGGTGGGAAGTGAAGTCACCAGGAAGGCAGGAGGAAGGAACTAATCTCAGGGAGGATGCGTAGCGTGAAAACTACCAGGGAGGGAGGGGAGAAAAGCCAGGGCTGAGTGACCTAGATGCCCAAGAAGGAGAGTTTTAATTAGGCTGACTGTGAACCCCTGCATGTAAGGACTGAAAGTGCCCCATGGATTGAGTGACAGAGCCCCTGGGGCCAGGTTTCAGTAGTTTGGGGAGCGAATGGAAGGTTTATAAATCCGGACAACAGTCCTGAGACATTTTGGAGTGAAGCTGGGGTCGAGGAGTTGAGGATGGGATGGGAGAAGCTGGAGAAGGCCTGAGGGTCTAGGTGAGTTTATTTATCCAGACTGGACAGACTTAAGCACGTTGAAATGCCACTGGAAAGGACTGGGGGTCAGAGAACCAAGACAGAAGTGAGGGCTCCCAGGAAGAGAGAGGGGCTGGGCTGCCGAGGGCAGAAGCGGGGGTGGGGGGTAGGCAGGAGCCCGGGCCCTGGGATGCGAGGCTGCGCCCAGATTAGTTGGGGGAGGGAGAGGGGTGCCAGAGGAGGGTTGCCTGGGTCTTAATCCATGGAGGCCTCAGGAGCGGAGGGTCCCGCGGCTGGGTTACCTGCCTCTCTCGTCTCTCGCTGGGTCTCACTTAGGCCCGCTCTCCTCTCTCCCAGCTCCGTCCTCATCCCGGCCACACCCCGTACTCCCAAGGCCCAGCTACTTTACCCGAGGCCAGACAACCCCTCCCTCCCCAGGTGCTCCTCCCTGGCTCCTCCCATGAATCCTCAGCCACTCTCTTTCCCAGTTCCGCCTCTAGCGCCTTTTCCAGCTCCTCCCACGGCGGCTCCCCAGGAATCCCACCTCCTTCCTTCCTGCATCCGGCCCCGCCCACGGCCCCGCCCTTACCCTTCTGCGCCGGCCGGCTCCCCATGAGGTGCATATCCATTGGCTGAATTCTTTATAAGGCTCCGCCCCTAGACTTCCGCTTTTGCGATTGGGGCAGATAGCCGTCCGTCAGCGCTGTCGCCTGGCAACGGGGTGGGCAGCTCTAGAGGAGCACCTGTGGACTGCAACCGGAAAGGCAGGTCGGGTCGGCTTTGGGGGCTGAGGGTGAGGGCTTCGGTGGGAGGAAGGGTGGGGGTGTGGGAGGGGGAAGGTCGTTGGTCAGGAGGCCTGGAGGGAGCAGCCTGGCCAGCTTAGGGTTGGGGGCGATGACCCTGGTCCTGGGAACGAATGATGCCAGAGTGGACCTGGGCCCTGCCCCTCCCTGGCAGCCCGTGCCTCTCTGCCCTGCGGCGGGGTGGGGAGTGGTGGGGGGATAGCTGCGAGGGAGGAAGAGTCTCTCCGCGTGTTGGAGCACAGAATCACTCCTCACATTCTGCTTGCCGTGTGGTTGAGATCGGAGGGTTCCGGCAGATTCTTACCCGAGGGTTCTCAGGGTGGAGGCCCGCTGTCAGAAGGGAAAGCGAGAGAGAGCTGTAGAGACGCAGGAAGAAGTGGGGAGCGTGGGCGGGAGGAGGCGAGGCAGGGGGTTGTACTGGAGTGTGTGCCGGGCTGGGGCGGTCTCTCTAATGACCACAGCCTACTCACTTTGTCCCCGGAGAGTGGAGCTGATGGCTCAATTCAGGGCAGAGGGGAGAGAAGAAAGTACTCCTAGGCTGACACCCTGCAGATGAGCCACTGGGGCTCCCTGGAGGGAGGGAAGCCAGCACAGGGCAGGAGCGGGACAGGTCACCTTCTGGCTAGCAGGGACTCTGCACAGCTGGCGGCTGGCCCAGGCTCAAGCTGACCCTTCGCGGAAGGTTCTGGAATGTAAACAAAGCTTGAAGCAGATGAGGGGCTGGGAGTCTTCGCAGAAGGGGCGTACTGAGGGCCAGATTGCTGCTCCCAGGACTGTGGCCCCTTGGAGGTGGAGAGTCCAGCGTGTCCCTCGAGGACAGGAGTCCTCAGAGAGGCTCTGAAAAGAGGTGCCTGAGCCATGCTAGGATGCCAGCAGGAACTGCGGCCGATTCTGCAGAAAAACAGCTCCTGGCTCCCTCCCTAGCCCTGGGGAGCTTGTTCCTTCCAAGCTGGGCTGTTTTGTTCCAAGGCAAGAAACCTTCTGTTGCCTTGGGCTCATGTGTCTCCTCCTCTGGCCTCCAGAAAGCCGAATTATTGATAAATGCCCGATGCTGCCTCATTTAATCCTTTCCCCTCATTACAGGGCTGGTGGCGCTGTCCCTGTTTTACTAGGGTTGGAAAAGGCTTCATAACTTGCCCTCAGTCTTAACACCGACCAGTGTCAGAGCTTGGACTCGGATCTGTGCACCTTTGCTTACACCACCTGGATGCCAGCGCACTTCAGTGCCCACCCTCCCGCTCTGCCCCACGGCCCTGCATCTTTGGAAGCCAGTTTCTCATTCTCAGTCCTACTGACATTTGGGGCCAGGGACTTCTTTGTTCGGGGGGGCTGTCCTGTGCGTTGTAGGGTATTTAGCAGCACCCCTGGTTGTTATCCTCTAGATGCCAGCAGCACCCCTCTCCCTGGTCGTGACAACCAGACATCATTGCCAGCTGTCCCCCCGGCAGACAGAACCGCCCCCAGTTGAGAACCACTGGGGTTAGCCATCTTAAAGGAACACTGAGGCGCGTCCTCTTGAAAGAGAATGTGATATACGTAAACCTGCAGGAGACTCAGGCCAGCGTTGGGTTGTTTTATGCACAGCTTGCCCGGAAAAAAAAGCCTGTGGCACATATCCAGGTGCACCCAGGACAGTCCCGTGAGAAAACCATGGCCAGGGACTGAAAGAAAGTTCAGGAATCTGGGGAGAAGTAAGGACGCATCAAAGGCCTTCAGTTCCTCCCCAAAGTTGATTAAAGAGATTTCAGGCCTGATAAAACGATGGAATCCAGGCTGGATGAACTTGGGGACGCTGTACCACTGCCATTACTTCATCCCGCCGTGTGGAGCTCTTTAACAGGAGCGGGCTGTCCTTGGAGCTGTCTAAAGATGTGTCCTCTTACCAGTGCCCTGCGGACACCGAGAATGGTGGGCCAGGGGCCTGGGGCATGGTCTGAGAGGCTGCCCTTCCTTCCACCTTTTGTTGACTCCAGGCCGGTGGCCCCTGCTTGAGGGTGTAGCAGTTCCTCCTCCTAGAAGAAAAGCCAGTGTTGCCAGCTGCCCTGCTTCTGGGCCTTCCCTGGCATCTCTTCCAGGGGCCGCCCTGAGCCTACCGCATGCGTGCCGATGGGCCGCACCTCTCCTGTGCATTTCTGCCCTATGGTCCTCCCTGTGGGCACCTCGCCCAGCTCTGGTCCCTTCTCGAAGGCATTTGGACCCTGAGGAGGCCAGGCTGCTGTTTCCAGACAACAGTGGAGGAGCCTGTTTCCGGTGGGACAGAGGAGGGGGCTGGGATGGGCTGGAAGTGAGTGGCTGGGTGGAGGCAGATGAGGCCGCCTTGCTCTGTAGACCCCTCTGGCCCCCTCCGCACACCAGACCTCGCCTGGACGATGTCGGTTTCACCCTGCACCTTTGTGTGCACTGTCCCTGCTTCCTGGGTGAACCACCTGTGGGTGCCGGAAAACCCAGCCAGAACATGTCCTTTGGGACATTTTCCACTCTCGCCCCATCCCTGCCGATCCCCGCAGCATTTGCTGGACGGGACGCTCCTGCAGGCCCTGGGCCTTTCTGAGGCTTCTGTCTGCTCTCCCTCTGACGGGGCCTGGCCTAGGAGACACCGAGTTATCTGTTGAAGGAATTAGATGCATGTGCTGATGTCAGGAAGGCCAGTGTGCTGGAGGGGGCAGGCCCCATGACCTCTCAGTGGCGCTGCCCCTGGTCGCCCTGATTGCTCAGTCATGGAACATCTGGGAATGTCTGAGGAGAGGCACTTACATGTTGGCAGCCTTTTAGCCCTAGACGTCCCCCTAAAAGAGGCTGGTATCCCCCGGTCGAGCGATTCCTTGGTTTTGAGAAGGCAGGATGTTTTCCCAGGATGTGGGGAGTTTGAGGTGCGGCATGTAGATGGAGCCCCTGTCCTTGCTGTGAGCTCTCCCTGGTGGCCCAGGCCTGGTGGGCCACGGGGTACAGAGGTGGGCAGGGGACTGGTCACGGGTGGTGGAGTGAGTGGCACTGATCCAAGGGGCCCTGAGTGCCTGGGGTCTGGGAGTGAGTCCCATGGGGCCCGAACGTGAGGGACCCAGGCAAGGCCGACCTCCTGGAGTTAGCACACGGGATCTCACGAGCTGGTGAGAGAACAGGCCGTCCACCCGAGGGGTGGGTGGGGAACAACACAGCCGTTGGACCGGCACGTCCCCGCGCCTGCGTGTACGGGGCTGACTCAGGTGCTGGCCAGGTGGCCGTGCGGCAGTCTCTTTAATGGCGTTCAGATTTTGCGGTGGGTGAGTCAGGCGTGCAGGTGTGGGTGCCGTGCAAGCAGAGTGAGTAAGGAGGGACCTGTGTCCACGTCAGTTAAGGCAGCAGTCGGTTCTAGGAAAGTCAGGAATGCCGGGTAGTCTTGGAACCTGAGGCTGAGTAGATGACGAGGGGTGCAGAGGTGGACATGAGGGTCCTCTGAGCCAGACAACGGGCAGAAGGGAACTGTCCACAGAGACTGGTGTCTGACGTTCCGAGGGGACCACACGCATCCGCCAGGTCGGCCTTGGGAGCCCACCTGGGTGGGCACGGCTGTCACCGGCCTGGAGGGTCCAGCTCTGATATGAAGCTGTGCTGACATCTCAAAAACCTTTCCCCCCAGGTGTTCAAAAGGCCGTCATCTCTTCCAGAGTTTAGGTGAGTCAGGGGCCTTCTCATGTCACAACCTTAAGGTTTTCTAGATGAAGTGAAGAAACGTGGTGATCTTTGCTAGGAAGACCCTGAGAACGAAATAGATTTCACTAGGGTACATTTTAATTCATTTACCATTTCCAGGATTTCAGCAGGATAACAAGGGAGGGACGCAGGGAGAGTTGTGTGACAGATCTTTTGGTGACTTGACCAATTAACACAGATTTTGAGAGAATCTTGAATTTCCCTGGTTGGAAGGGTGTGACTGTAAAAATACTGTTGACTAAAGCCATTGTGATGTATCGCCAATGGAAGTAAAGCGGGGGTGAACCCAGTGAAAGCAAAATCATGCTGTGTAGACAGATCAGGTCACTGTGCGGGGACCCAGGATAACCTGCGGCCTGCTTTCTGGTCCACAGAACAGTGCAGCATCCTTCTTAATTATCACCCTAGCCCTTCTCTGTTCCTCCTGCATCCTCGATGAAAAGGATTAAGCTACCCAGTCACTGAATGGCATCAACCCCTTCTTTGAGCCTTCCAAGAAAGCAGCCCCCTTCACACTCTCACCGAGACCCCATGCTTCCTCGCTGCCTTGGGTTGGAAATGCAGCTCTGACCACACGCGTACTCCTGCTTGTCGATAGCCAGGGGGCACCGACCTATTTTCTATTGTGATTTCTCTTAGGCGTGGCTTTCAGACACTTAATACTAAGCGCACGGCTTGGCAGTTGGCAGAATATATTAAATTAACTGCAGTGTCAGTGATGTTCGTACCTTCTTTCTGCCTTTGCTTGGCACTCTTTCCTCCTCTCTTCCGGAAGTGGCGGGTAGTTAAAAATCAAATGATGATGGCTCGTCTCCTCATCCAGTCCTACGTGATCAGGTTGTTTCTTGGGCCTCTTAGAAAAGTTGACAAACAAGACGGGTCTGCCTTAGCATGGCTGCTTGGGCTGTGTCCCCTGGAGGGGACCAGGCACCCGGTGGTGCCACTCGCTGTATCTTAGACATGAAGAAAGCCTCACACAGGCAGGACCTTGAGCCCAGGGCCGGAAGTTTTCCTTCTTGGCTCTTAGGCTGCTGAAAAACTTGAGAATTGGAACCATTTAGATCAGGTGGCCCGTGAGTGATAGCCCCAAACTGGGCTGCACAAGCACCCGTTTCCAGCAGCCTTTGCAAGTGCGCTACAGCTCCTGTCCAAGGAGCCCTCTGCTGGACGCTTCCTGTTTGGGGCAGATGGGTACCCCTGCCACAATGGCTGGATTAAAAAGATGGAAAAATAGCAAGAATGTCAGAGAGGATATGGAGAAATCGGAACCCTCATGCTTTCCTGCTGGGAATGTAAACAGAAAATAGTTTGGCAATTCCTCAAAAAGTGAACATCAGATCATACAACCCAGCAATTCCATTCCTAGGTATAGTACCTGCCGCCCCCAAATTTGAAAGCAGGGACTCAGACAAGTACATGTACACATATGTTCACAGCAGCACTGTTCACAACACCCAAAGGATAGAAACAGCCCCCAATGTTCATCAGCAGACGAATGGATAAGCCAAAGACGGTATCTCCATCTACCATAATTATTATTCATAAAAAGGAGTGAAGTACTGATCGTGCTACCATGCAGATGAAATTTTAAAACATGCTGAGTGAAAAGAGCCAGACCCCAAAGACCATGTACTGGATGATTTCATTTACATGAAATGTTCGAAATAGGCAAATCCACAGAGAAAGCGCATTAGTGGTTGCCAGGGGCTGAGGGATCGGGGATGGGGAATAACCGCTCATGGGTGTGGGCTGTCTTTTGGGGTGATGGAAACGTTTTAGAACTAGATAAAGGTGGTGGTCTCACAATGTTGTGAATGTCCCAAATGCCACTGAATTGTTCACTTTTTTTTTTTTTTGGTACCTGGAGTTTATTTTTTTTTTATCTTTTGTTTTTATAAATAGATCTTTTGGGGGGAATAATCGCTTTACAATACAGTTTCTGTTGTACACCAAAGTGAATCAGCCATATGCATACATATGTCCCCATATCCCCTCCCTCTTGAGCCTCCCTCCCACCCTGCCTATCCCACCCCTGTAGGTCATCACAGAGCACCGAGCCCATCTCCCTGTGCTATGCTGCTGCTTCCCACTAGCTAACTATTTTACATTTGGTAGTGTATATATGTCAATGCTACTCTCACTTTGCCCCAGCTTCCCTCTCCCACCCTGTGTCCTCAAGTCCATTCTCTATGTCTACCTCTTTATTCCTGCCATGCAGCTAGGTTCATCAGTACCATTTTTTTTTTTTTTTTAGATTCCATATATATGCGTTAGAATACAGTATTTGTTTTTCTCTTTCTGACTTACTTCACTCTATGACAGACTTTCGGTCCATCTACCTCACTACAAATATCTCAATTTCGTTTCTTTTTATGACTGACTAATATTGCATTGTATCTATGTGCCACATCTTCTTTATCCATTCATCTGTCGATGGACACTTAGGTTGCTTCCATGTCCTGGCTATTACAAATAGTGCTGCAGTGAACATTGTGGTACATGTCTCTTTCTGAATCATGGTTTTCTCAGGATATATGCCCAGTAGTGGGATTGCTGGGTCATATGGTAATACGATTTTTAGTTTTTTAAGGAACCTCCATACTGTTTTCCATAGTGGTTGTATCAATTTACATTCCCACCGACAGTGCAGGAGGGTTCCGTTTTCACCAAACCTTTCCCAGCATTTATTGTTTCTAAATTTTTTGTTAATAGCCGTTCTGACTGGCGTGAGGTGATACCTCATGGTAGTTTTGATTTGCATTTCTCTAATAATTAGTGATGTTGAGCATCTTTTCATGTGCCTCTTGGCCATCTGTATGCCTTCCTTGGTGAAATGTCTATTTAGGTCTTCTGCCCATTTTTTAATTGGATTGTTTGGTTTTTTGATATTGAGCTCCATGAGCTGTTTGTATATTTCGAGATTAATCCTTTGTCTGTTGTTTCATTTGCAAATATTTTCTCCCATTCTGAGGGTTGTCTTTTTGTCTTGTGTACTGTTTCCTTTGCTGTGTAAAAGCTTTTAAGTTTAATTAAGTCCCATTTGTTTATTTTTGTTTTTATTTCCATTTCTCTGAGAGGTGGGTGAAAAATGATCTTGCTGTGGTTTATGTCCAAGAGTGTTTTTCCTATGTTTCCCTCTAAGAGTTTTACAGTGTCTGGCCTTACATTTAGGTCTTTAATCCATTTGGAGTTTACTTTTGTGTATGTTAGTAGGGAGTGTATTTCATTCTTTTACATGTAGCTGTCCAATTTTCCCTGCACCACTTATTGAAGAGGCTGTCTTTTCTCCATTGTATGTTCTTGCCTCCTTTGTTGTAAATTAGGTGCCCATATGTGCGTGGGTTTATCTCTGGGCATTCTGTCCTGTACCATTGATCTACATTTCTGTTTTTGTGCCAGTACCGTACTGTCTTGATTACTGTAGCTTTGTGGTATAGTTTGAAGTCGGGGAGCCTCATCCTTCCAACTCTGTTTTTCTTTCTCAATAGTGCTTTGGCTATTCGGGGTCTTTTGTGTTTCCATATGAATTATAATGGCATTCTAATTCTGTGAAGAATGCCATTGGTAGTTTGATAGGGATTGCATTGAATCTGTAGATTGCTTTGGGTAGTATAGTCATTTTCACAATATTGATTCTTTCAATCCAAGAACATGGTATATTTCTCCATCTGTTTATGTTATCTTTGATTTCTTTCGTCAGTGTTTTATAGTTTTCTGAGTACAAATCTTTCGCCTCTTTAGGCAGGTTTATTCCGAGGTATTTTATTCTTTTTGTTGAGATGGTAAATGGGATTGTTTCCTTAATTTCTCTTTCTGATTTTTCGTTGTTGGTGTATAGGAATGCCAGAGATTTCTGTGCATTAATTTTGTATCTTGCAACCTTACCAAATTCATTGATTAGCTCCAGTAGTTTTCTGGTAGCATCTTTAGGATTCTCTATGTATAGTATCATGTCATCTGCAAACAGTGACAGTTTTACTTCTTCTTTTCCAATTTGTATTCCTTTTATTTCTTTTTCTTCTCTGATTGCCGTGGCTAGGACTTCCAAAATATGTTGAATAAGAGTGGCGAGAGTGGACATCCTTGCCTTTTTCCTGATCTTAGAGGAAATGCTTTCAGTTTTTCATCATTGAGTATGATGCTTGCTGTGGGTCTGTCATATATGGCCTTTATTATGTTGAGGTAGTTTCCCTCTTTGCCCATTTTCTGGAGAGTTTTTATCATAAATGGGTGTTGAATTTTGTCAAAAACCCTTTCTGCATCTGTTGAGATTATCATATGGTTTTTATTCCTTAATTTGTTAATGTGGTGTATCACATTGATTGATTTGCATATATTGAAGAATCTTTGCATCTCTGGGATAAATCCCACTTAATCACAGTTTATGATCCTTTTAATGTGCTGTTGGATTCTGTTTGCTAGTATTTTGTTCAGGATTTTTGCATCTATATTCATCAGTGATATTGGTCTGTAATTTTCTTTTTTTGTGATATCTTTTCCTAGTTTTGGTATCAGGGTGAAGGTGGCTTCATAGAATGAATTGGGAGTGTTTCTCCCTCTGCAATTTTTTGGAAGAGTTTGAGAATGATTAGGTGTTAGCTCTACTCTAAGTGTTTGATAGAATTTGCCTCTGAAGCCATCTGGTCCTGGACCTTTGTTTGGTGGAAGATTTTTAATTACAGTTAAAATTTCATTTCTTGTGATAGGTATATTTTTTATCAAAAATAGTTATATTTTTTAAGATATGTTTTCTAATTCTTCCTGGTTCAGTCTTGGAAAATTGTACCTTTCCAAGAATTTGTCCATTTCTTTGTGGTTGTCCATTTTATTGGCATATAGTTCTTTGTAGTAATCTCTTGTAATCCTTTGTATTTCTGCAGTATCAATTGTGATTTCTCCTTTTTCCTTTCTAATTTTATTGATTTGCATCCTCTCCCTTTTTTCCTTGATGAGTCTGGCTAAGGGTTTATCCATTTTGTTTACCTTCTCAAAGAACCAGCTTTTAGTTTTATTGATCTTTGCTCTTTTGTTTGTTTCTATTTCATTTATTTCTCCTCTGATTTTTTTTTTTTTTTTTTTTTTTTTTGCGGTACACGGGCCTCTCACTGTTGTGGCCTCTCCCGTTGCAGAGCACAGGCTCCAGACATGCAGGCTCAGCGGCCATGGCTCACAGGCCCAGTCGCTCTGCGGCATGTGGGATCCTCCCGGACCGGGGCACGAACCCGTGTCCCCTGCATCGGCAGGCGGACTCTCAACCACTGCGCCACCAGGGAAGCCCTCTCCTCTGATTTTTATGATTTCTTTCCTTCTCCTGACTTTGGGTTTTCTTTGTTCTTCTTTCTCTAGTTGGTTTTTTTAAAATTAATTAATTAATTTAGGGCTGTGTTGGGTCTTCGTTTCTGTGCGAGGGCTTTCTCTAGTTGTGGCAAGCGGGGGCCACTCTTCATCGCGGTGCGCGGGCCTCTCACTATCGGGGCCTCTCTTGTTGCGGAGCACAGGCTCCAGATGCGCAGGCTCAGTAGTTGTGGCTCACGGGCCCAGCTGCTCCACGGCATGTGGGATCTTCCCAGACCAGGGCTCGAACCCGTGTCCCCTGCATTGGCAGGCAGATTCTCAACCACTGCGCCACCAGGGAAGCCCCTCTCTAGTTGTTTTATGTGTAGGGTTAGATTGTTTATTTGAGATTTTTCTTGTTTCTTGAGGTGAGATTGAATTGCTATAGACTTTCCTGAACTGGTTTTGCTGTGTCCCATAGGTTTTGGGTCGTCATGTGTTCATTGTCATTTGTTTCTGTGGTTTTTATTTTTTTTATTTCTTCTTTGATTTCTTCAGTGATCTCTTGGTTATTTAGTAGCACACTGTTTAGTCTCCATGTATTTGTGTTTTTTACAGTTTTTTTCCTGTAATTGATTTCCAATCTCATAATGTTGTGGTTAGGAACGATGCTTGATACGATTTCAATTTTCTTAAATTTTCTGAGGCTTGATTTGTGACCCAAGATGTGATCTATCCTGGAGAATGTTCCATGTGCACTTGAGAAGAAAGTGTATTCTGCCACTTTTGGGTAGAATGTTCTATAAATATCAGTTAAATCTAACTGTTCTATTGTGTCATTTAAAGCTTCTGTTTCCGTATGTATTTTCTGTTTGGATGATCTGTCCATTGGTGTAAGTGGCGTGTTAAAGTCCCCTACTATTATTGTGTTACTGTTGATTTCTGCTTTCATGGTGGTTAGCATTTGCCTTATGTATTGAGGTGCTCCTGTGTTGGGTGCATAAACATTTATAGTTGTTATATCTTCTTCTTGGATTGATCCCTTGATCATTATGTAGTGTCCTTCCTTGTCTCTTGTAACAGTCTTTATGTTAAAGTCTATTTTATTGGATATGAGTATTGCTTCTCCAGCTTTCTTTTGATTTCCATCTGCAAGGAATATCCTTTTTCCATCCCTTCACCTTCAGTCTGTATGTGTCGCTAAGTCTGAAGTGGGTCTCTTGTAGACAGCATATATTTGGGTCTTGTTTTTGTATCCATTCAGCCAGTCTGTATCTTTTGGTTGGGGCATTTAATCCATTTACACTCAAGGTTGTTATTGATATGTATGTTCCTATGACCATTTTCTTAATTGTTTTGGGTTTGTTTTTGTAGATCTTTTCTTCTCTTGTGTTTCCCTCCTAGAGAAGTTTCTTTAGCATTTGTGGTAAAGCTGGTTCGGTGGTGCTGAATTCTCTTAGCTTTTGCTTGTCTGAAAAGCTTTTGATTTCTCCCTTGAATCTGAATGAGATCCTTGCTGGGTAATCTTGGTTGTAGGTTTTTCTCTTTCATCACTTTAAGTATATCCTGCCACTCCCTTCTGGCCTGCAGAGTTTCGGCTGAAAAATCAGCTAATAACGTTATGGGAATTCCTTTGTATGTTATTTACTTATTTACTTTTTAATAAATTAATTTTATTTATTTATTTTTGGCTGCATTGGGTCTTCGTTGCTGCATGCGGGCTTTCTCCAGTAGCGGCGAGTGGGGGCTACTGTTTGTTGTGGTGTGCGGGCTTCTCATTGTGGTGGCTTCTCTTTTTGTGGAGCATGGGCTCTAGGTGCATGGGCTTCAGTAGTTGTGGCATGGAGGCTCAGTAGTTGTGGCTCGTGGGCTCTAGAGTGCAGGCTCAGTAGTTGTGGCGCATGGTCTTAGTTGCTCGGCGGCATGTGGGATCTTCCCGGACCAGGGCTCGAACCTGTGTCCTCTGCATTGGCAGGCAGATTCTTAACC
The DNA here is from genome assembly GCF_949774975.1 of Lagenorhynchus albirostris. Lineage (NCBI taxonomy): Eukaryota > Metazoa > Chordata > Mammalia > Artiodactyla > Delphinidae > Lagenorhynchus > Lagenorhynchus albirostris. The sequence continues at coordinate 56,207,977 of NC_083113.1, read as the reverse complement.
ACTGTGCCACCAGGGAAGTCCTGATCTCACGGCTTTGGCCAACCATGATCACAGCCGTCTGAGGTTGGGCTGTGATTATTCCCATTTTACAAACGAGGAAACTGGGGCACAGAGAGTTTTGGTCGCTTGCCCAAGACCATACAGCCAGCCAGGTGGAGCCAGGATCACAAAGGGAAAAACATGTCTAATAGCACGTCTGCTCTCTAGGTGGTATTTGTAGGGTGTTGATTTTTTAAAAATACGTGTGATCATCCAGGCTTATAGATTATTTTTTCAACTCAGACTTTTAAAAAATGAATATTTAGATTGAAATCCTGATTCTTCTACATTTTAGTTACATTAGCTTAGAAACTGTTTTCGAATAAAGAAATCGACTATTGGTTGGCAATTATGAGCAGGCCTCAGGCAGTCAGAAGAATTAGAATTGGGTTTTCCCACTTTATTTGTGTCGACCATTAATTTCTGCCACACTGAAACAACATTACATAGCTCTGACGTGTTGTAGCTGCATTTTGCAAGGAGGTCAGTATTGATTACCTTGACCATGTAATTATCGATGTTTATTTTCTGTGATGATTACCTCTTGATTTCCCTGCTAACTGGGTGTGAACTTTCCTTCTGCAGAGACTCCTGCCAGCTACCAGGACAGATGGGGAATAGCAAGAGCCTCTCGGGGCAGAGTCTCTCCCCGCGGTTTCTTCCTGCGGAGCAGGCCGAGATCGACAGATTGTTTGATGCTCTGTCGTCGGCGGAACTCCGCTCCAGTACCTCGCCCAGATCCTTCTCTCTGCAGGCACTGAAGGCAAGAGTAACAGTCAGAAGTTCATGTTGAATTTGGGGAGGGGTCAGGCCAACATTGGCTGTCTGTTCCCGTAAGACAGGTGTGGGAACACGGAGGGGTGTGTTTTCTGGAAAGGGACAGATAGTACCTATTTTCAGCTTTGTGGGTTCCATGGTCCGTGTTGCAGCTGCTCTGCTCAGCCTTCGTATCACAGTGTTTGGGGGACTTTTCCCACTTGAGGTTGACTAGAGGGGCTGGCCTCTTCCTGTCTCTTGAACCACTGTCCCCGATTTCCCTCCAGACGAGTGATAGGCTGCCCTTAGCTGTATTTGTGGGTCCAATAACTGCAAAGTTTCAGGTCCACCTTGACCTGTAGGATTCGTAAGCGTTTGACGTCCTGGGAGTTTTGTGGTTTTCCTAACAAAATAACGAAGTTTCAGAGTCAAGATTCACCTGACAACGAGTGAGAACTGCCCATTTACCCATCTTTTGGCCCCGTTCCATGGGGCTCTTAGCCACGTGTTTGGGTGGTTTGGGTGCTCAGACAGAGCGAGACAACAGCAAAGAGACCTCATCAGCCCATCCCCCTGGGCAGCGGGGAGGCGGTGCAATGTGTGAAGACATTTCAGAGCCTCCTCTTTTAAATTTAGTTTTTTATCGAACTATAGTTGATTTACAACGTAGCATTAATTTCTGCTGTACAGCGACGTGACTCAGCTATACACATATACACATTCTTTTTTATATTCTTTTCCATTATGGTTTCTCCCAGGATATTGAATATAGTTCCATGTACTATATAGTGGGACCCTGTTGTTTATCCATCCTATGTATAATAGTTGACATCTGGTAACCTCAAACTCCCACTCCATCCCTCCCTGACTCCCCCTCGGCCTTGGCGACCACAAGTATGACCTCTTATGTCTGTGAGTCTGTTTCTGTTTTGTAGATAGGTTCTTCTGTGCCATATTTTAGATTCCACATATAAGTGACATCGTATAGTATTTGTCTTTCTCTGTCTGACTTACTTCACTTAGTATGATAATCTCTAGGTCCATCCATGTTGCTGCAAATGGCATTATTTCATTCTTTTTTATGGCTGAGTAGTATTCCATTGTGTATATGTACCACATCTTCTTTATGCATTCCTCTGTCGATGGACACTTAGGTTGTTTCCATGTGTTGGCCATTGTCAGTAGTGCTGCTGTGAACATAGGGGTGCAGGTATCTTTCTGAGTTATAGTTTTGTCCGGATGTATGCCCAGAAGTAGGAGTGTGGGATCATATGGTAGCTCTATTTTTAGTTTTCTGAGGAGAGCCTCCTCTTTAGGACATGCAGAATAGGAGCGGATGGCATTGGGGATCCCCCCAACGTACTCACGTTATAGTTGAGGAAACTGGCCAGGGAGGTTATTGGGGTTACAGCTTGTGTGTGTGTGTGTGTGTGTGTGTGTGTATCTCCACTAGGCCAAAAGCACCCCAGTCTGCTGGGTCACCCACTAAGCTGGAGCAGACAGAACAAGACAGGACACTTAGGAACTTAACTGCTGAGTTCGTGACAAGTTCACAGGTGTTTATCAAGATAAATAGGGTGGGGCTTCCCTGGTGGCGCAGTGGTTAAGAATCCTCCTGCCAGTGCAGGGGACACGGGTTTGAGCCCTGGTCCGGGAAGATCCCACATGCCGCAGAGCAGCTAAGCCTGTGCGCCACAACTACTGAGCCTGCGTTCTACAGCTCACGAGCCACAACTACTGAGCCTGCATGCCACAACTACTGAAGCCTGCACGCCTAGAGCCCATGCTGCACAAGAGAAGCCACTGCAATGAGAAGCCCGCGCACCGCAACGAAGAGTAGCCCCCGCTGGCTGCAACTAGAGAAAGCCTGCGCGCAGCAATGAAGACCCAATGCGGCAAAAAAAAAAAAAAAAAAAAAAAAAGATAAATAGGGTGAAAAGTTGGTCAGAAAACCTTGGCAACCAAATAAAGGTTCCTTTGGGAACGAATTAGAGGTTTCTCTTCCAGTAGAACTTTGGAAACACCGACAGAAATAGGAATACTCTTTTTGAGCAATGAGGGTGGGAAACTGCTTTACAAGAAATACAGAATATTGATGTTGTCACAGACCGTGTAGACACGGGAAGTTGTTACAGGAGACTTCAGTTTTCAGACCTCACTGATTTAGTTCATGGTTTGCTTTCTCTCCCCCTGTATTTATGATCCTGGACAAAATCAGATTTGATGTTGGAGTCAAAGAGAAGAGGATATTTACAGAATGTTACTGGCAAGACGATTAAGAACTAGATTTTTTTCTTTTAATTTTTTGGCCTTGCTGTGTGGCATGTAGGATCTTAGCTCCCTGACCAGAGATTGAACCCATGCCCCCCGCATTGGCAGCGTGGAGTCTTAACCACTGGACTGCCAGGGAAGTCCCAAGAACTAGATTTTTAAAATTTTTAAAAATTTTTATTGGAGTGTAGTTGATTTACAGTGATGTGTTAGTTTCTGCTATACAGCAAAGTGAATCAGTTATACCTATACATATAGCCACTCTTTTTTAGCTTCTATTCCCATATAGGTCATTACAGAATTTTGAGTAGTTCCCTGTGCCATACAGTAGGACCTTATTCGTTATCTATTTTATATATGGTAGTATGTATATGTCACTCCCAATCTCCCAATTTATCCTCCCCCCCCTTTCCAATGCATATGAGCACAAAGAACTCGGATTGATAACGCTAGCTAATATATTTGGAAGTCCATAGTATAGAGCATGCCAGTTTAGCGCTACACAGACCCTATGTTCCATATGGAAATAAATTTAGACATGCAAATGACAGCTACTAGAATCTAGAATTGAGGAGATGTTGTAAGCAGAGTGAAGAGCAGACGATGGCCAGAGGCAGGGATGACACAGCCAGTCTGGGGAGACTGGGAAGTCTGGAGGGCAGGATGGGAACAGATGATGGAAGAGTCTGACGGCCAAGATGAGCCACGAGCCAGGACGCGTTACGTGTGTGGGTCCTGCGGTGTCATGATGCCCTTAGGTGGGGAGAGGTGGTGCATTTGGGGATCTAGGAAGGTTATGTGCTGGTAGCAGTGGTTGGTCTTTCTCCCTTAGCTATATTTCCATCATCCTGCCTCATTTGACTGGCACCCTGTCTGACCTCTTCACCTACCTGTCCCCGCAGAGCCATGTGGGGGAAGCTCTTCCCCAAGAGATGGTCACCAGACTGTTTGAGGGCATGCGGAGGGTGGACGTGACTGGGAAGACCAAGGGGCCCAGTGAGCGCATCTCCCAGGAGCAGTTCACAGTGTCCATGTCCTACCTTTTGAAAGGAAATGCTGAGGAGAAGAGTCTTGTGATCCTGAAAATGATTTCTGCCACAGAAGGTCCCGTGAAAGCAAGAGAGGTCAAAAAGGTAAGAGGCCACCAGGCCCTTTGCAGCCATCCCAAGCAGCCTTGGTATCCTTTGGTGGGGGACCTAGGACGATTAAGCAGCTGATGGAGGCATTGCGCACAAGTCCACCCCGGGGGGCGGGTACCTAGACCATGTCACTGGCTGAGGTCAGAACTCCTGGACAAAAAGGCACTGGCAATCTAGACCAGCCAAATGTGTCATTAGAAAAATGAGTAACTACCCAAGTTACACGATCTGTTCCAGATTGTGGTCCATCACAGCTGGCCTTAAGGACATGAGACACCCTTCCCCATGTTGATATGATGTAGGTCATAGGTGACAACGGAAATGCGATTAATGGTAAAATTGCGGTCTTCAAGTTTACAGAGGACCTGGTTGGCTCTGTGGCACATGTGCTAAACTACAGACAGGAGCTGAGAGGCTGGACTCAGAAGCAAGCCCCAGGCTCCTCGTCCAGGGTGCAGGTGCTGGCTGCTCAGCTGTGCTCCGAGATGAAGCTTCAAGGCAAGTGCCCTGCCTCAGTCCTTAGACCCTGGCCTTGTAGAGTGGTACCACACCATCTCCATTACTGTAGACTTGTACTGAACCTTTGAAGCCAGCAAATGTGGGTCTTCCAACTTTGGAGGACTATTTAGATTATTTAACCGTGGGCAGTCGTTCATAGTATTCCTTTATAATCCTTATTTCTGCAGGGTCAGTAGTGACGTCCCCACTTTCTGATGTTAGCCATTTGATTCTTCTCCTTTTTTCTTGGTCAGTCTAGCTAATGGTTTGTTCACTTTTTGTTATTTTCAAAGAGCCAACTTTTGGTTTTATGGGTTTTCTCTGTTGTCTAATCTCTATTTCATTTATCTTCATCCAAGTCTTTTATTTCTTTCTTCTGCTTCTTTTAGATTTAGTTTGGTTTTCTTTCCTTTTTTTAAAAAGAAATTTTATTGAAGTATAGTTGATTTACAATGTTGTGTCAATTTCTGCTGTACAGCAAAGGGACTCAGCTATGTATATATATATATGAATATATACATTCTTACTCTTTTTAAAAAATATTTATTTACTTTTGGCTGCATCAGGTCTTAGTTGCAGCACGCAGGATCTTTCATTGCAGTGTGCGGGCTTCTCTCTAGTTGTGGCACATGGGCTCAGTAGTTGTGGCACGTGGGCTTAGTTGCCCCACGGCATGTGGGTTCTTAGTTCCCTGACCAGGGATTGAACCAGAGTCACCTGCATTGCAAGACCTGCATTGCAAGTGATTCTTAATCACTGGACCACCAGGGAAGTCCCTATATTATTATTCTTTTCCATTATGGTTTGTCACAGGATGTTAAATGTAGTTCCCTGTGCCATACAGTAGGACCTTGTTTATCCATCCTATATATACTAGTTTGCCTCTGCTAATCCCAAACTCCCAATCCTTCCCTCCCCTCCCCTACCTCCCCCTTGGCAACCACAAGTCTGTTCTCTATGTCTGTGAGTCTGTTTTTGTTTCATAGATATGTGTCATATTTTAGATTCCACATATAAGTGATATCATATGGTATTTGTCTTTCTCTTTCTGACTTACCTTTCTTAGTATGATAATCTCTAGGTCCCTCCATGTTGCTGCAAATGGCATTATTTCATTCTTTTTTTATGGCTGAGTAATATTCCATTATATATATCTGCCACATCTCCTTTATCCATTCATCTGTCCATGGACATTTAGGTTGTTTCCATGTCCTGGCTATTGTAAATAGTGCTACAGTGAACACTGGGGTGCATGTGTCTTTTTGAATTATGGTTTTCTCAGGGTGTATGCCTAGTAGTGGGATCGCTGGGTCATATGGTAGTTCCATTTTTAGTTTTTTAAGGATCCTCCATACTGTTCTCCACAGTGGCTGTACAATTTACATTCCCATGAACAGTGCAAGAGGGTTCTCTTTTCTCTGCACCCTCTCCAGCATTTATTCATTTTAGATTTTCTGATGATGGCCATTCTGACTGGTGTGAGGTGGTACCTCATTGTAGTTTTGATTTGCATTTCTTTAATAATTAGCGATCTTGAGCATCTCTTCTCTTCTTGGCCATCTGTATGTCTTCTTTGGAGTAATGTCTGTTTACGTCTTCTGCCCATTTATGAATTGGGTTGTTTGTTTTTTTGTTGTTGTTGAGTTGTATGAGCCATTTGTATATTTTGGAAATTAAGCCCTTGTTGGTCATATCATTTGCAAATATTTTCTCCCAGTCTGTAGGTTGTCTTTTTGTTTTGTTTATGGTTTCCTTTGCTGTGCAAAAGCTTTTAAGTTTGATTAGGTCCCATTTGTTTATTTTGGCTTTTATTTCTATTGCTCTGGGAGCCTGACCTAAGAAAACATGGGTATGATTTATGTCAGAGAATGTTTTGCCTATGTTCTCTTCTAGGAGTTTTATGGTGTCTTGTCTTATATTTAGGTCTTTAAGTAATTTTGAGTTTATTTTTGTGTGTGGTGAGAGGGTGTGTTCTAACTTCACTGATGTAAAATGCAGCTGTGCAGCTTTTCCAGCACCACTTGCTGAAGAGACTGTCTTTTCTCCATTGTATATTCTTGCCTGCTTTGTTGAAGATTAATTGGCCGTAGGTGTGTGGGCTTATTTCTGGGCTCTCTCTTCTGTTCCATTGATCTATATGCCTGTTTTTGTGCCAATATCATGCTGTTTTGATTACTGTAACTTGGTAATATTGTCTGAAGTCTGGGAGGGTTATGTCTCCAGCTTTGCTCTTTTTCCTCAGGATTGCTTTGACAATTCTGGGTCTTTTATGGTTCCATATAAATTTTATTATTATTTGTTCTATTTCTGTGCAAAATGTCATGGGTAATTTCATAGGTATTGCATTATACCTATAGATTGCTTTGGGTAGTATGGCCATTTAAACAATATTCTTCCAATCCAAGAGCATGGGATATCTTTCCATTTCTTTGAATCATCTTTTAAAAAATAAATAGTTAATTAATTTATGGCTGTGTTGGGTCTTTGTTGCTGCACACGGTCTTTCTCTAGTTGTGGCAAGCAAGGGCTGCTCTTCATTGTGGTGCATGGGCTTCTCATTGTGGTGGCTTCTCTTGTTGCAGAGCACGGTCTCTAGGCATGCAGGCTCAGTAGTTGTGGCCTGCGGGCTCAGTAGCTGTGGCTTGTGGGCTCTAGAGTTCTAGTAGTTTTTGCGTGGAGTCTTGAGGGTTTTCTATATATATTATCATGTCATCTGTGTACTATGATAATTTTACCTCCGCCCTACCAAGTTGAATACCTTTTATTTCTATTTCTTGTCTGATTGCTGTGGCTAGGATTTCCAATGCTATGTTGAAGAGAAGTGGTGAGAGTGGTCACCCTTGTCTTGTTGCAGATTTTAGCAGGAAGGCTTTCGGCTTTTCACCATTGAGTATTATGTTGGCTGTGGGTTTGTCATAAATAGCTTTTATTATGTTGAGATACGTTCCCTCTATACCCAATTTTGTAAGGGCTTTTATCATGCATGGGTGTTGAATTTCATCATATGCTTTTTATGCATCTATTAAGATGATCATGTAGTGTTTGTCCTTTCTTTTGTTGATGTGGTATATCATGTAGATTGATTTGAATATGTTGAACCATCCTGGTGATCCTGGGATGAATCCAACTTGGTTGTGGTGTATGACTTTTTTAATGTGTTGTTGGATTCGGTTTGCTAATAATTCGTTGAGAATTTTTGCATCTATATTCATCAAAGGTATTGGCCTGTAATTATCTTTTTTGGTAGTGTCTTTGTCTGCTTTTGGTATCAGGGTGATAGTGTCTTCATAGAATGTTTTTGGGAGTGTTCCTTCCTCTTCAGTTTTTTGGAAGAATTTGAGAAAGATCAGTATAAGTTTTTCTTTGTATGTTTGGTAGAATTTGCCTGTGAAGCCATATGGTCCTGGAATTTTATTTTAGGCAGGTTTTGTTTTGTTTGCTGTTTTTTTTTTTTTTAACAGGTTTGATTTCTTTTCTAGTGATTGGTCTGTTTAAGTTGTCTCTTTCTTTGTGATTCAGTTTTGATGGGTTATATGTTTCTAGAAAGTTGTCCATTTCTTGGAGGTTGTCAGATTTGTTGGCATATAATTGTTCATAGTATTCACTCATGGTTTTTTGTATTTCTGTGGTATCTGTTGTGATTTCTCTTCTTTCATTTCTTATTTTGTTTATTTGGGTCTTCTCTCTTTTCTTTTTGGTGAGCCTGGCCAAAGGTTTGTCAATTTTGTTTACCCTTTCAAAGAAACAGCTCTTGGTTTTATGGATTTTTTTGTTTGTTTTTTAATCTCTCTTATATTTATTTCATTTCTGATCTTTATTATCTTTCCTTTGCTTTATTATCTTTTCCTTTAGGTTTTGTTTGTTCTTTTTCTAATTTTTTTAGGTAGTGTGTTAGGTTGTTTATTTGAGATATTTGTTGCTTTTTTAAAAAAATATATTTATTTAGTTTTGGCTATGCTGGGTTTTCATTGCTGCATGCGGGCTTTCTCTAGTTGTGGCGAGCGGGGGCTACTCTTTGTTGCAGTGCGCAGGTTTCTCATTGCAGTGGCTTCTCTTTGTTGTGGAGCACAGGCTCTAGGCACACGGGCTTCAGTAGTTGTGGCACACGGGCTCAGTAGTTGTGGCTCGCGGGCTGTAGTGCACAGACTTTGTAGTTGTGGCACACGGGCTTAGTTGCTCTGTGGTATGTGGGATCTTCCCGGACCAGGGCTCGAACCCGTGTCCCCTGCATTGGCAGGCAGACTCCCAACCACTGCACCACCAGGGAAGTCCCGAGATATTTGTTTCTTAAAGAAGGCCTGTATCACTATGAACTACCCTCTAAGAACTGCTTTTGCTACATCCCATAGTTCTTGTATGGTTGTGTTTTCATTGTCATTTGCTCAAGGTATTTCTTAATTTCTTCTTTGATTTCATCATTGACCCATTGGGTTTTTTTAAATTATTTTTATTTTTGGCTGCATTGGGTCTTTGTTGCTGCGTGTACGCTTTCTCTAGTTGTCGTGAGTGGGGGCTACTCTTCGTTGCAGTGCACGGGCTTCTCATTATGGTGGCTTCTCTTGTTGTGGAGCAGGGCTCTAGGCTCATGGGCTTCATTTGTGGCATGTGGGCTCAGTAGTTGTGGTGCACGGGCTTAGCTGCTCTGCAGCATGTGGGATCTTCCTGGACCAGGGCTCGAACCCATGTGTCCCCTGCCTTGGCAGGCAGATTCTTAACCACTGCACCACCAGGGAAGCCTGACCCATTGTTTTTTTAGTGGCATGTTTAGCCTCTATGTAATTGTTTTTTTCTCGTTTCTTTTTCTGTGGTTGAGTTTTAGTTTCATGCTGTTGTGGTCAGAAAAGATGCTTGAAATAATTTCTGTACTCTTAAATTTGTTGAGGCTTGTTTTGTGCCCAAGTGTGTGGTCAATCCTAGAAAATGTTCTGTGTGCACTTGAAAAGAATGTATTTTTTTTTAGATGTAATGTCCTGAAGATATCAATTAAGTCTAACTGTTCTAATGTATGATTTGGGACCTCTGTTGCCTTATTGATTTTCTGTCTCAAAGATCTATTCATTGATGTGAGTGCGGTGCTAAAGTCTCCTACTATTACTATATTCCTGTCAGTTTCTCCCTTTATGTCTGTTAGTATTTGTTTTCTGTATTTGGGTGCTTCTATATTGGGTGCATATATGTTGACAAATGTAATATCCTCTCCTTGTATTGATCCTTTTATTATTATATAGTGTCCTTCTTTATCTTTCTTTATAACCTTTGTTTTAAAGTCTTTTTTGTCTGATATGAGTATTGCGACCCCTGCTTTCTTTTCATTTCTGTTTGCATGCAGTATCTTTCTCCATCCCCTCACTTTTAATACACGTGTGTCCTTTGCCCTAAAGTGGGTGTCTTGTAGGCAGCATGTTGTAGACTCTTGTTTTTTATCCAATCTACCACTCAGTGTCTTTTGATGGGAGCATTTAGTCCATTGACATTAAGGTAATTATTGATAGATATATATTTATTTCCATTTTAAACCTTGTTTTCCTGTTGATTTTATATTCTTTTGTCCCTTTTTCTTTTGTGCTTTTCTTTTGTATTATGCTTATAGTTTTTTCTTTTTGATTTTTGTGAGTCTGTTGTATGTTTTTGACTTGTGGTTGCCCTGTTTTTCAAGTATGTTAACCCCTTCATTTATCTACTTGCTTTAGACTAGTAGTCACTTAGGCTCAAACACATTCTAGAAAAATAATTGTGATTTTCTCTTTCCTATAGATTCTTACTACTTTTCTATTTAGAGAAGACCTTTCAATATTTCTTTTAGGATAGATTTAGTATTGCTGTATTTTTTTAGCTTTTGCTTGTCTGAGGAATTCTTTTTCTCTCCTTCTGTTCTAAATGATAATCTTGCCGGGTAGAGTGTCCTAGGTTGCCGATTTTTCCCTTTCAGAACTTTGAATATATCTTGCCACTCCCTTCTGGCCTGCGACGTTTCTGTAGAGAAATCAGCTGACAGCCTTATGGGGGGTCCCTTGTCGTTAACTCTTTTTCTCTTGTTGCCTTTAGAATCCTCTTTCTTATGTTTAACTTTTGACATTTTTATTATAATATGTATTGGTGTAGGTCTTTCTGGGTTTATCTTGTTCAGGACCCTCTGTGTTTCCTGTATCTGCATATCTGTTTCCTTCTTTAGCTTTGGGAAGTTTTAAGCCATAATTTCTTCAAATACGTTTTCAGTCCCCTTTTCTCTTTCTCCTCCTTCTGGGATCCCTATGATGTGTAGATGGGCATGCTTTACATTCTCCCATAGGTCTCTTGTATTGCTTTCATGTTTTTCACTTGGCTTTCTGTCTGATGTCCTGATTGGATGATTTCCTTTACTGTATCTTCCAGATCACTTATTCGTTCTTCTGCATTATTTATTCTGCTATTCATAGCCTTTGGTTCTGCTTTTGTCTCAGCAAATGAATCTCCTAATGTTTCTTGAGTCCTCATTATAGTTTCTAGTTCCTTTTTTACAGTAATCTGCATTTCTGTTGATAGCCTTTCTTAGTTCCTTCAGTATTTTCATTATCTCCTTTTTGAACTTGGTATCTATTAGACTGAAGAGGCCTGTTTCATTGTTTGTTCTTTCAGGGGAATTCTCTTGATCTTTTCATTGGGAGTGGTCCCTCTGCTTCTTCATTTTACTTATATTTCTCTTGCTCTATGAGTTTAGGAGAAACAATTATCTACTGTGGTCTCGGAGGGCTATTTTTATGTGGGAGTGTCCCTGTGTCGCCTGCATGGGTTTAGTATTTTTTTGGTGCAAGGGCTGTTTTCAGTATGGATGCCTGCTGCCTCTTTCCTCAGTGTGTGCTGGCTGTTATCCCCTTGATAGGAGGTGCGACTCGTGTTGCGATGACCAGAGCCAGCACTGGCCAGTGAGTGGGGACTCGTCTTCCCTCTGTGGTTATCACTGCCCTGTCCAGGGCAGGGTCTGCTCTCTAGTTGTTGGCGTAGAAGCCCCTAGCTCTGTTTCTGATCTGCAGTGCAAGAATAGGCGGGATTGGAGCGCTCCCACTGGGAGAGGAGCCACTGAGTATTGCTGTGCTGGAACTGTTCACCTGTGAGTGTGTCACCTTTCACCTGCTGTGCGGGCTCACAGAGTACACTGTTGTTGGCACTGCCCTCAGCCCCACGTCAGCTCTGGGTGTGCTGGCAGTCAGCCCTGGTGCCTCTCAGGCTCTGTTTTCACAAGGCCACCAGCGCAGATCCACTGAAGTCAGGTCCCAGGACTGCAGTCGTTACATACCTGGACCCACTATGGGAGCTGTGGATGCAGCTCAGACCCTGGCCCAGCCCAGCCTCCGCGTGTACGCACCCACAAAGCCCACAGCTGCTAAGGCCAGACCCGTCCCAGCTGCGGGAGCACCAGTTGTCCGTTTGGTTGCTCCACAGGCACTGAATTTACAAAGTCGGCCGTGGAGGTATAAATCCAAGGTTCACGCAGCCGTGGGGAGAGATTTCAGCTCTGCTTCCTAAGTCACACGGCCTGTGGGCCTCAGCTGTGATTTCAGCCCCACCTCTGTGTATGGGCAACCCACTGCTGTCTGCTTCTGGGGGCACAGGGCAGTGGCTGGGGCACACGAGCCTGCCCAGGCAGGAGGGGACCGGGGTGGCTGGGGTGTGTGACCTGCCTGGGCAGGAGCCTGTCCTGGGGCCTGCGTAGGCAGGAGCCGGCGGGTGGGGAAAGAGGCTGCGATGGCAGCCCCGCCTCTACCTTGGCCACTTAACAATGGTGCTTCGCTGCTGTGGCGGCCTGGGGTTCTTCTGCAAACACTCCTGGTTGCTGCGCCCCACGCTCCAGCCCCTTCAGGCTGTCTCCGCACAGCTAACAGCAGTCCTCTCCCTGGGTCTGTCCCCTAAACCCCGTATTACAGCCCCCAGCCCCCACCCATACCAGCGGACGTGCGTCTCAGGCTGGGGCACACAGGGCGGTGGCACAGCCATCCGTGTAGGTCTCTCTCTGTCCTGTCTGCCACTAACTGGTTGCTGTGCTCTCCTCCAAGCCGCTGAAGCTCCCTTTCTGTCCCGGCTGATCTCCCCATCGGTGAGGCTTCCCTGGGTGCGGGAACCTCTCCTCTCCTTCAGCTCCACCCCCCCCAGGGGCACAGGTCTCGTCCCACTTCCTCTATTGTTTTTTTCCTTTGTCCTGCCCAGTTACTTGGAGATCTTTCTTGTCCTTTGAGGTGTTTGAGGTCTTCTGCTAGTTTTCTGAGAGCATTGTTCCATTCATAGATGTATTCTTGATGTTTTTGTGGGAAGAGGTGAGTTCCACGTCCTACTACTGACCATCTTGATTCTGATCGCTAGTTTGATTTTCTTTTTTTCATTTCTCAAGTTAGAAGTTTAGGTTATTGATTTGAGATCTCTCTTCTTTTTCATATAGGCATTTATGACTATAAATTTCCCTCTAAGCACTGCTTTAGCTGAAGCCCATAAGTTTTGGTATATTGTGTTTTTGTTTTCATTCATCTCAGTTTTTTCTTTTTTTTAAAATTATTTATTTATTTATGTGGTCGTTCTGGGTCTTAGTTGTGGCAGGTGGGCTCCTTAGTTGAGGCTCGCCGGCTCCTTAGTTGTGGCCTGTGAACTCTTAGTTGTGGCATGCTTGTGGGATCTAGTTCCCTGACTAGGGATTGAACCTGTGTCCCCTGCATTGGGAGCGTGGAGTCTTATCCACTGCGCAACCAGGGAAGTCCCCATCTCAGTATTTTCTAACTTCCCTCGTGATTTCTTCTTTGGCCTGTTGGTTGGTTAGAGGTATAGTCTTTAATTTCTATGTGTTTGTGAAATTCCCAAATTGCCTTGTTACTGATTTGTCATTTCATTACATTGTGGTTGAAGAACATACATTACATGATTTCAGTTCTTTTCAATTTATTGAGGCATGTTTTATGGCCTAACATATGGTCTGTTCTGGAGAATATTCCAGGTACACTTGAGAAGAATATATATTCTGCTATTGTTGGCTGAGAAACAGTATATAATTAAATTTACTTGCGATTTAAAAATACCTTGTGGTGAATCTCTTTGTAAAGTAGATTCGTTTTATAAAAGTGTTACTGTTTTATTATAAAGCTGGATTTTTAAACACAGTTTGAAAAATTAAGCGAGGTATTTGGAACTTGGAAAGAATAATGACACAATATACTATATAATACTGTTATATATATATATACACACATATATATGTGTGTATATATATGTATATACATATATATGAATGAAGTACCGACAGCTTGTCTCTTGGTATCACCTCCATGTCACCTCTGTTCTTAGTAGATAAGAGATGGAAATCAGAATGATGGGTGCTGGTCGGAAACAATTAAGTATAATTTGTAGTTAATGATATCCGTTCTCCCCAGATAAACTAGAGGGGTGCCCAGGAAGTAACCAACCACTACCCTGCCATAGCTGGAGGACAGCACACTTTCTAAATCCTTTCCAAATGATTTTGTTAGGACTAGTGGCTTTTGGTGTAGCCCTCTCAGGAGGGATTGCTGGGGAGTCTTGGGGCCCCTGGGGTGAGGGTGTAGCTGTCTCCTGTGTTTCTGAAATGCAGCTTGGAGCAGAGAGAAAAGAGAAGAGTGTCGATATTGAATTGTTTAGATGAGCACTGTCCGATAGAGACAGAATGTGAACTCCAAAGCCAACCACATGTGAAATTTTACATATTTCAGTAACCACATGGAAATACCAAAAAGAAACAAGCAAAATTAATCTTAAGAATATGTCCAAAGTATACTTTAACATTCGCAATCAATGTAAAAAAAATGAGATATTTTACGTTCATTTTCTTTTTCACGCCAAGCCTTTGAAATGGGGTGTGCATTTTACACTTACTGTGCATCTCAATGCAGACGAACCACGCGTGCCTCCCCCGCTGGACAGAGCAGGTTTAGGTAAGTAGAGAAAAGGCGATGTCCTCACCCACTGATACTGTTTTCTCCTCCCCTAGGCGGAGAGAAGCCTCTGGGGCCTCAGCGGCTGGAATGTGACCGAACCACAGTTGAGGACTGGGTGTTCCGGGCTCCCCACGTGGCCACGTTTCTGAGCGTGGTCATCCACCAAGGCTTCCTCCTCCTGGGCTCGTCCGTCGATCTGGCCACCCTGGTCCCCGAGCGCCAAGTCGACCAGGGACGGGAGTTTGCGAGCGTCCTGGATGTCCTGTCCGTTATCTACATCAACTCCCACCTGCCCAGGGAGCAGAGGCACCACTGGCGCCTGCTGTTCTCATCCGAGCTCCACGGGCACAGCTTCGCCCAGCTCTGCGGGCGCATCACACACTGCGGGCCCTGCGTGGTGCTGCTCGAGGACCACGACGGCCATGTGTTCGGTGGCTTTGCTTCCTGCTCCTGGGAGGTCAAACCTCAGTTTCAAGGTGAGTCTTGGCCACCAAAACCCCACATGGTAGCACCAGTGCTCGTTCCAAGTTCTGGTCAGACGGCTGCTGTGTGGAGACCTCCGAGCCCCGCCAGGGGATGTGCGTGTTTCTTCCATCTCCTCCCGCAGGCGTTTTGCTAGACGTGTTTGGGAGGATAGTGAAACGGGGTGTTTCTTTATGATGGTTTAACTTCATGGATTCTCTATAGATTCTCTATAGATTCTCTATAGATTCTGGCTGCAGGGTCAGGTGAGCAGGACAGCTGTCCTCACCCCTGGCCTTCAGGTGAGGAAACAGCGGATCAGCATTAAACGATGCCAGGTCCTGACCGCGGGCGAGGCTGGGCCGTAGGTGCTGCATAGGGGACTGGGAGGTACCGGCTCTTGCAGGTGGGGTGTGTTTTCTCGGAGGACCGTCTTCCTTTCCTGGAACCCCCTGTGTGGGTCTGCTTTGCTGCTTCTGCCCGTAGTTTTTCGGTTTTGTGATTTTGCTGGAGATTGGAAGCTCTTTGCTAGACCTTGAATGCCCTGGATCAAAGGCCCTGATGAAATACTTCCCTTCCTCAAAGAACTACTCTGATAAACGCTCTTAAAGGACTCTTTTTGAAAACGCTCATCTCCTGTCAGTGGGCTGTTCTCGTACTCAGAGGTGAACCTGTCTTCCCAGGATTGATGTCACGGTGTGTCCCCTGGGACCTGCCCGAGTCTCTGTTCTCAGAAGGTCTCCTGGGGGCCAACAGCTGTGAGATGGAGGCCTTTTCCTAGTGGCTCTGAGCAGCCGGATACAGGCCTGTCCTCACTCCCCTCAGCTAAATGGGGCAGCCTGGCCGACGCAGTTCCGGGGAGAGTCCCTCCCAGTGAGGGGGTGAGGCTAACACCCTCCCTGGCTGGGTCAGTGGAAGGGAGAACCCAGGGTCCTGAGATGCGAAATACGGGGGAGAAAGGCCACGTGCTCCTCTGGGATGGGGGCTGCACATCGTAGCCAGACAGCTGTCAGCTGCATCCACTCTGCCTGCGTCCCCGCTCCCTCTTCTCTCCACCCCACTCTCACCTGCATTGCTGCGGGTGCCTTCTGCCTGGCCCTCGCCTCCTGGTCTCACCCGTCCAGTTCACTTGCCACATCCCAGCCCACCTGCCGTGGTGCTTGTCCCCTGGAGACCCTTGGACGGACCCCAGTGCACTCAGAATGGTGAATCCTTATCTCCAGCCTCACGGCCTCTCCTGTGCCCTGGGCCCTGGGCTCAGGCTCACTGAATTACCCCAAGTTTCCAGAACAGGCCGCGCTCTCATCTCAGGACTTGCCACATGCTGCTTTTTCTCCCTCTTCCACCTGTGCACAGTCAGCTCGTTGTCGGGACTCAGTCCAGGGTCACCTCCTTCAGGAAGCCTTCCCGACCACACAAGTGCCACCTACTCCCCGCGGTCCTCTACGGGACTGCACGCTTCTGGAATTGTTCCCATCTTCCTTGCACCAGGGAAGCTTCTGCTGGTTGGGGAGCCGTGTCCAGGTGCAGAGGTGCCATTACAGGAGGGCTTTTAGCAGTGGTGGGGTGGCCCTTGTCTGGGGTGGGTGGAAGGGATCATGGTGTGAAGGCTGGGTGCCTTCATCCCCGAGATCCTGTTGCTTCCAGGGTTTGGTTCTCTCTAGGTTTTAGATTATTCTAGATCTTTAATCCAGCTGTTGCTACCAGCCCTTCCGCACTGTGTCAGGGTCCCTTAAGACCACCCACATATCAGTGAGTCGCTAGGAGGACTCGGGGACGCAGCTGTCATCACAGCTGATCTATTACAGTGAGAGGATGCAGAGCACGATCAGCTCAGAGGCTGGGTAGGGGTTGGGGGGGTGAAGTCCGGGGGAGCCAGGCTCCAGCATCCTCTCTAATGGGGTCGCCCAGGACACGCTAAATTCCCCCAGCCGCGAGCTGTGACAGCACGTGTGCAGCGTCGTCCATCAGGGACGTGTTAGAGGTTCAGCGCCCAGGGTCTTTACTGGGGGGACTGGTCACACGAGCACCCTCTGCCTGGCACGCACCCAAACCCCAGACTCGCAGGAGGACAGCAGGAGTCCGGCACCAGCACCCCCGTCTGTACACGCGGCCTAGGCACAGGGAGCCGCTCATCAGTCTTGGGAGGGGGGGACCCTCCCCAAATCCACCTTCCCAGACGCCAGCCAAGGGCTGACCTTGGAAGGCGGCCCTTCTGGGGACCCCAGTCTCAGGCCTGGGCTTCCACACACCCAGGTCTCTCTGTCACAGTGTCACGGGGAGGGGCTCTGGGGGGGTGACGGGCTGGGTCTCTGTGTGGTTGGAGGATGTGGGAAAACCCTGAGAATCATTATTATAGACGGAACTTCCGCTTCTTCCAGCTCCTTTAGTATTAACTCCAGGTCAGCTCTGCTGCGTCTTCATGTTTTATTAACAAGCAGAATTCATCTTCTTGAAGAAAGGTGGAAAAATGAGATTACCATGTTTTCAAACTTGAGCTCATTCTGTTCTGAAGCGTGAGGACAGAATTCCAGCAGGGGGCAGCCTAGCATCACAGATTCCAGTCAAGTTCAGGGCGTTCCTGTCCATTTGTCCCGGGAAACAATCACTCCGAGTATTTGAGCCTTGAGTATTTGAGCCTTGTGACAGCCGCTGGGTCACTTCATTTTCGGCTCTGTCGTCCAGGGGGCAGCTACAGGCCCGCAGCTCTGAGCTGAGTCCGGCTCTGTCCTGGGCAAGTTGCTTACCGTCTCTGGGCCTCCGTTCCCCAGAACCACAGGAATGGCAGCTTGTAACCCACTGGGCGATGGGTGGTGGTGTCACTGTGAGAGTTGGGTGAGGAGCCCCTCTGTGGAAGTGATGTTTTTACGGGTCATATGACTCCTTGGTCCTTGCCCTGCACCCTCGAGGGTCATCTTCCCCACGGGGCCCTTCTCTCTGGGCACAGACCGGAGGATGGACTAGAGTGGGGTCCGTTGTAGCCAAGGGGCCCACGCTTTGTGGCCCCATCACCTCACTTAGTATCCGGGACCCAGTAAATGTTGGTTGACAGGCAGCCTTAGGATGGCAAGGCAAAGTGATGCTTAGGCCCAGTGCCCGGGGCCACAGGTGGGACCAGGCAATTCCTTGAGGCTAAACCCAACCTTCTGAGGCACATGGACTCAAGCCGGAGTCTTAAGCCTGGAGGGGAGCCCTGTGCCACCTGGTCCCGGTGACCTCCCCAGGCTCACCTCCCCCTTTCCCCAACCAGGGCTCACACCCTGCACTATAGCCGAGGGCCCTGCTGTTTCCCCCATGCCCTGTGGGGTCCCTCCTCCCTGAGTGGCTCTCACCCAACCGTCTGCACCTCAGGATGTCCTTCCCGACTCTGGGGGAGCTAAGTCCCCGCAGAGGCCCGAGCGTCACTGGTCCTGACTCGGCAGGTCCAGGCCCATCTGTGGCCGAGGGCTGTCCTCCCCAAGGCCCCTCTGGGGCTCAAAGCCCCCTTCCTGTCCGCCCTCCACATTCGGGCTCCCTGGAGCTTCCTGGAGCGTCCTTCCCACCTGACGAATGGCCCGACCCCCAAGTACCTGAGCTCGGTCCTGTGTCAGGTGCCCTCACGCTGTCACCGTCAAGGGGCGGTCCTTCCGGCCAAGGTCTCACAGCTGTGGGGAGCATCTCTGGTCTGGCTCTGGCCTAGCCGGGAGTTCCCTTGGTGAGGTGCAGCCTCCGTCCCCTCCCTAGTGAGTGCGTCGGGGAGGGCAGGAGTCTCTGAGATGGAGGGTGCTGTTCATTTCCAGGATTTTGACCGGTACCTGCTCTGAGTGGTGGCATGCCCACTCCTGTGCCCGGGCAAAGGTAGAGGGTCCCCTTTCCCTGCGTGTCCCTGCCCCTCCCTGTGGGCAGCTGTGTCTGCAGGTACCCTGCCTTCTCCGCTCTGGGTGATGTGCCTACTTGAGGCCACGTGAGTGCCCAGCCAATACGAGGAGTGGCCGCCTGCCGCTTGCTCCTTAGTTGAGACGAGGCTGCTCTTGCTGACTCTGGGGCAGTGGGGCAGGGCTCCCATCTCCCCGGGAGAGCGCTAACAGGTGTTCCCAGCAAGCAGATGTCACATTCCTTTGTAACGGTCACCCGCAGCTCATCCTACGGTCCCGGGCTCCGCCCGCTGGCCGGCCGGCCCTGCCCCCAATGCACAGGAGCCCCGCGCACGCCGAGGACCCGAGGGCAGCCCTTCCTGCTCAGCCATCCGAGCCACGGCCCATTTCCGTTTCCTGCTTCTCCCTGTGCCCAGCGCCGATGGCTGACCTTGCTTCTTCTTGCTGTGATCGATTTCAGGGGATGACAGGTGCTTCCTGTTCTCCATCTCCCCCAGCATGGCCGTGTACACCTCCACGGGCTACAATGACCACTACATGTACCTGAATCAAGGGCAGCAGACCATCCCGAATGGACTGGTAAGGACTTGGGCGGGCAGGGCACGTTCCCCCCGTGGTGATGCACTGACCCCGACGTGCCCGGGGACACTCCGCCCTGCGTCAGGGCAGCCGTACGCGCTCAGTTCGTTCTGTCCGAGTCTCAGGGTGGTGATGCGATGAGCGACAACGAGGACAGAATTTCTCTCGTGGAAAAAAGGGGCCTCTATTGGGGCATTTCCGGGGTTTGTGTGCAAATGACGGAGTCGCCCAGTGTTCCTGGCCATCAGGTGGTTGGTCTGTGGCCTTCGTGGCTGGAGATGCTGCCCTGCCTGGGGCACCACCCGGGTGCGGGGCCGGGGCTGGGCTCCCCAGACCCTTTGGACCCACGGGGGGTTGTCTGCTCTGTGCTCCAGCTGGGACTCAGCCACAGGAAGAAGAGGACGTGGGGGAAGGCCGGGGGCGGTGGTGGGGACGGGCGCCCACACAGATGCTTAGCTTGGGTGAGAAATGTGTGTCCTGGCAGCACCAGCCTATTTCTTTCCCCTGCTTCTTAAAAAGCCCCTCTCGGGAAATTCCAGCTCTGTCTCTGCAAAGCCAAGGGCCGGGGGGACTGGTCCATCTTGTCGGTGTGGAGAGGGCCCTGTGCTCCTTCCCAGGCTCACTCTGAGGCTCCCACAGGGCCACCTGATGACCCTGGACGCCTTTCAGAAAGGACAGTTTGGGGCTTCCCTGGTGGCGCAGTGGTTGAGAGTCCGCCTGCTGATGCAGGGGACACGGGTTCGTGCCCCGGTCCGGGAGGATCCCACGTGCCGCGGAGCGGCTGGGCCCGTGAGCCATGGCTGCTGAGCCTGCGTGTCTGGAGCTTGTGCTCTGCAATGCGAGAGGCCACAACAGTGAGAGGCCTGCGTACCGGAAAAAAAAAAAAAAAGAAAGGTCAGTTTGGTGATGACAGGGGCGAGGGCCTTGGCCTCAGGAGCAGCACCCAGTGGGTCTCGGTGGTGGTCAGTAATCGGCCTGAGGGGAGAAGCAGCCCCGAGGTTAGCTGCATTTCCTGCCCTGGTCTCTTGCTCTGGCGTTAGCTTCAGGCTCTCCGGGCCCGGGGTGGGGGGAGGCACTGGTGGAGAGGGAAAGGGATCAGAGAGGTTGAACAGCAGTCTGTTCCCATCGGCCGCTAGCTCAGAGCCGGCCGTGTGCCGAGTGGTTCCCGCCTTCCCGGGGCTGCCTCCTCCTTTCCCTCCCTGCTGTGCTGAGTGAACGACCTGCCTGCTTGAGCGCCGGGTCCTGGGCCGGGTACGGATTGGCATCCCTGTCCGGGAAGTGCGGTGTAGACCTCTCCCCTTATTTTACCAACTGGGGTCTCTAGGCCTGAGGGCCTGTATTCTTTTGTCCTCTCTTGTCCCTTGTGTTTCCTGCCAGTGCAGCCCCGTGAGAAGGGGCCATGGGGTAAGAGTCAGGACACCTTGATGAGTGTTCTAGGAACTTGTCATGGGATACTTAAATTGTATCAATCTGTGAATATGTATTTCACAGTTAAAAAAAAAAAGAAAGGAAGAAAATTGCGTTCACTTCTCGTACGCCCCGGTGGCATGACGGCTGGGGTGGGCTTCAGGTGTCCGGTGCTCCAGACCGAGGCGGTGCTATGCCCCTCCCTCCGCAGGGCATGGGAGGGCAGCACAATTATTTTGGCCTGTGGATCGATGTCGATTTCGGGAAAGGACACAGCAAGGCCAAGCCCACATGTACCACGTACAACAGCCCTCAGCTCTCGGCCCAGGAGGACTTCCGGTTCGAGAAGATGGAGGTGTGGGCGGTGGGAGATGCTTCGGTGACACAGCTGGTGAGCCTGGGGGCGTTTCTCCCCTTTCTCGGCTTTGTCCCTTTTACTCCTCCATCTGGAGATGGTTTATTCCAGTTTGTTTCCAGCAGCCGTTGCTGGCCAGAGGGATGCCAGTGGGTGCACAGCAGAGCAGAGGATGCTGTCTGGGGTCTGTGGAGGTTTATTAGAAAGAACCACGCCAGGGAGGTGGGATCCCGGGGGGGTGGGGACTTGTCTGCAAGATGAGGAGGGTCCGGGGTTCCTTCTAGTTCCAGTGTTTGATGGTGAGTCGCCGTTGGGGCCCCTGCGTCTTGTCACCTCCCAGCGATGGCATCCCGGGGCGGGGGCACTCAGTGGGGCTCGGGGGAGGAGCCTCTACCACATTTCCCTTGTGGCGACAGTAGGAAATTCCCCTCTGATAAACTTGACAGCAGCAGGACGTCACTGCCTGGTTTTGGTCACTGAACACACCCATCCTTCCCTTCTTCCCAAGGCCAAGAACACCAAGAGCGTTCTGGACGTGGACCCTACGGCCCAGGCCCTGCTGGAAGTCAGTGGGCGGATTCGCCACAGCGAAGGGCTCCGGGAGGTGCCTGAGGACCAGTGAGGCAGAGCCCCCAGCACGGGCCTTCCTGGAGCTGGAGCACAGCCTGCAGACTGTGTTTTACTTTAATCCAGAGCGTGCTGGTCACGTCTAGGTGGTCCTGGAGGTGCCTAATTGAAACAGAGTACAGTTCCTCTGATGCTATATATCGATTGGTGGGTGTGTCTCCCCCGAAATGTGTCCAATTACCAGCTTGATTCCTGGACTTCGCTCATTTTGTACAGATGAAATCCAAAGACGATGCTGAGACGTTTGAGACCGACTGGAATTAGCAGTGGTTGGGGATTTGAGTTCTTGCTGTAGGGGAGGGGGAGTCCACTCACTGAGGGTCACTTGGCCTCTGCACAGGCCTCCCAGCTAAAAGCCTCGATGTCCCATTTCTACTGGTAAAGGGCAGAAGTGCTCAGATGGGAATCTCAACCCTTTGGGGAACAGCTTCCTCTGACATGGAATTTTTGTATTTCGGAAAAAAAAAAAGCACAGGAGTGTACTAACGGGGGTAACAGCTGGAGATTTTGAAGATAACGGTGATATGGGTCTTCAGTAAGGTTCAGTATCTGCCTTTCTCAGCTGTTTTTAACACATTACTGACCAGAGACGTATTAATACGTCTTTTGTTACCCAAACATCATTGACCAGAGACGTTTCAGTATTCATTTACCTAACAAATCGCCATCCACAGGCGTTAGTTTCTGCAAAAATGCCCCGGTCAATGATGAGTTAAGTGAGTCTGTGCTATGAGCAAATGGGAAAACCAGGAGGTCTACAGAGAAGCAAAGTTGTGGTTCTCTTACTAATTTAAACGTGGGGCCATTTGGGGCCCTGAGGCTAAGATTCCTGTTAATACACGTATGGCCTGTCGCAGGAATTAGTGGTGAGTAACTGGACTGGCCCGGGCTCCTGACCTCCCAGCATCACCCCCACCCCGTGCTGCTTCCTGAGGGGATGTTGGGTACTTTGACAGCATGGACTTGCTTTAAACGAACAGTGATCCTGAAGTGCTAGCAAAGATGTTGGTGGGCTGGACCTCAGGCAGAGCTGCCGTGTCCCTTCCAGTCCCTGCATCCCTCGGAGGCGGCCTGAAGAATCTCCGGACACTGAGAATCCCGCTCAGCGGAGCTTTGCCCTTTGCTACCCATTGCCCTTCTGCAGATCTGACGAGATGCTGCCTTGTTATTGAGTTGCCCCCGATTATAAGCCATAGTAAACCGAGCTGTTTGCATTTCACAGGCTCTGCATTTTCCACCGGGAGGCTCGTCACACTCTGCGCTGAGCCGAGCAGAAGGCCTTGCACATGGGCCTTCGAAGAGAGGTGCTCAGACAGTGACATGCACGCTCGGTCATGATCGATTTTCCTTATAAAAAGCCAGTTTTTAACAGCTTCTCAGGTACATTTTGTGACTTCTTAATTGATGGGAAGCAGATGCAGGATATTAGGATCGTCACATATCCTTACCGTAATCTGAAGAATTAGGCCCCGAGTCTTCAGTGTGTTACAGAATGTTTTTTTAGAAAAATGCAGTGAAATAATGCCTCGCTAATGAAAGGTCCGTTGGAGACCACTTCCTACGGCCCCTGTCTGTGGCTGTCAGAGAGGCTGGATGTGTCTGCCGGCCTGTTTTCTGCCTTGTGCCTCTTCTAACAAGAGTGCAGGACATACCTGGGGGCCTGACGGTTTCCTAAGACAGCACACCTCCTCGAGGGAAGCTGGGCGCCCAGCCCAGGCGCTTGGTCCCCTGGGGTGTTCGGCCCTCGCAGGGGGTGTGGGGCAGCCGTGTGATTCCCCAGCACGTGTGGTCCCGAGCACACAGACCAGTTTGGTGTCAGCCGTGCCCGGGGCCACAGGACCCGAGGAACCACGCTCCTCCTGGGCCTGAGAAACCCGTGATGCTAGTTTTAACATGTGATGAGTTTGTTCTTTGATAAAATGGGAGTAAGAATTCAGGTAGTAAGGACTAGCGGTCTCCCTGGAGGTGAAGACTCATAAGGGCCCCTGATAGGCGCTGGAAGAAAGCGGTGAAAAAACGCTGTTCATGGTACAGCATGGCTGTTGGTACTTTTCTCCCCCACCATATTTTTTTCTGGAAATTTTTTTCTTTTATTGAATGAAAGAGTCTTTAAATTCTCCAGTGCTTTACAATTTTAAAAGGTTTCACACACGTGGTCTTATATAATCCCATAATCCCCCCCCCCATATCGCCCCTCCCCACTGGTAACCACTAGCTTGGTCTCTGTATTTGTGAGTCTGCTTCTTTTTTGTTTTATTCACTAGTTTGTTGTATTTTTTAGATTTCACATATAAGTGATATCAGACAGGATTTGTCTTTCTCTGACTTACTTCATTTAGCATAATGCCCTCCAAGTCCATCCATGTTGCTGCAAATGGCAAAATTTCATTCTTTTTTATGGCTGAGTAATATTCCATTATATGTATGTACACACACACCACATACTCATATGTATGTATATATATGCACACCACATATTTATCCAGTCATCTGTTGATAGACACACCATATTTTTTTTTAATTAAAAAATTAGCTTATGCATACACAGCAAAAAAGGTCAAAATACAAAAGGATGTAACTTGAAAGCTAAATCTTCCTCCTGACTCCGCTCTAGCATTTTGTTCCCAAGAGGTAATGTGTTGTACACACTGGTGTGTCCCTCACCTTTTTTTGGGTGGAAATTGCTCTGTGTCTACCCATTTATTCTCATTGTCTATGTAATGTCCCATGAGATGGATGCCCCATCCTTGCTGGTGTTCAGCCATCCCCGGCTGGGGAACGGTCCGTTTGTAGCTAATTGTTAGCTACAATGGAATGAATATCGTTTATATACATCTTGGTGTGGTTTTGTCTGGCGAATAAACTCTTTGAAGCTGAATTGCTGGATCAAAAGGTACATGCTTTTTTATTTAGGTATTAACAAATGAACCTCTTTCAAGCTAGATTTATACTTTTGAGACCTGGGATGCCTGTTTGCCATGTTTGCACCAATACTATATTAAAATTTAGTTTTTGTTTACCGGATGCTTGAAAACTAATTTTTTTTTCTCTTATGAATGACAGTGAAGAGCTTCATTTTTCAAGAACGGTGTGTGTCCTATCTCTCACCTGGTTTCCTAGGGTGTGGGTGTTATTGGTTTGCAAAAGTGCTCTTTTTAAAAAAAAAAACTTTATTTATTTATTTTTGGCTGCGTTGGGTCTTCATTGCTGCACGCGCAGGCTTTCTCTAGTTGTGGTGAGCGAGGGCTACTCTTCGTTGCAGTGGCTTCTCTTGTTGTGCAGCATGGGCTCTAGAGGTGCGGGCTTCAGTAGCTGTGGCACGCGGGCTGTGTAGTTGTGGCTCGTGGGCTCTAGAGCACAGGCTCAGTAGTTGTGGCGCACGGGCTTAGTTGCCCCGCGGTACGTGGGATCTTCCCGGACCAGGGCTCGAACCTGTGTCCCCTGCATTGGCAGGCAGATTCTTAACCACTGCGCCAGCAGGGAATTCCAAGAGTGCTCTTTTGAATTAAGCAAAATGGCATTGGCCGCGTGTGGTAAATGTTTTTTCCAGTTTGTCTGCCTTTATTTTTCCGTACATAAATTTTGCATTTGATGTCATCATATTTCCCAGCTTCTGAGATGTGTGGTTTGCTTAGGAAGTTTTTCTCCACTCTGAGATTAAACAAAAAGAAATACCGTGTTTTCTTCTACTACTACTGTGCTTTCCACTTATACTTCTGAATCTTCAATCCATTCAAAATGTATTTTAATTTTTTATTTTTTTGATTCTCTTTAAAAAATTTTTTTATTTTATATTGAACTATAGTTGATATACAATGTTGTATTAGTTTCAGGTGTACAGCAAAGTGATTCGGTTGTACATATATCTGTTCTTTTCCAACTTCTTTTCACATTTATGTTATTATAGAATATTGAGTAGAGTTCCCTGTGCTGTATAGTAGGTCCTTGTTGGTTATCTATTTTACATATAGTAGTGTGTACATGTCAATCCTAAACTTCCAGTTTATCCCCCCATTGCCTTTCCCCTTTGGCAACCATAAGTTTGTTTTCAAAGTCTGTGAGTCTGTTTCTGTTTTGTAAATAAATTCATTGGTATCATTTTTTAAAGATTCCTCATATAAATGATATCATACGATATTTGTCTTTTTCTGTCTGGCTTACTTCACTTAGTATGATAGTCTCCAGGTCCATCCATGTTGCTCCAAATGACATTATTTCATTTTTTTTAATGGCTGAGTAATATTCCATTGTATATATACACCACGTTCTTTATCCAGTCCTCTGTCGATGGACACTTAGGTTGCTTCCATGTCTTGGCTTCTGTAAATAGTGCTGCAATGAACATTGGAACTATGGTTTATAAACCATGGTTTATAGCTTCCGAACTATGGTTTTCCCTGATATATGCCCAGTAGTGGGATTGTTGGATCATATAGCAAGTCTATTTTTAGTGTTTTAAGGAACCTCCATACTGTTCTCCATAGTGGCTCTACCAGTTTACATTCCTACCAACAGTGTAGGAAGGTTCCCTTTTCTCCACACCGTCTCCAGCATTTATTGTTTGTAGGCTTTTTGATGATGGCCATTCTGACCTGTGTGAGGTGTTACCTCATTGTAGTTTTGATTTGCATCTCTCTAATAATTAGCGATGTTGAGCATCTTTTCATGTGCCTGTTGGCCATTTGTATGTCTTCTTTGGAGAAATGTCTGTTTAGGTCTTCTGCCCATTTTTTGATTGGGTTGTTCGTGTTTTTGATATTGAGCTTCATGAGCTGTTTGTGTTTTGGAGATAAAGCCCTTGTCGGTTGCTTCGTTTGCAAATATTTTCTCCCATTCTGTGGGTTGTCTTTTCATTTTGTTTATGGTTTCCTTTGCTGCGCAAAAGCTTTTGAGTTTAATTAGGTCCCATTTGTTTATTTTTGTTTTTATTTCTATTACTCTAGGAGACAGATCACAAAAGATATTGCTGCGATTTATGTCAAAGAGTGTCCTGCCTATGTTTTCCTCTAAGAGTTTTATAGTATCTGGTATTACATTTAGGTCTTTAACTCATTTTGAGTTTATTTTTGTGTATGGTGTCAGAGAATGTTCTAATTTCATTCTTTTACATGTAGCTGTCCAGTTTTCCCAGCACCACTTATTGAAGAGACTGTCTTTTCTCCATTGTATAGTCTTGCCTCCTTTGTCATAGATTAATTCACCATAGATGCGTGGGCTTTCTATCCTGTTCCATTGATCTACATTTCTGTTTTTTGTGCCAGTACCATACTGTTTTGATTACTGTAGCTTTGAAGTATAGCCTGAAGTCATGGGGCCTGATTCCTCCAGTTCTGTTTTTCTTTCTCAAGATTGCTTTGGCTCAAACTGTATTTTAAAATATACCTCTATCTTACCCCCAAATAAATTCCAGTACATTTTATATTAAACTGTGTGTTTCTTTCCCACTGACTTAAAATGCTACTTTCTCACTGAAGGTTTCATGTTTTAATTATCAGAGTTTTATGATAAAAAGATGTAAGAGCTGGGCTTCCCTGGCGGCGCAGTGGTTGAGAGTCCACCTACCGATGCAGGGGACACGGGTTCGTGCCCCAGTCCGGGAAGATCCCACATGCCGCGGAGCAGCCGGGCCCGTGAGCCATGGCCGCTGAACCTGCGCGTCCAGAGCCTGTGCTTTGCAACGGGAGAGGTCACAACAGTGAGAGGCCCGCGTACCACAAAAAAAGAAAAAGATGTAAGAGCTATTCCTTTATTACTACTGGGTTTTTTTGTTTGTTTGTTTTGTTTTGTTTTTCCTTCAAATGCTTGCATGCTTATTTTGTCTGGTCTTTGGTAGCACTTTGACTACTTCTAAGAAGTTTGATAGTATTTTCTTTTTCTTTTTTTTTGGATAGTATTTTCAAGATGGCATTAAATATCGATGAACATAGGCAGAACTGACATTGGCTAATGCTGATTCTTCCTATCCAAGAACAGGAACATCTCAGTTTGCTATGTAAATTTTTGTTGTTATTGCTGGCACTGTGAGTGGACTTCCCCCTCCCCCCCCGCCCCAACTGATGATTCTTTGAACATTGGAAAGCTCTTGATTTTTCTACATAGTGTTGTACCCCGTTACCTTACTGAATTCTTTTATCCAGTGGTTCTCGACCTTGAGCCCGCATCAGAATCACCTAGGGGGCTTCTTAAAGTACAGACTGGGGACCTCCACTCCCAGAGTTTGATTCAGTAGTTCTGGGGAGGGACTAGAGAATTTACATTGCTAATACATTTCCAGGTGATTCTGCTGTGGCTGGTCTGGGGACCTCACACAGAGAACCACTGCTGTTCATTGTTTCTGATAATCTATGAATTCTCTGGGAGTTTGCAGCTATTATGATTCTTTTTGTCTGAAAACAAATTTTGCCTTTATTTTGGCTACGTTGGGTTTTCGTTGCTGCCTGCGGCTTTCTCTAGTTGCTGCGAGCGGGGGTTACTCTTTGATGTGGGCTTCTTATTGCGGCGGCTTCTCTTGTGGAGCATGGGCTCTAGGCACACGGGCTCAGTAGTTGTGGTGTGTGGGCTCTAGGGCACATGAGCTTCAGTAGTTGCGACGCGTGGGCTCAGTAGTTGTGACGCGTGGGCTCAGTAGTTGTGGTGCAAGGGCTTAGTTACTCTGTGACATGTGGGATCTTCCCGGACCAGGGATCAAACCCGTGTCCCTTGCATTGGCAGGCGGATTCTTAACCACTGTGCCACCAGGGAAGTCTTTCCCTTTCTTTCTTTCTTTCTTTTTTTTTTTTTACGGTGTGCGGGCCTCTCACTGTTGTGGCCTCTCCCGCTGCGGAGCACAGGCTCCGGACGCTCAGGCTCAGCGGCCATGGCGCACGGGCCAAGCCGCTCCGCGGCACGTGGGATCTTCCCGGACCGGGGCACGAACCCATGTCCCCTGCATCGGCAGGCGGACTCTCAACCACTGCGCCACCAGGGAAGCCCCTTCCCTTTATTTTTGAAGGATTGTTTTTGCTTTTTTTTAAAGATATTTTGACATTTTCCCCCTGGCATCTTTCTGTTACATTTTGGCTTGTGTGATTTCTTTTTTTTCCCCCCCAGCTTTATTGAGATATAATTGACACATAAGATTGTATAGTTTAAGGTGTACACTGCGTTGATTGCAGCTATTATGAT
Source organism: Lagenorhynchus albirostris (assembly GCF_949774975.1). Lineage (NCBI taxonomy): Eukaryota > Metazoa > Chordata > Mammalia > Artiodactyla > Delphinidae > Lagenorhynchus > Lagenorhynchus albirostris. Next base: position 56,178,897 of record NC_083113.1, on the reverse strand, counting down.
GGCATACCTGGAAATAAGGATAATTTCCCTACCTGATTTCTAGACCTTTCATTTCTTCCTCTTGTTTAATTGTATCAGCAAATACTTTCCAAATTTTAACAATAACGATGCATCCTTCTTATTCTGACTTGAATGGAAATGCATCTAGTCTTTTATACATTAAGTGTGATGCTGGCTTTTGTTCTGAGATATTTCATATATATATATATATATATAAGTATACACTTTTCATGCAAAGAAAGTACCCCTTTGTGTTTGTTATTAAGAGTGTCAAGAGTAGATGTTCAATTTTATAAAAAGCTTTTTTTTTTAGCATCCATGTTTTTCTTCAGAGTTATTAATAAGAAATACCAAGTTCTTCCAAATATTAAGGTTCCAAATACTGAGCCATCTTTGTGCTTTTAAAAAAAAATTTTTTTTAATTTTATCTATTGATTTATTTATTTTTGGCTGCATTGGGTCTTCATTGCTGTGCGTGGGCTTTCTCTAGTTGCAGTGAGCGGGGGCTACTCTTCGTTGCGGTGTGCAGACTTCTCATTGCAGTGGTTTCTCTTGTTGCAGAGGATGGGCTTAAATAGTTGTGACATGCAGGCTCAGTAGTTGTGGCGCACGGGCTTAGTTGCTCCGCGGCATGTGGGATCTTCCCGGACTGGGGCATGAACCCGTGTCCCCTGCATTGGCAGGCGGACTCTCAACCACTGCGCCACCAGGGAAGCCCGAAACTGTCACTCTTAACGTGTTCATTCAGTTGGCCCATGTTTAGTGTTTTTGTGGCAGTGTGTATAAATGAGTTGGTCTGTGGTTTCTTGTTTTGTTTTGGTCACATTTTGTGTAGGTCACGCTTTAAAGTTGTGCTGGCTTTACAAAAATAATTTAGAATCTTTCTTTCTTCCAGGTTCTAGAAAATGCAAATGAAAGGAGTTCCTTAAAGTTTGGGTAGAATCCATCTGGTATTTCTTGGTTTGGTGGTGGAGGGAAGGGGTTAATTATTGATAACCTTATCCTTTTTTTTTTTTTTTTAATCATCTGGGTTGTCTGAAATCTCTGCTGGGATCAGTTTTGATGATTTTTTATATTTCTTAGTAAATTTTCCACATCATTTAAGTCTTCAAATTAATTTACATAGATTGACTGAAATATTTGAAATTTTTCGTAGTTGTAGATTTTTTCTGTGTTTTCCTTTCATTTTTTCCCCTAGGTTAGATTCTACCAATTTTGTTTTGTAGTTAATATTGTTTTTATATTATTTTTGCTGCTTTTTTATAGTTATTTTTCATTTTCATTTTTTGAGTTGATTATTAAATGACTAAATAAAAAGAGAGTAAATGAGAATATTTGGGGCTACTACTTTTTTTCTGTGGGCTCTGCTTTATCTTACGGCGTGACCATTACATTTATAGATTCTGATTGGCGTGTGATGAGCTTCCAGGTTTTCTGTAGTTCCATTTTGATTTTTTCTTGGGCCCAAGAGTTTTACAATTTTGGTGTGCTAGAGAATTTCTCCACAGCTTCTTTTGTGGGTTTTTTTTTTTTTTTTTTTTTTTTTTTTTTTGCAGTACGTGGGCCTCTCACTGTTGTGGCCTCTCCCATTGCGGAGCACAGGCTCCGGATGCGCAGGCCCAGCGGCCATGGCTCACGGGCCCAGCTGCTCCGCGGCATGTGGGATCCTCCTGGACCAGGGCACGAACCCGTATCCCCCACATCGGCAGGCGGACTCCCAACCACTGCGCCACCAGGGAAGCCTCTTTTGTGGTTTTGTCGAACAGTGATTAGAGAGGTCAACTGTATCACATCTACTTCCTGGAATCAGTCGAGGTTTCAGTGGTGTCCTTACATGGCAGGTTAGTGATGAGTGAGGTCACCTGTATCTACTTTTTGAGATCAATTTATTTCCTTGCTTGTGGTCAGTTAAGAGTCTCCTAGTGAAGTTTCTGTGTTTTTCCTAAATTTCCTCTACTGTGCTCTATGAATTTGGATGTTGTGTTGGTACATACCCAGGCCTATTAGATTTTTGGTGGTGGTTATGTCTTATTAAATTCCCTTCTTTGTCTCACTGAATGCTTTTGCCCTGGATTTTTAAAATCTCATCTGACATTAGTAGTGTCACCCCTGTTGCATGAGTTGTTGTCTGCATTTGCCTGGTATATTTTTGCTCAATTTATTTGAGTCTTTTTTTTTCCTTGAACTTTATTTTGAAATAATTTTAGATTGACATAGAAGTTGTAAAAATAGTGCAGAGAGTTCCTGTGTACCCAGCACCCAGCTTCCCCCAATGAAAACATCTTAAATAACCACAGACCAAATGATCAAAACCAGAAAATCAGAGTTAATGCAGTACTATGAACTAAACAGCTCAAACCTTATGTGAATTTTACCAGTTTTTCCACAGTACCTGATTTGAGGCCTACTTGAAGTTAAGGGCACAGTCCTCCAGATAGCAAAGTCTACCGAAGGCTTCTGAAACCAATTGCAAGTTCAGGGAATTCCCCAAACCACCCTCAGGTTGGATAATTTGCTAAAAAAAAAAAAAAAAAAAAAAAATTCATGGAAACCTATCATACTGATGGTCATATTTATTACAGGGAAGGGATACAAATGAGAACCAGACAAAGGGAAGATTCTGGGAGGGTTCAAAACACAGAGCCTCTGGTTGTCCTCTTCGTGTGAGTCCTTCTAGAGAATCACTGAGCCTGAGGGTAATCTTGGGGACCCCTGCCACAAGTTATATGAAATTTTATTACACGTGTAGATCAGTGAAACCACAACTACAATTGGGATACAGAACTATCCCATCACCCCCAAACTCCTTCAGGTTCTCCCTCGACAGTCACACCCTCTTAATCCTACCCTTAGCAACCTCAAATCCATTTTCCATCATTATAATTTTGTCACCTTGGGGGTCTCTGTAAATGGAACCATTTAGTATGTAACCTTTTAAGACTGGATACTATCACTCAGCATAATACCCATGAGATCCATCCAAGTTGTTCTGTGCATGTTCCTTCTCATTGCTGGGGAGAATTCCAGTGTAGGGCTGTACCAGTTTCTTTATCTGTTCACCCTCTTAAGGACATTTGGGTTATTTCTAAGATTTGGCTCTTGTAAATAAACCTGCCATGAACTTCCATGCGTAGATTTTTGTGTGATAAGTCATCTTTAGGATTAATACCTAGGAATAGGTGATGGGTCACGTGCTAAGTGTATGTTAAAGTTTACAGGATGTTGCCAAGTTCTCCAGAGAGGCTGTAGCATTTACATCCCCATCAGCAACATATAAGAGTTCCAGATGCTGTGTATCCTTGTCATCACTTAGTATTGTCAGTATTTTATTTTAGCCACTTTAATAGGTGTGTAGTGTATCTCATTGTGGGTTAAGGTTGCCTTTCCCTACTGGTTAATGATGTTGAACATCTTTTCTTGTGCTTACTTATCGTGGGTATGTCCTCTCTGGTGAAGACTCAGTTCAAGACTTCTGCCCTTTTTGTAAAATTTAACTGTTAAGTTTTGAGATTTAAAAAATATTCTTGCTCAAGTCCTTTGTTAGATATGATTTGAAAATGTTTTTCAGTGTGTAGGTTCTAAAAAATTCTCTTAATTATAACTTTCATGAGTAAAAGTTTTTAAATTTGTGAAATTCAATTTATCAGTTTTTCTTTTCTTTTATGGATAGTACTTTTGGTGTCACGTCTAAGAACTCTTTGCCTAATCCTCAATTCCAAAGATTTTCTCTTTTGTTTTCTATGGTTTGGTCTATTGCCCATTTTTGGTTAATTTTTGTAGAAAGTATAAGTTTCTTTTTTGCTATGGATGTCCAGTTGTTGCAGCACATTTGTTGAAATGAATATTTTTTCTCTCTTGAATTGCTGTTGGCTTTTTGTCAAAAATAAATTGGCTATACTTGTGTGGGACTATTTCTGGACTCTATTCTGACATTGATCTGTGTGTCTGTTACTTTACCAGTATTGCCCTGTCTTGATTACTGTAGCTATATAGTAAGTCTTAAAACCAGGAAATATGTTTCTTCCAACTTTTTACCTCTTTTTCAGAATTGTTTTAGCTATTTTATAGTTCCTTTGTCTTTTCATATAAATTTTAGAATAAGATTGTCTATGTCTTAAAAAAAGATCCTGCTGAGATTTTGATAGAAATTGTGTTAAATCTATAGACCAATTTAGGGAGAACTGATATCTTTACTATATTGAGCCTTCCAAGGCATGAACACAGTATGTCTCCCCATTGTTTTAGGTTTTCTCTGATTTCTTTCATTGGCATTTTGTAGTTTGCAGCACACAAACAGATCCTAAACATGTTTTGTTAGTTTAAGTATTTCAGTTTGCTTCATTGTAAATGTGTATTATGTTTAAAATTTCAGTTTCCAATTGTTCATTGCTAGTATATAGAAATACCAGTGATTTTTTGTTAACCTTGTATCTGTGGCTTCCCTAGACTCACTTATTGGTTCTGGAAAGGTTTTAGTGTTTAGATTCCTTGGGAGTTTCTACATATACAGTGTCATGTGAATAGGGACAGTTTTATTTTCCCCTTTTAAATCTCTTTCCCAGTGCCTTTTAATTTTCTTTTCTTGCCGTATTGCACTGACTAGGAATTCCAGTTATTATGCTGAATAGGAGTGGTGAGGCTGGACATCTTTGCTTTGCTCTTAATGTTATGGGGGAAGCATTCAGTCTTTCATCATTAAGTATGATGTTGACTATAGGGTTTTTTGTTTTTTATTTTTTCTAGATACTTTTCATTTGGTTCAAGAAGTTTCCTTCTATTCCTAGTTCACTGAGTTTTTATCATGAATGGGGTTTGAATGTTATGCTTTTCCTGCTTCAATTGATATGACCATGTGGTTTTCCTTCTCTAGATTATTAATATGGTGGATTGCAGTGATTATTGAATAGTGACCTAGCTTTTCATTTTTGGATTAATCTCACTTGCTCATGGTGTCTTGTACTCTTTATATATGGCTGGATCCAATTTGCTAATATTTCATTGAGGATTCTTGTCTCTGTGTTCATGAGGGATGTTGGTCTATGGTACTGTGTTTGTATGGTTTTTTTAAATTTTTTATTTTATTATTATTTTTTTGCCGTACATGGGCCTCTCACTGTTGTGGCCTCTCCCGTTACAGAGCACAGGCTCCGGACGCGCAGGCTCAGCGGCCGTGGCTCACGGGCCCAGCCGCTCTGCGGCATGTGGGATCTTCCCGGACCGGGGCACGAACCCACGTCCCCTGCATCGGCAGGCGGACTCTCAACCACTGCGCCACCAGGGAAGCCCTGTATGGTTTTGATATCAGGGTAATGTTGGCTTCATAAAATGAGTTGAGAAGTGTTCCCTCCTCTTATATCCTGGAAGGGATTGTGCAGGATTGTTATTTCTTTAAACGTTTAGTAAAATTTACCAGTGAAACCATCTGGCTTTTGTGATTTCCTTTTCGGGGGATGGTTTTAATGATAACTTCAGTGTCTTTGCTAGTTATACGACTACTCAGATTATGTATTATTTCATCTTCAGTGAGTTTTAGTAGTTTGTGGTTTTCAAGGAATTGGTTTATTTCATCTGACTTGTTGAGTTTAAGTGCATAAAGTTGTTCTCAGGGTTCCTTTATTTTGGGACTATCTTGAGGGATCTGTATGATATACCATCTCTCATTCCTAATATTGGTAGTTTGTATCTTTTTTTTCCTTGGATGAACCTCTAGCAAGACTGATACTTCCATTGATTTTTTTCAAAGAACTGGTTTTGATTTTTTTTTTTTTCTATTTTTGCCTTCGACTTCATTGTTTTCTGCTCTTTCTTTACTGTCTATTTTGGTGAACGGCCCCCTGCTGTTGATGGGTGGAGTTCTATAAAAATAAACGGAGCTAAGCTGCTTAATGGGCCTGTTCTCTCTATTACATCCTTGACGAGAAGAGCGTCTTCACTTGCATGCAGTCCAGTCGATCCAGTATATATAACACTTAGTGGCTAGCTCTCTGTGTCTTATTTGGTAAAAATTTACCTATCCCTATTTTTTCTTTCAAAAGCTTTACTGTTTTACCTTTTACATTTGCAGTTTATACTGGCTTGTTCTGTATGGTATAAGTAAGGGTTAAGAATACTTTTTTGTTGTTTCTATTGCAAGTATGAATCGACCCTAGTTATTATTTTAATGAGAAACCTATTGCTTGGGCCAGCAATTTGCTGAAGAATCCTGAAAAGGGAGGGAGCCGCAGGGAGTGTCCCTGACTCAGAGAGAAGCCCCGTAGCAGGCTGTGTGTGTGTGACGTTCTTTGGCCTTTACGTCTAGGCAGTCGCTAAAGGCTGGTAGCTGTGGGCAGGTATCACCCCTGCCCCAAAGGGGTCTTCTCCAGCCAGCCCCTCCCCTCTTCTTGTGGGGATGGCTTGTGTGTGTGTCTCCTCATTTAGCTCTGCTGTCACTACGGGCCAGGGAGCCTAGTGAGGCTGTGAATCTTACTTTGGAGGAATGTGGGCTTTGCCTGGGAGCTTCAGGGGTCCACTTTGACCTTCTTCGCCCTGTCTGGCCTGGGTGTTACCACCCGGGGCAGCCTGTCTCACAGCTCCTGTGGCTGGGTGTAGTGATTCACTTTTGTGTGTCAGTTTGGCTAGGCCATGGTGCCTAGATGTCTCTGGGATTTTTTAGATGTGATTAACATTTCAACCAGTAGACTCTGAATGAAGCAGATGACCGTCATCATGTGGGCGGGCCTCATCCAATCAGCTGAAGGCTAGAAGACTGAGGTCCCCGAGAAGAAAGGAATCCAGACCCGAGCCCTGCCGTACCAACTCCTTCCTGAGTCTCCAGCCTGTTGGCCAGCACTGGAAATGTCGGACTCCCTGGCCCCGACAGTCACGTAAGCCGACTTCTTAACACAACTGTCCTTCTCTTTCTCTCCTCTCCATCCTGTTGGTTGGATTTCTCTGGAAAGCCCTGCGTCGGCGGGGGGGTTATAGCTGTGGCCTCATTTCATGAAAGGTGGAGTTGCATTTCTGGGTCTGTCTCCGTGGTGGTTTTTGCCTGGCCACAGACATCCCTGCTCTGCCATCTTTCAGCTGGAAGGGCGGACACGTGTTAAGAACAGCCCTGGGGCCAGTGGGAAAGAAGCCTCAGGCTGGGGGGACATATTCCGGTTCCTGATTCTGGAGGGAAAGGCCACGTCTTGTTCAGCCTCAAAAGCAGAGGCCTTTGTTTAGCCTGTTCAGGATGTGACTGCCTCTTGCCACATACGTGGTCATGAACATGAGGTTGTGCGTTTCCCACCCGGCCACGTGTAGGAAAGGGCTGATTAAATCCATCAAAATAATCATCATTAAAAATACCGAAAGCCCCCCTTTTACAGATGAGGAGAGGGGGCCTCAGTTGGGCAGTGCGACCAGAAGCCTGGGTCCTGCCCTCTCCCCCGCCCCCACCTTCCCATCCTACCAGGGGCTGCACGGCATCAAGCTATGGCACAGATATGTAGCCAGACGTGGTTAATAAAAATCATTGTGATTTAATAAATAGTGAGGTGTTTCTGTGCAGGTCCTTCACTGTTTGTCCCAGGGCCTGGCGGGACACAGTGGTAGATGGACGCAAGGCTGAGCCCAAGCTCCCCGCCGGTTTCCCAGGAATAGCCAGGTGAGTGACCTGACGCCACGGTGTCCTGAAAGCACCTCTCAGAAGAGGCGGGGCAGGGGGAGGGCCACAGTCACATAAAAATATAGATTTAGGGGAATTTTACATGGGTCGGGGTCCACTATACATCTTCCTGGTGGATCTGGGCTTTCTGGGCTCTGGAGCAGAATTTTTCACATAGTTTGAAGAGCTCTGACAAAACGAACACGGAGGAGGCCAATCCAGTTAGAAGCAATAGATCTGCCAACAGGTGAAGAGAGAAAAAGGTCAGAGAGCGCAAGCTGGCCCCTCTGGTCCCCAGCCCTGTGCTGCCCAGCACTGGAGCCCAGGGGGCCGCGGAGTTCCCTTCCCCGTGCCTGGTTCGTTCTGAGTCACAGAGGCGAGGGGCCAGGACCCGGGAGCCGAGGACCAGACTTTCCACTGTCTTGATGGGGCAGAGATTTCCCCAGCCCAGCATCCAAAACGCTGCAGAGCCAGCTCCACCAGGACCAGCTGGTCTTTGCAGGCAGCTCAGAGCTGGGGGTGGGCAGACTGCAAGCCTCAGCTGTAAGGAGACCCTTCCTTGGGCAGACGCCCCGGCCACGGCTCAGGCTCCCAGTCCAGCCCGACTCCAGCTTGTTCTGACCCCTACATTCTCCCCCTGAGCCTTTCCTGGGCTCCCTGCTGTCAACAGTGCGTGACGGACATGGTGTCCGGCACAGGCCCTGCACTTCCTTTAGACTTGGGAAGCTTCCTGAATTCCCAGTGTTAGGTTTTTTTCCCTTCTCCGTACCCTCAGGGACCCTGCTTTTTAGATTTTGGGGAAGGAGAAGCTGGGGGTTCCCAGTCTTGCCCAAAGGTTTTCAGTGCCCTTGTCTCCACCACCTCGGACGCTGCTGAGCTTTTCATGATCCTGGGAGGTGCCCCGCACTGTGCTCTGCCTTGGAGGCTGCCCTGGGGGGCTGCCTCCCCAGGCCCCTCACCCTCTGGCTCCCCGGTGGGGTCTGGGATTGCCAATGGAAAGCCGGGTCGGCGGTCACCCTGGTGCTCTCCCTGCACTGCTGCTCTCCAGGCCCCCTCCTCCCACTTCTGGTCCCCGTCACCACCGTTTCAGGCAGAGGAGGCCAAGCGACCCGGCGCAGCTTCCGAAGAGAAGCCTGCTGAAGGTGCAGGGCAGTCCCCGGGGTGCCCCACGCGGCATGTGTGCTTGGGGCCCAGAGAGCTGTGGTCATTGCATGTGGCCCTTTCAGCAGGAAGTGCTTGCTGGCCCACTCCTGTCTCCAGGTAAGTGGGTCCCAGTGACACAGGCCCTGTTAAAACCCCCAACGGGGTAAACTCACTCCTAAGCTGGGGCAGCACATCACAGGCTGAGCCTAGACTGTGGTCCATCCTGGCGCTGCCCCTGGGCCTCGCCGTCCCTGCTCTGAGCCTCCTGCTGTGGGGCGGGGAGGGGGTGGGCCGGGACGTTGAGACCCCTGTGCCCTCCCTTGACTCCTAGCAGGTACCCCCGTGTTTCCCGCCTTCTCCACTCCCCCCATCACGTCGCCCCCTCCTACCCAGTGCAGATGTCCAGGAAAGAGCCCAGTCCTTTGGGGACAGGAAGGCCCCATGCGGGGACTTCACGCCCCAGAAAGGTCTGCAGCTGCCCCGTGCATGCGGCGAGGACGGCTGCGGTCCCGGGTGACCCCTCCCACTCACCGAGCGCCCCCAGGTTCTCCGTCTGGAAGACCTTCTGCAGGGGCGGCAGGTATATCACCGCTAGCTGCCCCAGGACAGACCCGAGCACAGAGTAGAGGAATGTGCGGTTCCTGAGGAAGCCGATCTCGGATATCAGCTTGGTCTGCGGAGAAGAAGGTCACAGTTGGGGCACAGGAGCCGCCTAGAGACGAGGGCCGGGAAAGCATGAGCCGGGGCTCACCTGGGAGCGGCAGGTCAAGGCGTTGAAGAGGTCGAAGAGCACGAAACAGGTGAAGGTCATGGTTGTGGTACGCGGGGTGCTTGCCTTGTCTTCGGGCATCTGGAACACGAGTGCACAGGGTGAGAAGGCGCAGGGGAGGCGGGGACCCCATCCTCGGGACCCCTGTGTGAGAGCTGACAGATCTGTGCCTCTCTCCCCCGCTTGGCTGAGCACACGCGCTGGACAAAGGCAGGGCCTCTTCCACCTTCCGGGCCGTTGAGGATGCAAGAGCCCCGCTGCTCCTCGGGGGTGGTGTGGGAACACCTGAGAAAAACAGAGCTGGGGGCTGTCCGGCGCCCCATCCCGCCTCCCGCACATGGGCGAGCTGGGGTTTAAACGCCTGGACGATCACCTGCCTAATTCTCTATCTAGCTCCCTGGCCATGTCAGCACAGGGGCTGTCTGAACCTGCAGGCCATGGAAAGGTGACGCATAGGAAGAGCCCCTACAGTGAGAACAGACAGCCTCTTCAGTGAGTGGTGTTGGGAAAACTGGAAAGCTACATGGAAAACAATGAAATTAGAACACTCCCTAACCGTACACAGAAATAAACTCCAGAGGGATGAAAGACCTAAATGGAAGGCCAGACACTATAAAACCCCTAGCGGAAAACACAGGCAGAACACTCGGACATAAATCAGAGAAATATCTTCTTTGATCCACCTCCTAGAGTAATGAAAATAAAAGACGACCCACAGAACGGGAGACAATATTTGCAAACGAGGCAACTGACAAGGGCTTAATCTCCAAAATATATAAACGGCTCAGACAGCTCAATATCAACAGAACAACCCAGTCAAAAAAGGGGCAGAAGATCTAAATAGACATTTCTCCAGAGAAGACATACAGACGGCCAAAAAGTGCATAAAAAGATGCTCAACATCACTAATTAGAGAAATGCAAACCCAAACTGTAAGAGAGAACACCCCACACCAGTCAGAATGGCCATCATCTAAAAGCCTACAACAATAAATGCTGGAGAGGGTGTGGAGAAAAGGGAACCTTCCTACACTGTTGGTGGGAATGTAAACTGGTAGAGCCACTGTGGAGAACAGTAGGGAGGTTCCTTAAAAAACGAAAAATCGAATTACCCAGACAAAGCTATAATTTGAAAAGATACCTGCACCCCTATGTTCACAGCAGCACTACTTACAAAAGCCAAAACATGGACGCAGCCTCAACGTCCATCAACAGAGGAATGCATAAAGAAGAGGTGGTACATACACACAATGAAATATTACTCAGCCAGAAAAAAGAGTGAAATAATGCTCCTTGCAGCAACATGGATGGACCTGGAGCTTATCATACTAAGTGAAGCCAGCCAGACAAAGACAAAATATGTGCTATCACTTATACGTGGAATCTAAAAAAAATGATACAAATGAACTTATTTACAAAACAGACTCACAGACTTTGAAAACAAACTTATGGTTACTAAAGGGGAATCGCTGGCAGGGAAGATAGATTGGGAGTTTGGGATTAATTTATACACACTACTGTTACATGCAAATAATCAACAAGGACCTACTGGGTAGCACAGGGAACTCAGTATTCTGTAATAACCTATAAGGAAAAAGATTCTGAAAAAGAATGGGTACATATATATGTATACCTGAATCACCTTGCTGTACACCTGAAACTAACACAACATTGTAAATCAACTCTACCCCCATATAAAATAAAAATTAAATAAAAAATAAGATCTCGGGCTTCCCTGGTGGCGCAGTGGTTGAGAGTCCGCCTGCCGATGCAGGGGACGCGGGTTCGTGCCCCGGTCTGGGAGGATCCCACATGCCGCGGAGCGGCTGGGCCCGTGAGCCATGGCCGCTGAGCCTGCGCGTCCGGAGCCTGTGCTTCACAACGGGAGAGGCCGCAGCGGTGACAGGCCCGCGTACCGCAAAAAAAAAAAAAAAGATCTCCCAAACAGTCACCTCCTGCGAATAAGACAGGAGTTTCTTTTACTAGATGTCAGATTGTTTCCTGGGGATAATACAAAGCAGGAGAGGCACTGTGTCCCATTTAGGAAGAAACCTGCCGCCTTTCCTCTGCCTGTGAGGCCTCACCTCCCTTCCGCCCGGTCCCACCTCTGCAGCGTCAGCTCGCAGTCCCTCCCCACCCTCTGCTGCCCCCTCCCCTGCACGTGTGTTTGTCTCCCCCAGCCACGGCGCCTGCACCCCTGGGGGCCGGGACCACACCCCTGCCCCATGTCCGCGACCACACAGACCCGCTGGCCAAGCCCATGAGGACTCCCCCACCTCTTTCCAGAAGATGAAGAGGGTCCCGCTGATGATGGTGGCGGCCGACAGGAGGATCTTCAGGATGAGGGCTCTGCCGAGTATCACGTCCTTGACGTTCCGTGGCGGCTGCCTGAGGGTGTCCCTGTCGACCGGCTCTACCCCCAAGCTGCTCGGAACAAAACCGGATGCTTTGAACTAAACCACCGAAAAGACGTGCAGTGGTTAAACGCGCGAGGTCACCCGGCAAAGCAACGCACAAGGGTCCACAGTGAAGGCCTGGACGGGCGTGGCCAGTGCCTCCAGGCTGTCCCCGGCCCCTCCTGCCTCACGTCCTCTGCTCCGACGCCACAGCCTGGACCCCACCGGCAGCCCGGCAGCTCCACCGCCCTCCTGCCTCCCCAGCCATGAGTGCGGTGAGAGAAGACCATGCCTGTGGCCGACCACGTGGTCCTGAATGGTGCCCGGTTGTTCCCCATCACCTCGGAGACCCCCGCCCCCAGCTCAGGCCTGGCCTCATCCCCGCTGGCCTGGAGAAATGGGATCCAGGCCCTGCCCACTGAAGAGCCCCCCAGCAACTGAGGGGTCCTGCCTTCAGCCAACTCCAAGGCAGCGGGATCGGGGCTAGGCCCGCAGTGGACGGTGTGGGGCACCCAGGAGGGAGCAGGCTGGGGGATGCCCACGCTGGGCAGATACGGCTGGGGTCCAGCTTTGCTCGCGGCCCCGTTCCCAGGGAGAGCACGTATAAAAGGTGGCCCTCTCGCTGGGCGTGGTGGGGGGAGCAAAGCCATCACTGGTGGTGATTAGATTAATAACTAAAAATTCAGCCGCACCGAGAGCAACACCCGCTATGTGCTCAGACACAGGGAGGCGCCTTGCTTGCTCACATCGGCCTCCCTGCCTCCAGAGCCCATCCTTCCTCCTGCAGCATTCATTCTGTTAGCCTCACGCTCCCTCCTCATTCACCCAGCCAATAACGTCCTGAGCACCTGGTGTGTGCCGGGCACCATTGTAGGAGTCGGGGATCCTACAGGGAACAAAAAAGCCTTGCCCCCCTGACATCCTAAAGGGGAGATGGATTATGACCAGATAAACAAGGAAATATGTTCCCCTCTAGACAAAAATAAAGCAGGGTAAGGTGACTGGGAGGGAGGAGGCTGCTGCTAGAGAAATCAGGGAGGACTTCTTGGAGGCAGTGACCTGAATGAAGAGAGGGCTCGAGCCATGCAGGTAGCTCAGGGAGAGCATTCCAGGCAGAGGAGCAGAAAGTTCGTCGTCCCCCTGCCCGCCCACCAGACGCCTCCTCCTGCGCCTGGTGCATTCCCCTCGCCATCTCCCCTGCACGCTCCCGCCAGCCCACTGCCTTACCTCTGCGCCGGCGGCCCATCCATGATGATGTTGATCCACAGGATCTGCATGGCATTGAGGGGGCTGGGCAGGTTGCACACGGTGGACAGTGTGATGAGGCTCAAGGCCGAGATGCTCCTGCAGGGCACACACAGGGCACTGTCATGAGCTGCTCCCAGACCTGGCACATGGGGGGACGCCGGCGTCGACTTACGTGCTCAGCTGAAATCGGACAAAGTTCTTGATGTTATGAAAAATCCCCTTGCCTTCCTCCACCGCATTCCTGCAAGAGAGGAGAAAGCATTTATTCACCAAGACGGCCGGGAGAGAAGGGTCAGCCAGCTCCGTCACCTGCTAAAGGAAGCGACGGTGTCAGCAGAGGTCACGATTCTCCTTGCTGGCATTCTCGGGGAATCACCAGTAGAGGAAGCTCATGTCCTAACAGGTGCCTTCAGCCACTGGGGGCTGGTCGCCAAGCCACGATCGCCCTTCTGTCCAAAGACTGTAGACCATTCTCTCGTCCGAGCCCTGGGACCCCAGCCCTCACCCAAGGCCCCCGAAGTGCCCGCTGCCCCTCGGTGACCCACCAAGGAGACGGAGCCCCCGTGGCCCTGCGGACACCGTGTATATACACCACAGCAGAGGAGGCGGCTGCCACCCCAGGCATTTTTGCCACCAAAGAAACACCTAAAGAGCAAATTACATGATGGCTGAGAAGTCGTCGTCCACCAGGATCATGTTGGCGGCCTCCTTGCTGACGTCCGTCCCTGTCCGCCCCATGGCAATCCCGATGTCCGCCGACTTCAGGGCGACCGCGTCGTTCACTCCGTCCCCCGTCATGGCCACGATCGCCCCCGACTCCTGCAAAGCCTTTGGAAAGAGGAGGCCAGTGGAGGCCTGCAGCCTGAGGACCTTCCTTCCAGATCCTTCCCTCCTCCTGCCCCGCCTCTCACACTGAGTGGTCCACGGCAAAGGCCCCTCTCTAGAGGGCACTGGGGTCAGCTGGCCCGGGTCTGAATCCCAGTTCCCCCCGTATGAGCTGTGGGCACTGGGCAAGCCCTGAACCTAACCTCAGCTTCTCTATCTGCAGAGTGGGAGCACGGTCTCTCCTTATCAGGGCTGTTGTGAGCCCTAAACCAAGAACACAGAGGGAACAGTGCCCGGCACAGAGCAAAGGTGTGAATGTGTTATCCGTCACCACGCCAACTAAAAACTGTCGCTTGCCGTCTGGTTTTACAAGGTCGAAGTCACTGGCCACTGAAGCCGCTGACCTTCCACACCCGCTGCAAGGAGTTCAGGGCGGAGATCGGGAACGAGCGAAGAACTGGCAGAACAAGCCTTCAGATGGTTAGCTGTTTCCAGGAGCAGATTTTATGCGCCCAGATTCGTACAACTTTTCGTATCTAGAAAAGCACTAAAATCACTAACAGAGACGTCTGCTCCTCGTGGCCGGGCGCAGCCTTCTGCCAAGACATGTGCATGCCTGCTGGTACCGCCTTCACTGAAGTCACAAACATACCCCACCCCTATCTCTTCGGAGTGGCCCCTCAGAGCCCCTCAGAACTGAGACGCTGTCTCCCCAGCTGTAGTTTTTTTTTTTTTTTTTTGCGGTACGCGGGCCTCTCACTGTTGCGGCCTCTCCCGTTGCGGAGCACAGGCTCCGGACGCGCTGGCTCAGCGGCCATGGCTCACGGGCCCAGCCGCTCCGTGGCATGTGGGATCTTCCCGGACCGGGGCGCGAACCCGTGTCCCCTGCGTCGGCAGGCGGACTCTCAACCACTGCGCCACCTTCAGGGAAACCCTGTAGTCCTCATTTTGCCCCCAATAAAACTTAACTCACAACTCTCACGGTGTGCTTTCTTTTTCAGTCAACAACCATTAATAATAATCAGCTCATCCCCTGAATCCATGTGGTACCCAATAAGGATTAATATTTTCTTTGAGGAATGACTGGCACAGAGATTTACTCTGTAGAACTAAAAAACCCCAAAATGACACAAAAGAAAAAACACAAGTGTTAAAGAACAGCTTTTCAAAGCATCCATGTGTGGGGAACCACACAGGAGTCTCTCGTTCTAGTCGTTTCGTTTTTGATGCGCCATCAGAAGGCACCTGCGGTGGGCCAGGCGGCTGCCAAGGGCTTCACAGGCCCAGCTTCGTTTCTTTCTTTTTTTTTTTTTTTTTTTTGGCCGATCCCATGTGGGATCGTAGTTCCCTGACCAGGGATTGAACCCGCACCCGCTACATTGGAAGCGTGGAGCCTTAACCACTGGACAGCCAGGGAAGCCCCCTGGCTTCGTTTCGTCCTCTCCTGCCTTGTGAATTAGCTGGTGTCATTCTGTCATTCATATTATCCCCATTTTACAGATGAGGAAACTAAGGCCTGGAGTTAAATAACAGGAGTACGCCAAGGAGCACCCGACTAACGAAGGCTGGCCTCTGCGCTTCTCCCTTTGCACCACCCAATTCCCGCTCCCCGCTTTTGGTACACGTGGCACGGGGCCCCCAGTTCTCCCCTCCCAGAGGCCAGTGCAGAGGAGGCGGCCACCGCTGGGCCCTGGACCACCTTGTGAGCAGAGCCACCACCGCCCTGGGCTGTGCCCTGAGGGACCAGAGAGGCACACAACTGACCTTGATGATTTTGAGTTTGTGCTTTGGGCTGGTCCTGAAGAAGACAGACACCTGGATACGGAGACGGGAGAGGGCCGGGCATCAGTGAATGAGGAGGTGGCACCTTCACCCCGTGCCCCTCGGCGGCGAGCCTCGGGAGGACCCCACCTTCCCGACGCGCTCGGCCAGCTCGCCCTGCTCGGCGCTTTCCACCTCTTCCCCGGACATGGCGCTCAGCTTCCCGTTGCACAGGCCGATGTTTCTTCCTGCAAGGCGTGGACAGTCCCTTCTGAGGGCCTGAGACTGTGGTCCCTGCACTTGCCCCTCACTCCACCTACCTGACATCAGGCCCCGCCTTGGCCACAGGGACAAACAAAACCACGGTGGCCCCAATTAGAGAGCCCCTGCTATGGTATCTGACCTTAATTCCATCCACAGAATGAACTGGCAACCAAGGCCTCTTATCCCCACTCTAAAGATGAGGAAACAGAGAGCGGTGACTTTCCCAAGGTCATAGGGCTGGTAAGTGCTAATACTGGAACTGACATGGTTCTTTCTGTCTGATTCCAGAGTCTGTGATCTTTCCATGGTGCCAGGCTGCCTCAAGACAGAGGGGTTAGAAACCCAAGGCGTGGCAACCGTGCTAACAGTAATAAAATGAGTAGGAGGAGGAAGGTTGCTAGCCCTCTGCCGATGAAAAGCCTGAGGGTCAGAGTGGCTCAATGATTTGCCAAGGGCGCACCGCTACTGGCAGAAGCCAGACGGGAAGTGTGCACTTGCAGTGATGCTGCCTGTGGAGATGAGGTGAAATCATGGATGGAAGGCCCCAGGGCAGAGAAGGTTCTTGGTGCACACGAGATCTTTTCCTCTTTAGGAGAACCTGCCAACATTTTAGAGACAAACACCCACTCGGAAGGTGGGATGCTGGTCCTCGAACCTCAGAATCTCTTCCAAGCACGTGGAAGGTAGTTGTGAGCTCTCCTGACCCGGTCCCTCGAGGAGTAAGCAGTGGCAGCGACCCTCACCCTCCACCCCATTCCCTGGTTACCTATCGCCAAGGCCGTCTCCAGAGCATCTCCCGTTATCATTTTCACGGACAAGCCCGAATCAGAGAGAACGTGGACCGCTTCCTCCACGCCAGCCCTCGGAGGGTCGATGATTCCGATGAGACCCAGGAACATCAGCTCCCCCAGCTCAGGCCCAGAAGCCAGGGCCAGCACTGCGGACAGAGCAAGACCCACAGAAGGTTCAGAAGATTTTCATCCCCAGTCAGCCCCAGCCCCACTGTGTCCCAGACTCTCTTCTGTCCGCGAGGGGCTTGGGCACTAAGTCCCTGGACCACAAAGGGGAGGGATGATCTTTCCGATGGTCGTCAGGCCCGTGCAGGGCAGCGGCTGTTGACGGCTCACCCACGATGGAGAGCAAGGGAAGTAGCAACAACCTGCCCAGCGGGAGATGGGCCTCTGTCTGCTGGTGGTGCAGTCCCACGGGGAGTGGCCACGAGCACACCTGTGGGCTGCCACATGAGGGCACATTTCTGATGGCCTATCTGTCATTGCTCTGCCCTCCTCTGTCATTGCCAGCAGACTCGGGGCGACAGCCACCAAGGTCAAGAAGAATGTGCAGGAGGCAACACGGGTCAGAGGACTCTGTTTCAGGGGCACAGAGCCAGACCCGGCTCTTGGGGACAGGTGCTCTGAGAGGGGGTGGTGTGAGAACTGACCTTACTGATACTGGAGGGGAGCTATGGCCAACAAGTTCCAGCTGTGACCCCTCAGTCATGACACTGTACCAGCGATGCAGGGGGGTGCGCCAGCGATGCGGGTACCATTCCCCCCTTTCTCAAAGCAACCCTCCCTGCCCTGCCAAGCTCAGCTCTGTCCTGACATGTCTTCACCTTATAGGCTCGTCAGTTTATAATTACTGTCCCCTGAAGGGGAAAACTAGGCCAACTGAAACCAATACAGGAAGCCAACGCTTCTCACTTTCCCCTGAGGGAATACACATGTTCCAGAGTGTTTTCAGACATTTTCTCCGAAAACGGACAGGCTGACATATGACACTACGGGAAACGTGAGGTTTAATGTTCAGCCCATCGGGGAAGGCATTGGCCCTGGTGCAGAAAATTGGAAATGGCCAAGGAATGAAACGTCTGTATTAATTTACAAGAGCTTTGGGTTTTCCTGACAGCGAGCCGTGAGCAGGACGACCAGTCGGGAAAATCATTGTTTCGGGGGCGGCCTGTCCACCTGTCTTAGAAAACTCAGAACCTCTCCTTGCACGCGTGAGCTGCGTCTGGGATAACGGGTATCGTCTGGCGGCTGAGATGGGTGGGGGTCTCCCTATCTTTCATCTGCCCAAGAGAGTCCACCCTGGCTTTGCTTGCATTAGCATCCTGCCTGACACCACTCTGATCATCACGGCGTTGACTCGGGACCCTGCGTTAATACACTTGAGAAGTCAGTGTTAGGTGCAAACTCAGAGCTTGGGGCTGGGACCGCAGGCACTGACCCCGCAGGCCAAGCGACCCCATCCTCTTCTCCTCCTGCTGGCAGAAGGCTCGCTGCTGGGGCGTCAGCGGCAGGGGGATACCCCCATGGTTGTACATGGTACAGTAACGAATCACTTCCTCGAAGGCCCCCTTCATGAAGTAGATGTCTTCCTGCTCCTTGGAAAAGACAAAAGGAAAAAAATGGGCTGACACTGGCTGCTTCAGCTCTTGGTGACCGTCACCTCATCCACACAGAGATGTTCACGGCGGGGTTATTTACCCCGGACCGTCACTGTTCACCAATACAGGACAGGTTAGAGAAGTTACAGGAAATCCATGTGATGGAATACCTTTCAGCCCAGAGCGGGGTGAGGCCGATCTCTGACCCAACCCAGGCCTGCCCTACATCGGGCTCCCTGGTTAATGTCACTCAGAGCATCTGCACGTTTCACGAACTGGTCATATCCCAGCCATTGCTGTGTCTTTAAGTGTGTGACTGACCCCTAGATGTCTATTTCAGGGAGACTTCCAAGCAAGGCAGGCACCATGAACTTGGCCCATAAGAATGAACCCAAATGAGCAGCTGACCCGTTTCCTGTGCATTTGTGAAGCGCCGTCTCCCTGAGAGAGACTGTAAGCGCCAGGTGCCTTGTCAGTGTGGGTCACACTGTAACCCCGGCACGAGCACAGCACCTTCCTGCTCGCAGTGGGCAGCGAGTGAGCCTGTGCAAACTGACACGGAAAGCTGTCCAAGACAGCACTTCAGGGAAGAGAGCAAATTACACACACTGTATACGGCATGACCTTCTTTTGAAACTACTACCCCCCGTGTTGCATTCGCACATTTAGAACCTGGAACACTCTATCTCTGACTGCTAAGGGGTGTCAGCATGGGTGGGGAGTGGGGAGGGAGAAAAGAGGGGCAGAATTGTCGTGAGCTTGCGTTTTTGAAGTTACATTTCTATAATTTTTTTCAATGAAAATATATTACCATTGCCTTTGGGGGGAAAATAAGATTTGAAGGTATTAAAACATAAAAAAAAAAAAATCCAAATCCTGTCTTAAGCACCCGGAATTTATATGCCTGTCCACTCACGGCAAAGAGCTGGGATAAGCTGGCCCAGCTACCCGCCACTGTGAACGAGACGGGAAATCTCAGCGTGGGCAAGACGTGACATATTCCAGAAAGAGCAGAAAGTTTGGAGAAAAAGGTAGAAGGTGATAAAAATCTCTTTAAAAAAAAAAAAGTTTCTTCATTGTAGAAAATCTGAAAAGCTACAGAAAATTTAAAAAGAAAAAAGTGGGGGAAAGCGGCTGAATCCCCCCACCCAGGCACAGCTAGTAGGAATTCGGTAGCTGTTCCCCAGGTGGCCTAGAACCCATGTGTGCACACACGTGCGAGCCCACCGTCCACGCCATCTATGGTGGATGCTGGGGTGTGTGTCCTGGATCCCCCTTCAGGATGAAGGCTCGTTCCCCCGTTATGACAGTTACGTGAGATCATGTGTGTAAAGAACTCAGCACAGGGGTGCGAAAAAAGGACCCTAAGTTAGCAGCGGGGTCAGTGTCATTGGTAAGGACATGCAGTCACTGCAGTGGTAATTACTCAGTCATTGTACTGTAGGCGAGTCTCACACGTGAACTTGCATCAGAATCCCCAGCAGACCCAGATGACCGGGTCCCAGCCCTGGAATTTCTGAGTCAGTGGGTCTGGGGTAGAACCTGAGAATCTGCATTTCAAACAAATTCCAAGGTGATGCTTCTGCGGGTTCAGGGACCCCACTTTGAGAACCAGAGATTCAGATGACAATCTCAGAAGAGGACCCAAGGTAATCAAAGGTTTATACTTTCACGTATTTGGAAGCTCACAGAAGTAGCCAGGAACTTTAAACTCTTCTGACGTCTGCATTTTGCTTTGCTGGAAAGGGGCAGAGAGGCAGACTCACCTCATTCCTGGAGCTGCATTGAACCGCCATCCACTTCTGTTCCGAACTGAATGGAATCTCTTTTTTTCGCATGTATGAATCTTTAATATCACTTAAGCCCATCTAGGAAAATAAAATGGGACGTTTTCAGCGAGTCATCCTAAACCAATCTCTATGCAAAGCTCAGTCTCTTTAAATTATTCATTATTCAAACCACCTCAGGCAGATGAGAAATCCAAGCGTTCAGCACACAGAGAAAAGCCATTTGCTTTCAAACGTCCCACGGGAAAAGAAATCAATCTCTCTTTTCTCTTGTCCCAGGGGCAGAGCCTGATGGCCTCTGCCACAGCGTCTAGCTGGAACCTGTGGGGTTTCTGCCGGGACGAATGTTTCAGACTTGAAGAGGCAGCAAAAGGAGCCCTGGGAAGTGGGGCGCCTGCGGTCACCACCTGGGGTCCCTGCCAGGCCTCACATTCACTCGCTCTTTGATGCTTTCAGGCCAGTTCCTTGACAGCTCTGAGCCTTGGTTTCCCCAGTTGTAAACCAATCCTAACCCGTGCATCCCATCGCCCCCCAAGGGGTGAAAACGGGTTCTTAGGGGGTGAAAAAAATCTGCTTTATGTATAAAGCACAGACACCCATACAGTACAGGAACAGATACATACTATTGGGCTGACAAAAAAGTTCGTTTGGGTCTTTCCGTAACATCTGCAGTATTAAAATCCCATGGGGGGAGTGATTAGGGAAAAAACATCTAAAAAGGGGATGTTTAGGGGAGTGTCATCGGTTGCACTGTGTCCCTCAAAGACTTACGGAAGGTGTAATTCCCCAGTGCCTGCGAACAGGATCTGATTTGGAAATAGGGTCTTTGGAGGTGTAACGAAGTTAAGATGAGGTTGTTGGGGGAGCCCACGATGGCATGACCGGTGTCCTTCCAAGAAGAGGACAAGGCCACGTGAGGACCTCCCTCACTCAGACAGGACCTCGAATTGTGCTGCCAGTGTAGCTCCGAGAGAAGGAATTCCCCACGCAGACGTCACAGACCTCCTACCTTCATTGCCAGGGCCACCAAGGCGCCCTCTGTGGGCTGCCCCATCATGGCGTTCTTTCTGATGGTGGCGTTGTTGGCGACACAGCCGGCCTGGAAGGAGAGGTGTCCGAAGGTCGTTTGTTAGTATTTGGAGCTGCACCCGCCGGGGTTCCGGGCTTACTCAGGCACGTGAAAAGGTGCCTGAACGCTGCACGCATTTTCAGAGCTGGGGCTGGCATGGGGGCCAGGGACAAGTTTACTCTTCAAAATACATCAGTCTCAAAACCCACACGATTAATATTCACTGACTCTGCTGAATGTGGGTCGTCACACAGCTGTCACGAGGAACTACAGTGGGGAGGCAGGCAGACTGGGGGGTCACGCGTGTGGGGTGATGGCCAGTGCCTGCTAATGGGGACGGGGTTTCTGATTGGGGCGACGAAGCATCCTGGAATTAGATAGCGGTGAGGGCTGCCCAACCTTGTGAATATACTAAAACCCACTGAACTGTACCCTTTAAAAGGGTGAATTCTGTGGTGTGCGACCTACATCTCAATTTAAAATAATAACTGAAAAATGAGAAGTACAAACAAATAGACAAAAAGAGCACGGGGGTGAATCCCGGCTCCCTCCCACTCACTGGGGGACCTTGGGCACTCACGCTACCTCTCTGAGCCCCCGTTTTTTTTTTTGGCCGGCGCTGTGCATGCCAGCATGCCGTATCTTAGTTCTCCAACCAGGGACCGAACCTGTGCCCCCTGCATTGGGAGCGCTGCGTCTTAACCACTGGACCGCCAGGGAAGTCCCGAGCTCCTGTTTCTTAATCTGCACAACTGAGATAATGGGGCAGCCCTCTCAGGGCTCTGTTAATTGTCACCGTGGAGGTGGGACCTGCGCGGAGAGGATGATGGTCAAACTTCCTGTGGGGAGGGGACGTGAGCTCCTGCGAGGACAGGTATGGCTCACGTTACAAGTACTGATGGTCACAACAGGCAGCGTTCATCCCGTGCTTGTTTCCCAACATTCACAGAGCCCCTTCCCTGTCCAGCAAGCAAGGGGGGAGGAAGGGGCTCCCAGCTCTTCCCTTACGTCCCATATTTCCATCTGTATCTGGGCCGCCGTGACAACCTGACCGCTGGGCCATGGCCCACTCATCACCGAGAACCAGCTGGTCCAACTGCTGTCTCTCTTTCCGGAGAGAGTCCCCATTAGCTCTGTTTTAAATGCATGTTTACTTCCACGGTGGCGCTTTTGACACTTACCTCCACTAATTTCCCCACTGAGATGTTGGAAAACTGCTTAATGACTTCCTTTGAGGGTAAAAGACAGACAGTCCCTTGGCCGTTGTAGCCAACTCCGCTGACCTACAGGGCAAGGGCAAAAAACGGGGTGTCACTAGGAGGCAAAAAGACGCTTCCCCAGTTGACCCATATCCCTTTCTGGGGAATCCATCCCCAAGGACACGGTCCCACCACGAACACGTCTCCAAGCGTGAAGTGTCCCCTGCAGGAGTACGTATTAATCAGATACCTCACCAAGTGCCGTGCTTCAGTAAAATGCAACAGGGCATTCTTCAGCCGGTAAAAATTATGGTTATGAAAACCAAGTATTAGCATACAAGGGTGCTTATGTTCTAGAACCGGGGCGGGCAAGCTCTTTCTTGTAGAGCCGATAGCAAATATCGTAGCCTTGGCAGTAATCTCTGCTGCGATTACTCTGTGGCTCTGATGTGACAGGAAGCACGGACAATGTGAACATCCATCCAATGTGGACATCCTCTGCCAGCCAGCGGGTGGCTGCCTTCCACCAGTCGTGTTCCTTGCTGCTGCTGGTAGCAAGGAGATTGTCCAATAACCCATATTTGCTTCTTCCTTACTGTTCTCTGGAAGACTCCGTGTGCCTTCTCTGGGAAGGAAGGGGTCTGGCAGGGCACAACCTGGACTTGAACCTTATAAATTCACACAGGCTCACCTCGGCGTGGAGCCCGTCCGACGTCACAAGTTGGGTGACAGTCATTTCATTGGCAGTCAGAGTCCCCGTCTTATCAGAACAGATGACATTGCAGCAACCTGGCACAAGAAGACAGCAGAGTTTATAGGAACAAGAAGTCGTCACCACCAACTCTCAGGCTTAGGAAACACCCAGGTAGAATCATGACGGCACTAAAATGCCCATGCAGTCCAATTTGTAAGAATCCAACCAGCTGGGTTCCCTCACCTAAAGTCTCCACGATCGGCAGCTTCTTCACAATGACCCGCTTCCTGGCCATCCGCAGCACTCCCAGGACCAGCGTCACTGTGACGACGATGGGCAGACCCTCGGGAATGGCGGCCACAGCCAGGCTGGATCGAAAAGGCCAGGCGGATCACCTCGAGCACGCACTTAACGATGACGTGCATCGCACCTGGCGTTGGCAGCATGTTTACCCGGTGAAGCTTGTCCGTGGTTCCCCCACCTTCTCTGCTCTGTTCTCTGCTGCCAATCCCATGACACACCTGCCTCCTCCTTCAGCATCCATTGCTCTGAGCTTTCCCGCTGCGAAACCCTGCTTTCCTACCAGACATCCACACTTTAGTGTGAATTAGTCTGTCCCTTGTTTTGCCTATTTAAGTGCTTTTGCATTTAAATTGTTGTCATCTATTAGAGACAAAAGTCTTGGGCCCTATGAAAGCAATCTCCGGAATCAGGCACTAAGTGGGAAGCGGAATTATTAGGTTTAGAGGGTCCTCCCTGGGTCCCTTGAATTTTACTCTAAATTGGTCTAATGGTTTAGACATTTGCTGTGAGAAAACCAGACAAGGAAATGAAAGTTGGGGGAGGTGAAGTGGCGCGGCGAGGCCTTTGCCTAAGCAGGCTGTTGTGCTGTCTGCTCATCTGCTTAAGACGCCCCGCACCCCCCACCACTCTTTCTGTACCACGGGGCCCCGCCCTCCCACAGCCAAGGTTGATTGGGTTAGAGGAGAACATATGACTCCAGCTGAACCAATGAGCTCCTCCCTTGGGAATCTGCATTGGGACTGAGCACAGGATCCCCTTCCTGTGGGCAGGGTTTGTGTCTTGCCAGTGACCTCAGGCCGATGGGGGAGGCTGGAGAGTGCGGGGCAGACTGTACAGAGCTGTGGGGTGAGCATTACCGTGCCAAGCCCCAGGGTGGTTCACCCTTTGCAGAGCACAGTGCCGCAGGTAGTCAGTAAATATTTGCTGAGTGAACACACAGGAATGAGTGAACACATGGCAAGTGCAAGAGCCTGGACCCACCCTGGCCTAGCACACAGTGAGCGCTCTACATAGGTTGGTTAATAATCAGAAAGCCCCGCCGCCGCCGCCGTATTTCATCAGATCTAAGGCGCTGCTGATTGGGAAGGGCACCATTATCCTGCGCACCTCTAAAAACATACTGCCCATTAACGGTGCCGGGATACTTTCTTATCACCTCACTTGTGAGAAGCAGTCTGACTTCAGAGAAGGTAGAAGGTGAAAAAGAATGTGTGTCTTAGAATCAAAGAAATACGGTATATGAATGGCGGCCTTTCACCTGGAGGCCATGGAGCATTCAGGGGTAAGTTATATAAACCAAGGTGACGGAATTTGGTCAAGGGACTGTGCCCGGTTTCTACGGTGACGGCAAGAAAGTTTCCCTGGTTTTATGGCACAGGCTGACAAGGCCAGCTAAGCAAACATTTGCGAAGGGTTCTCACGGGCACTTTCCTCCTACATGGCATGAGAAGGGCATTGTGTGTGCCTGGATGTTTTCATAATAAAAAAAAAGTAATTGGCAAACTAATAAAGATTAGAAGAGACCAGGAAAAGCAAGTAGACCTTGGGTCATCTTGAATGTCGCTCAAGGCACAGGGAAATAGGATAAAGTTTTTAAAAGAATGATTCTCTTGCTATTTATTTTGGAGAATCTCTTCCTCACCAGCTATCCTGCCATTTCTACCTTATGACTGAGAGGTGTTGAGTGATTTTCTTCTGCTAAAAACTGAAGAACCTCATCCTTTTAAAGTCACAAGTGAAATGACCACAGTCAGTTTTCTTTCAATTGCAAGTTTCCCATGGACCGAGTGGGATGAGAGAGATGAAAGGGGCTGTTAGACAAGAAATCAGAAATAACCTTGGGGAAGTAGGGATGCGGTGGACACAGGAGCTTTTTCTCTTACTGACCTGGAAATACTTTACAGTCTTTTTGCCTCATGGAACTTACTGTGGTTTACAAGATGGGATGGAACGCATCCTTATTTGGGGGAGGTTCTCATGCATCATGGCCTCTGAGAGCTCTGCTTTTTCTGGGAGCCCCTCGTGGCTGAGGCTCCACCCTCTGCCACCACCCCCTACCTCTGAAGACCCAGTCACCTGAGCCTTCTTTCTGGGGCTCCACCTTCTTCCCTAGCGACCTCTTGCTGGAGCCCCGACTAGGGTAATTGTAGCCATGGCCTCACTGCTCAGAGTGATGCTTCCTGAACCGGCAGCATCACCATCCCTGGGGAGCATGTTAGGAATGCAGAATCTCGGGCCCTTCCCCCAGACCCACTGAGTCAGAGCCCCGGCAATCTGTGTGGAACAAGCTCTCCCAGGGACGCTTGTATGGTGAGGTTAGTTATGGTCAAGTCCAAGACCCCCTGCTCTACGGCGTCCTCCTCTTGCAGGAGGCCCTACCCTCACCTCAAACGCCACCGTCCACAGCGCAGCCAGCTGCCCACTGCCCTGTTCCCTCTTCCCCCCTCCCTCCTCAGAGCAAGCCGGGGTTCACACCTCCCATCACCATTCCAAGAATGGCCAACACTTTTCATCTCTCTGCTCCAAAAGAATAGTAGAGATGGCCTGGCACAGCGTGCTGAGAAGGGTTCTGAGGATGTGATTAGAATTCAGAGAAAAAGGGGCCCATGAGTTTCCGCGTGATCGGCCCCGTCATCTACCCTACCGTCTGGTCTTATCACCCAGCCCGACCACAGCCTCCCCGCTGCTTCCACAGATGCGCTAGGCTCACTCCGCCTCCACGCCTTTGCCCCTGCCATTCCCCTGCCTGAACGCCCCGCCCACCCTTAGCAACATCTCTCCAGCTTCAACTCCTCAGAGAAACCTCTCCCGGCCCCTTTTTCCGGCCACATCCCTTCCCGCCTCCCTTTTAATCTCTCTCAACCATCGTTTCCTTTGTAGCTTTGATCATAAGTTGTGATTATTTTGCTAACATGCACTTAAATTGTTCACGTTTACTTTCCCCACCAGCCTGCAGACTCCGTGGTCCAGCTCCATCAGCACTGGACGATGCAAGCACATAGTGAACAGGTGCTCAAGAAACATGTGTGGGGCAAATAAGCAAACCAAGCGCCATGGCCGGGGAGGGTAGGGAGAGTCCCCGCCCTGCCCGGGAGGTGGCCAGGGGCACTGAGCCGGACCCCGGCTTTGGATCAGAATCGTGCGGTCTGCAGTCTGTCTCCTCCACTCCCTGATCCTGTAACTACAGGCAGATGTGTCGGCCTAACCCTCAGCATCTCCATCTGTGAAACGGAGACCGGCCTGCCTCTCGGAGCTGTGCCTCGATGAGCGAGGTCACCTCCACTCAGCATCAGCAGACCCTGGCTGTGCCCCCTTCATGTTCTCGAAGATTCTAGAACCGCCTCACCTAGCTGGTCAACACTCCGACACTGACACGGAAGGATAAACGGCCAATGAAAGCTCTGGGTCCTATTTTCCTTTATACCATTCACGGCACGTAGCTCAGGATATAAAGTCAGGAAACCCCCGCTCGACTTGAGATCATGACCTCGTCCACTCAAAAGAACGCGTTGGGCTCTGTATCTAGAGCTCTGCAAGCCGTCTCCTGTGGCCACCACCCAAATGTGACGATGATGATCTGGTGTGTTTCAGGGAAACGACCTGAAATCCAGCAGGAACATCTGTATAGCACAATGGCCTGATTTTCATGGTCCCAAAGAGTTTGGGGGGAAGACCCAAGCCCTGGTATCAATCCATTTATCGATAGCTTATATAAACTGAAAGCCTAAAGACAATTGCTGTTAGAGTATCTTTTCTTTTTATACTCAGAATTAGTCTGAGATGGCGTTTTCCAAATGTTTGCCACCTGTATCTTGCTTTTATGGTTTTGGTCACATAATATTCTAACTGCATAATATTCTTTAAACCAACTTTTCCTTTTCCTTTTCCTTTTTCATGTCCCCAGGAGTTGGCATTAATGAGATTTTGTTTGTTAAGGAATGGCAGAGCTTCTAAAACCAGACACAGACTTTTCCAGTTTCCATTCAGTCACAAAATAGTCACTGAATAATAGGATACACACCTGCCCGCAGGTGGATTTTGCTGGCCTGCCTCTCAATGCACACAGGGCAGTGATTAAAAAATGAGGCATTTGAAAGAATGTATATATATATATATATATATATGTACAACTGAATCACTTTGCTGTACAGCAGAAATTAACGTAACATTGTAAATCAACTATACTTCAATTTTAAAAAGGTAGGCATTTGGAATTTTACAAGACCTGCATTTGAATTTCTTCTATTGCTAATTGCCAGGTAATGGTGTCCACTCATTTTTACACAGACAGACTTGACTCTGTACCAGAGACGTGTACACTCAACCCCCTAACGCAAGGTTCTCTGGCCCACGCTGGCCGGCCCTGTGGGAAGCAGCTCCCCGCAGCCTCCGTCCTACACTGGGATGCCCCGAGCCGTTGTGAGGTGCGTCACTGTAATTTACTGTAATGACAGTTACAACGTGGCTGTCTGCAAACAGTCTACTTTTTATATATAAATCAGAAAGGATCCAAGGATCCTTGTAATAACAGCTTTCCTAATTACCTGCTTTATGTTTTCTTTATTGAGATGTAATTCACGTACCGTAAGATTCGCCCTTTCAAAGTATATAATTCAGTGGTTTTATATTCAGAGTTGTATAACTATCACTACAATCACTTTTAGAGCCTTTTCATCACCCCCAGAAGAAACCCCATAACTGTTGGGGTCCCTCCTCATTCCCCGACCCCAGTGCCTGGCAGCCACTAATCTACGTTCCGTCTGTATGGATTTGCGTGTTTGGGGCATTTCATAGAAACAAAGTCACATGGCATGTGGCCATTTCTGTCTGGTTTCCTTCTCCTAGCCTCATGTTTCTACGGCATCCACACCGTAGCACGTGTCAGTGCTTCACTCTTTTTTTTAATATCTTTATTGGAGTATGATTGCTTTACGATGTTGTTAGTTTCTGCTGTACAACGAAGTGAGTCAGCTGTACGTATACATATATCCCCATATCCCCTCCCTCTTGCGTCTCCCTCCCACCCCTGCATCCCACCCCTCTAGGTGGTCACTAAGCACCGAGCTGATCTCCCTGTGCTATGCACCTGTTTCCCACTAGCTAGCTATTTTACATTTGGTGGTGTATATATGTCGGTGCCACTCTCTCACTTCCTGCCAGCTTACCCTGCCCCCACTGGCTTCCCTCCTCGTGGCTGAATAGTATTCCACTGTATGCTGTTTATCTGTTCACTACTTGACGGGCACCTAAGTTTGTTTACATTGCGGGTTTGAGGTACTAAGTATGTATTTTCGCTCACCGACATTAATCTTCCACGTAACACCTGACCATCTTACAGACACCACCACAAGGGGGCGTCACCCTGAGGAAACCATGAGGGACCTGACGCGGGTCCTCCACGTCCCGGATTACCGGCTGCCCTTCCGCTGGGACATGCCCCATTAGGGACAATCCCCAGCACCCCGTGTCCCCGAGCAGCCGTGGAAAAGCTGTGGCAACTTCACGCCCCTGCACAGAGCCTGCCTTCTGTCTGCCTCTGCTCCTCCACTGGGACCCAGGGTGGGGCGGTCACTGACGAGCACCACCAGGTCGGGGAAGGGCAGGTTCCCGGGGCTTAAAGTCAGGGCCCCGATCCCTAGCCCTGCAGTCAGCCGTGTGGCCTCGGCTACACGGTCTCTGTCCTCTCCTGCAGCTGCCTCCTTAAATCAAGGGCCGAGTTCCAAGTGCGTAATGAGAACACGCACCCACTGCGCGTTCCGCGTGGCCGCAGGCACCTGCGCAGGGCACCCGGGGCATCCTCACCGCGCCCCTCGGAGGGCTGACATCACACCCATTTACAGAGGAGGAAAAGAAGGACCAGTAAATGAAGACGCTGGGCCGGGGTCGCATGGCTAGCAAGTGGCAAAGGCAGAATCTAAACGTGGGTTGGCTGGCTCTGGAGTCTGCGCTCAGCCAGGAAGACCCAAACCCACGGGCCAGGGGGACAGTGACAGGGACTCCGAATCGTCAGCTTTCCTTCCTTTTGCAGACATTCGCTGGGCACCCACCTGCCAGACAGTGTGCTACGGGGAGACTGTGGCTTAGGGGGAAGGGCTGCATCTTCCCCCCAGTCTCCCCACCTTCTCTTGCACACAGACGAGGGGGGATGGCCCAGCGCCCTTACCTGACCCCGATGGTGAACATGCTGAGGAGATGCTTCCCTTGCAGCCAGCCCGTGAACATGATCAGGCCTGGGAGGAGATAAAAACATACACTATGTATGTACACACACACACGCGCACACACCTGCACACACACACACACGCGCACACACACACACGCGCACACGCACGAGTATGTCCTCCAAAGGACGAAGGCATTCCAAACTCATCTCCTTAAAGAGTTTCCAGTAATATAGACACAGGACGATTATGAATAACCTCAAACACGTGCCACCTCTCCCCTTTTTCTTTTTAAGAAACAACTCCCCTGCCTACGAGAAAGAGGATGGCTTTACTTTTTCAGAAGATCAAGCCAGCTCAAGTAAAAGAAAGAAACAGCCAACCAGTTTATTTGGGGCTGTTGTCAACATTTCTGTATTATTCCACAAGTTCCCATGGGCTGCACGCCCCCAGGACTTGCCCCAAGGTGTCTGCTGTGCTCCCGTGACGCACAGATTGGCCGCTGTCTCTTGACTGACTTTATCCTGCGTGTTCATGATTAAATACATTCCTTTTTCCATTTTTCTCCTTCGTCAATCGTTGACCCAACGTCTTCTAAACGCCAGGCACTGTGCTATGCATGGGACACACAGTCAGTCAGAGATGGACCCTCCAGGCACAGAAGTGGCATGAGTCGCTGGGACCCGTGAAAGTGCTGAGACGTTCTGACAATGGGGAAAAGTTCAGGGGCCGCCAGGCGTGGCCTCAGTTTCCTCACCTGCAAAGTGGGTACAATGACCGTGTCTTCCTCAAGGACTTGTTGTTGTTCAGGAT
Organism: Lagenorhynchus albirostris; assembly: GCF_949774975.1. NCBI lineage: Eukaryota > Metazoa > Chordata > Mammalia > Artiodactyla > Delphinidae > Lagenorhynchus > Lagenorhynchus albirostris. The sequence goes on along the minus strand of NC_083113.1, from coordinate 56,148,450 downwards.
GTAAGATGTGACAATGCACTTGGAGTGCGTAGCACTTGGAGTGTGTAGCACTTGGAGTGCGTAGCACGGCTCCTGGCCCACAGTAGCACCCAGTCGTGAACTGCTAGGGCCACGGTTACCGGACAGGTGAAGGGAAAAATGTGTGAGGTGAGAGGAGTCGCCTGTTGACACGTCCTGGGAGATTTGCTGAAAAGCACTAGCTTTGTTTTGCAGGGAAAGGGGAGTCAGCGCAAGTTTTCTGCTGGGTAGTAGCGGTGTGCGTGTGTGCGTGTGTGTTGGGAGTAGGGGGGGTCAGAAGATCTGATTTATTAGGGGCTATTTTCATACTATGTATCTTTCTAATTTATTTATTTTTGGCTGCATTGGGTCTTCATTGCGGTGCGGTGGCTTTCATCGCGGTGGCTTCTCTTGTTGCGGAGCACGGGCTCAAGGCGCGCGGGCTTCAGTAGCTGTGGCTCGGGGGCTCTAGAGCGCAGGCTCAGTAGTTGTGGCGCACAAGCTTAGTTGCTCCGCGGCCTGTGGGATCTTCCCGGACCAGGGCTTCAACCCGTGTCCCCTGCATTGGCAGGCGGATTCTTAACCGCTGCACCACCAGGGAAGTCCATATTTTCATACTATGATTAGCAACAGGCTTCAGCAGTCAAATAAAAATCTTAGCTGCAATTCAAATGAACCCAGTTGCAAAAGACTGGGTGGGAGGGAACTCTATTAAAAATAGGTGCAGGTCGCACCCACCAGGACCCGCCCCTACCCTGGGGGCCTCCCTGCAGTAGGAGGCTGAGCTTGTTCCCCGGGGGCTCACAAGAGCTGACTGTGCTCATTTCTTCCCAAATCCACGTTCAGTAACTTTGCGCTGGTAGCTTGAAATGGGCGGCTGTGACTATGGATACCATGGAAAGGGGCAAACACCGCTTTCCGCTGGAGCTCGCTGTTCCCCTGAATCTCCTCCTTGGACCCTCTGAGGATTCAAAATTCCCACTCTGCCAGAGCAATTCTTCAAATATTTATTAAAAAGAAAACACGTCTGAATGGTATCACGGGCCTGGCCATGCACATGCTAATTTACTTTCTAATTTAACTTGAGGAATAATGGCTTATACGAGGCAATGACCGTGCAAGGACCTCTGACTTGGATTTTTTTTTTTTTTAAACAAATTTCATCTTGTGGAAAGGCCTGCTAAAAGCATCTATTTGACAATGTGCCTTGAAGCACATCTACTTGGTATTTGCTCTTGGGGCCATTATTACGGCCCAGTCTCCTTCTGGCAACCCCAATGTCTAGAGCAGGTGGTGGAAAGGTCTTCATATAACAGATCAGATAGTAAACAGCATCGGCTCTATGGGCCATATGGTCTGTTACAACTCAGCTTGGCCATTGCAGTGTGCAAGCAGCTATAGATAATACGTGAATGGGTGTGGCCGTGTGCCCATAAAACAGATGTGTGAACATTGAAATTTGAATCTCATATAACTTTAATGTCATAACATATTCTTCTTCTTTCTATTTTTTTCAGTCATTTAAAAATGTAAAAAAAATTCTCGGCTTGTGAGCCACACAAAAACAGGTGGCAAACCCGATTTGGCCTGGGAGTCATAGTTTCCATCCCCTGCTCCAGACTGTAAAAGGGTCCTCTGGCCAGCTGGGGCCACGTGGGCATCCAGTCTAGCCCAAAAGCCTGATCAATGTAACCCCGAGGATGGCAGGTGAACGGCGATGCAGAGCCACTTTCCCCTCCTGCCTCCATGACAGACATCGCTAATCCATCACAAGACATCACTAATCCATCACAGTTCTCTGCCACCAAGCCCGAGCATGGACTCCAAATCCTCTCACAAGCACAGAGCCCCCTTAGCTGGGATCAGACTTGGCAGGTTAAGATAAAACCCATTTTCCATAACTGCTCCAGGACAAAATAGGGTGGAGAGGAGGGAAGAGGACATAGAGCTACATGAAAACAGTACAACTACTGACTGAGCAAAGTCTGAGCACTAAATCCAAAGTTGACGTTTGGAAAGGAGACTGGATACTAGAAGGTTGGGATGGGGTGGCCAGGGAGGAAAGGGTGGGCAGGTCTGTCCCCAGCATGACAGAATTGAGAGCTTTGACTTCAGACCATATCCTCTTAACACTTTGCTAAATTTACCACCTCTTACAAGTTGTGAAGGAGTGGGAGATACCTTCCATGCCTTTGAATCTACCCTTTCCTCTGTCTGGAATTCCCAATCTCTTCTTTTTTTTTTTTTTTTTTCACTTGGCAAACTCCTACCCATCCTGCAAGATCCAACTTAATGTCACCTCCTCCTGGGAGCCTTCCCAACTCTCCCATGCAAAATTAACTGCTGCCTTCACATTTCATATTTGTTCAGGCGTCTCTCTCCTATTTCCCTGGGGTCCTTCAAAGGGCACAAGCTGTGTCTGACTCATCTTGATGGCTCCAGAACCTATCATAGGGTCTAGCATGTCACAAGATACTCACTAAATGAATGAATTGCACCTAGATGCCCAGAAGCACAACAAAACTGCTGCTAGGAGGGACAGATGTTTCTCCCAAGAACATTACTGGCTCTGCAGTTTAGCCAGATTCTCTAGTACTTCCTCCCATCACTGCTCATGCTATGAGCAGTGGTTGGTTGGTTTGTTTCTTTATTCACTCATTCATTCAACCAACATTTATTGAGAATCTACAGTGGCCCAGGCACTGGTTGATCCTGAAAGCTGGGAACGAAGGACACAGACTCAAAACCAGAGCTGGGGACAGCAGGAAGGAGCAGGTGAAGGGCCCAGGGCAGCCCCATGGGGATCTTCAGGAGTAAGACCTGAATTTAGCTCTGCAGCATCTGCGGATGCTGTTTGGTGTGTTGCCAAAGGCCAGGACGCACAAGCCCAGGCACAACCTGCTTAGTAGAATAGAAACATGGCTGGGTGCACCACCAGACTACATTTCCCAGTCTCCTCTGCAGTTAGGTAGGCCATGTGACTTCATTCCAGCCAATCGAGAATAGGCAAAATTGATGACATCACTTCCTGGTCCCTGCCTTAAAAATTTTCCCCCACAAGCCTCCATATTCTCTCTTTCCCTACCTGCTGGCTACATAGAATTATGGCCCACCTCCCAGGACCTGCAGGAAGGCAGAGCAACAATACGGTAGGGGCCTGGGATCCCGAGTCAGTGTTTGGAGGTGAGCTATCCAGGAAAGCCATTTCACCAGGAACATGCCCATGGACTGTGGTGTGGGCAAGAAATAGATTTTGACCATGTTAGGCCATTAAAATGTGGGGGCTGCTTGTTACAGCCATTAGCTTGTTCTGATAGAGAAACCTCTTGTTACTGTCCAAGAACCTCTGATCCCAAACCCCAATTCTCACCCAGGTGAGTAGCAGGGTATTTGAGAAACAGCTGTGGGTGCTCCGGACGGCTCCCTCCACACACCCCATCCCCTCTGGGACCCCGTGCAGAAATTGCTTCACCCACCAATTATGCCGAATGAGAAAAGTGTCAATTGCTTCCCCAGTTTGTCCATGCTTTTTTGTAGAGGAGTTTTAGGCGTCTGAAAGGATGAGAACAATGGGTTTGTTAGATGAGATCCCAGCAGCGTCCCCCAGTTTCTCCCTGGATTTTTTAATATCTTAAGCTGAGTGACGATTACACAAGGACACATATATAAAACTTCATTGACTGCTACATTTCAGATCTGCGCATGTCACCGTAAGTTATCTTGACAAAAATCCGAATACATGTTTTAAAAGAAAAAAATTTGAAAAAGCGTACTCACGTTAATCATATCATCCTTAGTCCTAAGGAGCAGGCCGGGCTGGTGTCACCAGCTGAGCATCATCTCAAACCCCAGCTTCCACAAACCCAGAGCCCCACTGCCCTCACCTCTTCAGCCTGCATCATCTTAAACACTTCTCCGAACTGGGATCTTTCTCCTGTTCCGATCACGACGCCCTGCGTACAGGAGAGAGGAGCTTGAGTTCTGAGGCTGAAAGCCTGCAGATGACGGAGACCGGGGCCCCCAGGCACCCGGGGCTTACCTGTCCCTTCCCGTACTGCACCAGGGTCCCCATGAAGACGATGTTGCTCAGGGTGGTGAGGTCGCCCCCGCCCGTCAGCGGGGTGTCCGTCTTACTGCTCGGCTCGGCTTCTCCCGTGAAACTGGACTCGTCCACCAGGAGGTCTGTGACCTGGGGGAGCAAAGCGAGAAGGCGTGGCACCCACCCTCCCATCTATGAGCTGGTGTTCAAAGCCCAGAACGGTGTCTAGCATCTTAGTGTCATCGCCAGCAGACAGCAAACAGGAACGTGCTGAAAGCAGGAAGCGAGGATCAGAACGCAGCCTCAGATGCCTCCAGGAAACAGAAAAGCTTTGAATGTACGGCCCCTTTCAGAAAGCAGAAAGGTCTCATATCCTATTTTAACATTATTTTAAATTTTAATATTTTTAAAAACTTAGGCAATGGTTAAATTAGAACATCCCTCTCAGAGCATCCTGTCTTTCCCCTAACACTCCACATCCCACCCGCCTTGGAAGGTCCCGTACAATCTGTGTAGTCTGAGTAGCACTGAGCCGTGTTATGCAGTGACAGCCTAAGGTCATGTCAACACCCAAAACACATACTCGGGCACAGATACGCACACACACCCAGACGTTTCCAGGGTGACACTTCCAGAACACCTACCATGCGCCAGGCCAGGTGCGCAACACTTCCCAAGGCTTATCTCTTTTTTTTTTAATTTATTTTTTATCTTTGGCTGCATTGGGTCTTCATTGCTGCGCGCAGGCTTTCTCTAGTTGCAGCGAGCGGGGGCTACTCTTTGTTGCGGTGCGCGGGCTTCTCATTGCGGTGGCTTCTCTTGTTGTGGAGCACGGGCTCTAGGCGCGCGGGCTTCAGTAGTTGTGGCACGTGGGCTCAGTCGTTGCGGCTCACAAGCTCAGTAGCTGTGGCGCACGGGCCCAGCCACTCCGCGGCATGTGGGATCTTCCTGGACCAGGGCTCAAACCCGTGTCGCCTGCATTGGCAGGTGGATTCTTAATCACTGTGCCACGAGGGGAGTCCCACACAAGGCTAATCTCTCAATCCTCACAGACTCCATGAAAGATGCTATTATTTTCTCCTCTCTACGTTTGGGGTAACTGAGGCATGGACTGATTAAGAAATGTGCTCAAGTTTACACAGCTAGTTAGTGGCAGAGCAGAGGTCTGAACCAAGGCGATGGCTCCAGAAACTGCACTCTTAACCACCTTGCAAAACTGACCACAGGCCCAGTAGGTATCATTCAAGAGGTGAGTCTCCTGTGGCCAGAACTGTGCCAGGTACCACCGAGGACATGCAAGGCATCAGGGTGGGCTCTGCCCCTAAGGACCTTCTCATTTAAGCAAAAAAGAGGGCTTCCCTGGTGGCGCAGTGGTTGAGAGTCTGCCTGCCGATGCAGGGGACGCGGGTTCGTGCCCCGGTCCGGGAAGATCCCACGTGCCGCGGAGCGGCTGGGCCCGTGAGCCATGGCCGCTGAGCCTGCGCGTCCGGAGCCTGTGCTCCGCAACGGGAGAGGCCACAGCAGTGAGAGGCCCGCGTACCGCAAAAAAAAAAAAAAAAGTCTAATCAGACAAGTCCCGATTAAGGCACATTCTACAAAATACCTGACCAGCCCTCCTCAAAACTGTCAAGGTCATGAAAAACAAGGCAAGTCTGAGCAACTGTCACAGCCCAGAGGAGCCTAAAGAGACATGATGATTAAATGTAACGTGGGACCCTGGAACAACAACAACAACAGGGCATTAGGGAAGAACTAAGGCAATCTGGTAAAAGTATGGACCTTAGGTAATAATAACGTGCCTCGATTGGTTCATTAATTGGAACAAAGGTACCCTACTAATCTATGATGCTGACATTACAGGAAAGGGTGTGGGATCTATGGGAATCCTCTCAACTATCTTCTCAATTTTTCTGTAAATCTAAAATGGCTCTAAAAAATAAAGTCTGTTTTTCTTAAAAAGAGGAAAGGAAGAGAGAGATGAGACAAAGGTGCCTCTCTGAAGGCAGATGGCCAGAGAAGCAGGAAGAATGGGGCGCGGGGCTGGGAAGGGAAGGGGACGCAGGTGCGGAGGTGGGTGTGGGTTTGGATGTATTGGAATGCAGGTGGGCAATCTGTCCATCTGTCCATCCATCTCCTACGAGGGGCCAGGCATTCTTCTGGGCCCTGGGAACCCAGCAGGGCCGAGACAGACAAACCCCCTGACTTTGTGGGGGGACTGGCAATAAACATGAAAGCAAACAGACATTGGAAAGAGCAGTAGATACCCAGGGTGGGGGGGTGGGGTGATGCCTCAGGAGACGGGCCAGGGGAGGCCAGTGAGAAGGGGACAGTGAGTTGAGACCTCAGGAATGAGAAAGGCTGTAAGTCATGCTGGTGGAAAGTGGGTTCTGGCGGCAGAAACGGCCCTCCTGAGTGAAGACACACTGCAGGCAGTTGAAAGCATCAATGCGCCTGGCTTCTAAGTCAGGGCTGGGCATACAGCTTGGGCCTCCTCTGCCTAGAACAGCTGATTCACGTCCATTCCAGGACGGCTCAAAAGCCACTGCCTCCGGGAAGCCCTCTGTGACTGCGTTGGGCCAGGCAAGTCTGTCCTGTTTGGGAAACCCAGAGTTCCCGGGGCTTTTCCCTCAAGCCCCTGCAGCAATCGTTACCTGTCATGAGTAGATGTGGTTTGTGTGTTACTCTGGGCAATAAACCCATGAGCACAGAGATCTCGTCTGTTTTCTCCACTGCCTCCTCAGCACGCAGCACAGTTCCTGGCACATAGTAGGTGCTCAAGAAATATTTGTTAACTGAATGAGTGATGAGGATATGGGGAGGGGTGCCCTGAGGCAGGGAGGGAGGAAAGAGAGGCTTAGAGGAGGGCTTTGAGTGTGCTGGGCTGAGTAACAGCCCCCGACCATCCGATCCCCCAAAGACACCCAAGTCCTAATCCTTGGAACACGTGAAAGTGTTACCTTAATGGCAAAACAGCCTTTGCAGATGTGACTGAATTAAGGACCTTGCGATGCGGAGATTACCCTGGATGATCCTGATGGGGCCTAACTGTCATCACAAGCGTCCTTTTAAGAGGAGGATCAGAGAAGGAAGTACAAAGACAGAAGCAGCGGTTGGAGCAATTTGAGGCCACAAGCCCAGGAATGCGGGCGGCCTCTGGAGGCTGAAAGATGCAAGGGAACCAATTAATAGCTTAATGTGGTTAATTGGAACTAATTAAGAGCTTAATAGTGGAGAAGAATATTCCACTGTGAGTAAACAAAGCTATTGATTGTTCACTGGAGTTGCAAAAGGACAAAAAAGGAAACCTGTAGAGTGTTGGCGGCTGGCAGCCTTGAAAAAAGTCCTCGTGGTGGCAATGACCAGGCACAATTTCATTTGACAGAAGCGGGGCAGGAAGAAAACCAGCTGAAGTAGGAAAGGAGTCATTTGGGGTTTAAAAAATTGTTTCAAGGAACTGTTGTAGAGCCTGGGACTGATCAACAGTAAAATCAATTGCAGATATTTGTGACTCTGTCCCCCCATCAGGTGCTGCACAAGCAGGCAGCAGGTCTTAGCGTTTCAGCTTCAGGAGAACCCCACGAGGCGGGAATAAACATTAACCGCTTGGATAGATGAGGAAACCGAGGCAAAGAGAAGGTAAGCAACTCGCTCCAGGTCACACAGCTTATGAATGACAGGATCCGGCTAATGCCCAGTCCCAGGGCACTAACCACTCGGCAACACTGCCTCTCTGGAGAGCCTGTAGTATATGCGTATCCTCCCTATCGGCATGTGGACTCCCCACCCCGTACCTGGGGACTCCCTCACATTGTGGGGCAGAGCCCACCCGTAGGGGAGGCATGGACAACGTCACATTGGCTTCCCCAGCCTTCCCGCACGTGGGGCTTGGCCACTGGACGATGGTTCCTCTAATGGGACCCACCTGCCCTGCCTGGAGAGCTGAAAGCCAGAGGCACAAGGGCTTGAAAGCCTGGGTGCCCTCTGGCCTCTGCCTCTACTTCAAAGACTGTCTCAGGATGCTGTAAACACAGCTCCCAGGGGTTAGCTCCCAGCCTCTTTGCCTCTCTCCATCCCCCCGCTCCAGGCCACCCTGCAAACAGCCTGCTGTGCATCCTGAGAACATGTCCTCCTTAAATAAATAAATCAGGCTGATATTCTTAAGTATTCCAGGGATCATAAAATAGATTACTCCCATCGACGGATCCCTCTGAACTTGATTTAAGCTTTTCTCGAGAATCAAATGTATCTCGGAGAGCCTCAGGAAATGTTCTGTGAAGCTGTGACACCCTGAGACCCACAAAGGTTGGGGACAGAGCTTGCCCCACACCCGATGTCCCCAACTGTGCTGTTGTAAAATCTTGCGCTACTATTTATGGCTGTACCGGTTGTTCCTATCCTCGTGATTAAGCAGTCAGATAGCGTTTCTCTCCGACATCAGTGTGGCCGTTTCTAGAAGCAACTTTTCCCTCATTCCTCAGCCCCACCCTGGTTTAATTGCCACTGCAGTTTCCTGTAAACTAGAAAAATCACATAACCACAGTTGGTTAGGCTTATACTTAAATGAGAAGAAATAATTTGTGAAGTGCCATTGGAGGAGGTTTATGCTTAAAATGAGCTCGCTTGCTAACTTCCTGTTTGTGTGCACACACGCCTGTGTCTGTGCAGTGCACGAGACAGAGAGAACGCCTGCCTCTGAGAAGCTAAGTGTCTGCATGGCCCCTGGACCCAGGGCCTGGGGCCCCTCACCTCTGTGAGGCGGATGTCTGCAGGGATCCGGTCTCCGATAGAGAGAGACACGATGTCTCCAGGCACCAGGTCTCGAGCAAGAAGATGATGGAGTTTTCCTTCTCTTATGCTGTGTTTGAAATGGGAAAAAGCAAAAGCACCCATGTTGACATCTCATTTTTAGGCACTTTGATAACCTTGAGCAAAGATTACAGAAACACACTTTCTCTTTCCCTTATGGACAAACCCTTGTGCCTTTACGGTTTTATTATTTTTTAAATTCACCTATCCTAAAAGACTTTTGGGAAAGTGTATGGCTTCTAGGAGACCCTGAGCCTCATTTGAAAAGTGGGGTGACTACTGTTCACTCTGCCTGGAAACAAGGCTGGGCCACACGGCCTCCAGACGCTTCTGCTGGTCTAGGGAAGCGATTCCTTAATGAAGCTGGCAGCTAGCGGCACTTCTGTCCTCAGAGGACACAGCACTCTGGTGTGCAGAGCCCGGCTCGGGACCTCAGGGATGGCAGAGGCTTGCCAAAGCTGGGAGGAGCATCTTAAGTGCTCGAGAAGCTGGGGACACCCCCTCCCACAGGGCCTGGACCGTTCCTCATGGCCATCTGCCGTCTGCCGTTAGACACGGATGTGCTTCTGTGCACGGGCTCCCACTGGAATCCCACCACACACTGCCCCTTGCCCGACATGGCAGGAGCCTCTCAGATGGACCTGTGCCCACCCCACCTCCGACCTCCTTCAATTCATCCTGTACGTGGCAACCAGAGAGCTCTTAACGCGCAAAATCAGATCACAACTTCCTCTTACTCCAACCGTCTCCAGTGACCTTGGAGTCAAACCCAGAGGCCCTGCCTCCTGTCACCCCGCCCCCGAATGCACCCAACTCCTTCTAGTCTCAAAGTCTTTGCTGACCTTGAATGCTGGAGCAGACATTCCCCTCTTCACTGTTAACAGAATTCAATCTTATTCAGGTACCGCCCTTCTCCCCACTGCGCAGTGCTCTAGTGGCTGGGTCCTGAGTGGCTGAGACCATCAGGGTGATCCCAGCGCCTGCCATGACCAGCATAGGGACAGGCATGATCTACAATACTGGCCTAAGAGACAGGAGTGGATATTTCCTGGGGGCTTGAGAGAAAGTTTTTTTTCACTCTGTACGCACGTGCGCGCGCACACACACACACACACACACACACACACACACACACACACACACACACACACACACACACACACACACACACACACACACACACACACACACACACACACACACACACACACGGCCTCTTCTTCTGTTGGACCTTTTTATACCTGGCTGTGATGCCCGGAGCTGTGGCAGCCATTTTGGGATCATGAGGGAAGCTGGCCCAAGAACAAAGCTAACAAGCTGAGGATAAAAGGCACCAGGTCCTTGGTACCATCTTGAATTAACTAACCCCACCATCCCCCCCCCCGCCCCCGCTCAGATCCCTTACCATAAGACAACACAATTTCCTTGTGGTTTGCACAGCTGAATTTTCTGGGTTTTGTATCCAAGAGTGCCTATCAGATATACATCTGCTCTTCCCTCAGCTCTTCCCATGGCTGGCTCCTGCTGTTTCTCAGTCCTCAACCTAAAGGTCAGCTCCTCCTTAAATGTCAGATCAGGGTGGGCTGCCAGCCAGTTATTTAAGGTAGTTCCCACACCTCCCCTCATCACTACCGCGTCTCCGTGAGGTTCTCTTCCTTCTAATTTTTGTGCGGCTTTGGGTTTCAGGGGGTCTTTTTGGCTTTAATGCACCTGCCACATTCCAAAATCATCTCATCCTTCACTTCATCATCTGGCTCCCCTGTTAGAAATGTGAGCGCCCCGAAGGCCAGGGCCTTCCCATCGCTTCGCCTGGGACAATATCTCCCTGCACACAGTAGGTGCTTAGTAAGTATTTAGTGAATGCATAAAGGATGGAGGTAATGTAGGAAGTGTCTGCAGGGCAGATGCTGTTCCCGATTTGTGACACGGCTCTCAGGGACTCGGGGAGTGAGGCTGTGTCCCTTCAGGGCTCTTTCAACACTACCAGCCTGTCCGCCTCCGCTGCTCTTGAAAATAAAAATATCTTTCAGAAGTGACTTCCAGGGACATCAATAATGCACACTATTCATCCAAAAGGCCAAGACTTGATATTTAAACTTAAGATCAGCTCATCAAGCCGTTTAAATCATAGGTGCTTCCGTCTGCTTATAGGATTACGTCACACATCACACGTCTGGATTTCTGACAGCCTTGTTCATCCAATCATTAGGCCCAAACATTTTTACTGCCCCCTGATGAACCTTCTAGAGTTGACTCATCCTCTCTCATGCTTTCACCTCATGCTCTTCTGATCTCTATTTTGTTACTCATTATTCTCTGCCTGTTCTCACACACACACACACACACACACATGCACACACACATGTGCGCGCACACACATGCACACACATACTCTTTGCTTGCTGTTTCCATGAGAGGTGGAACTCTGTCTCACTAGATTTTTCTATCCCCCAGCCCTATGCTCCATTTTGCCAAATACACGTTAAGGTTCTTTCCCCCAAATTATCCTTCAGGTAATAGAGAGTTACTGTATGTTTAAATCCTTCCAAAGTACCTCAGATCACGAGATACTTTCAGTTACTTTCTTTTGAGCAACAATGTCTATTTGGGAAAGACACGTGACTTTAAAACAACCTCAACTGATGCTAGCAGTGGTAAGGGAGAAGACCTGGGCCTTTTCCGAAAGAGTTTCATTTTTACAGGGAAAATAACATAGGCATTACTGATACACTAAAAAATTAAATGGACAAAAAAAATCAAGCCTAAAACATTCTCCCGGGGCTTCCCTGGTGGCGCAGTGGTTAAGAACCTGCCTGCCGATGCAGGGGACACGGGTTCGAGCCCTGGTCTGGGAAGATCCCACATGCCATGGAGCAACTAAGCCTGTGCGCCACAACTACTGAGACTGCCCTCTAGAGCCCACAAGCCACAACTACTGAGCCCGCGTGCCACAACTACTGAGCCCGCGCACCTAGAGCCCGTCCTCTGCAACAAGAGAAGCCACCGCAGTGAGAAGCCTGCGCACCGCAACGAAGAGCAGCCCCCGCTCGCCGCAACTAGAGAAAGCCCGCGCGCAGCAACGAAAACATAACACAGCCAAAAATAAATAAATTAATTAATTAAAAAACAAAAACAAACCTTCTCCCTTCTGCCTCTGTGGCTCCCTTTACCCGTGGCGGCAGCCCCTGAACATCCTCTACGCTGAGCTGTCCGAGACTGCAACCACTAGCCTGTGAGGCTATTTGAATTCAAGTTAAATAAAGTGAAGACTTCAGTTCCTCGGGTGAAGTCCTCAGTAGCCATATGGGACTAGTGATGCCGTCCCAGGCAGCACACATGACAGAACATTCCAGAAAGTCCTATGGCACCGCACTGCGCTAAGCAGACAGGCCCAGGAGGAATGGGAAGACATTTTCGTCTTTCTTTTTTCCTTTTTAAATGTCTCTGGGGAGGGCTGTGTGATAACCAAATGGCAAAGCAGGAATGTCCAGGCAGGAAAGAGGCTGGCGGGCAGCTGAGCAAATGACCGGAGTTCATTACTGAGCTGTCCACCCACTTCAGCCAGTTCTGATGCCTCAGCTCCTTCAAGCCCCGCCTCTCAGCCTCTTCCGAGCCCCCCTTTGAGAATCCAGTGAAAATTCCGAATGCCTCCCTAGGAAAAATGCACACGTTTTTGCACACTTCATCACAGGTTTTGTGGGCCACCCTCTCCCCAAAGCCACTCCCGTCACCCGTGGCCCCCAGGCTGGGTGGGCACCCTGATTCGACACCAGTGACAGTGGAGGCCCAGAGAGGTTGAACGACACACCCAAAGACATGTAGCAATCGGCCGGCGGGGCAGAGAGACCAGGTTTCCTAGCCCCCAGTGAGACATGCTTCTCCCATATCACATTACAAAGGATATAAATATTGCCAAACTTTTTGTCAAACTCACCAGCCCACTGGCTCCTCTGAGGAACCAAAAAGTCCCGGGGGGGTCTCTGACTTACCAGTTACATTCGGGAGGCACCAGCTTGGTCAGCTCTTCCAGAGATTTCTCTGACCTGTACTCCTGGTAGGAAGCATGTGAAACGTGGTGTTTAAGAGGGAGGCTTCCACAGATCTCCCATCAGCCCGGGGGACCCCGCCCAGGACTTCAGGACACACATTACACACCTGGATGAAGGCGACGGTGACCACCATTAGCACGGCCTAGGGGGCAAACGGGAGGGACGTTAACACCCAGCTGCCCAACGAGCAGGCGAACGAGCCCAGGGGAGCCAAGGAGGGGGCATCGTCCTGCAAAATATTATTTCCTTTTTTCTTGCAAAATAAGAACACTGTGCAGAAATTTAGAAAACAGACGAGCCAGAAAAGCACCTCCAATTCTGCCACCTAGAGGTTCACATCTGGGGGTGATCCTTCTAGATTTTTCAGCATAGATACACGTACAACACAGGATCAGCTAGTACAGAGGTAATCGTTTATCTCTCAACAGCAGCTAATAAACATCAGTCCACATCAGAAGATGCGGACCTAGCCTCAGGCTTTCGAACAGAAGCATCAAATTCCACGGCACGGAAGGAGTCTGTTTTTGTATTTTAAAAGACGGCACTTGACAGATAGAAGGAGGCAGGAACAAAAGTCATCAGGATATGTTCAGAGCCACATTTAGAAGGTCACGTACTGTATGAGTCCATTTACAGGAACTACCCAGAACAGGTAAATCCGTGGGGACAGAAAGCGATGGTGGTTTCAAGGGGCTGGTTGGGGGGGGGCGGGGGAGGAGAGCATCTGTGTAATGGGTACGGGATCTCTTTTAGGGTGAGGAAAACATTTTGGAACTAGACAGAGGTGGTGGTGGCACAACATTGTGAATGGAGTAAATGTCCCTGACTTATTCACTTTAAAACGGCTGATTTTTAAAATTAAAAAAAACATTTTTTTTAAAGGTGCCCAACGTTTCTCTCTGTATAATGATTACGAACAATGATTCTTGTTTTGTTTTGTTTTTGTTTTTTTGGACGCACCACACAGGATGTGGGATCTTAGTTCCCTGACCAGGGATCGAACCCACGTCCCCTGCGGTGGAAGCGCAGAGTCTTAACCAGTGGACCGCCGGGGAAGTCCCCGAGCAATTATTCTCTGTACTGCGCACACAGCCAGGATCCGTCAATTCCACCCACGGGTCACAGGGGAGGAGTGCATTACAACATTGTTCCTGACGGCAAAGAACCAGAAGCCACCAGCGTAACCGCCAAGAGAGCGACGGCCAGGGAACCAGGACGCCCTATTTGGGGGTAGAGAAGGATGTGGATTTCCTGTCCTTTCTTTCTGTTGTGTTTTCTTTTTCTAAAAAAATCTACAGCGAGGGCTTCCCTGGTGGCGCACTGATTGAGAGTCCGCCTGCCGATGCAGGGGACACGGGTTCGTGCCCCGGTCTGGGAAGATCCCACGTGCTGCGGAGGGGCTGGGCCCGTGAGCCATGGCCGCTGAGCCTGCGCGTCCGGAGCCTGTGCTCCGCAATGGGAGAGGCCACAACAGTTAGAGGCCCGCGTACCACAAAACAAAACAAAACAAAACAAAACAAAAAACAAAAAAAACAAAAAAAATCTACAGCCAAACTCTTTTTTCCTTGCATAACAAAGACAAGCACAGACTCAGCAAGCCCCTTGGCAGCCGGGTCTGGGATGGGGCACTGCCCCCCACGGGGTGCACTCACCATGGCGATGCTGATGGCATCCTCGTACTCCTTCGTGAGGACGCTCACCAAGGCAGAGGCCAGAAGCAGTAGGATCAGGGGGTTCTTAAACTGAAAAATGAACACAGGGCAGGGGGATCTTTTCTGGGCTCACAGAGATCAGAGACTGGGCTTTCTCCCGTGTAGCAGCGTGAGCTCTTCACTCACAGCCCGCTTCCAGGCCAACCCTACAGTGATGCGCGGGCTGGGAGACGAGGACCACCGCCACCCGATGGTTCTCCACCACCTGAGGACCCACCACTGCAGTTTCACTGACATCGACTTCCTGGGGTCATCCTGACACTGTCCCTGTCAAGACGCCAGCCCCGGCCCTGTCTTTGAGTTCTTGGTCTTGCTTTGCCACATCTCCACGATGCTCAGGTCAGAATCTTCCCCTCTGGTGGGATGCCAGCCCTGGCCCAGCATGGCCAAGGGGTCCCCTCTCACCACACCAGGGCTGCAATCCTGTGTGTCCCAATCACAACGACTCACTCTTGTAACTGCCTCTGGGAGCTCCAGAGATGTCCCTCCTGAGAAAACGTGTTCCAGAAACTTCCCAAAGGATTTTTACTTTATGATTTTATGTACAGTGGTCTTCTCTTATCAGTGGTTTTGCTTTCCACAGTCTCAGTGACCTGCGGTCAACTGTGGTCCAAAGCTATTAAATGGAAAATTCCAGAAATACATAATTCATAAGTTTAAAATTCTGTGCCATTCTGCGTAGCATAATGAAGTCTGTGCTATCCCATTCCATCCTGCCTGGGATCCCCAACCAAACACATCCCCTGCTCCTGGCATCCAACCGCTGACACCCTCGTGGCTCAATGATCCAGGATGACATGAAGCAGATAAGCTTCCTTCTATGTCACAATGCCTGCGTCACTCCCGTCACTTCAGCTCTTCATGTAGGCATTGTACCGTCTCACATCATCACAAGGAAAAGAAAGGTGAGGACAGTACAATGAGATATTTTGAGAGAGAGAGAGATTAATTCACACGGCTTTGATTACAGTATATTGTTATAATGGTTCTATTTTATTATTACTGCTGTTAATCTCTTGCTGTACCTAATTTATTAATTAAACTGTATCATAGATATGTATGTACAGGAAAAAACGTAGTATATATAGGGTTTGGTACTATCAACTGTTTCAGCCATCCTTTGGGGTCTTGGCATGTACCCTCCACAGGTAAGGGGGGACTACTGTATCTGTCTCATTTCACACATACATTTCAATGGTTACAGACAAGTGAAAGGAAGCATAAACACAAACATATAAAGACAGGATCGGAGAGAGTAGACCAAAGAGCAGGATCAGGGTGGGAGTCAAAATATCAATAAGCAAATCATGGTTGTTTAAATTGGGGCTGTACCTTTGGCTCTGAGCTTCCCAGCAGCAAAGGCAAAAGGCGAAATGTGATCAGATGTGTGATTCGTACTGCTGACAGAAAGAAGCACATCAGCATCACGCCAGTGTGGTACACGAAGGGATTTAATGCCTCTCACCCCAGAACTGCTGTGCTTTAACTCCTCTGAATGAGGGACAGGGCACTTTGCGGTCAGCTCACGGGCCACCCGGTGTTAGCCACCGCATCTATTGTGAATCCTCAAGACTGGGCAACTCGAATGTATTTCACCTACTTAGCTACAATTTTTCTGCGACTGTATCAAATTATTTGTCTCTATTCTCGGCTAGAATGTAATCTTCCTAAGCATACAGGCCATGCCCATCCTGGGCTCCCCAATCCCTCCAGGACCTAGAAGGGGATCTGAGCACATGGGGAGGCAGGCAAGAGCTCAGGAATCTGATAGGATTCCAGCTGTCTCCACCATGAGCTCATTGACAGACTTCGAGCGAGCCTCTGACTTCTCCAGTCTCTCTCGGCCGATGGGAGGACTAAAGGGCATAAGGAGGATAGAGTGACCTGCCCAGTGGGTGGCACACAGTAGACGCTCAGTACCCGGGAGCCAGAAGGACCAAGACTGATTCCAAAAGGCACTGGATAAACACTGGTCAAAGGGAGGAATTGTGGCTGCCTGAGCTCCAGAAAACGGTCCCTCTTATCAGGGCTCTTGATCCAATAGCTGGCCCTCAGGGAAGCTTTCCCATCGATCCTTGCCAGGGCTGGGCCGGGCTGGGGTAGGGGGGGTCACCACACCTTCAGAGAGAACCACACCTCAAAGCCAGCTTGCCTGGGAGCCCCGGTGCTCCGGTCTGAGACACACTGGTGGGAGTCAACCCCGGGAGACCCGCGAAAGAGCTTCCCACAGAAACTTGAAACCTGCATCAAAGTTTCTGAGATGGACCTTATTCAATTAGCTACGCGTCTTCCCAAGAGTGATGTCTTCAACATGTAAATAAACTATCCATCCATTTTATGGATCTTATAAGCCATTCCATGGGCATGAGTCCACAGATTAGGAAAAGGGATTCGATTTAAAGGGCACTAACAAATCAACTGTGAAGAGGTGCCTTTGAGGCATGTGGGGAAAACCAGCTCTGAACCAGGCACTGGATGATGTGAAAGAAGCGCTCATGGTCTTAGTGGGATAACAGTATTGTTGTTATGGTTTAAAAAAAAAACAACAAAAAAAGACAGTCTTCCCTGGTGGTCCAGTGGTTGGGACTCTGAGCTTCCACTGCAGGGGGCACGGGTTCGATCCCCGGTTGGGGAGCTAGGATCCTGCGTGCCGCACAGGGCGGCCAAAAATAAATAAATAAATAAAAAATAAAAGAGAGAGAGAGAGAGAGAGAGAGAGAAAGAACAATGTCCTCCAGGGCAGAGATACACATCAAAGTATAGATGGTAAAATGATTCAGTATCTAGAATTTGCTTTAAAATGCTGCAGAGGAAAAAGGGGGATAAAAAATGGGGCAAAACGGGTTGACAATTAGTGAAACTAGATGCTGGATACATGGGGTTTATTATCTTATCCTCCCTCCTAATGTATCTTTTTGAAATTTTCCCTAATAAAAGGTTTTGGTCAGAGAAGTTCCAGTTTTGGTCCTGAGAGCACCTGGAAGCACCGGAGATGGGGGTAAGGGGATTGGGGGCAGTTTTCAGAGGGAAGGGGCTGCCGAGAGTCCTTGGGCTAGACTCACAGCTGCCCAGCAGAGCTCACAGCCACGGCCAAACACCACCACCCCAGAGAGGGACACACCCTTTCCTCGGAAGTCCAGGGAGGATGAAGGGCCAGATACAAGGGCAAGCCGGCTAACAGTATATTGGTGTCCTGGGGATGTGGTGATAAATGACAACCTGGGGGGCTTAAAACAAGACACTTATTCTCTCACAGTTCTGGAGGCCGGAAGTCCAGAATCAAGGTGTCGGCAGGGCCGTGCTCTCTCTGGAGGCCCCGGGGTCTCCTAGGGGAGGAACCTTTCCTGACTATTCCAGTTCCTGGTATTGCCGGCACTCCTTGGCTTGTAGACACATCACTCCACCTCTGCTGTCACAGGGCCTTCTCCCCTCTGTGTGTGTCTGAGTCTCTTCTAAGGACACCAGTCACTGGATAGGGGCCCACCCTAACCCAGTATGACCTCATCCTCACTAATCACATCTGCAGAGACCTTATTTCCAAATAAGACTGAGGTTCCAGATAGATGTGAATTTTGAGGGGATGCTATTCAACCTTGCACAGGGAAGGAGAACCCCTCAGTTCAGTGGAGTTAAGAGTAAGATTTTATTTCAGCCCCGAGCCCATCATAGACTTCCCACCCGGTTGGACAGAAGTGAGCGGGGAGGGGGCACAAATACGCCCTGAACACCTGTCATGCACCTGCATTCTCCAGGCCACCTTCCGAGGCCGGGTTACCCCACATGCGCCAGGCCTCTCCTCAGGGCCTTTGCACGTCCCCCTCCTGCAGCATCCTTCATGCAGACCCTACCACGGCTCCTCTCCTCACTTCACTGGGTCTCTGCTCAGACACCGCCCCCTCCAGGCGCCAGTCAGATGCCCCTGCTGGCCACCCGGCTCCCCACTGGCACGTCCTCACTCCTGTCTTGACTCCTCTCCTCAGGCCACGCCCACTGGGTGCTGTATCACTTCACCGAGTGTCTGTTTCCCTGAAACCAGAAACTCGGTTTAGGCCACTGCTCTGTGCACAGTGCCTCGACCTGGCCAGGAGCGCAAAAGGCGCTTATCTAGAATGAATGAACGAACAGCCAACGCCCATCGTTAGGTGGGGGAATTGGAGGCTTGGTGGGGTTGGAGCTCCTGACCCCGGTCACCCAGCACGGTGCGGATCAGCAGTGGGTCTGCACTGCCCCGGCGGCGCGTCCTCCTGGCCAGGTCACTGCTGTGCCGCCGCCTGGATCCCTGCCCTCACCTCTGCCGGCCCTGGCTGGCAGCTCCCTCCCTCCCTGCAGGCTGTACCCAGTGAAGACGCAGAGAGCAGGGTGCCTGTTTCTGCACAAGGGACCCCTCCAGCCATGGGCTCAGGGCTAGCTCATGGGTCCACAGTCCCGGCCAGGATGCTCTGAGAGCTGGGACCAGGTGCTGGCCTCACCCTGAACTCTAATCCCAAGCCCATAATCTCACCCCCTCCCCCTGAGGCTGGACCTGAGCAACCCTCCAGACTGACACTGGTACCATCAGCCTCCCTCCCTCCTTCCCCTCCAGGAGACCATCCCAAGCACCTGCCCTCTCCCACGCAAGACAGGTGAGTCACCGTGAGACACGGCACACAAGTGTCAGATCCAATGGGAAGATCCCACCACGTGCCACGAGGGCTGCCCTGGCCACAGATAATCAGACTCTTCTGGCTCTTGGGGCCCCTTCTAAGCCCACAAGTAAAGGGGGACAGGTAGAAAGCGGTCTGTTGAAACCTTACTGTGCGGTGCAATGGTGGTACACGGGAGACGTTCATTACCATGAACAGTAACAACCGCAACAGCCAGCATTTCCCGAGCACCTCCTCCAGGCCACGCCCTGTGCTCAGCGCTTTCCCTGCATCATTTCGTAGGCTCCTCCCAGCCCCAAGACACAGGTACTGTTAAGTAGTCCTGCCTGATAAATGACCAACCTGGGGCTCTGAAAGAAACTGAATTGCCAAGGGTTGAATTAGATCAGGCAACTCCAACACCTGTGCTCTTAACAGCTACGCTCGAATCAAACCAGGGCTAACTGGCAGACACTGGGACTTGGGGCAAGCTTTACTGGGCACTTAATACGGGCTCAGCCTCTTCTTTTGTAAAACTCAGAACAGGAGGTACTTATTAGGCCTATTTTCTAGATGGGGACAATTGAGGCTCAAGGAGGAGTAACAGTCCCAAGGCTGAAGTGGGATCTGAACCCGGCTGACTCTCCTCTGCCTTTGCTTCATGACTCCAGGACAGGGATCTCGGGTCACGCTAAGGTAGAATTCCTGATGGTGAGTCTCCTGAGACGGAGAAGCAGGGCTGCCTCGTGAAGTGGTTGAGTTCCCTGTCACTCCAGGTGACAGACAGGAGAGTCACAGCCTCTGGCATGTAGCAGATGCTCAATGAACAAAAAGAATTAATAAGTGAGAGCACGTGGACTTCCTGTGCCCATCCAGGGCGGGTAAACATGGCCATCGGGAGCTTCCTTCCAATCCCGCGAGGATTCCCTGAGATGGATTCCTGAACTGATGAGGTTAAGAAGAAGCACGTTTCCTGCTCTTAGAAACTGAAGAGATTGCATTCCCGGAAAGGCCCTGGCTGGAGGACAGCCCTTGGCGTGAGGTAGAGGCCAGGTGAGCAGGTCCTAGTGGAAGGGGCGGCCAGGGCAGAACTGACCAAGGCCCCACTCCAGAAGGGAGAATGTCCCTCACAGCCTGCATGTCTGCCCCCTTCCCTGAACTTCACCTTCCAGGAGCCTCTGCTGCCTCTTCCCAACACTGGGATTCCAGGAAGTTTCTGGGTTGCCCAGAACCACCTGCATATCTAGAAGCCTATTTTGGGGCCAAAATGCGTCCATGAATGACATCCCTAGGGCACTGAGAACCGACCAATGAGCGGGGTGGGGACTGGAGGAGAAAGGAAGGTGGGGATGCTGCAAGGAGGGCTGTGATTGGTTCCTGAACTGACCAATCGAGAGAGCCCTAAATGTGAGCCAGGGGAAGGCAGCTGAAGCGGGGCAGCCCTGAGTTAGGCTAAGAGGGAGGTGTCGGGGCTGGGAGAGGGTGCAAAAGGCCAGAGGGGACACTGAGGCAATCTGCATGGTTTCACGTTCCCATGGCTTCATGGGAAGTTCTGCCTGTTAACTGGAGCTTTCAGAGCTGGTACTGGGGGGGTGGGGGGCTGATTTCTAGACGGGAATTTGCAGCCGTGTCTATTTCCATTTTTTCCCCCTTCCCAATGGCTTCCAGGCATTTGACTCATGCCCCATGCATTCAGCACCAATGGCAGAGGCTAAGGGGGCCGGGGCTCTGGAACCAGATGTCTGGCTTCACTTCCCAGCAGTGCCACTAACTACTGCGTGACTCTGGGCCCTGGTTGCCAGATAAACTACAGGTCACCCAGTTAAATGTGAATTTCGGATAAACAAGGAACTTTTTTTTTTTTTTTAAGTGTAAGTAGGTCCCATGCAACATTTGGGACATAGATTAAAAAAAGAACAGTTTTTTTATGTATGTGAAATTCAAATGTTAACAGGGCATCCTGTAACTTTATTGGCTACATCTGGCAACCCTACACAGCCTCGGGAAATAGCTCAACTGCTCTGTACTTCACCCTTCTCATCTCGAAGTGGGGATTAGGAAGATGATTAAGTGAGTTGATGCTTGCGTGCTCACTCAGTCAGCGTGTGCCTGGTACATGGTAAACCCTCCCTGAACGGAACAACTACTATTCATGGCCATGGTTGCTGGGGTAGTTAGTGATCCCTCCTGCCGGCTAAGAGCAGCCTGAATGGGGAGAGCCTTGTTTAACTTTGTAGTACAGTTGCTCCACACCCTGGGACTTGTCCACGGACACCCTCAATCCATACTTAAACAATGAATGTCCGTCCCCCACCCCTACCCACCAGGCATGCACGAGTTCATTCACGGAATGACACCTACAGTCCTACCTGATCGAGATATTTCTTCCACACGGGTTCTGTATTATCAGCGACAAACTCATTCCAGCCATGGACCAGCCTGCGCTGTGTCACCGAGAACTCTGACAGTCCGTTCTGTAAATCCACCTGGAGGAAGAAGGATGGGCCAGTAAGGATTAAGAAGCCCAGGTCACAGGATACCCACTCTGGAAGGCAGCTGCTTCCATGATGATCAAGGAAAATGGGCTGTCCACAGAGGAGGGGGCACTGGTTCAAAGACACTGAGCAAAGAGGGGCAGAGACAGGAAGAAACCCAGAGTCCAATTCTTCGTCAGTTAGACCGCACTCTGCCCTCCAGATACTGCAGAAAAGACAGCCTTGGGCCTACATTTCAAGAAGTGTAACTGTAGTATGGACACCTGGAGATGCAGGAACGCTTACGTTTCATCTTTAGAAAAATGCGTGGGCCTGGGAATGTAAAATGGTGCCGCTGCCGTAGGAAACGTTATGGAAGTACCGCAAAAAATTAAAAGTAGGGCTTCCCTGGTGGCGCAGTGGTTGAGAGTCCGCCTGCCGATGCAGGGGACGCGGGTCCGTGCCCCGGTCCGGGAAGATCCCACATGCCGCGGAGCGGCTGGGCCCGTGAGCCATGGCCGCTGAGCCTGCGCGTCCGGAGCCTGTGCTCCGCGACGGGAGAGGCCACAGCAGTGAGAGGCCCGCGTACCGCAAAAAAAAAAAAAAAAAAAAAAATTAAAAACAGAACCACCATATAATCCAGCAATTCCATTTCTGGGTGTGTATACCCAGAGAACTGGAAGGCCATCTCAGAGAGATATTTGTCCACCCATGTTCATAGCAGCATAACATACAACAGCCAGAGGTGGAAGCAACCCAGTGTCCACAAATGCATGAATGGATAAGCAAAATGCGGTGAGGACGGACACACACACACACACCCCATGTGTGCTCAGTTATCTAAGTAAAGATAATTAAAAACATAAAGCAAGCAAAGTCCTTCAGCCTCAGAGGGGAGCCTCATGGAACGGAAGTGGTTTTTTGGTTTGGGTTTTGTCTTGTACTGGCCAGGAATTCAAATTCGCTAGAGAAACTGGTGAGATTTGTTTTCGGTCACTGGAAACACCATGGATTAAAAAAGATGAAGGGTGTGCACAGCACATGGTGAAGAGTTTGAGCTTTGATGTCAAAACACCTGGACTCAACTCTGGCTGTGCTGCTGTGGAACCGTGTGGGTCCCCTGAGACATCCTCTGTCTCCCATCAACAGGTACACAGAGAGCTGGGAGGATCCTGGCTGCTAGGAAGGGCCTTGACGATTAGCGCCACTGCCATTAACGTGGATGCCACTCCTGGTGGAAATCAGAATGGCTCAACGGCGATAGTATTTTCTAGCAGTGATGATAAAAATGTACTACGGCACAGAATTCTAAAGCCACTTTCAGGACTTTGTACTGCTTTCTCATTAATCTAAAAACCCTACCGCACCTGGCATCAGATACAAATTCAATTCTTACATAAAATGCTTTGGCCAGATCCTCTCTGTGGCATTTGCTTGCTTCCTTGGCGGGCAGAGCGACCACCGTCTTCTCTTTCTCGATGGCTTTCAACTCATTGTGTCCGTCAATCTGTGAAAAAAAGCAGGATTGCTATTAGGCACACAGGTTTTGTACTGATATGTCTTTTTAAAGTATAATATACAAAGAGAAAGTGTGCAGATCTTAACTGTACAGCTCGAAGTTTCACCAACTGACCCATATAACCAGCCTCCAAATCAAGAAACAGACGTTACCAGCCCCCAGGAGATTTGTTTTGCTGGGGTTTGAACTCTGTGTAAATGGTAACATGCAATATATATGCTTTTGACTCAAGGTTATTAGTGAGATTCATGCATGATGTGTGTAGTGATGGTTCGCTAATTTTCATGGCTGCATAATATACTGCCAAAAGACTATAGCACAATTTATTTATCTGTTCTACTGCTGATGGATTGTTTCCAGTTGTTGGCTATTACAGATGCAAGCACCGGAACTCACAAAGCTGACAGAACAAGGCAACAATGCACAGGCTTAGAACCCTGGACCTTGAACGTCTGGGATTCTGTGAAGTTTGCCCCATACTACAGAGAGTGCCCCCTGATGGTGACTGGTGATATCACAGCCTGTTCTAGGAGATGTCTGCAATAACCTAAGAAGAGGGGGGAACCCGGCCAAGGTATGGGTGTCTAGCAGGTCTGGGAAGAAGCCACCTGAAACACCTGAAGGGTGTGGGAGGACACGGGAACACAGAGGAGACCTCATAATTAGGAAAACGCTGAGTATTTTTGCAAAATTATTCCTAGTATTTTTACCCCTAGAACATGATAATCATCTTTTCCTTTTCCACCAGGTAGTCTGGCACTGGGAAGGAGGAAGGGGAGTGGCATTGGCTAACCTCTTCCTTCAGCTGGAACAGAGACGGTAAATTCCTCTGTTACTTCTTGCCATTCCCGGCACACACACCCCCGCCCCCATCTCCCAAACGCCTTGTTTGCTTAGAAATGCACTAACCACACCCACTTCCGGGGGGTGCTTCTCACCATGCCAGTGACCAGGAAGCAACCAATGATTATTACACATATCACTCGACAGACTCTCTCTGCTTAAGTCAAGCTTACTTTCTTCACTGTGCAAGATCCACTTCCCAGAGAAATGCACATCACAGCCGAGACAGGATGTTTTTTCTGCTCTCAAGACTTGTTCAGTGGTACCAAATCAAGTGCTCAATCCTTGATCACACTGCAGATGGACACAGTCCTGGGGTTACAGGACCTGCCTGCCTGGTGTTCTCCAGCTGACCATTTCTGTCTGGCATGACCACACTCAACTCACTTTTTATGCAGCATCTCAAGCAACCCTGAAGGTATCAATCTAGCCCCCTCCTCCACCTTCTGCTGTCTCTGTCTCTTTCTGTCTGTCTGTCTGTCTGTCTCTCTCTCTCTCTCTCTCTCTCTCTCTCACACACACACACACACACACACACACACACACACCCCATGCTGGAAACATCTGGATAGACTCCAGTTACAGGGTAGTACCCAACCATCTTCAATATGGCTGCAGCAGACCCCGCCTCACACCCACTCTCCATGCTCTCCTGGCCTCGGGTGGGGCAGCAGCATACTAGCTAAAAAATCCACTGCCCACTGGAGGAGTCCTGTGTCCCCAGGAGTGGACTGCTCCGGTGCCCCTGCAGAAGATGGTACACTTTCCCGACTGCCAAACCAAACTTTAAATCCAGGGTTCTCAACCAAGGGCAGTTTTGCCTCCTGGGGGACTTTGCCACTGTCTGGAGACATGTTTGGTTGTCATAATGGGGGTCGGGGGTGCTACTGGCATCTAGTGGGTAGAGGCCACTTGTGCTGCCAAGCATCCTACAAGGAATGACCTGGAAAAGAAACGTCCATCCAGCTGAGGGCGAGAAGACCTGCTTTAGAAATAGATGACGGGGGACTTCCCTGGCGGTCCAGTGGTTAAGACTCCACGCCCCCAATGCAGGGGGCCCGGGTTCGATCCCTGGTCAGGGAACTAGATCCCGTGTGCTGCAACTAAGAGCACACATACCGCAACTAAAAGATCCCGCACACGGCAACGAAGATCCTGTGTGCCGCAACTAAGACCCAGCACAGGCAAATAAGTCAACATTTTAAATAATAAATACTTAAGATGGGGGACTTCCCTGGCGGTCCAGTGGTTAAGACTCCACGCTCCCAATGCAGGGGGCCTGGATTCGATCCCTGGTCAGGGAACTAGATCCCGCGTGCTGCAACTAAGAGCACACATACCGCAACTAAAAGATCCTGCACACGGCAAGGAAGATCCTGTGTGCCACAACTAAGACCCAGCACAGCCAAATAAATAAACATTTTAAATAATAAATATTTAATAAATAATAAATAAATATTAAATAAAAAATTTTTTTGAAGAAAGAAATAGGTGGTGGTCCTGTCCTGATGTCTTCCCAGACCAGCTGAGTTACCCTGCTCTACCCTCTCGGCACCCTGGAGGTCTCCTTGACGGCACTTATACAACTTTCATTTGCAACATGACCAGCAAGTGATTATCACTCGGATGCCTCCCTCTGCTCATGACGCAGCCCCTCCAGAAGGCAAGACCAGGGCCTGGTACCCAGGGGCTGCTCCGCGAGCATCTGTCAGTCAGAGCTCAGGACACCAATCCAAGTGCACGTGCACTTAGCGCCACGGTGTGGACGACTGGATACGCACTCTCGGCCACAAGCCTCATTTTACCCTCATTGTCAGCACTGCCCAGGAGACAGTCCAGCTCCACTGGCCAGCATGTCACCTCGGGCAAGTGTTGACCTCTCTGATCATAATTTCCTCATCTGCAAAATGGGGATGATGATGGCTAGCTACCTCGTCCTGCTTTTTTAGAATCAAGCAAGTGTGTGCCTGTACGGGGCTTGACACAGTCCAGACTCACCATGAACTCCGATTAAATGCTGGCCTGGTACCTGTCTCAGGGACCAGGCCTCCGACACTTGGTTGGAATGACAATGACGGTGACATCACTCGGGTGGCTCAGCCACGTTCAGACAACTCAAGAGCAGGAAGACGCACAGAGCGACAGAAGGGGCACGGAGGTTGGAATCACACAGACCTGGGTTCAAATCCCCCTCTGTCACTGACCAGCCCTGTAACCAGGGATGATAATCTGTCCCAGGTAGTTTTGAAGATTTAAGAAAACCCAACTCCGTAATTGTGCCTTGCACGTGGCAGGTGCATTCAGTAAATATTTCACAAGCGACCAGCAGCCTAAAGAACCAGAGGGGTTTAGGAGGTGTGGTGACCCCAGCATTGGAGGAGCTTCTCTCTGGAACTTTGTCTCTTTGGAGATGATATTCCCTGATGTTCTCTCAGAGGCCGAGGCTTCTACAAGTGGCTCTGGAAGATACATAAATATTTAAATCTGTGTGGTTTTATTTTATTTTTAAATTTTTATTCATTTTTTTGAATCTGTGTGCTTTTATTTATTTTTTAAAATTTATTTTATATTTGGCTGGGTTGGGTCTTCCTTGTTGTGTGCGGGCTCTGTCTAGTTGCAGAAAGCGGGGGCTACTCTTCGTTGCGGTGCGCGGGCTTCTCGTTGACGTGGTTTCCCTTGTTGCAGAGCATGGGCTTCAGTAGTTGTGGTGTGCACAGGCTCAGTAGTTGTGGCACGTGGACTCAGTAGTTGTGGCTCATGGGCTCTAGAGTGCAGGCTCAGTAGTTGTGGTGCACGGGCTTAGTTGCTCTGTGGCATGTGGGATCTTCCCGGACCAGGGCTTGAATCCATGTCCCCCGCAGTGGCAGGCGGATTCTTAACCACTGCGCCACCAGGGAAGTCCCGAATCTGTGTGTTTTTAACCAACACTGAAAGTACAGGCAGAAAAACTGTGAATTCTATTTTTTAAAAAATCTCCTTTGATTTGCATTTGATGCTAGGCTCAAATAATTTCTCTACATTTCAATTTTTTTAAGAAAAGAGATCAGGAAACTTACACAAGCCTCTTAGATAGCCTCATTCACCAGAGGGCAGACAGCAGAAGCAAGAAGAACTACAACCCTGCAGCCTGTGGAACAAAAACCACATTCACAGAAAGACAAGATGAAAAGGCAGAGGGCTATGTACCAGATGAAGGAACAAGATAAAACCCCAGAAAAACAACTAAATGAAGTGGAGATAGGCAACATTCCAGAAAAAGAATTCAGAATAATGATAGTGAAGATGAACCAGGACCTCAGAAAAAGAATGGAGGCAAAGATCGAGGAGATGCAAGAGATGTTTAACAAAGACCTAGAAGAATTAAAGAACAAACAAACAGAGATGAACAATACGATAACTGAAATGAAAACTACACTAGAAGGAATCAATAGCAGAATACCTGAGGTGGAAGAAGGGATAAGTCACCTGGAAGACAGAATGGCGGAATTCACTGCTGCAGAACAGAATAAAGAAAAAAGAAAGAAAAGAAATGAAGACAGCCTAAGAGACCTCTGGGACATCATTAAACGCAACAACATTCGCATTATAGGGGTCCCAGAAGGAGAAGAGAGAGAGAAAGGACCTGAGAAAATATTTGAAGAGATTATAGTCGAAAACTTCCCTAACATGGGAAAGGAAATAGCCACCCAAGTCCAGGAAGCACAGTGAGTCCCATACAGGATAAACCCAAGGAGAAACACGCCGAGACACATAGTAATCAAACTGGCAAAAATTAAAGACAAAGAAAAATTACTGAAAGCAGCAAGGGAAGAACGACAAATAACATACAAAGGAACTCCCATAAGGTTAACAGCTGATTTCTCAGCAGAAACTCTACAATCCAGAAGGGAGTGGCATGATATACTTAAAGTGATGAAAGGGAAGAACCTACAGCCAAGATTAGTCTACCCGGCAAGGATCTCATTCAGATTCGATGGAGAAATCAAAAGCTTGACAGACAAGCAAAAGCTAAGAGAATTCAGCACCACCGAACCAGCTCTACAACAAATGCTAAAGGAACGTCTCTAAGTGGGAAACACAACAGAGGACAAGAACCTACAAAAACAACCCCGAAACAATTAAGAAAATGGTAATAGGAACCTACATATTGATAACTACCTTAAATGTGAATGGATTAAATGCTCCAACCAAAAGACACAGGCTTGCTGAATGGATACAAAAACAAGACCCATATATATGCTGCCTACAAGAGACCCACTTAAGACCTAGAGACACATACAGACTGAAAGTGAGGGGATGGAAAAAGATATTCCATGCAAATGGAAATCAAAAGAAAGCTGGAGTAGCAATACTCATATCAGATAAAATAGACTTTAAAATAAAGAATGTTACAAGAGACAAGGAAGGACACTACATAATGATCAAGGGATCAATCCAGGAAGAAGGTATAACAATTATAAATATATATATGCACCCAACACAGGAGCACCTCAATATATAAGGCAACTGCTAACAGCTATAAAAGAGGAAATCGATAGTAAAACAATAATAGTGGGGGACTTTAACACCTCACTTACACCAATGGACAGATCATCCAAAATGAAAATAAATAAGGAAACACAAGCTTTAAATGACACAGACCAGATAGATTTAATTGATATTTATAGGACATTCCATCCCAAAACAGCAGATTACACTTTCTTCTCAACTGCACATGGAACATTCTCCAGGATAGGTCACACCTTGGGTCACAAATCAAGCCTCAGTAAATTTAAGAAAACTGAAATCATATCAAGCATCTTTTCTGACCACAACGTTATGAGATTAGAAATGAATCACAGGGAAAAAAATGTAAAAAACACCAACACATGGAGGCTAAACAATACGTTACTAAATAACCAAGAGATCACTGAAGAAATCAAAGAGGAAATCAGAAAATACCTAGAGACAAATGACAATGAAAACACGACGATCCAAAACCTATGGGATGCAGCAAAAGCAGTTCTAAGCGGGAAGTTTATAGCTATACAATCCTACCTCAAGAAACAACAAACATCTCAAATAAACAATCTAACCTTACACCTAAAGGAACTAGAGAAAGAAGAACAAACAAAACTCAAAGTTACTAGAAGGAAAGAAATCATAAGATCAGAGCAGAAATAAATGAAATAGAAACAAAGAAAACAATAGCACAGATCAATGAAATTAAAAGCTGATTCTCTGAGAAGATAAACAAAATTGATAAACCATTAGCCAGACTCATCAAGAAAAAGAGGGAGAGGACTCAAATCAATAAAATTAGAAATGAAAAAGGAGGAGTTACAAAAGACACCGCAAAAATACAAAGCATCCTAAGAGACTACTACAAGCAACTGTATGCCAATAAAATGCACAACCTGGAAGAAATGGACAAATTTCTTAGAAAGGTATAACCTTCCAAGACTGAACAAGGAAGAAATAGAAAATATGAACAGACCAATCACAAGTAATGAAATCGAAACGGTGATTAAAAATCTTCCAACAGGGGCTTCCCTGGTGGCGCAGTGGTTGAGAGTCCGCCTGCCGATGCAGGGGACACGGGTTCGTGCCCCGGTCCGGGAGGATCCCACATGCCGCGGAGTGGCTGGGCCCGTGAGCCATGGCCACTAGGCCTGCGCGTCCGGAGCCTGTGCTCCGCAGCGGGAGAGGCCACAACAGTGAGAGGCCCACGTACCACAAAAAAAAAAAAAAAAAAAAAAATCTTCCAACAAACAAAAGTCCAGGACCAGATGGCTTCACAGGCGAATTCTATCAAACATTTAGAGAAGAGCGAACACCTTTCCTTCTCAAACTCTTCCAAAAAATTGCGGAGGAAGGAGCACTCCCAAACTCATTCTATGAGGCCACCATCACCCTGATACCAAAACCAGACAAAGATACTACAAAAAAAGAAAATTGCAGACCAATATCACTGATGAATATAGATGCCAAAATCCTCAACAAAACACTAGCAAACAGAACCCAACAACACATTAAAAGGATCATACGCCATGATCAAGTGGGGTTTATCCCAGAGATGCAAGGATTCTTCAATATACGCAAATCAATCAATGTGATGAAACATACTAACAAACTGAAGAAGAAAAACCATATGATCATCTCAATAGATGCAGAAAAAGCTTTTGACAAAATTCAACACCCATACATGATAAAAACTCTCCAGAAAGTGGGCATAGAGGGAACCTATCTCAACATAATAAAGGCCATATACAACAAACCCACAGCAAACATTACTCTCAATGGTGAAAACCTGAAACCATTTCCTGTAAGATCAGGAACACGACAAGGATGTCCACTCTCACCACTATTATTCAACATAGTTTTGGAAGTCCTAGCCACGGCAATCAGAGAAGAAAAAGAAATAAAAGGAATACAAATTGGAAAAGAAGAAGTAAAACTGTCACTCTTTGCAGATGACGTGATACTATACATAGAGAATCCTAAAGATGCCACCAGAAAACTACTAGAGCTAATCAGTGAATTTGGTAAAGTAGCAGGATACAAAATTAATGTACAGAAATCTCTTGCATTCCTGTACACTAATGATGAAAAATCTGAAAGAGAAATTAAGGAAACACTCCCATGTACCACTCCCATGTACATGTACATGTACATGTACCACTCCCATGTACCACTCCCATGTACCACTCCCATGTAACACTCCATGTACCACCATGTACCACTACCATGTACATGTACTACCATGTACCACAGCAACAAAAAGAATAAAATACCTAGGAATAAACCTACCTAGGGAGACAAAAGCCCTGTATGCAGAAAACTATAAGACACTGATGAAAGAAATTAAAGATGATACCAACAGATGGAGAGATATACCATGTTCTTGGATTGGAAGAATCAATATTGTGAAAACGACTGTACTACCCAAAGCAATCTACAGAGTCAGTGCAATCCCTATCAAATTACTAAGGGCATTTTTCACAGAACTAGAACAAAAAATCTTAAAATTTGTATGGAGACACAAAAGACCCCAAATAGCCAAAGCAGTCTTAAGGGAAAAAAACGGAGCTGGAGGAATCAGACTCCCTGACTTCAGACTATACTACAAAGCTACAGTAATCAAGACAGTATGGTACTGGCACA
Organism: Lagenorhynchus albirostris; assembly: GCF_949774975.1. Classification (NCBI taxonomy): domain Eukaryota; kingdom Metazoa; phylum Chordata; class Mammalia; order Artiodactyla; family Delphinidae; genus Lagenorhynchus; species Lagenorhynchus albirostris. Next base: position 56,117,246 of record NC_083113.1, on the reverse strand, counting down.
AAAACAGAAACATAGATCAATGGAACAAGATAGAAAACCCGGAGATAAACCCACACACCTATGGTCAACTAATCTATGACAAAGGAGGCAAGGATATACAATGGAGATAAGACAGTCTCTTCAATAAGTGGTGCTGGGAAAACTGGACAGCTACATGTGAAAGAATGAAATTAGAACACTCCCTAACACTGTACACAAAAATAAACTCAAAATGGGGCTTCTCTGGTGGCGCAGTGGTTGAGAGTCCACCTGCCAATGCAGGGGACATGGGTTCGTGCCCCGGTCTGGGAAGATCCCACATGCCGCCGAGCAGCTGGGCCCGTGAGCCATGGCCGCTGAGCCTGCGCGTCCGGAGCCTGTGCTCCGCAACGGCAGAGGCCACAACAGTGAGAGGCCCACATACTGCAAAAACAAACAAACAAACAAAAAAATCTCAAAATGGATTAGAGACCTAAATGTAAGACTGGACACTATAAAACTCTTAGAGGAAAACATAGGAAGAACACTCTGACATAAATCACAGCAAGATCTTTTTTGATCCACCTCCTAGAGAAATGGAAATAAAAACAAAAATAAACAACTGGGACCTAATGAAACTTCAAAGCTTTTGTACAGCAAGGGAAACCATAAACAAGACGAAAAGACAACCCTCAGAATGGGAGAAAATATTTGCAAACGAATCAACGGACAAAGGATTAATCTCCAATATATATAAACAGCTCATGCAGCTCAATATTAAAGAAACCAACAATGCAATCCAAAAATAGGCAGAAGACCTAAATAGACATTTCTCCAAAGAAGACACACAGATGGCCAAGAGGCACATGAAAAGCTGCTCAACATCACTAATTATTAGAGAAATGCAAATCAAAACTACAATGAGGTATCACCTCACACCAGTTAGAAAGGGCATCATCAGAAAATCTACAAACAGGGCTTCCCTGGTGGCGCAGTGGTTGAGGGTCTGCCTGCTGATGCAGGGGACAGGGGGTCGTGCCCCGGTCCGGGAAGATCCCACATGCTGTGGAGTGGCTGGGGCCGTGAGCCATGGCCGCTGAGCCTGCACGTCCGGAGACTGTGCTCCGCAATGGGAGAGGCCACAGCAGTGAGAGGCCTGCGCGCCGCAAAAAAAAAAAAAAAAAAAAAGAAAGTCTACAAACAACAAATGCTGGAGAGGGTGTGGAGAAAAGGGAACCCTCTTGCACTGCTGGTGGGAATGTAAATTGATACAGCCACTATGGAGAACAGTATGGAGGTTCCTTAAAAAAACTAAAAATAGAATCACCATATGATCCAGCAATCCCACTACTGGGCATATACCCAAAGAAAACCATAATTCAAAAACACGCATGCACCCCAATGTTCATTGCAGCACTATTTACAATAGCCAGGTCATGGAAACAACCTAAATGCCCATTGACAGACGAATGGATAAAGAAGTTGTGGTACATATATACAATGGAATATTACTCAGCTATAAAAAGGAACGAAATTGGGTCATTTGTTGAGACGTGGATGGATCTAGAGACTGTCATACAGAGTGAAGTAAGTCAGAAAGAGAAAAACAAATATCGTATATTAATGCATGTATGTGAAATCTAGAAAAATGGTACAGATGAACCGGTTTGTAGGGCAGAAATTGAGACACAGATCTAGAGAACAAAGGAATGGACACCAAGGGGGAAGCGGTGGGCGGGTGGTGGTGGCGGTGGGATGAATTGGGCGATTGGGATTGACATGTATATATACACTGATATGTCTAAAATGGATGACTAATAAGAACCTGCTGTATAAAAAGTTAAATGCAATAAAATTAAAAAGACAAAAAAACTAATACTAAACTTTCTTTGGGTTATTTGTATGGAAATATGTTAATATATATGTTTCAGGAAAAAAAAATCCATCAAGAGATAAATGGGCAAGCAAAGTGTGGTCTAGCCACACAATGGAATATTATTCAACCTGAAAAAGGAAGGGAATTCTGACACCTACCACATCATGGATGAAGCTGGAGGACATTATGCTAAGTGAAATACGCCAGTTACAAAAGGACAAATACTGTAACGATACCACTTATGTGTGGTACCCACCATAGAGAAATTCATAGAGACAGGAGGTAGAATGGTGGTTACCAGCAGCTGGGGAGGAATTAGTGGGTTTTTTGTTTGTTTGTTTTGTTTTGTTTTTGGCCACGTCGCTCAGCTTGCGGGATCTCAGTTCCCTGACCAGGGACTGAATCTGGGCCACGGCGGTGAAAGCGCCAAGTCCTAACCACTGGACCGCCAGGGAAGTCCCGGGAGTTAGTGTTTAATGGGGACAGAGTTTCAGTGGGAGAAGTTGAAAAAGTTCTGGAGACGGACGGTAGTGATGATTGGAGGACCACGTGAATGTATTTAATGCCACTGGACCATGCACTTAAAAACAGTTAAGATGGTAAATGTTATGTACATTTTACCACACACACACAAAATCTACAACAAGGAAAAAAAAAAAAAGGATCAAAGGAATCCACTCTCTGCCTCTGTGGGTCACGATTAGCAGGAGTTCCCACCATTTCTCAGGAACTCCCAGTTTGTCCGAGCGCATGTCCCTGGGAACCAGCCAAGTGGCTGAAAGAGGCTTGAGTGTGTAAAGGGAGGGGCCAGGAAAGGCCGCCTGGAGGGGGAGGGTCCACATTCCAGCTGTGTACTGTGATCATGACTGTGGGGACAGAGTCTGAGCCCAAAGTGGGAGGGCACCTGGCCTCCAACTGTGTTCTCTGAGTGAAAGTCATTGACACACTCCCAGGTATGTGAACAAGAGAACAGAAAATAGGGACTCAAATAACTACATGTTTGTGGACGTTCACAGCAGCACAATTCACAGCAGCTCAAAGGCCCATCAACGGATAAGGGATGAACGAGATGTGCTCTCTCCACACAATGGGATATTATTCAGCCTCAAAAAGGAATGAAGTGCTGATGGATGCTATGCTCTGGGTCGAACTGTGTCCTTTCAAAAAAGATACCTTGATATGGAAGCAACCTAAGTGCCCAGTAATAGATGAAGAGATAAAGAAGATGCAGTGTATATATATGTGTGTGTGTGTGTATATATATATATATGTAAACACACACTCACACACACACGATGGAATATTACTCAACCATAAAAAAGAATGAAACCTTGCCATTTGCAACAGCATGGATGGACCTAGAGAGTATCACGCTCAGTGACGTAAGTCAGACAGAGAAAGACAAATACTGTAGGATATCACTTATATGTAGACTCTAAAAAACAAATGAACAAACATCACAAAACAGAAACAGAGTTACAGACGCTGAAAACAAACAAGTGGTTGTCAGAGGGAAGAGGGGTGGTGGGAGGAGAGAAATAGGTGAGGGAGATTAAGACGTACAAATTTTACAAACTGCAAAATAAACGTGTCGCAGGTGTGAAATCGACAGTGTGAGAGGGACACATGCAATTATTAAGTAATATCTTCGTATGGTGACAGATTGTCACTAGACATCCTGGTGATCATTTTGAAATATACAGAAGTACTGAATCACTATGTTGTATACCAGGAACTAACATAGTGTCATAGGTCAATTAAACTTCAAAAAACAAAATTTGATCTCATAGAAAAAGCCATCAGATTTATGGTTACCAGAGGTGGGGAGGGTGAATTGGATGAAGGTGGTCAAAAGGTTCAAATTTCTAGTTATAAGATAAATAGGTACTAGGCATATAATGTACAAAATGATAAATATAACTAACAGTGCCGTATGTTATGTGCAAAAGTTGTCAAGAGGGTAAGTCCTAAGAGTTCTCATCACAAGGAAAAAATATGAGATGGATGTTCGCTAAACTTACTGTGATAATCACTTCACGATGTGTGTAGGTCAAATCATTCTGCTGTACACCTTAAACTTAGTGCTGTATGTCAATTATATCTCAAGAAATCTGGAAGGAGGGACTTCCTTGGTGGTCCAGTGGTAAAGAATCGGCCTTACAATGCAGGGGACGCGGGTTCGATCCCTGGTCCAGGAACTAAGATCCCACATGCCTCGGGGCACCTAAGCCCTTGTGCCAGACTACTGAGCTCTCGCGCCTCAACCAGAGAGCTTGTTGCCGCAAACTACAGAGCCCACGTGTTCTGGAGCCCACATGCCCCAGCTACAGAGCCCATGCACCCTGGAGCCTGCGCGCCACAACTAGAGAGAGAAAACCCGCATGGCGCAACTACAGAGAAGCCCACACACCACAACGCAGAGACTGCACACCGCAACACAAGATCCCACGTGGCTCAACGAAGATCCTGCGTGCTGCAACTAAGATCGACGCAGCCAAAAATAATTAAATAAATAAATAAATAATAAACAAATCTTAAAAAAAAAATCTGGAATGAAAAAGAAGCTACCTTCAAGTTATAACCCCCAGAACGTCAGAATGCGACCTCATTTAGAAATAGGGTCTTTACAGAGGTAACCAAGTGAGAATGAGGTCACTAGCGTGGGCCCTAATCGAATATGCCTGATGTTCTCATAAGAAGGAGCGCTCTGGACACAGGGACAGACCCACATGGCGGGAAGACGATGTGAAGACAGAGCAAGGAGCGATGCCTCTGCAAGCCCAGGACATCAGGGATCGCCAGCAGGACCGGAAGCTAAGAGAAAGGCATGGCACAGGTTCTCCACTACAGCCCTTAGAGACAGCCAGGCCCTGCCAACACCGTCATCTGGGACGTCTGGCCTCCAGAACCGTGAGAGAATAAATTTCTGTTGTTTGAAGCCACCATAATTTAGAGCGCTTTGTCTCAGGAGCCCTAGGGAATGACGACAATCCCCCAACACGGATGAACCTCGAAAATTTCACGTTGAGTGAAGGAAGCCGAACACAAAAGCCACATATCACGTGATTCTGTTTTTAGGGGATGTCCAGAACAGGTAAATCCACGGAGACAGAAAGTAGATGCATGGCTGCCAGGTGCCGGCGGCAGGGGGATGACTGGAGAGCGGCTGCTCTGGGTGTGACGTTTCTTTTAGGGGTGACCAAAATGTTTGGAGCCCTCCACTGGGGGTTCCACTAGAAGCAGGGGTCACATGACATTAGGGATGCACTCGGTGCCACTGAATTGGTCACTTTAACGTGGGGAATTTTATGTTATGTGAATGTCACCTCAATAAATTTTATCTTTCAAAAAAAAATTTAAAAGCCACTTGAGGACTTCCCTGGTGGCGCAGTGGTTAAGAATCTGCCTGCCAATGCAGGGGACATGGGTTTGAGCCCTGGTCTGGGAAGATCCCACATGCCGCGGAGCAACTAAGCCCGTGCACCACAACTACTGAGCCTGCGATCTAGAGCCCGCGAGCTACAACTACTGAAGCCCGCGCGCCTACAGCCCGTGCGCCTACAGCCCGTGCTCTGCAACGAGAAACCACCGCAATGAGAAGCCCGTGCACCGCAACAAAGAGTAGCCCCCGCTCGCTGCAACTAGAGAAAGCCCGCGTGCAGCAATGAAGACAAAACGCAGCCAAAAATAAATAAGTAAATTAAATTAAAAAAAGAAAATATTCCTTCTTTAAAAAATAAAAAGCCACTTAGACTTGAACTCCCTCTAAAACCTTGACCTGTGTCCCCAACTCGCTCCTGGGCCCCAACTGCATCAGGTCTCAGACCTCCGCCCCACCCCTGCGGGTCTCCAATCCCTCTGCCGCATTTCCGTGTGGTTTTCCCCGTACCCCTAACCTCCGTTCTGGGCTTCACGCTGGAGACCACACACTCACTCCTCTCCTTCCCCACGATCGAGCTTGGGAAGAAGCCGTCTACACTTGCTGTCTCTGCTTTGTTAACGCCCATCCACTTCCCAACCCACTTCAGCCGGGGTCCCAGGTCCCTCCTGTGTTCCCAGGCTGCTAGGACAGGGCATCCGCAGGGGCTCACCCCGCCTTACTGCAGGGCTGCCATGCTCAGAAAGCAGAGCCCTCAGATGGGACTGGAATGTGGTCCCTGTTCCCACGGGCACGTGGGTGCTCTCGTGTGGCCCCCTCTACGTCTTAAGGACATGTGCTTTGTGGATTCTGCCGGGTTTGAATCGCGGCGTTTTCCTTCTGTAAAGACTGGCCCATCCTGACTCAGGTCAGGCACTCTCTGGGGCACCCCTGATTCTCCCTTCCTGTCCAGCCAGATTTGGGGGGCACCACCCCTCCTTTCACCTTTGTGTCTTTTTTTTTTTTGCGGTACGCAGGCCTCTCACTGTTGTGGCCTCTCCCGTTGCGGAGCACAGGTCCCGGACGTGCAGGCTCAGCGGCCATGGCTCACGGGCCCAGCCGCTCCGCAGCATGTGGGATCTTCCCGGACCGGGGCACGAACCCGTGTCCCCTGCATCGGCAGGCGGACTCTCAACCACTGCGCCACCAGGGAAGCCCCCCCCCCACTTTTTTTTTTTTAACAAAGTTATTTTTCACTAAGGTGAAATTCACATAACATAAAATGACCCATCTTGGAGTGAACAATTCAGGGAGATTCAGAACGTTCTCAGTGTCATGCAATCACCCCATCTACCTGGTGGTAAGACATTGCCGTCACCCCAAAAGGAGGCCTTGTACCATCATCAGTCACACACACACACACACACACACACACACCCAGCTCCCGGCAACCTCCCATCTGCCGTCTGCCTCCACAGATTTACCAATTCTACATATTTCATATGAATAGAATCACATAATATGTGACCTTCTGTGCCTCCTTTGTGACCCCCAAGGATCGTTTGCTCACAGAGGACAGACCCACACTGGTGATGGTGAGTGGGGTCTTCCCGAGACCCGAGGAAAGAGCCTGGAACATATGAACTTCTTAAGGATTTTCACCAAGCAAGACAGTCCAGGGCTGATGCTACCTGGCGGAGGCTTCCAAGGGAACCACAGAGGTAAACAGCATCGCTGAAAGATGAGCTGTGAGCTCACGGCAGAGCAAGCGACCACATGGCACCTGGGGGTGAACCGTCTCCTCTGAGCAGAGCCCGGCTTCCTCTGCGTCCCATCCAGCTCTGGTTCACCTCAAACACTTACTGAGTTAGACCCCAATGCTCGCTTCCCTCTTTAAAGGGTTCATGCAAACATTTATTTCTGCAACATATTTGCCCCAAACCTCCCCCGTGCCTCGATTGCCCCCTCTGCAAAGTGGGGGTTATAACAGCAGGGATTCCATAAGCTGCCGTGAGGTAACAGGAAACCAGGGACTCGGAGCCCCGAGTTCAGGGCCTGGCACCCGGGAAGCATAAGCGAACCTAAGCAGTGGGGTGATGAACAGGGACAAAAGAGGGCAGGTATGTCCTCATCCTCCAGCAGCTCCAAGAACACGGTAGGGGAGGGGGTTCCTAATAGGGCCGCCAGAATAAGCAAAAAAAAGAAAAAAGAAAAAAGAAAAAAGTGCAGGATGTCCAGTTACTTCCGAACTCCAGATAAACAATGGATCATCTTTCAGTATATGTGCTTGGCAAACACTGCACAGAACTCACGTATACTAAAAAGCGATTCGCTGTTTATCTGAAAGTCAAATGCAGCTGGACGTCCTCTGGGGATCTGGCAACACCAGGAAGGAACAAGCCAAGAGATGCCCGTGACCCGTGCGGCAATACCGTGACGGGGACACCTCGCCCTACGAAGGAGCCACGGGGCCCCGGTTCAGAGTGCGGGCGCTCAGGAATCGCGAGAAAACAGCCTTGAAGAAGGTGCAGGAGTGAGCTCCCATGGAGCAGAGGGGGCCTTCAGGTGGAACGGCCACCAGGAAGAGCCAGCAAGTGGCCCACTTGGGAGTGAGAGTCTGCCTGCCGATGCAGGGGACGCGGGTTCGTGCCCCGGTCCGGGAAGATCCCACATGCCGCGGAGCGGCTGGGCCCGTGAGCCATGGCCGCTGAGCCTGCGCGTCCGGAGCCTGTGCTCCACAACGGGAGAGGCCACAACAGTGAGAGGCCCGCGTACTGGAAAAAAAAACCCTATGATAAGCCATAATGGAAAAGAATATAAAAGAAAAGAATGTGTGTGTGTGTGTATATGTATATATATATATACACACACACTTATATATATATAACTGAATCACTTTGCTGTACAGTAGAAATTAACACAACATTGTAACTCAACTATACTTCAATAAAAGAAATTTTAGGACAAGTAGGAAAAAAAGAAACCACTGAAGTACTAGAAGAAACTATGGACTACATTTCAAAAACATCTCAGAGTAAGAAAGGGCGTTCTGAGTGCCAGATGAAGCCAGACGCCAGGAAGGAAAAGACTGATAAATTCACGACATAGAACCGGGTTGTCTTCTGCAAGAAGCACCACACGCTAAGTCCCAAGGTAAACACCACACTGTGGAACATATCTGTAGCTTAGAACACCGATGAGAAACAATTCCCCAAACAAATGAAGGGCTCTTACTTATAAAGAAGGGAAAAAACTAGCAGCTCATGTTTTTCAAAAATGGGCAAAAGGGGGGCTTCCCTGGTGGCGCAGTGGCTGAGAGTCCGCCTGCCGATGGAGGGGACGCGGGTTTGTGCCCCGGTCCGGGAAGATCCCATGTGCCGCGGAGCGGCTGGACCCGGGAGCCATGACCGCTGAGCCTGCGCGTCCGGAGCCTGTGCTCCGCAACGGGCGAGGCCACAGCAGTGAGAGGCCCGCGTACCGCAAAAAAACAAAACAAAAAGGGCAAAGGACATAAACAAAGAGTTCACAGAAAGGGAATAATGATGAATAACTTTGAAACATGAAAGGATCATCAAACTCATTTAAAATCAGAGATTCGCATTCAAGAGACTCCAGTACACCCTCCGCCACCTATCTGATAGGTAAGGTTCCAGAAATTTGTAACAGGAGAGCTGGTGCCAGGGGGTGGGGATGGAGCCTCTCATCGAGGCCGGGAGGGGCAGGTGAAGCCAGATGAGCCCCAGGGGAGGGCAGGCGGCAGCATCAAAGTTGAAAACGGACCTGTTCTCCTCATATCGTTTGCAGATTTATTTACTGCAGAATGGCTTCTGTTCAGTCATCCACTGCAATATTGTTTATAATAACGAAGTACTAGAAACAACCCACGTGCTGCTAATAAAGGATTGGTTACATTAATTACGGTAGCACCATACCGTGAAACCCTTTGCTGCCACCCAAAGAGCACAAACGTTTTTTTTTTCTTTACCTACATGGAAAATGTGAAATATATATGGCAGTATAACTTACACACAGTCCTGTACACAAATCCTGCGTGTGCCTGGACGCACTTCTGCGCATGTGTACGACAGAGTAACCCCACCAGGTGCCACGTGGAACCTCTCCAGCTCCCAAAAGGCTCCCTCGGGCCCTCTCCCGGTTGACAGCCCCCCAGAAGATGACTGACACTGGGGCTTCTATCAACGTGGATTTCTTCTGCCCGTTTGGGAACTCCACACAAAGGAAGCCGTACACATGTACTCCTGTAACTGGCTCTTAGCAAGACTCATCCAGCTTGTTCCATGGTCTGTAAGTCACTGTCTTTTGTTGCTGTGTAGTATTCCCAGGATGCCATTGCATGGATATGCACGATTCATGTAACTCTTTGCATGTGGTTGGGTGTTCAGGCTGTGCCCAGTTTGGCCTCTTATACATAACACTGCTGGGACCACTGTGCGCACGTCTTTTAGCAGACAGAAGCCCCCATTTCTCCTGGGCACAGACCTAGAAGTGGACCGCAGGGTCACAGGGTGGGTTTACATGCTTTTAGTGACAGTAGACACTGCCCCAGAGTTTTCCCAAGTAGTGGTACCATTAGCAATAGTTTGAGAAGAAAAAAAAAAAGGTGCAGCATGTCATGAGCAATACGCTAGCCTATGTATAACCAGAAGGAGAAGAGGATGGATTTGCTAGTCGAATCAGGGCACACCTCCAGCAGAAGCCACAGAGACCGGGGGCTGGGTCGCCTTTGGGGCTGGGAACAGGGTGGTGGAAAACCGAGGCAGTGACAGACTCCTACTGGACCCCATTTTGTATCTTCTTAAATCTTGAACCACGCGTAAGAATTGCTGATTCCAAGGGGGAGAAACCAGTCCCGACCAAGCCTGGGGGCAGAGATGGTGCAGGAGGGGAGGGGCTTCCTGGGAACAGGGATGCTTGGAGAATCAGACTGGGCCGGTGCTCACTTGGGAAGGAGGGGCAGAGGCTGGGACCAGAGGGACCCATAAGGAGGCCGGTAGGGCTGGGCGCACAGAGCAACAGGAGGCTCCGATCCTGGGGCAAGAGTGATGTAATGAACTCAAAGGGCCTGCCCACTGCTTTCTTTTTTGTCCCTTTTCTTTTCCCTCTCTTTTTTTCCCCCTACTACTTTTTAATACTTGTGGGGCGATGTGGGGGGAGGAACCCTCACTGCAGAAATTGGGTGGAGGCCCACGTCTCACTGATCTGGGCTCTGATTCTAGTTCCCCCAGCTACCAGCTGTGCAACTCTCAGCAACTCCCTTGACTTCCCTGAGTCTCAGTGTTCTCCTCTGTAAAATGGGAATGATACCACACACGGAGCATTGCCGAGGCGGGGGTTCTTAAAGTCCAGCCTCAGGTCAAGATGGGTTTCAGAGGTGTTTTTCCAGTCCCTAAAATCACATCTAGGTAGTGTCTGTGGTCTGTGAGTGTGTGTGTAACGGTGGTGTGACCCCAGACAGCAAAGAACTGCCAATAGGACATGAGATACTCAAGAAAACATATGTTGTTGGGGGGGTGGGGTGCAGTGCAGTCGAGGGGCCAAGAGAGAAGACAGCAGAGCTAGGAGGTGGCCAGTGGATTGGGGACCAATAGGTGGTTGGCAAGGTGAAGAGCCTGGTTACACACAGGGAGATTGGCAATAAGTAAATATACCAAAGATCCTGGGAGCTGGCGCTCTCCCTGTTGGTGAAGGGACTTACAAATATATAAAGAGCTGGTACCAGCCCTGTGGTATTTATTGCATTGAACTCTATGATCAAGTATATTAAAAATATGTATGTGTACACATACACACAGGTATAAAACTAAATATGGCTCTAACAGTGTACACATACACACACACCTGCTCTGAGGGCCCAGAGGCCGTCATACCCCAAGAGCATGAACACACATCATACCAGATCTTGATTTCTAAAGACCATTCTTCCAGTGAAAAGACAGCCAAGACTCCTGGGAGAAATGGCTGATTCCAGGGCTGGGGCAGGGAAGGTACCCAGTGAGTCTGGAATTTCTTGGGATGCCAGAGAGCAGGCAAGTGCTCAAAGAAGGATGGAAAAATGTCTAGAGGATGCAAACGTCACCACGAGAAAAGGCTTCTATTGGCCAAATCTGGGCAATCTGGGCATCAGAATAAAAAAAAAATTGATGGTAACCAGTTTTAACCCACCTAATAGAATAGGAATTTGTGAGCTCATAACGATACGTGAATGAATACACAAACAACTACGTGAAGAGGGGAAAGGGGCAGCTCTTCCTGATATCAGAACACAGGTAATAAATGAGGGAGGAATGAGGAAATTGGAAATTTTCTGTTTAGCAAACATTATAAAAGTAATGGAAGATGGCCAACAAACACATGAAAAAATGCTCAATACCACTAATTGTTAGAAAAATGCAAATCAAAACTACAATGAGGTATCACCTCACACCGGTCAGAATGGCCATCATCAGAAAATCTACAAACAGTAAATGCTGGAGAGGGTGTGGAGAAAAGGGAACCCTCCTACACTGTTGGTGGGAATGTAAATTGATACAGCCACTATGGAGAACAGTATGGAGGTTCCTTATAAAACTAAAAATAGAACTACCATACGACCCAGCAATCCCACTACTGGGCATATACCTAGAGAAAACCATAACTCAGAAAGACACATGCACCCCAATGTTCACTGCAGCACTATTTACAATAGCCAGGACATGGAAACAACTTAAATGTCCATCAACAGAAGAATGGATAAAGAACATGTGGTACATATATACAATGGAATATTACTCAGCCATAAAAAAGAACGAAGTTGGGTCATCTGTAGAGACGCGGATGGACATAGAGACTGTCATACAGAATGAAGTAAGTCAGAAAGAGAAAAACAAATATTGTGTAATAATGCATATATGTGGAATCTGAAAAACATGGTATGGGCGATCTTATTTACAAAGCAGAAAGAGACACAGAGTGAACAAACATATAGATACCAAGGGGGAAAGTGGGGTGGGATGAATTGGGAGATTGGGATTGACACATATACACTATTGATACTACGTATAAAATAGATAACTAATGAGAACCTACTGTATAGCACAGGGAACTCTACTCAATGCTCTGTGGTGACCTAAACGGGAGGGAAATCCAAAAAAGAGGGGATATATGTATAATTATAGCTGATTCGCTTTGTTGTACAGGAGAAACTAACACAACATTGTAACGCAACTATATTCCAATAAAAATTTTAAAAATAAATAAATAAAAGTAATGGATTCAGGCAAGGATCACCAACAGAAAATGAGAAACAGGCTATTGACATAGCCTTAATGCGACTCGTCATAAAATACCAGTTGATTACAATGGGGAAACAGTAACTTTATAGCAGAGAAACCTGGCCAGTAGGAGTGGAGAATTCAAGCACAGAAATCAGGCAGACCCAGGTCCGAGCTCCTGGGCAAGTTACTTCACTTTCCAAGGCTCAGATTCCTGCAGGGATTTTTGTAAGGATTCAAAGTAATGTGGTGCTTCCACACATGTTCAGTGGAACATTGTTCTAAAAATTAAAGAAGGGAAACTACTTAAATGCCCATCCGCTGGGGAGGGAGGTTAAATAAAAATGGCTACACGGCCACTAGAAAAGAATGTGCTGCTATTCACAATAGCCAAGACATGGAAACAACCCAAATGTCCGTCGGCAGATGAACGGATAAAGAAGATCTGGTACATATATACAAGGGACTATTACTCTGCCATAAAAAGGAATGAAATTGGGTCATTTGTAGAGACATGGATGGACCTAGAGACTGTCATACAGAGTGAAGTCAGAAAGAGAAAAACAAATATCATATTAACACATATATGTGGAATCTAGAAAAATGGTACAGATGAACTGGTTTGCAAGGCAGAAATAGAGACACATGTAGAGAACAAATGTATGGACACCAAGGAGGGAAAGGTGGGGAGGGGGTGGTGGGATGAACTGGGAGATTGGGATTGACACGTATACGCTAACATGTATAAAATAGATAACTAATAAAAAAAAGAATGAAATAATGTCATTTGCAGCAACAACGGATGGACCTAGAGATTATCACATTAAGCGAAGTAAGTCACAGAGAAAGACAAATACCATATGATATCACTTATATGTGCAACCTAAAATATGGCACGAATGAACCTATCTACGAAACAGGAAGACTCACAGACATAGAGAACAGACTTGTGGCTGCCAAGGGCAAGGGGAGGGAGAGACGGAGGGGTGGAGAAGGGATGGAGTTTGGGAGTTTGGGATTAGCAGAGGCAAACTGTTACATAATAGGACAGATAAACAACAAGGTCCTACTGTAGAGCACAGGGAACTACATTCAATACGCTGTGATAAACCATAATGGAAAGGAATATGAAAAAGAATACATAAGTGTATAACTGAATCACTTTGCTGTATTGAAGAAATTAACACAACACTGTAAATCAACTATACTTCAATCACATTTAAAAAAGAAAAGAAAAGAATGTGATTGATTGGGATGTATTGCAGGGATGTGGGGAGAGTGGAGGAGTTGCTGACGGTGTGTGCAGTAGGACCCTATGTATGTAAAAAAAAAAAAAAGACTTATGTTGTTGTATATAAATAACAGTAACTACTGTGATCAGGTGCTGCCCTGAGTACTCCGTTAGTACTGAATCATTCCACTCCATAACAGATCTCTGATTTGTGTGCACTTGACACCACTGGAGAGAAAACAGAGGCACTGGAAATATTAAGAAATTTGCTTAACATCTTCCGCTGGCTGCGGAACTGGACTTTGCAGCCAGGTATCTGGTGCTGCAGACTCCAGTGTTCCTAACCATAGCCTCTCTAGAATTGCATAGAAAGGGGGCCAGGACCACCCAAGCAAACGGTAATCTGATTACTGCAAACTGATTAGCTGGCAAACGGTACCTCCCTCCTCCCCTCACTAAGGAGGAAAGTTAAAGCAAAGAAGTGGGGCAGTGAAGGAGGAATCTCAGTCTCCGCAAACTTTTACTGTGGTTCATGAAAAAACAAACAAACAAAAACTAAGACAAGTTTCGAAAGGGAAAAGAACAAAGGACAAAGAGGGAGGCAAATAAAGAAAAAAACCATGCAGCGTTCCTGGTTCATAAAAGACAGTTGAAAAATAGCAAGCTAACGTTAGCCTAATTCAGTGGTCAATGAAGGCGAAACTGTCACTCAAATTTCAATATGCGGGTACTTGGGGGAGGGAGGGGCAGAGAGAGGGGCAGCCCAGTAGGTTGATTTCTGAAACTGGAGATGAGGTGCTGCTGAATGAGACCAGCGACCAGCAGGATCCCCCAGGCAGAGAGGTACCTCCCAGATCAGAGGAGGGAGGCCATGTTCCAGGGCATGCATGACATGTGGCCCATGGAAACAATTAAAATGAGAATATGTAGCTTAAGTGCAAATCTCAGTTCGCCAAGTCCCTGCCACCTCCTCCAGGAAGTCTCCCTGGATTGCAGCAGTAGCGTCCCCACAGGTGACAGGCATACACAGGCGGTATCCAACTCCTTTCTTACATGCACTGCTTTCCTTCATGGGACTTATCTCATTTTGTAATTATATGCTCACTATATAATTACTTGATGACTTACCCACCAGACTATAAGCTCCACTCAGTAGACGGGTGTTTTATTCACTGAAGGGGTCTGGCCTCAGGAGGACAGATGTCACAGTGATGGCGAAGCAATGGTTCTCAAACTCACTGAGCATCAGAACCAACCAACTCAGATTCCTGGGCCCCAGACCACATGTGAGGAAGAGCTGATCTAAAGGAACCACAAAAGTATGTGAGGGTCAGAAGGCTGTGCGGAGCCTGAAAAGGAGGAAACCAGATGGCAAGGACTTTCCGGCATCTCCGACTACGGACCTCACACAAAGATGCCCACCAGGCCGGCTCGGCAGGTGTGCTCAGGAGGGCGTGTGCTGCGTGCAACACCCTGCCGGCGCTGACCTGAAATTCTCAGTCATTTTTCACTACAGGAACCCACACTTTCGCTTTGCACATTATGTAGCTGGTCCTGCCCTCACCACTGAGCACCTCCCTGGGCACAGAGCTGAGCACTGGACCCGAGGCCAGACAATGAACAAGACAGTGATGATTCCTAATAAAACCCAACGTCACATTTTGAACTAGGCATTGTGTAGCATTTTAAACCGTTCTCTCATTTATTCTGTTTTGTTTTTTAAATTTTTTGGCCGTGCCTCGTGGCACGCGGGATCTCAATTCCCTGACTAGGGCTGGAACCCGTGCCCCCTGCAGTGGAAGTGCAGAGTCTTAACCACTGGACCGCCAGGGAAGTCCCTCTCATTTATCCTTGTTTTGTTACTACGGTCATACTCGTGGGAGTATCTGCATATATCACCTAATCTAATCTTCACCAAGAGTCAGGAAACAGCACCCACGGGGAACCTCGAAGCCACTATGGGCACATCCCTGCTATCAGACAAAGACATTGATGTGGAGAGATGAAGTAAGTTTGCCCAAACTCACGTAGTCATAGTGATGGAACCTGGGCTCCACCTCTGGGCTTCTGGCCCCAGTCCCTGCCCTAAACCAAGACCTCCTGGTTAGGAGCAATCTTCTAGGCCAATATTCTTTCCCCCATACACACAAGGTCCCCCAGATTCAGTGTTACTGGAGAGGCACAGACCGGAGGATACTGAGACGTACACGGGGTGATCCTGAGATGTACACGGGGTGATCCTGTGTGTCAGCTGTAAATCTACCAGAGCCCGACCACAGTAGTCCGGTTTCAGTGGTTTGAAATATAAAGAATACTTATGGGTAATGCCTGAGTTTATTCTAGATGTTTCAAGTCTCTCTTACCCCGGGGACTCCAGAATCATGAACTTTGAGCACGTCTTCCTTGGCATGTACTTGAGTTTCAAGTTGGGTCAGACACGTGCTCTGCTGGGCTCTGCTCCCTGCCCACAGGAAGTTCACGGGCAAGACGAGCTAGAAGAACACAAGCCATTTCCAGGGATTTGGGGCACACTGGTGGGGTCGATCAACACAACCTTAAGAGTGTCTGCAACCTCCACAGAAGGTTACATATTTCCCCAGTGTGACCCACAGCTTTCCCCCCACCCCAAATACCCATCCAGATATTTTCTGCAAGGAACATAGTATTACAGGCTGAATTGTGCTCCCCCCAAATGCCTGTGCTGAAGTCCTAGCCCCCAGCACCTCAGATTGTGACTGTGTTTGGAGACAGGGTCTTTGAAGAGGCGGTTAAGGTAAAATGAGGTCATTAGGATGGGCTCGAATCCAATGTGACTGGTGTCCTTGTAGAAAGAGATTAGGACACAGAGGAAAGACCAGGTGAGGACACGGGGAGAAGACGGCTGCCTGCATGCCTGCTACTCCCCTCCCCTTAGGAGCTCGGGGATCTAGGATCCGTTATCCTTACTAATAAGGCTCATGACATGGGACTGGGGCAGGGTTTCTAACAGGGCATCTTCAGACGTACTCTCAAGAGTCCACAAGTTTTCTGAGATCTTCCAAACTTTGAATACGTGTTTTAATAATTAGCCTACCATAATATATAATATAGACCTTCGGGTGGCCAGTTTATAATGAAGAGCTGTGATGTGACCCTAGTGCCACATGTGCATCTATGCCAACAATCAGGTGACACATTGAAGGGATGCAAGTTTCTCAGGGGCTCAGAGAGAAGAAATGGCAGGAGAATGGAGCCATCGCACAGCAGGCGGTGTTGACATCGGCGCATCCGCTTTAAAACGTCTCACTTTTGAAGAGTGTCGTCTTGTTGCAAGCGAGGCCGTACACGCACCCAGTCTCTGCACACAGCTACTTGCCACAGGTGATGTGCAGCAAGTATGGTCATTGCACACAGTGAAGAGACATCCCTTCCACAATGGCTGGCACTCACCTTATCGTCAAGTGAGCCAGCAGGTTCTATGGTTATCAAATGAGAGCCTTTCAAACTGGCATTCACGGGCTGCCTGCTGCCAGTTGGGGTGAAGTATGATGCGGGTGGTCCTAATCTAGCAAACATATTCTTGATCAACTTAAATGCCGTTTTCTACATATGCATGTAATTAGACATTCCCAGTATGAGCTTTATCAAGATCAAAATTCAAGAGAGTCTAAATAAAGACTGGATCTCAGGACTACTGAACACGCTAACACAACGAGACAGCTGTGCAGCAGGCTTTGTGCCAGGTGTGGTTCTGTCATTTAAGGAACTATTCCTTTCTACCACTGTGGTCGGCAGGCTCTAAGACGTCCCCCATCACCCTGCCTCCACTTAATGACATCCTCGTGTAATCCCCATCCCTTGAGAACCAGCTAGATCTAGACTCCTTCCAATGAACAGAACATGCCACACATGAGGAGATACCACTTCCAAAACTGGGTTATAAAAAGGGTCACTCTTCCTTGGGGAAGCCAGGTGTTGAGCCATGAGGCAGCCGCGAGGCTGCCCCTTGGAGAGGCCCATGTATCCAGGGCCAGAGACCCGCCAACAGTCACAAGAGGAAGCTTGGAAGGGGATTCTCTCCCCTTCCACCCAGAAAGGCTTCAGATGAGACCACAGCTCTGGCGAGAGCTGGACAGCCACCTCACGAGATACCTGGAGCATCCCCCAGATCTGCGACCCAAAGAAACTGGGAGAGAATCAACATTTGTTGTTTTCAGCTGCTGCATTTGGGAGTGACCTGCTACACAGCAATCCGTAATGAACACAATCATTCGACGTCACTGGTTGACGTTTTTTTTGTTGTTGTTGTTGTTGTTTGTTTTATTTTTTGTGGTACGCGGGCCTCTCACTGTTGTGGCTTCTCGCGTTGTGGAGCACAGGCTCCAGACGCGCAGGCTCAGCGGCCATGGCTCACGGGCCCAGCCGCTCCGCGGCATGTGGGATCTTCCCAGACTGGGGCACGAACCCGTGTCCCCTGCATCGGCAGGCGGACTCTCAACCACTGCGCCACCAGGGAAGCCCGACTAGTTGACTTTTAATGATACATCACCAGTCACATCAAAATGCACTTGCTACATGTGTACTTCCTAATTTTATGATAAATGTAGTTCGCTTTTATTGAGTTATAAGCACATGGCTATGTTTGTTGCAAATTTTAGGCTTCTACTTAGTTAAGTCACATTTTGATACAAATAATTTAAGACAACACTGGGGGCTTCCAATACATTTCTTCAAGATGACATATAATGGGCTTCCCTGGTGGCACAGTGGTTAAGGATCCGCCTGCCAAGGCAGGGGACACGGGTTCGAGCCCTGGTCCGCGAAGATCCCACATGCTGCGGAGCAACTAAGCCCGTGCGCCCAACTACTGAGCCTGTGCTCTAGAGCCTGCGAGCCACAGCTACTGAAGCCTGTGCGCCTAGAGCCCGGGGTCCACAGCAAGAGAAGCCACAGCAATGAGAAGCCCACGCACTGCAACGAAGAGTAGCCCCCACTCACCGCAGGTAGAGAAAGCCTGCGCGCAGCAACAAAGACCCAACACAGCCAAAAAGTAAAAATAAATAAATAAAACCAAAATAAAATTTAAAAGAAAAAGATGACATATACTGCTAAATTTTGAGAGACACCAATGATGTGTGTGCGTGTGTGTGTGTGTAAACCTCAGAACTCCTCTTCCTGCAACCCAAGTGTGATCTCTTAAAAACGCAAATCTGACTGTGTCTGCTCTGTTTACTGCATTCCTCATGTTCGGCACATTTTGAATAAATAAATGACTATCATGCCCCGACGTAAAACGTGCCGGTGATTCCCTGTTGCTCTATGGATAGAGCCCAAACCCTTTACAAGGCCCAAAGGCTCTGCGTGGTCCACCTCGGCAGCCTCAACCTCTCCCACCAACCCTTGCACCTCACTCCCTTCTGCCTAGAACTCTCCATCAGCTCTGCCCTTCCCACTCACCCTAGTCTATGCCATTCCTATGAGTCTTAAACATCCCTTCTCATTAAACAGTCAACTATGATCTGTAGTTTGGGACCCATCTCTGCCCACCAGACACGGCGCCGCGAGGGCAGGGAGTGTGTGCACCTTTTTCTCCACCCCATCCCTGGCGCGCAGCACCACCCTAACACGGGGTAGACGGCCCATGAATCTGGGCTGAATGAATAACCAAGACACAGGTCTGCTGGAGGCCAGGCTTCCCCCTGCAGAGCCCCAGGAAGGTGGATCAGTTCACAAGAGGGAAGGCGGCACAGGATATGGAGCCGTGCCGGTCTCGGTTAAGAGAAGGGAGCCCTGAGGGTCAAAGATAACTTCCTGAGTTGGTACTGAGTCATCTGGGAAGCAGGTATTTCTGGTCCAACATTTTCCTTGTCCAAAGCTCAGATCAGCAGAGAGAGCGTTTTTCCAATAATGAAAGGGGATCTCCCACACATTTTTCTTTTCATGACACTGGAACTGCAGCAAGAATGAACCGTCTGCGGAGCCGTAAGAACTGTGCTGATTCAGCCGCAGAAGCTCCTAACTCTGGGTCCTCCCCCATCCCTGTCTCAACCACCTATTCCCTGCCTGGTCACTCTGCCATTTAAGACGGTTGGATCTTAAATTAAACTTCTCTTGGGGTCTCTGCCGTCAGCCTCCCCCATGAACTCTGTTTTGGATACAACTGTATCCTTACCACCTGGCCGACATGAGCGCCTCAGCAGCCTCATCTAACACACCGGTACAATAACACAACTCAACTAGGGGTGAAGAGACACAACATGTTCTCAATAATAATTAGTATTATAACTGAGGTGACTCAGCAAAGTGGCAGGGAGGTTCAGAGCCTGCCCAGGACACCCCCTACAACAAGTGCTCATGAAAGAGAGTTACGACTATTACGGAAATGACCACGGTAAGCAAACTTTGCTTCTTTTTCAAACGTTTCTGAGGAAAAAAAAAAAAGAGTTCAAATTGGAGGATGTAAGCGTGAGAGCAAAGACTGTCAGCTGAGCTGGCAGGAAGCCGGTCACCTGGCCCGGCCGGTCTCCTCCCTCATCACACTCCCCATTTATCTTTATTTCAATTTCCTGGGTTTGATGAACTGCCTTTAAAGACAGGATACTTTGTTTCTCTGCCAACCTTTGCGGCCGGCGGCCTGGGTCTCCTGTCTCGCCTCACGTCCACACTGCTAAGTCGTCACACACCCTTCGGGGTGCAGCTGAGAACATCCCGACCACACCAGGTGGGCAAGCCCCTGCCAGTGCATACCTATAGACGCGCTGAAGACCTGTCCCACTCTCGAGGGCCCCTCTGGGGGCACGAAGCCCACTTTGGTGCAGAGATCAAATTTGCCCCAGCATCTCTATTCATGATACATCATCCCCATACCTGGCACACCTGGATACCTGGCAAACCTGGACATCCCATAAAATCTGACTGGAAGCAACTACATCAGGAGTGTTTGAAAAATACCTAGCTTGATGCAAAAATCAAAAGATGGAAAGAAAATAGACAAAGTAACATAGAACAGGCAACCATGTTGGCAAACTAACTTCAAACTCCTCCAACAGAATGAGTTACGTGGCATATAGGGAGAGAAATGGATGTCGGCAAAATATTGGAACTCTGCATCCAATCCGTGGTTAACATACATGTCGCTTCAGAATAATAGAGATTATCTGAGAACTGCTAGTTACACGGCACTGTGGTCTACCACCCTAGCACCAGAATTCTCACGTTAGCAACCATTTATAAAATACTAGTTTTTTAAATGCACAAATACTAAGACCCATACAACCAAAATGTTTTGACTGCTGTCAAGTTTTTCCAGCTGACCTCTTTCATTAAAAAGTAAATTTAGGGCTTTCCTGGTGGCGCAGTGGTTGAGAGTCTGCCTGCCAATGCAGGGGACGCGGGTTCGTGCCCCGGTCCGGGAAGATTCCACATGCCGCAGAGCGGCTGGGCCCGTGAGACATGGCCGCTGAGTCTGCGCGTCCGGAGCCTGTGCTCCGCAACGGGAGAGGCCACAACAGTGAGAGGCCTGCGTACCGCAAACAAACAAACAAAAAAAAAAAACAGTAAACTTAACTTGAGGTTTCCCTTCAGCCGTGGAAAGGCCACGAGCACCTCCAGAGTTCCACATCAGGAAGTTTATTTTTGAATGACTGATTACATTTTAAAAAGTGCAGTGACCCAGAGATGCTTTTGCAGAAATTCCATGCTCTCTGCTCTTGTATCACGCACTGAGTTCTGCTTACAAGCTACGGAGAAAGTTGGGGGTCACCCGTTGACCCTGCTTCATCTCTGGGTCCTCCACATGGAAGGAAGGGCTTTTGGGGGCAGCTTTGTCAGTTTCTCTGCTGGTAAAAACTCCCCTGGCCCTAGAATCCTGTTGGCTTATCCTAGAGGGTCCCCTGGAGGCTGCAAAGTCAACACACAAATCTGGGTGTTTTCTTTTAAAGTGTCTCTGGAGATGCGGGAAACAAAGGTGGTAGGCATGGCCGCTCTTACCTTGAT
The DNA here is from genome assembly GCF_949774975.1 of Lagenorhynchus albirostris. Classification (NCBI taxonomy): domain Eukaryota; kingdom Metazoa; phylum Chordata; class Mammalia; order Artiodactyla; family Delphinidae; genus Lagenorhynchus; species Lagenorhynchus albirostris. Next base: position 56,095,578 of record NC_083113.1, on the reverse strand, counting down.
TTCCACCATTATTCCTACTATTCAAGCTAAAACATTTGCACGACAGTTTTTGTTTTTTACGGCGCTCTAATCCCCCCGCCCCATTCAAGTCACTTTAAAAAATCCGGATAGCAACCTGGTGTGGAGACCCGGTAATTTAAATTTTCTGGAGTCAGAGAAACCAAAGTTAAGTTCCTAGCTGGGTCATTTGCTAGCCGCGTGTCCCTTTAGGGACATATTTCCCCTGTCTCGGCCTCAGTTTCGAGTCCGCAAAATGGGCTGGCAGGCGAGGGTTAAAAGGCGAGCGCCGGGCCCAGAACAGAAACGCGAGCTGGCGTTGCTATGAAGACACCTTCTTTCTAGAACCAAGGGGAGGCGGGCGAGCTGGAGGAACGCAGCCCGCAGCGCGCGGACGGGCTCTTGGGGTGGGACGGGGTGGGGGGGTGGGGTGTCGGGTCTCACGCCCCGCGCCCGGACTCACCAAGGTTTCCAACTCGCCCCTCTCCAGCAGCTGGTACTGGTGGCCCCCGCCCGAGAAGGCGAGTTTCTTCAGAAACTTGGAGAAGCGTCCCTCGACCATGGTGAGCGGGCGGAGGCCCCTCGCCCAGCCTCCCGTCCCGCCGGCGGCCGCCCCTGCCTGAGTCCCTCGGTCCCTGGCGTGGCCGGGGCTGGCTGCGCGCGCCCAAGCCTCCCGGGCCAGGCCCACGTTACCGGGTAGCCGTCTACCTGTCCGCCGCAGCTGAGGCCCCGCCCCCTAGGCGGAGCTACGCCCGCGGCGGCCCTCGCGCACCTGGCCCCGCCCCGTCCGGCGATTCCGCCCGAGACTTTCTCGCCCTTAGGGGCCGCGGCGGCCCGGGAAGGCCCGGGGGCTGCAGAGGCGCCTAGCTGTTTCCCAAACTTGCCAGATGATGAGATGCATCTGGAGCGGGGCGCGGGGGGGGGGGCGGAATGGGTTGGAGATGAGCGATAAACGCTTGTTTAAAATGTAGATTTCCCCACCCCTCCCTACCCTGGGCCGGGAAGCTGGACTTTAGCAAGCACCCAGGTGATTCTCATGGGGAGCCACGTGTGGTCAACTAAGGTGTTGGGAGCACGGTTAGCGGGAGCTGAGTCAGACTCCTACAGCCGCTGCGAGGCTCGGGACCAGCCACGTGGCCTCTCTGAGCCGCGGTTCCCAGTTTGTTATTGAAGGAGGAGAAAGCTAAGACCTCACCTCGGCCCTGGGAGTGAATCCCAGGGGCTGGAGAGTTTGAGGACCCCTTTGGGCGCCACCTGGTGCTGCATGATCTCTGAGCTCTCTTTCCTCACCTGCAGAATGGGCTCCTGGCACTCACTAATCGTGGGGCTTGGGGCAGGTTTCTAAAATGTTCAGAGCCTTAGTTTACTGATCTGTAAAACGGCCACCATGATTGCACTTCCTTCCCAGTGAAGTTGAGGGGATTCGATGGACCATGTTATGTAGGAAGAGCTCAGGGCAGGGCTTGGCATAGTGTGTGTGTGGGGGCATATTCATCACCATCCTCGTCATCATCATCACAGGGAAGTCACTGGGCTCAAACGGCTCCCAAAGTATGTGGGTGAATGTGCAGTGTAGGCAGTTCCCAGCCTCCAAGTGGATATACTGGAATGTATAAGGGCTTTGGCTTCACGTGGGACTGGAATCCAGAACACGACCCACCGCTTAGTAGGGAGGTGGCTTTAGAGAAGGCTGTGCCACTCTTCTGTGCCTCAGTTTTCTCATCTGTCGAGTGGGGTTACTTAAGGACTATAGGACAGGGCATGTGTATATGTCCATTAAATGGTGCTGCCCCTTTGGAGCCACTTACCCCACCTGCCCCCCCAGGGGGTGGCCACCTCAGCCCCACTCAAGCTGATAGGTTCTAGAGACCCTTCCTGTTTCTCCTGCCTCATCCCCCCTTTGCAGAAACCATGCTGCTTGATTCCAGCAAAGGCCCAGAAGTGATGGAAAGAGCAAAAGTCTGGTGTGACTCCAATTTGAATCCCAGGCCTGTTCCTTTCAGATGTGTGACCTCGGGCAACTTTCACCACCTGTTTCCACCTCGGTTTACTCACCCACAAAATGCGGATGACGCTACCTATCCGTCTGAGTGAGGGTCCCAGCAAAAAACAGATGGTGCCTCACACTGAGTGCTTTGGGGAAAGTTTGATAAACAGACTATTTGTGAGCAGGGGGTGATGTGTTGGGCAAATGCCTTTCCCTTGAAAGCCCCACCTCTGCTCCAGCTCAGAGCTGTCAAGAATGTGTGGATCATGTATGAGAATGCCCAGGGCATTCAGGAAGTAAATTCTGGGTAGTGGATATGGTGCAACACCCAGACCTGTTGGGATGAAAAAAAAAAAAAATGGAGTGGGTCACAGCAAAAGCAGTTTAACAGACCAGCTTTGTGACTGGGATGGCTGAAGGGGCATCGTTAGGCTTAAGTTTGCCTAATTTTTGTCTTTGCTGCATAGTGATCAGAAAATGCAGCCTGCACACAGGTCTACTAATTTTCCTTAATTTATTGAGACTTTGTGCCTGGTTTGTATGCAGTTTTTGTAAATATTTCAGTCCCAGTAAGGCAAGTTGGTATATTCTTTGTACAAGTATTGGTAAGCTGTACTTTCTTTGTAAATTAGTTCTGTATTTATTCACTCTAACTTTATGACTCCATTGTTCATGTCTTTATTTTTGACTACCTGATCTGACACAGGAAGAAGAGTTTGAAATTTCCCAGTTTAATTGCTTTCCTGTCCATTTTCCCCTTTTGCCTTCAGCCTGTTGAATTCTCGAGTCCACTCTCAAGGAATTAACTCAGACAAGACAGCTGCTGGGAAACTTTCTGAGGTTGGCCGCTCTGGGAGCCATTGATCCTGACGTTCTGGCCTGACCTTGAGAGTCAAGGGCACGACTCAGCCCAAAACATCCAGCCTTTCCTTAAGTATCGGCTCTGGGCATCTTAAACAATGAGGTCACACTCTTCAAGGCCCATTCACTCTCTGTATGAAAGTGGTGTCATTTCATGAACCATAAATTATCTCCCCAAAACACACCGTGTTGGGAAGCCTCAGTGCAGCCCCAGGCACCTGAAATGTATTTGGTAATAAACCTCACTGGTGAATTACAAGGTTAGAATTTGAAAACATCCTTTTCAGAAGGGGTATAGAATACAAAGGATATATATATTAGTTTTAGGACTTAGTTTGAAGTTGTCATGCCTTACCTAGACCCTCAATTCTGTTTTTTTTTAATGGCTGAGCATACAAGTAATAATATAATCATTTTACAGATGAAGAAATTAGAGTAGTAAAGCCACTTTCATTCCTTCAGCAAATATTTTTAAGCACCTGCCATGTGGCCATGGAGACCAGCCCCTGCTACAACAGACTCTATTCCCCTTGTCTTGTATCTTATCTCCTAGTGCGTGTGATAAGGTGCAAACAAAACCACCCGTAATGCAGTGTCAGGCAGTGAATGTAGTGGGTTGAGTAATGGGCCCCCCAAAAGCATTCGTCCATGTCCGAATCCCCAGAAGCTGTGTAATGTAACCTTATTTGGGAAAATAATCTTTGAAGACATAATTAAGGATCTCAAGATCATCCCGGATTAGCTGGGTGAGCCCTAAATCCAAGGACTGCTGTCCCTCTAAGAGACAGAAGAAGAAAGACACAGACACAGAGGAGAGGCTACATGAAGATGGAGGCACAGATGGGAGGGATGCGGCCACAAGCCAAGGACCACCCGGAGGCACCCAAAGCTGGAAGAGGTAAGGAAGGGTCCCCCCACCCCGCCCCAGAGCCTTCCGAGGGAGCATGGCTCTGCCAACACCGTGATTTCAGACTTCTCGCTTCCAGACTGTGGGAGAATTCGTGTTGCTTCAAGCCACCTGGTTTGTGGTCACTTGTTGCGGCCGCCCCAGGAAACTAGCAGCGTGAGCAACGCTGTGAAGACAAGGATGCAGAGTGGGGACCGGAGAGTCGCTTGAGCAGTCAGGAGAGGTGACATTCAAGCAGAGGCCTGAACGAGGTGAGAAGTGACACTTGTGGATATCTGTGGGGGGGGGCAGTATTCCAAGCAGAGGGAAGGGACGGGACCAAGGCCCCAGGCGAAGGTCCCAGGCGAAAGTGTGCTTAGCTCGTGTCACCATTGTGAGACCTGCTTATGTGAAATGACTCACACATTTGCACCCAAACTCTGGCCACACTCACCCCACGCCCACACAGAGCCTTATTCCAGGCACTCTTCACGTCATGTTCTTTGTCAGTTCTTCCACAGTCATTGTTTGCTGAGTGATGGGGTAACACTGGCTGAGAACCTTCTGCAGCTGAGGGCATCTCTGGGTTTCCAAGGGGCTTGACTCCACCAGGCGAGCGAGGCCCAGCCCTGTGGAACTTGATGCCAGGTGCCAAGTGATCGTGCCTTGGGACTTGCTAAATCCCGAGAGGTAAACACCTAGCACGGATGCCACCCATCCCACCTCCTGCACCCATGGCAGACATCACGTGTCAATCTCAGGGGTGACATTCCCCCGTTGGCTGGGACAGGCCTGGGAATCCTTCTACTTGTCAACTTCAAGTAGCTACCAACAATTCTTTAGGCCTGGCACGTGAACAAACCTGTTTACCGAAAGATTTTCAGAAGAGGAGGGAATGACCTTGGGTGGGGGCCGTTATAGAACCTTCTAGAAGGTGGTGGTATAGCCGAAGGTCTCCATACGTGAAATCTATCATTTACATGAGGGTTTACTCTTGGTGTTCTGTAGTCTGTGGGTTTTGACAAATGTAGAATGTCATCTAGCTACCATTACAGTATCACATGGAAGAGCTTCACTGCCTAAAAATCCCCTGGTCTTCACGTATTCATCCCTCCCTCCCCCCAAACCCCCGGCAACCACTGATCCTTCTACTGCTGTCGCTATAGTTTTGCCTTTTCCAGAATGTCATAGAGTGGGACATTTGAAAATGTTAACTGTCCAATTTCTGTTGGCTTTTTGATATAGTAAAGAGTTCAAAGTTCTCAGTGCCTGCCCTTTGAAAGTTCAGAAAGCCTCAGGGTCCCCCTGTTAGGTGGTGCTGAAGGGGTGGGGCTAGTTCTCAGTTAAGTGGCTATTAGAATGGCCCCTCTGTCAACCCCGGGCGCCTCCTGTCCCAGCACCACCCCCACCTCGGCCTCCTGGCTGTTTGTCAAACTAGCTGAGCTCAGCCCACCTTTGAACTTCACAGGTCCCTCTGCCAGGTGTGTTTCCTCCAGCTCCTCACAGGACCCAAAATTCCCTCCCTTCAGGCCTAGACTACAGTCCGGGTGTCCACTTTGTAATAACTCATGGAGCGGAACTTACATTGTGTGTACTTTTCGGGAGGTAAATTTTGTTGCAATAAAAGATTCTGTTAAATAGAGAACAGACTTGTGGTTGCCAAGGGGGAGAGGGGGAGGGGGAGGGATGGAGTGGGACTCTGAGGTTGGTAGGTGTAAACTATTACATTTAGAACAGATTAAAAAAAAGGTTCTACTATTTAGCACTGGGAACTATATCCAACCTCCAGGGATAAACCATACTGGAAAAGAATCTAAAAAAAGAACGTATAGGGCTTCCCTGGTAGCGCAGTTGTTGAGAGTCCGCCTGCCGATGCAGGGGACACGGGTTCGTGCCCCAGTCCGGGAAGATCCCACATGCCACGGAGCGGCTGGGCCCGTGAGCCATGGCCGCTGAGCCTGCGCATCCAGAGCCTGTGCTTTGCAACGGGAGAGGCCACAACAGTGAGAGGCCCGCGTACCGCAAAAAAAAAAAAAAAAAAAGAATGTATATATATATATATATATATATATATATATAAAACTGAGCCACTTTGCTGTACAGCAGAGATTAGCACAGCATTGTAAATCATCTATACTCCAATAAAAAGAAATTCTGTTAACATTTAAAAAAGGAAGCAGATGAAAGTTGAATGAGAAACAAGACGTTTACACCATCTTAAGTGGGTCCCCACAAGATAGTTATGAATTACAAAGGGAAACAGTCACTTTAGTTGGAGAAATCTGGCAGACCCCAGCTGGACCAAGGGATCAGGGTCACCAGGACCACCGATGAGACAAATGACATCGTGCGCCTTGGATACGGTGCACCAAGGAAACACGGCTTCGCTTCGGGGGATTCCTGGCAAAGTGCTGAACGCGAGTCCCAGCGTGAGGAAGCAGCCCTCCCACTGCAGAGCAGCCTAGGAAGGGATGTTCCAGGGAGACTAAAGAGTCATGGTAACCAAATGCAAATGGAACCCTGGATCAGATCTGGAGCTGGGAAAAATGTCTTTACCATTTGCTATAAAGGACGTTAGTGGGACCAGCGGTGAATTTGAGTGAGCTCTGGAGATAATGGTATTGTACTGATGTGGACTTCTGATTTGGGTCATTGTTCTCTAGTTATAGGAGAGAATGTCCCTCTTGGAAGGGCACCCTGAGGTTCTTACGGGTAACGAAGGGAGGGGAAGCAAGAAAGTGGGGGTCGGGGGGGAGCATGCACAAAGACTCGGGTAATCTGGGAAGGATATACGCACATCTGAAAAGGTCACACAGTGTATGATTCCACTTATAGAACATTCTTGACATGACAAAATTATACAGATGGAGGGCAGATTAGTGGCTGGCGGGGGTTAGGGATGGTGTGACTACAGAGGCAGTGAGAACGAGACCTACGTGGTGATGGAGCAGTTCTGTCTCTTGATGGAGTTGGTACTTACACCAATCTGTACCTGAGATCCGGTGGCTCGGAGACCACGCCCCCCCATACCGTACCGTGTCAATTTCCTGGCTTCAGTATGGCACTGTGGTTACACAAGATGTGACATTGGGGGAGTCTAAGTGAAGGGCCTCGCTGTGTAATTTTTGTAGCTTCCTGTCAAGTTGTAATTATTTCAAAATAAAGAGTTTAAAAAGTAAGAGAAATAGCATATCCCACTCTGTCACCCAGTTCCCCTCCCCCCCACCCCCCCAATCCTTGCTTTGGGCCATTTGTAGCAGCCAGCCAGGACACAGAGAGACTTCCGATAACCAGCTTGGGCAGCCACGGTGGACCCGGTTTAACCAGTAGGCAAGCTGGTTCATTCATTCCACAAATATTTGAGAGCCTGCAGAGGAAGGAGGCTGCTCGGGCCAGGTGACAATACCGCCAGTGAACAGCACAGCTCCTGCGGTGCCAGGCTCTGCGCTCAGGGCTGTGTCCTCAACTTAATCCTCATAACACGTGCCTGATCTGCTGTCAGCACTGCCCGCACCCACCCTTTCACAGAAGAGGGACTCTAGCGGACGATGGGGTCCTCCACCCAGATACCCTGGCATCCCTTTTCCCGTTTGTGGGCTCCCCGCTCTGACATCCAGCAGCTGCAGTGCCTGGAAATGTGCTTCCCCAGGTTTCCCTCCATGAGGACCGGCAGAAAGCCCACCCTGTGCCCCTCGAGAGGGACAACTCCAAAGCTCCCCAGGGGCCAGGCTGAACCTGGGACCCAGCCTGAAACCTTGCCCCTCTCGTTCCCTTACCAGGTTCTGCTGGAAAGACATCCTTAATAAACCATGAGTCTTGCCTCGGGCTCTGCTTCTGGGGAACCCGACCTGGGACAGAATCGGAGGCACAGAGTGGTTGAGTAACTTGACCCCAGCCACACAGCTAAGAGGGTGAGCCAGAGGTTCTACCACTGGACTCTGATGCCGGAACCTGCACGTCTGACCATCACGCTGCACTGCCTCCGAGGAGGGGCTCATTCATCCCTTCACAGACCTGCTCAGACCATCCCCTACTGCCAGGCTCTTAGCTGGTTGAGGGCAAACAGGATTCTCAGGCCGCTTCTCAGAAGTTCTCAGCGTCCTCAGGAAGGCAGACCCAACCTCACCCATGGGATCAGTCACCGATTCAATAATCCAGCGTTTAGGGGCTACGGTGTACCTGCACCATGCTGGATATTGGGAGAGAGATGAGCTGGACGTGGCCCCTGCCCTCCAGGAGCTCTGAGTCCCGTGGAGAAGGAGGAAGCCACGTGGCATGTGTCACAACGTCGCCGCGTGCGGGACCCAGTGGGGGCGCATGTCAGTCTACCCGGATGACTCAGGGCAGACTCCCAAGGAGGTGATGTAGAGCCAGGACTGTGGAACACAGAGGAGCCAGGCTGGGGGAGGAGGGTGGAGACAGACAGTCTAGGAGAGGGGCAGTTGCATAATATCCATGGCTCCTGGTTCGGGCTGAAAGGAGGACATGTAATGACAGCCAGCGTGCTGTTGGCTGGGTGGGGGGTGGCGCGTTCCCACGGAGGTGGCCCCGTATCCCACCCTCCCGTGGGAAGCCCTTAGTGTGGGGTGCAGGCTCCACTACTTTGGGACCCTGGGCCACGTGTGTCCCCCTCTGTCATCTCTAAAAGGGGAAAATGGTCCACACCTGGCAGGTGGTTATGGAGGAATTATCTGGTGCTGAGTGAGCCTGACTGGGATCAGTAGGGCTGCCAAGTGGGCTTGGACAGGTCATGCAGAGGTCCTGGGGGCACCAGTCACACCCCTGTAGATTTGAAGAGGCTCGTGGCAGAGGACAGGTGCCCTTTTTGAGCCCCTTACGAAGCTGTCGTAAGGACCAGCAGTGGCGCTGTCCACGGAGGCTGTTATCGCAGGTGGGGTCCCGCCCTGAGAACTGCCTGGGGAGGGGGCTTTGGTACCCACACACGATCCCCACAGCCAACAGCAGTTCCTCAGAGCCCAGAGCATCACGCTCCTCCTTGGGTCTTTGGGTCAAGCCGGGCAGCGGACAGAGCATGGGGCGCGGGAAGAGGGGAGGATTTCAGTGCATAGAAGCGTTGGCGCAGAGACTTAGGGAAAGCAATTCACATGACCAATTTCTACTCTACGATGGACTTCCGGGAGCCCTGGACAAACGGCCTTGCTTTCTGAACCTCATTTCTTACAAGTTAGAACAGGAGAAGAATGCCCACCGTCATGCCGGTCAAGAAAGGCCGAATTCTCAGCCACACCCCTGCACCCATGAAACCTCACCTTCCCGAGGTTATTGTATCAATCTCTATGTTTTGTTAAGGTTTGAAATATTTCATACACTTGTTCTAACTTTTTTTTAAAGATTCTACTTACTCTTCAGAGCCTGGCGAGCATCATGGGATAGGATAACTTACCAAAACAAACAAACAAACCAATGAAAACCAACAATAAAAAAGCTTTTCTCCCTTGATGAACTGTCCACTTTTTTCCCAGCATTGAACTTTTGGTCTTAGCTGTCAGGAACCTCTGTGCTGTTTAGTGCTCAGTTAACGCTAAGCTTCACCTGGCTGTATCAGTTACCAACCTCCCGTCTGCGAGCAGCAGAAACTGACTGGTTATTTTAAACAGAAAGGGAATTTGGCGGAAGGATGTCAGGTCTGCCAAGACTATGCAAGGGGAGGGAGAGAGACCCGTTCTTCTCAAGTTCCCCAGTGGGTGTGGGATGGGCTCCCGAGCCACCCACCTATCCATCCAGCAGACAGTTGCTGAGTGGGAGGAGGTGGGGGCGGGGCAGTGGTGGTGGGAGAAACTGTCAGGTAAAGGCTACAGGTGTTCTCTGTAACCAGGTGTTTTAGGGTAAACACCTCCTCCCACTTCATTAGAGTTTTTCTCAGTGTCTTGCTTTGGGTTCTCCCAAACCCAAAGATCTGAACACATGTTGTCTGAGAGGTGACCCCAGAAACGCTGGCAGAGGGGAATGAGGCAGGGCTGGGAAGGGGGGCATCTGGTCCTCCCTGATGGGGGCTGAGCGTGTTCCTGCAGTTGAAAGAGAGCCCTCGATGGGGAGTCAGGTGCTCGCGGGAGGCAGCTTTCCGTAGAGGAGGGGATGCTCAGGGTCAGGGGGCTGGAGACACTGCCACGTCCGCTACCCCGGGCTTTATATGTACACTGCAAACATTTTCACATCCCATATTCCATGCGTTGATAAGTCTGCTCTGTCCCGCTCCTTTGCATAATATAAGTTATGAGCCCCACAGACCTTTCTTTTCCCTTTGTGCTGCTGGTGAAAGAAATGTCAGCAAGATCAGGAAAAGAAAACGTTTTGTCTTCAACAGCTCTGGGGAAGGAGATCCTATTCTACCCCACGGAATCGTCCTTGCAACTGTTACACGATCTTTACCTGGTTGAATGGAAATGAAACAGTCTTAGAGGACCACGGAACACAAAGGTACTGCTTAATGAATGATTACCAGGTGAACCCTCTTGGAACCACCAGCCAGGCTCCACCATGTGCCCCCTCCAACGACAACCACCCCCTCCCCACAGATGTACCCATTCTCCTGACTTACAGTCATATGTTCATCACTTCCTATGTCCTGTACAGTTCTTTAACCAACACGTTTCCCATCTGCATTTGTTTCCTAGGACTGCTATGACAGACAGTCACAAACTTAGTGGCAACACAAATAGTTTCTCTTAGGGTTCTCTTACAGGTCAGATGTCCGAAACAGTCTTACCGAACTAAACTCAAAGTGTCTGCAGGGCTGCATTCCTTCTGGAGGTGCTGGGGAGAATCCATTCTCTTATCTTTTCCAGCTTCTAGAAGCCACCCACATTCCTTGGCTAATGACCCCTCTCTCCATCTTCAAAACCAGCAACGCCGGTTGGGTGTTTCTCACGCTGCTTCACCCTGCTTTCAACCCCTCTGCCACCCTCTTATAAGGACCTTGTCACCACCCTGGGCCCACCTGGACCATCCAGGATCATCTCCCATCTCAAGGTCCTCAGCTCAGTTACACACCTGCCAAGGCCCTTTTGCCAGGTCAGAGCATACATTTACAGGTTCTGGGGCTTAGGACGTGGATACATTTGAGAGGCCATTATTCTGCCCACGGCTCCATCCATCTTTTTCCCTTTATCTGTTGAGACACCCTTGGCCGTCTGACCTGTAGCATTCCCCACAGTCTGGATTTTGCTGGTTGCACACTCCAGGTGCAGTGCTGCATGGCCCTCCGTCCTGGGAATTTCGTGCAAACTGGCAGTGGGACCCAGAGGCTGGATCGGGCTCAGGCTCCGTCCCCTTGGTCTTGTGTGTTTCCGTCAGGAGGCTCCTTGTGGCCGGTGGTCTCTTTTTGTGATGTCAGTATCACTGATGTTCAATGTCCTGAACCACTCATTCCCTGGGGATTGCAAAACTGTGATATTCCAATCCTATCAATTGCCTTTGTTTGTTGTTTGTTTTGCGGTACGCGGGCCTCTCACTGTTGTGGCCTCTCCCGTTGTGGAGCACAGGCTCCGGACGCGCAGGCTCAGCGGCCATGGCTCACGGGCCCAGCTGCCCCACGGCATGTGGAATCTTCCCAGACCGGGGCACGGACCCGTGTCCCCTGCATCGGCAGGCGGACTCAACCACTGCGCCACCAGGGAAGCCCTCAATTGCTTTTAATGTATTAGTTGGGATACTTTCATCCGGAGACGCTTCCTCTCATCTATATAGAGTTTGTTACCAATGGAAACAGGAAGGCAGAATCACTGCTTGATTCCCTCCCTTGACCGATTTCAAGATAACAAGCCAGTTCCTATCAATCTCAGGAGATCCACTAGTTTTTAGAAACATTTTTGTGAACTCATGTCTGTAAACGTAGATGGGTTTCAATCCAGTGCAATGTTATCCTTCCTGAAGCTCCCATGGTCACGTCTTTGACCACCGAGAGCCTTTCCAAGCTGGCTTCAGAGTTCTTTTAGCATAATCCCCGGAGTCTCTCTTTGACAGTTCCCTTGCCATTTGGGAAAACAAAATATTCCAGCCTTCTCTTGTACATTTCCAGCCCTGGAATCAGCTATGTCTCTGAGAAACCCTGCTTTTTTAATTTTCCAAAAAATGGGAAATGGCATTTCAAGACCACAATCTGTGTGTCAGGCTACAGAGGTGACCACTTTTTCTGGGACTTTTAAGGGGGCAGAGTTGGCTAATGTAAGTGTATTTTCAAAATGAAACACCTCCGGAGTTCACACTGTGACCCTCTCCCACGTCTACAGGTGGACGGTGGGCTCATGTCATGACTTCTCCTGATCACATTATTTGATTGGTAGCTCTATCCCCTCAAAGGTTAAAACCTATGACTCTTCTCTCACATGCCTGCAGGTAAAAGAAACAAGGTTTCTATCCCTCTGTTAGATTTTTCATTTAAACCAAGGGTTTGAGAGACTGCATCCTATTTAAATGAACAATTCTTAACTGAAGTTGCAGAGCCTCGGGGACAACCAAATCTGGGACAATTGCCTCATCAGCGTTAGCTCGGAACCCGGCCATGACCTCCTGCGCCCCCAGCCTGCCTGGTGTCCAGGACTCCCCACGATCCTTGACTGTTCCTGCCTCCTGTCTCCCCACCGGGGCCCTGGGGGAGAGGAGCCTTCCTGAGGCTCCCAGCTGCATCACAGCTCTTGCAGCTCAGAGGCCCTCTCCCGCCTTCCCCCCGGGGGCTCTGGGGAACCCATCGCCCTGGGCAACCGTGAGCTCCTCCCTTACCATCTCTGGCCATGGCAGTGTCTTGTAGTCTCCCTGCCTCAGGGGCACTCCCTGCTCTTCCCAGCAGCCCCCAAATCTCCTTCCCGTTCTGTCCCGGGAGGCGCCCCCACCCCAACCCTGCCTGTGAGAAGCAGGCTCCCGTCGACGCGTTTCGAGCTCACTCGCAAGCATCCTACGATGGTGTGTAGGTTAGGCTATACTTCCCTTGGCTCTTCCACCCCTGTTTGGTCAGAACAGCCAGTCCTTCCATAATACCCGCTGTGCACCAGGAACCATTCTAAGCGCTTAACTAGTCTCTCTGCACAGCCGGACTAGGAGGCTGCTGCTGTCGTCCATGTATTTTATGGAGGAGGAAACGCTGGCTCGGGGACACCTCGGGAGTGGGAGGGCTCACCCACTGACTGCTGGCCTCCTGAGTCGGCTGGAAGGCAATGCTGCTTAAGACCCACCCCCCAGCATCCTTTGGGGAAGGAGCCAGTAGCTACGTAAATAAGAAATCAACAATGCAAGAAGGGAAACACCTCCCTGGGCCGTCCCCCTCCTCAGGAGCAGCAGTTCTGGAGTTCCAGACGGCATCAGAGTCACCGGGAGGGCACGCTGAAATCCAGACTGCCGTGACTGACAAGGGCTTAACCTCCAAATATATAGACAGCTCATACAACTCAACAACAACAAAACAAACAACCCAATCGAAAAATGGGCCGAAGACCTAAACAGAAGACATACAGGTGGCCAACAGGCACATGAAAAGATGCTCAGCGTCACTAATGATTAGAGAAATGCAAATCAAAACTACAATGAGGTGTCACCTCACACTAGTCAGAGTGGCCATCACCAAAAAGTCTACAAATAACAAATGCTGGAGAGGGTGTGGAGAAAAGGGAACCCTCCTGCACTGCTGGTGGGAATGTAAGCTGGTGCAGCCACTATGGAGAACAGTACGGAGGTTCCTTAAAAACTGAAAATAGAGCTACCATATGATCATATGATCCAGCAATCCCACTCCTGGGCATATGTCCAGAGGAAACTATAATTCAAAAAGATACATGCACCCCTATGTTCATAGCAGCACTATTCACAATAGCCAAGATGTGGAAACAAATGAAATGTCCATTGACAGATGAATGGATAAAGAAGATGTGGTATATATATACAGTGGAATACTACTCAGCCATAAAAAAGAATGAAATAATGCCATTTTCAGCAACATGGATGGACCTAGAGATCATTATACTAAGCGAAGTAAGTCAGACAGAGAAAGACAAATAGCATATGATGTCACTTATATGTGGAATCTAAAATATGATACAAATGAACTTATCTACAAAACAGAAACAGACTCACAGACATAGAGAATAGACTTATGGTTGCCAAGGGGGAGTAGGGTGGAGGAGGGTTGCATTGGGAGTTTGGGATTAGTGGATGCAAACTATTATATATAGGATGGATAAACAACAAGGTCCTACTGTAGAGCACAGGGAACTATATTCAATATCCTGTGATAAACCATAACGGAAAAGAATATTGAAAAATAATGTATATATATGTGTATGTATAACTGAATCACTTTGCTGTACAGCAGAAATTAACACAACGTTGTAAATCAACTATGCTTCCAATAAGAAATAATAAAATTAAAAGAAAAAAACCACACACAGACTGCTGGGCCCAACCTCAGAGTCCCTCACTCGTTAGGGCTGGGGTGGCCTGAGAACCTGCATTTCTAATGAGTTCCCTGGTGAAGCTGATGCTGCGGGTCTGAGGACCCCCCGTTTGGAAGCTGCTGCTCTAGTGAACTTGCCTGCCGTGGAAGAGCAGGACTTGGCTGGGACCGTGCTCCCTCCCAGGGCACGTGGTGTGGTGGTTCCAACTCGAACTTTCCCGTCCAGGCGGTCCTGTGATAATGACCTTATGATTATGTTAAAAAACATAGTCATCTGTTAGAGATGCAATTCTGAAGCATTCACAGGTGATGTATATGATGTCTGGGATTTACTTTAAAATACTCCAGACTCTACCTCTGCAAAAAGTTGAGGGTCTACATGAAGCAATGGTAGCTGGCTGATGCGTCCAAAGAGGTTCCTTCTACCACTTTCTACGCCTTGTTTATATTTGAAAGTGTTAATAATAAGCCTTTTGATTTCAGGTAGGAAGAAAGCTTGGGCTCCCCACTTAGTAACTGTTTGATCTTGAGCTAGAAACTTGCAATATCTGAGCCTTGATTCTTTCTGCTCTCAAGGCAGGTGGTGGCATCTTCCCAACCTGGATGTCGAGGACACAATGGATGTTAGATGTTCGCGCTCACCTTGGCATATAACCCATGAGACTTTAGTCCCCTCAATATACTCTCTTTAGTCTCCCTCAATATTCTCCAGCCTGGCCTGGCCAGGGCAGTGCCTAATGGGCAGGGGATCGCCCATGTCAAGGCACCTGTTCAACAAGTTCCTGGGCCGAGCGTGGAACTTTCCAGAAGTCTGCCCACTTGGGATCAGGCGGTGTGGATGTGGAATGTGGGGTGGGGAGGCCACGCGTGTGTTCCCAGGACGTGAGGCTTCTGGGCGGTCACAGGCAGGACGGCCTCCCCACAGTGTGGCTTAGACCTGCCAGGGGTTTCTTTAGGGAGCCACCGGGTCTGAGGCAGGAAAGCCCCGGCATGCAGTTCAAAGGTGGTTCCAGGGGCTTCCATGGGGCCTTCAGCTTGCCAGACCATCTCCATCAAGGCGTGTTTTGGTTGGTGTTCTGTATTGGTTTGGTTTTGATTGCAAAACAACAGCAACAACAACCCATTTGTGCTAGCCCAGGGCAAAGTCAGGGGCAGCCGGCGACTGGGAACCACTGAGCTGTTTCCCTGAACCTCAGTACAGGAAGGGGACGGTGGCCAAGTCTCATATCAGTTGCAAGCAAGTCCTGGAAAGCGATCAAGTACCTGCTGGCTTCTCTCTCTCTCTCTCTCCCCTTCCCGTCCGTCTTCCCATGGACACGGCAGGAGGTGGCCTCCGCACAGCCCCGAGTCCCACCCCCTGTCTATACCACTAGCAGAGCCAGCTGCTGCGTGCCCAGCATTTTCTGTGCGCCAGGTGTCGGGCAGGAAGCTTCACCACCAGGACTTCCTGTAATCCCACAGCAGCCATGCCGGGAGGGGCTGCTTTCATCCTTCCGACTTCCAAAGAAGGAACTGAAACATCAAGGGGCTGGAGAAGTTACCTGAGGCCACGCTGTTGAGAGGAGGCTCCTGAGCTAGGCTCCTAGTCACGGCCATGCTACCTTCCGGCGTCAAAAAGACTCAAGAGCATTGCGGGGGAGGAATCTGACAGGCTTAGCTGGAGTCACGTGACCTGTTTCTCCACCAATCAGGTGTGGCCAAGGAGGCTGGTCTCAGAGCATCAACATGGCAACCCCCAGGCCCAACATTAGAGAACCGTTGTCAGGTGGGGCAGTGATCCTGGCACCTGATCTCACTTCCGTTCCTTTCTTCCTTCCTGAGTAGGCTTCCACGGACACAGATCCCTGCTGCATTTGTCTTCCCACTTATGGAGTTAGATGAGGCCTGAGTTCAAATCCTGCCTCTGCCATTTTCCTGATGGTCTGCTCTTGGGCAAATGCCTTCACCTCTCTGAACCTCAGTGTTTTCATCTGTAAACGCAGATTGTAAGACTGGGCTTCTTGGGGAGAAGCAAACAAGATCATAACCCAGGTAAAACCTTCAGTGGCTTCCCATTGTTTTCACGGTCAAGTTCAAACTCAAGATGTGAACTGGCTGGCACCTGCTTAACTTTCTAGCCCGCATCCTCCCAGTCCCAGAGTGCCCCCCTTCTCCAGCCATGCCCAGCTGTGCCTCTGCTCATACCGTTCCCTCTGCCTGGAATGCCTTTCCTCTTCTCCCCCAGTCTAAGTTAGCTAACTTGCTCCTGAGTGGGTTGAATTGTGTCCCCCCCAAAAAGTTGTGTCCACATCCGAACTCCAGAACCTGTGTATGTGACCTTATTAAGGATCTGAGATGAGATGGTCTTGGGTTTAGGGTGGGTCCTAAATCCAATAAGTGTCCTTACAAACCAAAGGAGAGGGAAATCCGGGACACACAGACACAGAGGGGAAGGCCATGGGATGACGAAGACAGATTGCAGTGATGGGTCTGTAAGAAGAGGAAGGGCACGGGTTACTGGCCGCCCCCAGAAACTGGACAGGGGCGTGGGACAGCCTCTGGAAGGAGCCAACCCTACGGACACCCTGACATGGACCTCTGGGAGAGCTGGGAGAGGCTACATTTCTGTTGTTTATGGTAATGTGTATGGTAGTTACAGAAAACTTGTACTGGTGAGCTTAGCTCAGAAGCCCCTCCTCTGGGAAGCCCTCCCTGACCTCTCAGCCTGCACAGATGCCCAGAGCCTACATAAGCTTTATCCTAGCCCTTTCCACCGTGCCTGTGGTCACCCACACACCAGTGTCTCCCCCTCCACCCTCTTCCAGAGGAATCCACACTCCACTGACCTCCAAGCTGTGGACAACAGATGATACTCTGATGGTGGAATTTCAGGCAGCAGCCTACAGGCGCCCACAGGGAGAAATCTGTCTGGAGCTGGGTGCCACCACCGTCTCACCTGAAGGCCTGCTCACCTCTTCCCAGGTGGAAGCATGCAGAGGCCTTCCCTGGGGTCACAAGATAAAGTCTGTCCGGCACTATGTCCCCTGGAAGGGCGCCCCTCTGCCTTCCCTTGACACTGCCTTGCTGATCTCTGTGAGATGGTCTACAGAAAGATCTGGGGTCGGGAAGATAGTTAATCCTGGCAACTCTGGTGGAAACTGGCCCCAGGGAAGACGGTGGCTATGTCAGCCAGCCCAAGGGACAGAGAGACTGTTTAATTAAGTTTGTTCTCATGGAAAAGCTGCCCCTGTGGCTGAGGTGTCTGTCCTCACCCAAGGGCCCCCAGGGTCCAGCTGCTTTCCAGGCGCCTTGGAGCAGGCAGGGCTGACTTGCCCAGCTGTTTCCTGGGGCCCTGCTTACCCTCTGGAGGGACGCAGCTCTCTCAGAGGCTGGGCATCCCCCCCGCAACTCAGCCCCCCACAGCTGTGGGACGGTCCCCAGACAGCCAAAGACGTGGCCGTGGTCTCTGTGGTCTCTTCAATACGGGAGGCTTCGTGTGTGTGGCAAGAGAGAAAACTCCAGACTGGGGATTCGGGGGAGTGGGGTCGGCCTCTTGCACTTCCTGGGAGAGGGGGAAAATGGGCAGTTCCAAGCTAGGTGACCCTGGGTGAATTGCTTCTCCCCTCCCAGGCTCCTCTGTGGAACCAGAGAAAACCCACATGCTCTGTAGATGGTGCCACTGCCAGCTTCCTGGTGGCAGTACCGCGCTGTAGTTACACAAGATGTTACCATGGGGGAGGTGGGCCTCTCTGGACTTTTCCTCACATGTTCTGTGAATTTACTATTATTTTAAATTTAAATTTTTTTGGGGGGGTGCCGCACTGCGTGGCACGCGGGATCTTAGTTCTCCAACCGGGGATCGAACCCACGCCCCCTGCAATGGAAGCGCAGAGTCTTAACCGCTGGACCGCCAGGGAAGTCCCTTAAAAATGTTCTAAAATTATTTTCAGAAAAGAAAAATAAAAACAGGTAGATGACCATAGTATGAAATAGAATCTGACTTCAACAACTAATGGCAAAAAAAAAAAAAAAAAAAGAGCAGGTGCATTCTTTCCTTCCTAGTCTTTTTCAGAAAGTCTTCCTATAACGTGTACTTCCTGGGAGACTGACAATAACTATGTAACATCTCCGTTCTGAATGGCTGCAGATATAAGAACGTCATAATCAAGTCAACTATTTCATCCAAAACTCAATACCTAGGTGTGTTATCTTTTTCTTTTTAATTAATTAATTTTATTTTTGGCTGTGTTGGGTCTTCGTTGCTGCACGCGGGCTTTCTCTAGTTGTGGAGAGCGGGGGCTACTCTTCGTTGCAGTGCGTGGGCTTCTCACTGCGGTGGCTTCTCTTGTTGCGGAGCACGGGCTGTAGGCACACAGGCTTCAGTAGTTGTGGCTCACGGGCTCTAGAGCGCAGGCTCAGTCGTTGTGGTGCACGGGCTTAGTTGCTCTGCGGCATGTGGGATCTTCCTGGACCAGGGCTAGAACCTAAATCCCCTGCACTGGCAGGTGGATTCTTAACCACTGCGCCACCAGGGAAGTCCCTAGATGTGTTCTTAACCACACAAATTAAAGGCTTTTTCTCGCTGATTAAAAAAAAAAAAGACAAAGGTCAAACCTCCCAAGGAGTCAGATCCGGAATTAGTTTACTTGGGTCTGTATCTTCACTCTGCCATTTACTGGCTCTGTGATCCTTGCTAAGTGACTATTTCTCCGTGCCTCAGTTTCCCTCATCTGTAAAATGGGTGTCAAGAGTCTCTTCCTCATGGGTTAGAAGAACTCAGATGAGTGGTTGGTTTCTGTAAAGGGCTTCCAGAGGCGCCTGGCACGTGGTCAGCTCTCAGAAGGTGCTGGCGACCACGTTAAGGTTGCCACGAGAGCAGTGAAATAATACAGGGCGAGGGCTGAGCGGAGGGAGATCCCTGTAATTGACTGTCCCCCATGGCTGCCTGGCTGTGTGTGACCTTTGGCAAGTCACGGGACACTGTGGGGTCTTTGCTGCCCTCCCCTGTGGAATGAGAGGTGGAATCTAGGAGACTGTCTGCCCAGCCCCACATGCGCGTTTTCCTGGGACCCCCTCCTGGCTTGGCATCCCCACCCTCACCCCATGGCCACTGCTGATGGGGGACCTGCCGGTTCTTCCTCCCTGCTTCCCATGGCCTCAGTCGATGGGCCCAGATGTGGGTGCCTTCCCCAGGGTGTCACAGGGGAGGCATCCCATTCACGGGGAGCATGCGCTGGATGGAGCTCTAGGGCTGCCTGGGGCCACTCTCATGTCCCGAGGAGACAGTGGCTCTGCCCAGAGAAAACAGAGAGACGAGGGGGACTCCATCCCTGGTTCCCGCTGTCCCTGAAGCCCAGGTGTGGTCCTGTCCTCCCAAGATGTGGCCGCTCACTTCTGCCTTAGAGACGAGAACAACAGTAGCAGCGATCGCTTATAGAAGCCGAGCTACGAGCCAGACACTGTTCTGAGAACTGCACACATTTCAACACTTTTACTTCTCATCATCACCCCCTTTTGCAGATGGGGAAACCGAGGCACAGTGACTAACTTGTGCAAGATCACACAGCAGCGAGTGGCAGGGCCGGGACTTGAACCCCATCAGCCTGGCACCAAATCAGTGCCCCCACCCACTCCTCCTGTCTCTCCTGGCGGCCCTCTTCGCCACAGCTGCTCAGCCGGGATCCTGTCATTGCCAGCAGCACAGCGGACCTCTAGCCCCTGAGGGTCCTTCAACTCCGGTCCACTGCACTGTCTGCCTTCCTTCTGCCTCTTCACCCTGAGGACAGGCCTTTCCGGGTTTCCCACCTGTTTTTACAACTCTCATCTCCTTCATCCTGCAGCAGGTATGGCAGGCGTCATCCTGTTCCATCGTGGTAGAAACTGAGTCTCAGAGAGGCCAAGCTCTGTGTCCAGGGGCACACAGCTGCGACCACCACTGGAACCCGGCTCCAAGTCCAGAGGTCTCTCACGTCCTGGGCAACAGGACCTCTGCTCACACTTTAGCTCAGGTGAGCAGCCCTGTCATCTCATCTTCCAATCAATCAAGTCCAAGGAAGGGCTGTGCTAGCTCCCAAGGGGACGGTGCTCTGGGCTCAAAGCCAAGAAACACAGCTGAGCTCCGGGTACATACCCCAGTGCCTGCCACCACCCATTCACCTGTGTGTCTCCCTCCAGAATGAGGACCCAGGGCAGGGACATAGGGGGAAAGCCGATGAGGGCAGGGCGGAGGTTCCACCAGGAAGGGGGCTTGCAAGCCCACCCCTGGGGCGGCGTGATGGAGGGGCAGAGCCCTGGAGTCAGGAGGCGGTGGTTCCAATTCCCACTAGACCATAAACGCCATGCAGGCAGGGACCGTTTCTGTGCTGTTCCCCTCTGTGTCTCAGATGGAAACTAAGACAGGCAGCATATATCATAATAACCCAAGCAGAACATTATATATAATGAAAAGATAAAAGGCACTGCCAACTAAGCTGCTATGATGCCTTCACCTTTCCATTGTAAACTTAGTAAAGACCTCTTTCAGATTTATTTAGACATAGATTTTAATCATGCCTCATTCTTGTGCAGACATCAGAAAGAAAATGTTAAGTGACATACATGGGATAAGGTCTTTCCTAGAAGGTCATTGTGCTTGGATCCAACCTTTCCGAATCACTTTTTCACTCAGAGTTGCCAGGGTCCGAGTTTTTCTGCCAACGTGGACTCTGAATCCCCAAGATTCTGATGACGTAGGATTTCCCAGAAGGCGGTTCCTTGGTTTTTCCTGGAAGTTTCCACTGGGTTGCTTACACCCAGCCTGCATGTTTAGATGTGCTCACGTGCAGGCAATGACGCCTGGTGGTCACGACTAGGACACTTCCCAGCTTCGGGGACGTGGAAAGGTGAAAAAAAACGTGCATCTTGCATTCGCCAAGAAAAGGTGGTTCGTGCTTGGTAAATATTTCTTGATAGATGGAATGTATGAATGAGTGAATGAGTACCCGATGAGTGAGTGGGAAAGTTAATTAATTACCCTGAACCTAAGGGAAATGCACCAATGAAACTTACTGATGGATGAAGTAAGATAATTAGAGTCTCGGTATTTGGGCTTAAACAGAGGCGCTCAGCTGGGGGCCCATGGACTCTGGGGCCAAGGTAATAATGATAAAGAATGATAACCATACCCGCTGACTGCTCTCTATACACCATCTCTCATAATCCTCCCCGGCAACTCTGAAAGGCAGTTACCCTTATCGTACCCATTTCACAGAGGAAGAAACTGAGGCTCAGCGAGGGGAAGTGCCTTGCCCAGGATCAGAACCCAGGTTGACCAGCCTCTGCTCTCTCCACCCCATCTAGTGGACAGCCCCCCAGAAGTGGGGGTGAGCTCCGCCCTGTCCCCAGGGCCCTCTGCAGATCCGTACAGCGGCAGTGTCCCCTTCTGGGCCTCCACGGCTGGAGGGAATGTGCTTGATGGGTCCCTGGAGCCCGAGCTGTGAGCAGGTCAGACCAGTTTGGAACCCAGACCACTTCCGGGCTGTGTGACTTTGGGTGAGTCCTTTCAGATTTCTGACACCCAAGTCTCTGCTGGTTGTAATTGTTTACCCCTGCCACGTATGGCCAGCCACGAAGGGGACAGTCCCTTAGACCTCTGGTCCTCGGCCCTGATGGTCTGGCTGTTCATCCCCGCCACCTCCCCGGGAGGGAGCTTCAGCCAACTGCAGGCTCAGGTCCCGTCCAGACCAGTGACATGGACCCTCCAGCACAGACAGATGGGGCGCTGGGGATTTCATGGGTGACCCACGCTGGGACCCCTGAAATCACGTGTATAAATTCCACAACATGCCTGGAATGGATTGACATAAACCTCAGCATCTGAGATGGAAACCAGATTTGTCTCTGGTCGGACCTGCCATTCTTGGATAAAGGCGTCTTCCTTTTCCATCAACGGGAAGGTCAAAACCTCCCCCAGCCAGTGTGACAAAGGCACACTTTACACAACTTTGACATGAATCGCTTGACTGTTTTTCTCTCACATGTTCCATACACAAAAACAAAGCAACCATCAAAATAATTCTTGAGCAATGTGAATGCACGGACGCTCAGAAACGACCAAAAAAAAGGCCCATCGGTCATCAGTCTCCACTTTAAATTGGACTTGGCGTGTTTTGCAAGAGAGTCTGGATGGTATCTGGAGAAAAAGTGTGGATGTGTGGGCCGGGGGAGGACCGTGAGGGGAGGGGCAGGGGTGAGGAGACATGCTTGTTTTTAAAATACGGGCACTCAGGAGCCTCCGCACAAGCCCATCTTGGAATTTGAAAGGTCAAGCCCTGCCCAATGATTGATCATCGATCCCTATCGGTCACCAGTGGGGCTGTGTTACATGTCCAATGAACTGAATCATTTCCCCCAAAAGCCGGTGGATGTGTGTGTCCGTTTGGATTGGGTAACAGATGCCCCCAGGGCTCTGCCCGTGTCCTCTTGGGTCCCCTCCCTGGCAGGGGGTGGGCTGCCCGTGGAATTGACAACTGCTCCTCCAAGGGACAGCCCTCACCCCACCGCTGAGCGGGGCTCGGCTCCCTTGCCTTCTCAAGGGGCCAGCGCCACAGTGGGACTCAAACGCACTTACATCATTTGCAAAATGAACATGCGGGCCCCTTGTTCGACTCTGTTAAACCAAGCACGGGGCCCTTGTGAGCACCTGTATTGGTGCCGCCCCTGGAGCCGGTCCTGGTGGGACACAGGCCGCCTCTGGGACCCCCAGGGGATCTCGCCTCGGGACCGTCTTACATCACCTGGTAGGACCTCTTCTCTTCCTGTCCCACTGCCCCACCCCTCTGCTAGTTCTTCCCAGGAACCTTTCTAATGAATCAAATCCTCCTCCCTCTGCTTCAGAGGGACCCACACTGACACGGTACACGTGTGGCCCAGACAGTGTGGGGGTCCAGAAGCAGAGCTGAGCTGAAACCTCATCCCAGTCACACCCGCCCACCTCCCACTCCCAGGACCCTACGGCGTCAGCACCTCCGATTTAAGATCATCAGGTGGTTAACACTATGAATCACGCGGAAGTAGGTAAGTTCATTTCCATTTTATGATGAGCAAACGTATCTTGAGGACATTTGGGATGGGGACATGCCTCCAAGAGTCAAACCTGGAAGAAATCTGTACCAGCCAAGACACTGACATCTGTCTTAGAAAGGGGCTTCACACAGCTCACAGAGGCAGTGACTTCCCACGGTAGATCTGGGGAGCTGCAAGGTCAAGGGGACTGCTAGGTAGGCCTCATTTCCAGGACAGTAAAACAGGGACCCGGAACAGGCGAGTGGCTCCCACGAAGTCACCCTGCCAGGTGGGGCCACCCAGGGGTTGAGAGTCAGGGTTCCTGTCTCCAAGCATCCCTGGGGTCATGCTCTGTTGAGCTGGGCATGACCTCTGGGGGTCAAATCATTTTTACCCAACGGTTTCTGAGGCTTAGCAGAAAGTGGAGGAATGTTCTTCCAGGTTGGCTGCAAGGGAAGCAAAGAGGGAATGAATATGAACCGCTGCTTGGGTTCATATGAACCCAAGAACGTGGGGTCAAAAGTGTGTCATCTACTTCCTCCACACCCCCCAGAAACATCAGAAAGATGCCAGTTTCCAATAAGACGAAATTCTTAACTCACTGCTAAGTCTCTCTAGGCTCCATCTTCCTCTTCCCTTCCTACCTGATTCTGTGGGGATCTTTCTTACAACCTTGGCTGCACGAGAATCTTTTTGCCAGTTTCCAGTTTGCTTTCAGTGAGCGGTGCTCCACGTGGAGATGTAGTTTTGATGCATTCATTGCGGGAGATGGGCTCTGTGTCCTCCGCCGCCGCCATCTTGTCTCCCCTCCTATCTTACTTAGTTCCTAACGCATCCCTCCCCATCACTCCCATTTTACAGATGAGGAGACTGAGGCTTGGAGAGTGGAAGTCATTTGCCTAAGGTCACCTTGTGGTGGAGCCGGCTGGTTCTTAAGAGCCATCCCAAATCATCTCTCACTGTCCCTTTCTTTCCCACTGGCCCCAGCACGTCCCGGTGTAAGGTTCACAGACTCAGGTGGGTCAGACCCACTCCAAGAACTGTTCCTGTCATCATTAGGTAATAGATGTGTTGGCATCAATCCCCATGGACTCTAGACTTTCCTGCAGGACTCACACCTGAGTATTCTGAATCTCAAACCTGATGTTTGCCTTTCAAGGGCACTGCGGTGGGTGGGGGTATCATCCCCTTTCAAGGGCTTTTGTTTACCATGCACAGACTTGAGCTATCAAAGCACTGGGTGGGTGTTCAGGTTTTCCTGGCCAAGACCCCTGGACCTTTGCGTCCACCTGCATCTCACCTTGAAGAGCATCTGAGAGCAGAGCCTGTGCCTTCCTTACCTGGTCGCCTCTGATGCCAGCCTTCCCCACCATCATTCTGTTCCCACCCCAGTGGCCTCCCTGGGGTTCCTCAAACCAAGATCTTTCCTGCCTCGGGACCTCTGCCCTTCCCGCTCCGCCTGCCTGGGAGCCCATGTCAGATCTTGGCTCAGATATCGTGGCTCTGCTCACAGCGGCCTTCCTTCCCGGCCCGGATCTGAAGCAGCTCCCTCCTCGCCTGGCTACCCCGCATCACATCACCTGTCTGCCCAGCTTCCTTCACGACACTATTGCAGTCTGGGCCTTTCTTGCTGGTTTACTGGTTGCCCAGTTTAGTCTCCTACTAGGATGTAAGCCCCCGAGAGCAGGAGCCCTGATTTATCCACGGCGTTCCCCCAGCGCCACGCCTGCATGCTGGAGGTTTCCACGAATGACTGCTGAACCTCTGGGCACCTGGTTCGTGCCTGAGAGTTGGCCCCGGATAGCACCGCGTGGCACAGGGAGGGAGACAGAGGGACCAACTTCATGGGACAGAGGAGGGCTCGTCTGTCTGTTCACAGAGGCATGATGGCAAAGGAACGTGTAAGTTACAATCTAGTCTGGTCCTTGGATGTAGGGCCATGGGCTATAGAAACTTCCATTTCTGAGCAGGCCCAGAGCTCTCATATGTTCACTTTGAAATTAGAAGGGAATTTTCAAATTCTACCCGTAGGTAAAGCCCTACTCTTGCCCTCCCACCGTTCAACTTCGTGATGAAAGCTACCTCGGACACCTGGCTGCCCAAAGCCACCCGCTGTCGCTGACCCATCCCGCCTCCCACTTACCCACTGCCGTCGCTTTATTGAAAGTGCTTCTGCCGTCCTTTCCCGTGCTCTGCCACATTTCTGAAGCCACCCTCTGCAAAAAGAAGTGGGCTCTGTCAGTGAAGGTGTGTTTATTCCTGCTCAGATGCTCACGGCTCACCGGCCAAACCAAGTCCAAACACCTCAGCCTGGCCTGGCGCCCTGGCCCTGCCCCTCTCCTCCCCCAAAGAGGTCCCCCAGTCCCCACCTGCAGCTGCTCCCCCAGCCCGTATGGTCTGCCCTCAACTCCTGCCATTTCCCACTCCAGCCCCGTGCTCACGACGCACTCCGGCTGCTGTGATGGCCAAGTTCATCCTACCTCAGGATTTCCACATCTGCTGTCCCTCTGCCCGCTATTTCTTATTCTCGATACTGGGCTTCAATATCCCCTCCTCAGGAAGCCTTCCTTGACATCCTAGTCTAAGGTGTCCTTTTTTTTCTTTTTTCTTTTTTTTGCGGTACGCGGGCCTCTCACTGTTGTGGCCTTTCCCGCTGCGGAGCACAGGCTCCGGACGTGCAGGCTCAGCGGCTATGGCTCACGGGCCCAGCCGCTCCGCGGCATGTGGGATCCTCCTGGACCGGGGCACGAACCCGTGTCCCCTGCATCGGCAGGCGGACTCTCACCCACTGCGCCACCAGGGAAGCCCTGTGTACTGTCAATTCTTTAAAAAGATATGGTGGATGAATGGAAGAATGGATGGATCGATGGACAACTGGATGGATGACTGGCTGGAGGGATGGTGTCAACCATATTTTCTAATTCCCTCAATGAAAGTAGGAGGAACTTTTGCACGTCTAGTCCCAGGTTCTGATGTTTAGCGTGAAGCTGTGTTTGCTGTAAGCCCCTCTTGCCCACCATCAGACAACAGGGCTTCTACCTTATTTCCCAATCTAATTCCCATTTTGTCTGCTATGAGCCATCCCTGAGCTGCTGCCTCAGTCCCAGCCTGCAGCCTGGAATGGCTCCTGCCCACGTGGAGGACCACACAGGTTAGAGGAGAGATTTTTCACAACAGAAGCATCTTGGCATCCTAGCACCTTACCCCCAACATGCCATCTGACAGCATAAAATCAACCACGGAGAATACAGTCATTTTCCTTCATAGCAGCGTCAAACCGTAGTTCTCAGAACAGTCCGTTGGGTTTCTTTTCTTCACCCCAGAAATGCTCACTGCCCTTTTTAGTACCCTCCGCAAAGTACGAACGGTTCTTCTCTTACCTGGATATTCTTTGTAAAATTTGTGTCGTAAGAATCGCCCATCTGGAAAAGAAGTGAGAGGATTAAACTCCTTTCGGGGAGTTTATAAGGCCAAAACTTAGAAATTATTTGTGTTTTCCACTCTCATTCTCTCACAGGTGTCCGGTGGAATTTTCCAGAAGCTACAGTGGCGTGTGACACTGCGGCCGATTAAATGCAGAAGCAGAACGACCCAATCCCCACTGTTGGTTGTCATCAACCACCTCCTTCCTCAGGCCCAGCCCTGTCGCAACAGTAAAACATCTTCTGGTGGGAGTTGGGGAAACTTCACGTGGGAGAGCGGAGAAGTCTGGCCAGATCACACAGACGTTGCACGTGGCAACGCGTCTATCGGTAAACGCCCCCCTCCCCCCTGTGCATCGTCTCCTCTGACCGCTGTAAGGTTAATAAATCACATTTGTGCCCTTGAAACTAATATTCTACGCCAGTCATAGCTCCATCAAAATCATGTTTATGTACGCAGGGGCATTTTGTTTCCTTCTCTTCTGTGGCTATCCTAACAGTCATCAGGGTGTCCAGGACCAGCAGTGACGTTTACTGTACAAGGCGACAGAACCAACGGCTGACCCGCACCCTCGGGCAGAGAGCTTATCAGCAAGCTCAACGACTACCATTTACCACAATTTTTCCATTTACGGCTATTTCCTGAAGCAAATGGCAAAATTCTTCCAGGCCGGAGGCTCTCCGAAACATTCCTGCTCCTCCCTCCTCCCTGGGGGTGAATTATAGCCCCTGATGCCATGGACAGGAGGCGGTGGTCTGTGCGGAGCCGGACCCCGTCCTCACACCAGGTGTGTTTACCAGAGGTGTCACTTTTACAAAATAAACCTATGGATTTGAGCCCCTGCTCTGGGCTGCGCCACCCTGTTATCCTTCCCGGGCAGCATCCAGTGAAGTCACTTTGTCAGAGGGAAGAGTCGGGGGGGGGGCGCTCATCTCCCACATCTCAGTCTTGGATGGTCAGTGTCAGAGCAGCATGGAACCCACTCAGAAGATGCACGAGGTGGGGATAAATTAGGAGGTTGGGATTGACATGTACACACGACTATGTATAAAACAGATAACCAACCAGGACCTATTGTATAGCACAGGGAACTCTACTCAATATTTTGTAATAACCTCTAAGGGAAAACAACCTGAAAAGGAACAGATATATATATGTGTGTGTATATATCTGAATCACTGTGTTGTACACCTGAAACTAACGTGACGTTGGAAATCAATCATACTTCAATAAAGTAAAATAAAATAAAATAAAAAGATGCACTGAGGACCCCGACCCTGCTCTCTGAGAAATCAGATGACTGCCTGTGTTGATGATCATTTTCCTCTCAAGAAAGACATGAACTCCTCAGACGTCAGAGTCCAGGCTGAACTCACAGCGGTCCTTGGCCCCCTGTAGCAGCCAGCTCTCAGCAGAGACCTGCATCTTAGGCGTGGGCAGGAGATCTGTAACTTATTCTCAGATAGTCCCCAAAAGTAACTATGTGGATTTATATATAGAGAGAGTGCAGGGTTGGGGGAGAGGCAGAGAGAGCACGATAAAGGAAAGAGTATTTAACAATTGATGAATTAGGGTGGAGGCTCCAAGGTACTCTCCTTGCCGCTTTTCTGTAAGTCAGAAATTACTTCAGTTCTTCCCTGGTGGCGCAGTGCTTAAGAACCTGCCTGCCAATGCAGGGAACACGGGTTCGAGCTCTGATCTGGGAAGATCCCACATGCCGTGGAGCACCTAAGCCCGTGCGCCACAACTACTGAGCCCGTGCTCTAGAGCCCGCGAGCCACAACGACTGAGCCCACGTGCCACAACTACTGAAGCCCACACGCCTAGAGCCCGTGCTCCACAACAAGAGAAGGCACTGCAATGAGAAGCCCGTGCACCACTATGAAGACCCAATGCAACCAAAAAATTTTTGAAAATTAAAAAAAGAAATGACCTCAAATATGCAGTTTTTTAAACACTTAAAATCCGAGGCTTCTTGTTTGGTTACCCTGGGACAAGAATGCTCCTCTATTCCCAGAGACCATTGCTCCAAGGGAAGTTGTTGGAATTTAAGATGTTTCCAAACTCCTGTACAATTACCAATAATTACTGCTAAGTGACAGCCCTCTGGGGACAAGGCTAGGGGAAATTTCAATTACATTTCTATCCAGAAGGCTCCGATCATTCCTGTGGGTGGGGGAGGACACACACCCATGGGCTTTGGAGCAGGTGGCCAGGCTTGGAATTCTCACTCTGCTCCCTGTTAGGTGTATGCATTGTCTGGGCACGTTTCTGATCTCCAGCCCTTCCTCTTCCGGAAGACAGGTGACGGCTGCGCACATTGGTTGGGGACCTACTATGTGTCAGGCGCTGCCCTAAGCACTTTATAAGCGTTCTCTCATTCAAGCTTCATCACTACCCCAAGAAGCAATTACTATCATGACCCTCACTGCTCCATTTTACAGATGAAGAAACTGAGGCTAAGAAAGCTTAGGTTAGCTGCCCAAGGTCACCCAGGAAGAACGCCGCAGCATTTGAACCCATTTCAGTGGCCTGCAGTCTTAATCCCACTCGACACTGCTCCTGGTCATACTTCTGCCTTTGCAGGCTCGCACTGAAGCTTAGGGGAGTGCCCACAAGGGCCTCAATCAACCCCGGGTGTCATCGGTACAGTCTCTTTGTTTATCTCCACCCTTGAAGTGGGTCCTTTTTGAACTGGTTTGGTCCCTCGAGAACGGGTTTGAACCTGTCTGGCTTACTCTGGTCTTGGAGGTCATATAACTGAATGAGTGAGATCAGGAGATGAGAAAGGCCACATAATTCCAGGCCTTTCCAGTTATAAAAATGACATTTCGGCTCAGAGGACTCTTGACTAACCCCCACCATCCCCAGCTCTTTTGGAAAAAGCTGCTCCTTCCAGCGGGTTCCTACAGGCTGGCCTGTTCTTGGGGTTGTACGTCCGAAGGACTGCGTATCCTGTCCACCTGCGTACTCCGTCCACTGTGGTGTCTACAGACAGCAGTGGTGCCAACAGAAGGGATTCGGTTCTGTGCTTGAGAAACTACAGACACGGTTTATTTACATGGATTAACTCACTGGCTCCTCAAAGAGTCCATGAAGTAGCTTAACTACTATTAGCCCTGTTTACAGATAGGGAAAGCGAGGCCTGAAAAGGCTGGGCGATTTGCCACACACAGCAGCAAGGGGCCAAGTGGCCACTGGCATCCTGGCTGTCTGGCTGGAGAACCTACTCATAACCCTAAATAGCAAGTGGAATGTAGGAGAAATCTCAGATTCCTGGTTGGTTCCAATCCTTTTATAAGTAATTTTTTTCAAAGCTCAGAATTCCAGGAACCAGGATTCCTGAGACAGTTCCATGTCTCCTAATTTTATTACTTGCAATGACGCTGACGCTAAATGCATGACAGATTTAACATCTATGTCTTTCTTGAAACGCCTCAGAGAAATAAATTCTCAAATGAGGAAAAAGAAATGCTTTGCCAGATAGCGCATGTGATGGGTTCTCTGGGCCGGTAAGGTCGCTGTGATTATCCTCGATTTTGACCGAGGTGCTATCCTCAGCTATTAGGACTAAGAGATGTTAAAGTGGGGACGTGGGCCCTGGAGGGGATGGTCTCAAAGTTCCAATAAGCTCAACTTTGACGTGGTTACCCTCCATCTCCCTGAAGTTCCCGATACTTCGTTTGCCACACATTTCTGGCAAATTCCATGCCTAGCCTCTCCACCTTACACCTTGCATGAGGCAGGAGTGGCTTTTAGGTACCCTCAGCAGTCCCTCCTCTGCCGTCCTTGCCCCCCTGGGGAAAAGTATGCAAACTAAAGCCCCACTATTCATGCCCTTCACTGAACTATTTATTGCCTTGTCTCCAAAGACAAATACTAATTAAGTCACACTGAACAGTCCTAGCAGAGAGAAGTTAAGGGTTCTCAGACAATTCAAATTCTGTGCAGTTTAAAAGGGACAGATAGATACAAATTATCCACCTTTTACTGAGCACCTTTAGTCTCTGCTCTGGCATCACACGTATGATTTCAATTAATCCCCATAACCCAGCATGAAGTGGCCCCATTTTACAGATAAGAAAACCGAGGCTCAGAGATTTGAAACAACTGACCCCAAGGTCAGCCAGGCAGGAGGTGGCCGAGCTGGGGTTTGCCCGCATCCTGCTCACATGAGGAGGGAGAAGGTGCAGAGGAGCAGGGCAGAGAGGGGACAGGAGGAGGGCGTGGCCAGGCTCAGGGGCGGGGGCTTCCTTTGGGACGGGTCTCCCGTGGGGGGTTCCGGGGAGAGTGGGGTGGGGCTCGGTGTCCACACTCACCTGCCGGCCGGCGCTGCTTGACACACTGCCCGCTGTTGGGGATGCCCTCAGCCAGGTCACCCGGGCTCAGGATGTGGCACTCATAGCCTGAGGGGCAGAGGAGTGGCTCGGCCCCGTCCTCTGTGGTGCTGCAGGCCTCTGCTGCGGGGAACACACACGCGGGGGGCTCAGGGGTGGCCCCCATGGGGGCAGAGGGGCCGCCTCTCATCGGCACCCCAGATTGCACGCTGTGCCTGGGGTCTCTGCACACACACATGGACACGGGGGCAGCCCAGAGTCACATGATCCCAAACACGCCCTCGCATGCATGCATCGTGACATGCATATTGGGTTGGCCAAAAAGTTCGTTCGGTTAGCGAATGCGTTGTTCAAGAAAAGTTCTTTGTGAAAATGAAAAACGTCAATTTTTGCTTAAAACCGAGCGAGCTTTTTGGCCAACCCACTACATGTATGTTCATCCCCACACAATGAAACACATATGCTCGTGCTTATAATCACACGTACATACATGTTTACCCACCAAAATCCTATACACACACATATCACATACACACATTTTTGCCGTCCCACAAGTCCTAACACATGTATACACACACACACGCAGCCATATCTACACCCACGTTCACATGCACACAAATCCTGCACACACACACACCCCTACAGTCGCACACATCTGCACAAACACGGATGCACAAGTTCTCAGACACACGGCCACAAGCACAGCCAGCTGGCTTCACGCACAGCCGCACACCCTGACAGCCACGGTCACGCACTCGGATGTACGTAGGGTCACAAGCACAGCTGCACAAACGCAAAGGTGCTCCCGCACAGCCGCACTCCCACAGTGGTCCAGGCCCCTGGGCCTCCTGCCATTCCTTTCAGAAACTGTTCTCCACCCACCGCGGAAGGAGGCCTCGTCAGCAGGGAACAGTGAACCCGTATGGTGACTTGAGGGATCTGAAAACCCCAAGCCCCCTCCCTCTGAATTCTCCACCCAGGGAGGAGGCCCCGTTGCCAGGGACAGTCAAACCCCACACTGTTCTGCGGATTCTGAGAGCGTGGCCAAGCCCCAGCCACCCCCTTCCGTGTCGGGGTGGGGAGGGTCCAAGCGGGCCAGGTATTAGAGGACAGGCAGCCTGCCGGAGCAGAGGCTGACCCTGGTTCTCAGTTTTCTGGGGGCACCTGAGAAGGGGGGACCCTGGCTCTGCTGTCGGGTTGGGCATCACCCTGCAGGTACCTTGCAGTGCCTCCTCAGGGCCGTCCAGGAGCCAGCCGTTGCCCCCAAGCCATCGAGGTTTCGGCTGCACTAGCCAGTCTAAAACTGACAAGATAATAGATGGTTAAATCGAGGCCCTCCTCAGGGAGCTGAGAAATGCCCCAGCCTCTGGGGATGGGGAGCCTACATCTCATGATGAAACACAGAGCCTCCCCGCAGGAGAAACAACTCAGTTCCCCAGCAAAAGTTCATCCCTTCCTTTTAGTAACAGAACTCCTGAGTTTCAGCTAGGCACTGGCTGGCCAAGCTGGAGACTACATTTCCCAGCCTCCCATGCAGCAAGGTGTGCCATGTGACTGAGTTCTGGCCAATTGGATATGAGCAGAAGTAACCACGCCACATCCCAGCTTTCACTGGTATGGTTACCTGTCGGCTCCCCTCCCTCTCTCTTTCCAGCTTCCTGCAGACTGGGAGCCACCACGTGGAGCAACGAGACAGAAGGAACCTGGGTCCCTGGGTGACTGGAGCCGAGCCACCTGCCTGTCATGGACCACCTGTCGACTCCGGCCTTTTAACCGAGGGAGAAGTAAATGTCTAATAGGTTGGGCCCCTGAGTTTGTGGGTCTTTTTGTTACAGCATCAAGGCCTGTTCTCTAACCAACACATTTTTAACAGGAAGAGTGACCATGTAGTAGACTGGAAGGTCTTCAAAACCCCAAACAGGGATTGAAAACCCAAATGCCTCTGGAGACAGATAGGTAACATAAAGGAGGACGGTAGGCTGGGTAGGATCATGGCCAACAGGAGAGTGTTCCTGCCTCAGTGGGTCAGCGGCTGGTCAGCTCTGGCCAGCTGTTCCCAGTGTTCCCAGAGCTTCTGGGTGGTTTTTTTGTGTGTGTTTTTTTAAACTTTAGGTCTATATTTTTAAAAATATAAACTCTTGGTTTTAAATGTTGGCAAATATTTTTTTTTAATTTTAAGTACTTTGGAGATTAAATAAAACTGGTCTGGCATCACAATCGT
The DNA here is from genome assembly GCF_949774975.1 of Lagenorhynchus albirostris. Taxonomy (NCBI): domain Eukaryota; kingdom Metazoa; phylum Chordata; class Mammalia; order Artiodactyla; family Delphinidae; genus Lagenorhynchus; species Lagenorhynchus albirostris. The sequence continues at coordinate 56,062,443 of NC_083113.1, read as the reverse complement.
TTATGACCTCTGCTTTAGTCTGACTCCAAAATAAAGATATTGATGTGCTGTCCAGTGCCTTTGAAAGTACCTAGATAGGGATTGGTAAAAATACCAGTTAGCTCTTTCTTTAAAAGTGCACAATATGGTTATAAGAAGGTTGCTCTCAGTGTGGAAAGGGAAACAGCAGAACCAGCAGTTTACAACTTCCAAACGAGAGGGGTGAGATGTGGTTCCCGAGCCTCTATTTCCAGTCTTCTGGTTCTTCCCTCCTTTTCCCCACTGCCTCGGACTTAATGTTAGAAAATGTATTTTCAATGTTATTTTTTACTAAACAGGAAATGTATTAATTTTTCCTGTACAGGGAAACGTACACATTTTGCTATACTTTTTGGAATACTGAAATTTGGTCAAGGTCTCCCATCAATATGCAGGCCCTAAAGGCCTGGAGGCCCAGGGTCTCACCTCTCTGCTCCCCAACTAGAACTTCCTGGGATCACCTGCTAAATAAACTCCCCTCACTCAAGACCTTATCTCGGGGTCTGCTTTGGAGGAGACCCACAGGCTGCCTGCAAGGAAGTGTGTAAGCTGCTTAGAACAGGGCCTGGTGCATTTCAAGTCATGTTAGATGTGCGGTTCTCAATCTGGAGCGATTTTGCCCCCGCCCCGTGGAAACATCTAGTGAAGTCTAGAGATATTTTTGGTTGTCCCAGTGTGGGGTGGGGCCACCACTGCCACCTAGTGGGTGGAGGCCAGGGATGCTGCTTAAAATCTACACTGCCCAGGTCAGCGCCCCACTGCCCACCCCAACTAGAATTACCCAAGCCCAAACGTCAAGAGTGCCAAGGGCGAGGAACCTTGTTCTAGATATTATTATCGTAATTCTTATTATGACTAATATTTTGTCGGCTCTTCCTGTTGGCCAGTGAAAGCTAGGCCTTCATTGATTCATCTATTCTTCATCGAGTACCTTTTATGAGTCCAGAGACTATTTCAAGTAGTGGGGATACAGCAGTGAATGAAACAAACCAAACCTCCTGCCTCATGGGGCTGACCTTCAAGTCAGGGGAATGGTCAGGAAACAAATGAAACACAATATTCTAGACTGGGCTATAAAGAAAGCTTAAGCCAGAAGGCAGTTAGCAATGGCCAGAGGAAAGATCACCATTTAGAGAGGGAAATTGCCCTGAGAAAGTGACCACCTCTGCCTGAGATCTGAAGGAGGTGAGGAAGTGAGCTGTGTGGGTGTCAGGGGGAAGGATGTTCTGGGCGGTGAGGGATCCCACAAATGAGCCTGGGGCCCCGTATCCCTACACTCAGAGCCTAAGGCAGTGGACACTTCTCCACAGTCAGAAGACTGAATGGAAATGCCAGCTCTGCCTGCTGTGTGACTTTGGGCAACGTACTCAGCTTCTCTGAGCTCCCGTGTCTTCAGCTGTAAAACAGGGCTGATAGTGGTCTCTCCACCCCATGGGACTGTGTGAGCATTAAATGAGATGGTGTAAGGAAAGGCTATTTGGAATGTCATGGACAGTTGTACAGTTTGTGCACTGCTCAGAAGCACCTGTTCTAGGCAGCAAGTAAGGCTGGAGTCCCTATGCCCTGTCTCAGTCCAAAGGAAGGGGCACCTTTTTGACTTGTCCAACCAGATGGGCATACTTTTACGTGCTTCCTCCAAGAGGAAGGGGTGCTATTTTGTCTTTCTCATAAAAGGCCCTGTAGGAGCCAGCGTGGCCATGAGGCAGTGCTCAAAGGCAGCACAGACTGTAATTATGAGCATTATTAAGGGTGCCGAGTCCCTTGTCGTCTCTGTGACCTCACCCCAAAGAGAACTGAGTGTGTTCGTTCTTACCTTGGCCTTGAGGAGGGGGTAGTAATGAAGGCCCAGGGGGACCACAGCCTCTGGCCGAAAGTGCAGTCCTAACAGGCTGCTGCTGGAGGCTGGGAGCGGAGGAAACTTTTAGGGCACCTTTTCTCCACTCAGCTGCCCATAATCAGCCCCACCCTGTATTCCCCCCAGGCTCCCTTCCCTCCCCTCCCAAACCTCTCCAGAAGGGATCTGAAACTCCTTCCCTCCACAGATGAACCCCTGAGGCCTGTGTCTCCCAAAGAGATTCCCCGTTCAGATGCAACAAACATCCTACTGATTCTCTGCTCCTAGCCGGAGGCGGGGCTGAGCACTTCCAGATGCGGCACTCCGCGTGAGCTGCACATTCTTCTTTCAGCCCTGCTTTACAAGTGGGGGTTTAAGTTGGTGACCAGCTAGCCAGTGGATTTGATTGAACCCAGGAGTCTGCATGCCCACCTGGATTGCTAAGGTGTCAGGTCTCCATCTCAAATACCCCCAGGGCCAGGCGTCATGAGTGAAGTGGGCCTTGTGGGGTCCCTGGAAACCTGGAGGCCGCCCCCGCTGCCCTCTAGGGGCACCTGAGGCTCCAGCAGATGGTGGCCCAGAGAATGCAGTCCAGTATTTTTAAGAAAAGCTGGAGGACTTCCGTGGTGGCGCAGTGCTTAAGAATCCGCCTGCCAATGCAGGGCACAGGGGTTCGACCCATGCTCCGGGAAGATCGCACAGGAGGCGGAGCAACTAAGCCCACGCCCTAGAGACCCTGTTCCACAACGAGAGAAGCCACCGCAGTGAGAAGCCGGCGCACAGCAAGAAGAGTAGCCCCCCGCTCGCCGCAACTAGAGAAAGCTCGCGCGCAGCAAGAAGACCCAACGCAGCCAAAAATAAATAAAATTAAAAAAAATTTTTTTAAAAGAAAAGCTGGAAATCTGGATTTTTTATGAGAAATCTCCCCCATCTTCATAAGAGGGGTATTTTCCTTTTAACGGGCGGCCCCTGCACTGCAGTTCTCTGCCCGCAGTGGCGAGCCCCGCATACAGCAGGCGCTCAGTGCATGCTGCTGGATGCTTGCTCCAGGAGCGCTGTTCCCATCTCACAGGGCGGCCCGCCCAGGTGGTCCAGGTTTAAGCCCAGCTGTTCCTCCAGTCGGGCAGCGCTGGGTAGGACAGTTCCCCGCGCCCCCCTACCCCGTCTCCCCCGGCCTGGAGCACCTACCTGGCGGGGGCGGCACGGCCTCCAGGCAGGCGTAGGCGCAGCCGTTGTAGCAGCAGCGACGGTGCCGCGGGCACTCAGAGTCAGCCTGGCAGCGCGCCGCCTGGCAGGCGCCGGGGGGCAGCGAGCGCGGGGGCGGCGGGCAGCGGTCGGCTCGCGCCTGTCGGGGGCCGCCAGCCTCCTCGGCCTGCGGGAAGAGGGGGCGTTAGCGGGACGGGGCGGGTGCTGTGCGCCGCGGGCGAGTCGCTGGGCCTCTCTGAGCTGCCGCGTCCTCGCGTGATCACAGCAGAACCAGCCTCAGCGGGTTGCTCTCAGGATGAAAGGCTGCTGTTTCTCTTTGTAATAGCCCCAAACTGAAATGACTGTAAGCCCATCAGCAGCAAAAAGGAGAAATGAATCTGGATGAGTTGTATGTTAAGCATCCATCCTGATGTTTATATGTATGTATGTACATATATGTATGTATTTACATATAAAATACGGTATATATATGTATACAAACACAACAGATACACACATATTTATATACTTCTTATAATTCATCTGTTTATATAGAGCTTTGACAATTTACAGATCACGCACAAAATGAATAAATTCACCTAGCAAACGGCTTGGATAAACGTCACAGGCATAACACTGAGAAAAAAAAAGAAGTCAGCTCACAAGAGAACATATAGTATGAATCCATCTACAGTTTTCGTTCAAAAACAGGCAAAGCTGATGTCTGGTGTGAGAACAGGAGCGTGGTCCCCTGGTGGGTGGTGACCTGAAGGGGGTCTGGGGTCCCTGGGGGCCGGCCCCGTTCTGCTTCCTGATCTGGGCGCTGGTTCCATGGTGTGTTCGTTTTGTGGGGATTCATGGAGCTGAACTCAGGATTTTCACACTTTCTGGTACTATGTTTCCAGAAAGAGTTAAAAATATGATATCCTGGGCTTCCCTGGTGGCGCAGTGGTTGAGTCCGCCTGCCGATGCAGGGGGCACGGGTTCGTGCCCCGGTCCGGGAGAATCCCGCATGCCGCGGAGCGGCTGGGCCCGTGAGCCACGGCCGCTGAGCCTGCGCGTCCGGAGCCTGTGCTCCGCAGCGGGAGAGGCCACAATGGTGAGAGGCCCGCGTACCGCAAAACAAACAAACAAACAAACAAAAAGATATCCTATTTAACATATAGGAAGTGTGGACGCATTACCAATAAAATAAGCATTTTAGAGGCGGGGTTGGGAGAGTTCAAGTCACACCAGACCCCGTCTATGCCGGGAACACTGTTCTGCTTCTGAATATGGAGGTGGGGTGTATGGAGGGCAGGTCTTACACATCCCGACACAGGTGTGCGCACACACACGTGCACACTCACGCGCAGAGTTAGATACAGAGTAGGTTCTTTGGGGGAAAAACCACCCCGGCTTGCCCCACCTCCGGCTTATGCCTGAACCGCTCCACCCATCTAAAATGCTTTACCCACTGATCCCCCGATCTCCCCCAACATATATGTATTGCAAAATCCTGCACCTTGTACTGTCCAAGTAAATAATACACATCTGCAGACTGGAGTAGCACGCAGCCACTAAACCTGCTGATGAGAGATCCCCAAGAGACGGTGGTTCATGAAGAGAATTAAGATATAGAACAGTCTGTCTGCTCTTCACCTATGTTTTCAAATATTCATATGCACACACATGTAATATGCATATGTTTAACAGGCCTAGAACATCTTTGGAAGGATATACAAGAATACACAGCAGCCGTTGGTCAAAGATTGCCTCTGGAGAGAAGAATTAGGTTCTGAAGCCAAGGGAGAGTGCTCCTTATTGTACACTTTTTTTCCCTTATTGCATGCTCTTTTGCACAGGTTCCAATATATATATATATTGCCATGAACACATTGAGTTTTTTTTCAATTTAAAGAAGACAATTAAAAAACTTAAAAGGTAGAAGTACTTAAGAAGAATGATTAAGGACAGGAAAAACCTTATATGTTAGTAAATAAATAAATAAAAGGCAAGCTACACAATGCTATATGCCCTCAAAGGTCAAGGATGTATGAACGTCCTTCCGCCACAGCTATTGCGGTGGCTGCAAACTCCACGCGCTGCTCCCAGTGCCCAGTAGGGGGCGTCGGGTCACAGAGAACAGGTCCCGACCGGACGCATCTGCCGATGCGTGCAATCACAAGGACCAGTGGTTCTCAAACTACCTCCCAGGGACCCCTCCCCCCCACCAGGGGCTAAGACTGGGCGGGGTGGGGGGTGGGGAGGAAACCGTAACCAAGTGGAGCGCGGGAGGGGTGCAGTCTGGGGAGGGTGGGGCTCCTGGCCCTCCCTGCTTCAGCCAGCGAATTCCTTTTTTTTTTTTTAAATAGAAGCAGGGTTGAGTTCCGATATTGTGTTAATTTCAGGTGTGCAGCAAAGTGATTTAGTTATACGTATATATTTTTTCAGATTATTTTCCATTATAGGTTATTCCAAGATATTGAATATAATTCCATGCTTTACAGTAGACCCCTGTTGCTTATCCATTTTGTGTATAGTAGTTTGTACCCAAAGAGTTCATCTTTTCTCCCTTATATAAATCATTTAATTTGTGAAAAGCAAAAATGAATACAAAGCCAACATTTGGCGGAAACGAAGCCAAAATAAAGGGGCAATCTTGTAACTCCTAGATCTTCTAACTCCTGGTTCAGCCTTTTTGCCATCCTCTGCTCGGCTGGGTGCCCCAAATTCCTGTATCCTCAGGAATAATTTCCAAGATGCAGGCAGGGCACATAATCCCGCACCATTAACTCAGTTCATTTTCTTAAGAATTAGCAACATCGGACCCACGTTGGGGCCCCGCCATTTGAATCCTAATTGGAGGTGACAGCTGCCCTGGCCTCCTTCGGAGGGTGAGGGAGGATGCCTGTGCGTGGCTGGGAAGGGACGGCTGGTTTTTCCGCCCAGCCTGTTTTCACATCAAGCCTCATTTATCAAATTTAACAGAACCTGGAGATCAGACGGGAAACGGAAACGCTTTCCACCCACCTCCAATGCCTCCCAGGTGGGTGACTTCCTAAGGGCAGCCCCTAACAGGGGCCCTCTCCAGGGAAAATTCAAATGTCGGTTCTCAGAATTTGGAGAAAACAAAAGAGATAAGCGCCTTAGAAGTCAAATGCCCCAGTGATTTATGGTGCTGCCGGAACAACAGATGGTCCTGGGTGATAAAGAACCGATTTCACGGAGGGGCCCAGATTAAAGGATTAAATGTTTTGAAAAATATTTCATGTCATGCAAGGTGATGCTCACAGAGGGTCCTAAACAAAGGATGTTTCCTGGTGTTCTGAGAAAAAACGGACGGACTTTTATAAACGAAATAAATAGATCACCTTCCCAGCCCACGGGGGTTAAAGGTTAAAGGCCAAAGTCCTTGGGCTAAAGGTCAGACCCCAGCTGGCCCCATGCCCCTGCCCCTCCACTTCTCTGGCCTCCCTCCTGTCGTCCCACCACTCTCCCCTTGCTCATTCCTGGCCAGAGCCCTGGCCTGTCTGAGGTCCCACCTCCGGGCCTTTACAGGCTGTGTCTCCCTCCTGAGATGCCGGGCTGGTTCCAGCCCTCACTTGGTCCAGGCCTCTGCTCACATGCGCCCTTAGCTGATGCTCCCCGTTCCCCTCTGCCTGCCTTACATAGCTCCAAACCTCTGATCACCCTGGGAGGACAGTGTATTGATTCACTGCTCGGTTTACTGTTTTTCTCCCTGCTACAACGTGTCCTCCTAGGGACTCGGTCTTCTTCCCATCTGTGTCCCCAGCACCTACGACCGTGCCTGGTGTAGAGCCGGTGTTCAGTTCATTTTTGTTGTGGTTGATTGAAAGCTGTGATGATGAGAATGATGGAGGCGTGACAGTGACGGGCATCTCTTACTGGCGGTCCACCACGTGCCAGGCATCCTCATCCTTCTAGGCGTTTGACAACCTGCACAATGTCCCTGTGAAGGTGGCTCCGCAGGCCAGGTGGCCTGCACTGATGTGGAGCTGTCCCTTCGTGTTTGTTTAATGCTGTACCTTTCCCCCAGCATCTGTACACGCCTTTGGTCACGGGAGTCCAGGAGGGGCAGGTCCTATTTTATCCACACTCTAAAGACGAGGCCCCCGAGGCTCAGAGAATTAAAGGTTTGCCCAAGGCCACCGGCGGAGAAGGGTCATATTACACTCCTCCCTCCGGAAGCCAAAATAATGCATCCAGAATATAAGTCTGGGGTCAGTGTTGGAAGGTTTGCGAGGATCCCAAACTCCTCCTCGCCTTGGAGCCTTCCGCACACTGTCCTTTGCACTCAGAACTCTTCCCTCTCCTTGCCCAGCTAATGCCTCCTCTTCCTTTGGGGCGAGAACTTAGGGGTTACATCCCACCTTCAAGTGTACCAAGATGGACAGCGCTGAGGCCGTGACTTCAACAGCCAGGGATTTGAGCTCAGGTGTGGGAATTAGATGAGTCTGGCTTGGACCCCTGTAGCTGTGTCATCATACAGGAAAATGACCTCTCTGAGCCTCCGTCTTCCTCACCTGCGAAATGGGCCCAGAATGGGGGTTTGCGCAAATGGGGGTTTGCGGAGGCAGCAGATGAGACCACATCTGTGGGTGCTCTGCTCGGCGATGCTGATCGCTTGGTTTTATCATTACTTTTATTTTTGGTCTTTCCTGCTTCCTCCCTCCTTCCCACCCACGATTCACTCACACACTGATGATGCATTAGGTGTGATGCTGAGGCGGATGCAAAAGCAACCTACGAGCCGGTCCCTGCCCCCAAGGAGTTCAGGATCTAACTGGGGTCTAAAGGTCCGCAAGCAAGAAACCCTCCCGCAGCAGCGCCATCATTTCTAGGGAGGGAGGGGGGGCGGTCGGGGGGATGGGGGCAAACAACTGGCAGGGTTCCTAAGAGGAAGCAGCCGCCCCAGGACTGCTCCCTGAGGGTCCCCTGAGGTAGCATCCATCTCTCCCCTGTAGTTACACCTGCTGATCCCATTGTACAGGTGAGGAAACTGAGGCACATACTCAGCATATGGGGAAGCGTCAGGCTCGGAACTCTGGCAGGCTGATTCATAATCACTGCAGGGCAGGCAGCATTTATTAAGCTCCCACTGCGTGCCAACGCCGTGCTAGGTCCTCACATACTGAGTTTCACGGAATTTTCAGCATAACCCTCACTGCTATTATTCACCCACTTTACTGATGAGGAAACAGACACAGAAATATTAAAGGCACTTGCCACAGGTCACACAGCTGGCCAGCAGCAGAGGCAGGATTCAAACTTGGGTCTGTCTGACTCTGGCAACTTCCTGTCCCAGGAGCCTGGATCTGGGGAGCTGCTTCTCAGTCTCGCCTGTGAGATTCTTCCCGTTTTGGCGGCGCGGGGTCCCCCTCTCTCACACGCCCCTGCCTCCTGCCCACCTCTGGACCACTCCCAGCTCTGGATGTAGTCATGTAACTGCCTCCCCAAGGGATACATTCTGGAAAGAACTCGTCCTGGCCCCCGCTCTCTGCAGCCCCAGCCAGCCCCAGCCCTCCGTTGCCACTCAGCTGAAAACAACACAACAGCATGTCAAATCCCAGCTCACCCCTGACTGACAACGTCCTTCATGAACATCCCAGACAACCCATGATCTCCATCTTTCATTTTCATCCCTGCAAAAGGATGGTACAGCAAGGCTGCTTCAAAGTAGCTGTGAACATACATTTACGGTACAGCTCGGACAAGAATGTCCCAGCGCTGTTTGCCTTACCTGGATAAAGATGGTTCCCTTAAGGTTTCGACCTGGTGGCTATTTTTTTTTTCATACCCTGGGGGGAGTTTTTGGAGGCCTCTATAGATTTGCAAAGCCATTCCTCTTCTGATATCCTCAGGAAGCACGTAGGGAAATGCCAATTCTGGGCTGCTTCAGTGGGAAGCCCAATTCCACTAGTCCAAATGCAGGGTCCACTGAAGCAAGTGCCTTGCGGTCCAACCAAAGGAGGCTGGATAAACAAATAACTGCAGATCCACACCTTGGACCACCACAGAGGTCTTTGAAAAGAGGACACGGGGGCTTCCCTGCTGGCGCAGTGGTTGGGGGTCCGCCTGTCGATGCGGGGGACGTGGGTTCGTGCCGCGGTCCGGGAGGATCCCACATGCCGCGGAGCGGCTGCGCCCGTGAGCCATGGCCGCTGAGCCTGCGCGCCCGGAGCCTGTTGCTCCGCGGCAGGAGGGGCCGCAGCAGTGGGAGGCCCGTGTACCAAAAAAAAAAAAAAAAAAAAAAGAGGACACGGATCTATCATATTAACATATTCACCATATATCGTTCAATGAAAAATGCACGGTACAAAACAATATGAATAATACGCCAGACACAAATTCCACGTAGTGTATGATCACGTTTATATGAAACGTCTAGAATAGGGAAATTTGGGCTTCCCTGGTGGCGCAGTGGTTGAGAGTCCGCCTGCCGGTGCAGGGGACACGAGTTCGAGCCCTGGTCCGGGAGGATCCCACATGCCGCGGAGCGACTGGGCCCGTGAGCCACAACGACTGAGCCTGCGCATCTGGAGCCTGTGCTCCGCAACAAGAGAGGTCGTGATAGTGAGAGGCGCACGCACCGCGATAAAGAGCGTCCCCCGCTCGCCGCAACTGGAGAAAGCCCTCGCACAGAAACGAAGACCCAACACAGCCAAAAATAAATAAATAAATAATAGAATAGGGAAATTTATGGAGACCGGAAGCAGGCTGGTGGTTGCCAGGGGGCGAGGATGGGAAGGGGGGTGGGGAGCAACTGTTTAATAGGTCTGGGTTTTCCTCTTGGGGTGATGGGAAGATTTTGGAACTAGAGAGAGGTGGTGGTTGCACAACACTGTCGATGCACTAAATCCCACTGAATTGTCCCCTGTAACGTGGTCAATTGTATAGTATGTGAATTTCATCTCAATAAACAAATTTTAAACAATATGAACAAAATACCATTAAGAAAACAACGTGTGCCGATCATAACTGCTTCACGAAAAAGTCTAGGCACTCACACATACCAAAATGCCAACAGAGCTCGTGTCTCGGAGAATTTAGAATATTTTTACTTATTTGTGACTTTCTGTATTGTCTGAATGTGTGCAGAGTAAACATCACTGCTTTCATAATCCGGAAAAAAATTGAAACCATTTCCATTTAAGGAGAAAGAATTCAGTCTCCAGAGCTGCCCCAGTTTACCGCATCCCTCCCTCAGCACTCCACCCCCTTCATTCCCCTGCAAGAGCTTTACCCTTCTTTGGAATGTTCCAGAGAGTTAACGGCCTGACCAATAAATATGCACCCCAGGACCGGTTTGCTTGGTGCAGGAAGAAAGCCAATTTTCTTCTAAGCTTTACTTGCTCTTCCTCTGGAATTCGGATGTCAAAGATCTAAAAATATGTCTCTCCCTGGAACAGAGGGCTTAGAGTTTAGTGTGCATTGAATGCCACTTCCTGACGCCCTGAGACCTCCAGGACACGCTGGGCTCCGGGAGCAGAGTTTGGTGCATGGCTAATGGGACGTCCTCGGAGAGGTACTCAAAAACCCAGGATCTCACGCCAGGACAAGCCATCTCAGTGCATGTCGAGGGCAAGAGTGCACACTTGGCCAGCTCCTCCAGCTGGTGTCCACTGAGCCCTGCTGTGCACCTGAGAGTCTTCTAGAACTTTCCATCCCTGCTCTTCCGCTCTAGAGGGTTTTAATGTAATTTAGTCATTCATTTCATGGTAAATTCATAGTTCCCAGGCCTACCACGTGCCAGGCACTGGCTGCATGTGAGGAGAGCTGACCTAAACCAGAAGACACTGGCCCTGCCTTCACGCGTGGCTCAGCTCCAGGACATGTGACAAACACCAACCCAACACCACACAGAAAGGAAACGAATTGCTTTCTTTCTGTTTATCTGTGAAGGTAGGTAATGAAAAATGAAACAAAGCCAGAGTAAAAACAAAATTCATGCAGATCATAATAAGGGAGGTAAACGTTATGAAGAAGTCGAGAAGAGACCTAAATAGGGGATCAGGGAACGGGCCTCTGAGGAGGGGACCATGAAGCTGAGACAAGCCTGACCAGGAGCCCCTCACAGAATCCCTAAGATGTACCTTAGGTTCCCACTGCTTTTTAAAAAACTCACCGTGGTAATTAAAATACATTGGGTTGGCCAAAAAGTCTGTTTGGTTTTAAGCAAAAATAAAAGACACATTTTTCGTTTTCACCAAGAATTTTATTGAACAATATATTCACTAACCAAATGAACTTTTTGGCCAACTCAATATAACATAAAATTTGCCATTTTCACCATTTTTAAGTGTACAATTCTATGGCACTGATTAAATTCACAGTATTGTGCAACACCTGCCTCTTATCTGTTTCTAAAATATTTACATCACCCCAAACAAATTCTTTTTTCTTTCTAACTGAAGTATAGTTGATTTACAATGTTATGTTCATTTCCGGAAAACTTCTATTCTCATTAAGCAGTCCCTCCTTCACCCTCACGCCCTCAGCCCCTGGCAACGTCTAATCTGCTTTCTGTCCCTATGAACGTGCCTTTTCTGGACATTTCGTACAGACAGCACAGGCTACGTGGCCTTCTCTGACTGGCATCTTTCACTGAGCATGATGTTCCCAGGGCTCATCCATGCTGCAGTGTGTCTCAGTGCTTCATGCCTTTTCATGGCTGAGTAATATTCCATTGTGTGGATGGACCCCGTGGTGTTGATCTATTCTGAGCTTATGGACATCTGGGCTGTGTCCACTTTGGTCACCGTGACTAGTGCCACCATGACAGGTAAGTTTCCCTCTGCTTTCCTGCCTCCTCGCACGCAGGGTCCCAGGTTATAACCACACAGTTCTTAGATACTTTTCCCCTTGCTCGTTTCCACCTGGAATCAATTTCAGGACTGAAACCTCAGGTACAGAAGCCAGATTCAGAGAGGAGGAAGTCACCCCCGAGGTCACACTGTTCATTTGTTTTTCCTCCCTTCCATCCGCCCATCCATCCAGCTCCTCCCCCTAGTTCTTCAGATGTTTCTGAGAGTCTGTGACGCGTCAGGCACTGCGTTAGGGGCTCGGGGAGGGCCGAGCCTCCAGTGGGGCACTTTACCGCGGTATGTCACGTCCCCTCTCTCCAGCCCCCAGGGGGGACTTGCGGGGTCTTGACCATGAACACTCCGGGACCCACTGAGCAGCCCCTCCCCTCCAGATGGAGGCGTCCTAGTGGTGCTGATGATGGGGTCCTGCAGGGGTGCAATCCATCTCACATCCTTCAAGGAGCAAGGAAAGCCTCTAGGACTCTGAGGGCACAGTGACAGCTTCACCAGTGCACAGCCAGAATGGTGCAGGGTGAGTCACTCTCTGCTCTGGCTGGAATTCCCTCGTCTGGGAAGCGTCTACCATTGGGGTTGCTGGTTGCAAGCAACAGAACTGACTATGCTGGTTCCCAGAGGCTGACCGTATGAGTGTGCTAGGGCTGCTGTAACAAACACCACAGACTGGGGGCCTTAAAACAATGGAGCTGTGTTCTCTCACAGCTCTGGAGGCCAGACGTTCAAAATCAAGGTGTCGGCAGGGTTGGTTCCTTCTGAGGCTGTGAGGGAGAATCTGTTCCGTGTTTCTCTCCTGGCAATCCTTGGAGTTCCGCGACTTGAGATGCAACACTCTAATCTCTGTCTCTGTCTCCACACGGCCTTCTCCCTGTGTGTCTCTGTCTCTCTTGTCTTCTTCACCAACCACATCGGATTAAGGGCCTACCTAATTTCAATATGTCCTCATCTTAATTAATTACACTACAATGACCCTATTTCCAAATAAAGTCACATTCACAGGCACCAGGGCTTAGGACTTGAACAGATCTTTTTGGGGATAGGGGAGACAAAATTAAACCCTGAGACTAGGATTTTAGTGCAGGTGGTATATTTGCGAGAGGGTCCCAGGCAGCTCTAGCAGGGGAGGGGGCACGTGAGGCAGGGAAGGGGGGGCCATCTGGGGACTGTTAATGCCCAGGTGACTGCCCTGGGCACCTGGAGCTCAAACCCAAGGGCAACCTCTGAGAAACTGTCCAGATCACTCTTCAGAGGCGTCCCAGCCTGGGCTGAGGAAGCCAGGCCGTGGTCCTTCAGCTCCATTTGCTCCCACGTTATGGACCCGAGCACCTTGGCCCGTCCTGTGTGCCGGCCGAGCGTGTTCCAAGGACAGAGTTTCCAGGCTGAAGGTGAGGATTCAGGACTCAGGGAATGATGAGAGCAGAGGGGAGGTACCCACAGCTCCAGGCCACCTGCCTCTCCCACTCTTGCTAACTTAGCAAAAAATAAAAGATGCACCAGAAAGCTCTCGAGCTCACAGAAGTAACAAGGGAAAGGAGGATCAGCCTGGGGAGACTGGGGAACACGCCTTGCACGGGGCCTCTGTGCTCGTCACCAGAAGATGCTGCTCTGGGCAGGCCAACTGCAAAGGGGTGCCCCGTCCGGCAGGATGCATTACATCCTCTCTCTGGGCTGCTGCAGCCCCACGCTGCCCCTCCACTGGGCAGGCACCTTTGGGCAGGGTGCAAACTGCCTAGCCATTTCCAGCTGCCCCGAATGGGAGCTTAGGGTACAAAACAGACACACAGCCACAGTGACACGTGGGGATCATAGGGCTACCCAGTCCCCAAGGCGACATGGCGGCTCCAATAAGTCCCACCTGGTACGTTTGTTCAGAGGATCCTGAGACAGCCTGGCCTGACACACAGGAACGCTCGGCAAAGAACTGTCCTTACAACTTTCACCAAACGGCAGGAAAGCAAGTCCCAAACACCAGCTCCACAGAACTGGCCCTGAGCTCCCCAGAAAGCCTCTTGGGCTACTGACAAACATCCTCTTCCTAACCTATTCCTTTCCGTCTTATCTAGCCTCGTAAACATCTTTGTTTTCCTTTTATTAGTACACAGAGAGAGGTGTTCCCTGGCCAGGCACCAGGCTGAAGGCTCTCGGGGTCTTTCCACTGGATCGCAAAGTAGCACTGCCGTCTCCCACGCTGCAGACGAGGAAACGGAGGCTCACGGCGGACAAGCCTTCTTCTCCCTACAAGCCTCCCTACAGGGCCTCCCGTGTCTTCCTCTCAGGCACTGTCTCTTGGGCAGGAAAATGCACACAGCATCCAGGAAGTGCCCCGGACCCCCTCAGGCCCCTCTGCCCACTCTGTCAAGGGGCGGGGCTTTGAGAAGGGGAGGAGCCAAGATGCAGGCAGCCACGTGCGGGTACGGGTTTAACACCCAGTTCTCCATGTGCGGCCTTTGCCAATTTCCATGGTGTAAATACTCTCACTGCGGCTGATTTCAAGCTACCAATGTGAGGCCACCGAATGAGGAGTTGGGAAGAGACGTGTAATAGCTCCTCGAGAGATGGTGTTTCTACCAGGCAGATGCCACAGACATGAATGACCTCGAGAGCAGGGAGAATGGAAATATAATTAGGAAGTGATATGTTTCTGATAAGGAGGATTTCCTTCCTTCCTTTTTCATGTAAATTATATAAGTTTATATGACTTCATTTTTAATAAGGGCTGTTTAACTCTCTGGAGTAGGTATGAGCTGGCTTCAGCATAATCCTGAACACCTGGCCTCTCCTCGCCCTGACCTGCCCCATGGGGTCCAGGGCCAAGGCTGAAGGGCTGACCCAGCTTGGGGTGGGCAATGGGGGCCACATAAGAAGTCCTGCCCCTGGATATGCGGAGCTGCTTCCTATTACTCCTAGATTCCCTGTTGGACATTTGCATGGATGTTAGAACTGAAAGGGCCCTGGAGGTCATCTGGTCCTTTGTCTTCATTTCCCAGGTAATGACCTGAGGCCCAGAGAGGGGCAGCAAGCAGCCTGAGGCTGCACAGCTCATGAGAGACGTCACTGAAAGATTCCTAGGCCTGGCGCCCTGCCCAACCTCCATATCCTCTGAGCCACCAGTCGACAGCCTGTCTTTCCCCAGGGGCTCTCTGTGAGGCACAATCTGGGCACAAACCTCTCCCATGTCTAGGCACCGGAGAGGGAAGCTGATATCTGTTGATAGCAGGGAAGAGTTCTAGTCTAGTGAGTACAAACTCAAAGTGCTTGCATTCTGACAAATGGTGGCTAGAAGTAATTTGGTTCCTGAAGCCCACCCAGGCCTGTGTTTTTAAAGAGACTCCCCCTGACACCCAGTGCATATCGTCCCCAACCTCCTAGCCTCCTCGTTCCTCCTAGTGAGATGTCACGGCATCAGCCCCTGTGACGCTCCAGGACAAGGTGGAGATAAGGCCAGATGATGTATTGGAAATCTCTCTGTGGTCCTAGAACCAAAGTGCTGGATGCTTTGAGGCCTAAATCGTCCTGTTGGAACAATGAAAAGCATGGGGGAGTCCAACCTGACAAGGGTCTCTCTTCTCCCTCCAAATACCTACCACCATTTCACTTGCTACTGTGCTTTTCTACACCCATGTGGCCTCCTGCTTGACCTATAGTGTGAGCCCTGGAGGCTGAGATTAGCCTCAATACAGTTTCATTTCACATGGTGCCTGGGGTCATTAAACATTCCCTTCTCCCTCTTCTCTGCCTGGAAAACTCCTATTCATCCTTCAAAGCCCTGGGTTGAATGTCCCCGATCCTGGAAAACCCTCCCTGACTCTCTTGGGGCAGAGCTGCACACACTCTTCTGTGCTTCCATTGCACTTGCCCATAATTTACCCACAAGAATGTATGGGCGCCTACTTCATGGCAGGGACCAGGAACACTGCACTGACGGAGACAGAATCAGGCCCTACTGTGAGGAACCTACATTCCACCTGGGGAAGCAAACACCAACCAATTTTCTAATATTTGAGTAAAAGTCACCAAGACGCAAGGACCACTCGCTATGCGCTGTGTTTGACAGATACGGAGTCATTTACACGCTCACCCACACGCTGAGAGTGCTGGTATTGTCTTCCCGAACCTTCTATGCCTCTGTGCTCCCTTTTGGGGTGGGGGATCTAAAGTGACACCCTTCCCACCTCCACTCTCTCTCCTGGTCCCCTTCCTGCTTTATTTCCCTTCTCAACACTTGTCACCAAATACACTACCGGCACGCCTTGGAGATACTGTGGTTTGGGTTCCGGACCACTGCAAGAAAGCGAGTCACAAGAATATTTTGGTTTCCCAGTGCATCTAAAAGTTAGGTTCACATTACACCGTAGCATATTAAGTGTGCAATAGCCTTATGTCTAAAAAACTCAATGTACGCACCTTAATTAAAAAAGAGCCTGTTGCTGAGAAATGCTAACCATCCTCTGAGGCCTCCGTGAGTCGCGATCTTTCCGCAATAGTCACGTCAAAGATCACTGACCACAGATCAACGTAACAAATAGAGTAAAAATGAAAAAGTTGGAGGTAGTGGGAGATTTACCAAAATGTGACACGGAGACAAGAAATGAGCAAACACTGTTGGACAAAAGGCGCTGAGAGACTTGCTCAAGGCCGGGTTGCCACAAACATGCAATTTGTAAAAACGCAGTTTCTGCAAAGCACAATGAGATCAGGTGTGCTTGTATACATTTTCCTTTCACTTCTCATTCATTCTCTGCAAGCCCAGCCCTGTGGGGTAACACGAGTCTCCCAAGGCTTGGGAACATATAAGTCTGTATCCCCACAGCCTAGGGCAACAGTGGCCTAGGTAAATAGTGGCGATCAGACATACATATTTGATGAAAGGAACTGAAAGGAACGCATCAATCTGTCTTTTTCAGATGAGATCACCGGCGCTCACAGACGTCCAACAACTCTCCTCAAGTCACACAGCCTGTGAGCAGCAGAGCTTGGATTCAGACTTAGGGCTGCAGGGCGCATGCTCCTCGCCTCCCACCACAGCGAGCCGACCCTTTGTATTGCTGTCACATGTCACCTGACTGCCTCCCCCACTCGACCACCCTGCAGGGTGGGAGCTGGTGTCTCCATGTTGTACCTACAGGAACGCACAGAGCGCCCGGCCTGGAGCAGTTTCCACTAAATGTTTACTGAATGAGTCAGGAATGGCACGGAAGCATAATTGCATCCTATCGACTATCGACATTTGGTTATTGACTGTTGAGACAAACACTCAGTTTTAAGTCCTCGGACTCTAAAATCAGGTGCTCTTTGTCAGGAGGAAGTAAACGTGGGTAGGCAGAAGCACGTCACCGGCCCCCTGTGCATTTTTAGGGGCCCCTGGCTTCTTTACTCCCAGGCTCGGAATCTTTGGAGGGCTGTGAGTTCCCTCTGCTCCCCACCCGACTTTGGCACAACTCAGATAAAGAAAGAAGGACGCCTGCCCTGTGCTGTCCGCATCTGGGTGGAGCGCTTGTACACCGTACAGTGCGGGCATCACCCATCTCCTCCCAGGCCCCCCCAGCCCGGGCACTTACACGGGTCCTCTCCGCCAGCCTCGCGTGCAATGCCCGTTTCCAGATATTCCTGGCAGAACTGGCTTCAAGGAGCAGCAGCAGGCAGCACAGAGTCCAGCTGACCTTCCTCTGGCCGCTGCCCATCCTGCAGCTGGTCAAAGGCATTTCCTCCCAGATGGTCAGAGGAGAGGGGCCCTCTGGCCGGGGCGGGGGGGGGGCGGTTCTGGAAGTGTGGAGCAGAAGTGTGCACGGTCTGCCGGACGGTCTCAGCTCCACTCGGCCGGGTCCCGGGGATCATGTGTCCGCGCCCAGCCCAGGCCCCCCCACCCCGACCCGCACTCCCGATGGGGGCCGCCCACCGGGTTATTTTTAGCTTGCCCTATTGCATCTGGCCCGGAGACTCCAAGCCAGACAGACGTCTGCAGCCCAGGCAGCTCAGAAGTCAGCGGCGGCAGCAGGCGGGGGTATCACGCTGCTAGGAGACGTGGCCGGGAGCGGCCCTGTCACACTGGGATAAGGAGTACTTCCTTGCAGGCTGGGCGGTCCCCTCCCCAGGAGGTGTGCTGGCTCTGGGGGGCGGGGGTGGGCACGCAGGGAATGGGTGGGGGGCTTCCGGCTGCTACTTTGTCCAAGTTTTGAGCTGGTCTGACAAACTCTTCTGCCCACAAAAGCTTCTTTGGAAGACTTGTTGCCGAACGGGGACCAGTGGAGCGCGTCACCGTGGGAAGAGCGTCCTGGAACCCTGGTGACCTCCGCTCTAATGTGGGTGTGTGGACGGTTACATCGTGTGTTTCTTGGGAGAGTTCTATGCAATTGTGTGTGTAAAGCGCTTCACAGACGTCATAAGTGTGCTATAAATGTTGGCTTGCGTGTGTTTTGTACAAGGATCCATATTTCACAAGCTTTATACTCTATCGCCTGTCTCAGCAACCCCAAGACAGGCACTGCTTTGATGTCCATTTTACAGATGGGGAAATAGAGGTACAATACTTGCCTGAAGTCAGGCAGTAGTAGCAGAGCTGGGGCTCAACCCGAGCCCCATCTGATCACCATGACACCCTACCAAGCGAAGCAGAAGGGACCCGAGCTCTGGATTCAGAGCCCCTGGGCTCAGTCCCAGCTCAGCCTCTGTGTCTGTGGGATGCTCGCTGCTCCGCACTTCTCTCATCTGAGACACTGAGTTTGTGGTCATTCACTACAGCGGCAGAGGGAAGTTGCTACACCCTGGAGCAGGTTGTAGGCTCTCAAGGTCAGGTACCCATGTCTCTCTTACTGCTTGCACCCCTGTGCCTTGCACAGCGCTCAGTAGGCACTGGCCCACTGCACAGAACAAATGTCATCATCATGACACAAAGGCGTATCCCTGGTCTACGGACTAAGAGATGGTCACAAAAGCCAGGCGTGTTTCCCAAAGCCCCCATTCATGACTGACCTCCCAGGCGCCTTCCTCAGGACACGGCACAGGGCTTGGCCACAGTAGGGGCTTAATACATGTTCCTCAATTGAGCTATCAGTTCCTCAGCTGTATTCAGACCACAGGGACCCAAGGCACCGAGCTGTGTGCCATCCGTTGATTTCTTGTAAACGTTAACTTACAAAAATGATCTTCCCACGTCTTGAAGACAGGGGGTGGCTATTCTGGGAACACGGCTGCCCTCCGGGTTTCATGTGGAAGGAGAAAAGGCTCTGAGTCGAGAAATAAACGTGGTACAAATCTACCCAGGAAAGCAGCCGCTTTCCTTTGACCAGGACGAGGCAGGATCCCGGCCTGCCAGCCAGCCTGGGCGCTCCCAGCTGGGGCCGAGGGGGCCGGCCAGGGCCTGGGGCCCCTCGTGACGTCAGGGCGGGCAACTCCTCCGCAATTCCTGCCAAGCCTCAGAACTTTATGTTCCAAGTGGCGGAGGGCCTTCTGGTTTATCTGAGCTCCGGAGACCTGGATTTGAGCCCAAGCCTCATGGGCTGCACTCCTGGGATTCATCAAGCCTGAGTGTGACTTCCTGCAGATCTGTGGGCGGGGCTTCCTCTGGGAAAGCCTTGGAGCTGGCAAGGTTTTTCAACTCCTCTGCTGCCAGAGGCCAGCTGGCGAGGCCTGCCCACAGGAGTCTGACAGCCGCTGCCTGCTGGCAGCTTTGCTCCCTCCAGAAAGGGAGGAAAATATCTCCTTTAAAAATACAAAGGGTGGGACTTCCCTAGGCGCGCAGTGCTTGAGAATTCGCCTCCCAATGCAGGGGACACCGGTTCGAGCCCTGGTCCGGGAAGATCCCACATGCCGCGGAGCAACAAAGCCCTTGCACCACAGCTACTGAGCCCGCGCTGTAGAGCCCACGACCCACAACTACTGAGCCCGCGTGCCACAACTACTGAAGCCTGCGTGCCTAGAGCCTGTGCTCCTCAACAAGAGAAGCCACCGCAGTGAGATGCCCATGCACCGCAACGAAGAGAAGCCCCCGCTCGCCACAACTAGAGAAAGCCCGTGGGCAGCAACGAAGACGTAATACAGCCAAAAAAAGGAAATACAAAGGGTGCAAGTGCTCAGGGCCTCCCTCTAAGGAGCAGAGGACATGGCTCGTGGTGCCAGGGTCTAGGAAGAAATCCTGCCCTTCCAACCCCCATGAAACTCCCCCACCTGATCACTGAGGTACCACGTTCCTTCCCCAAAGAGGCAGAACATTTCTTCCACAGTGATCAGGTCAGGCAAATAAGTGCTCTAGGAAAGGGGACAGGGTGGCATTCATTCATACTTTATACTAAAGTGTGAGTGACTTCCAGCAGAAACAGACATACAGGCATACAAGGAGGAGCAGAAAACATTCATTCATTCAAATCTTTGAATATCTACTATGTGCCAGGCCTGGGGATGCTGGGGAGAAACCAGGCCCAGTCCCTGCCTTTATGGAGCTTAACAAGTAGAGGAGTCAGATAATAATCAGTGTTTTTAATAAACACTTAGATGACACTTTTTGGCTCCAGGCATGGTTTCAAGTGCTTCAAGAATACTAATGTAATCTATCACAACTCTACTAGCTAGTTACTATCATCATCCCATTTTATAGATGAGACTGAGTCTCAGATTAACAATGGAGTGCTTTAAAAATATTCACTCATCTAATCGATCAAAACCCTGTCAGTTAGGTACTTTTACTATCCCCACTTTACAGACAGGGAACTGAGGGTCAGAGAAACGAACAACCTGCCCAGCTATGCATGGCCGATAACTGGCAGAGCTGGGATTGCAACCCAGACACTCGCTCTCAGAGTCTGGGCTCAAAACTATTGCACCGTGTGTCCACAGGACCAAGCTGCAACAAGGGCGTATGGGGGGAGGGGGAGTGACCTAGTCACAGAAGCCAGCAGAGGTCCCCTGGTGAAGTGGCCACACATCTGGGAAGTGAAGGACGAGGCTGGACAGAGAACGGGCTGGAGATGCAGCCCGATGCCCAGGAGGAGAGCCTCACCTTACCTAAGTGGCGAGGGGGTGTCACCATCCAAACAGCCATGTTATTCCACGAGCCCTTAGTGCTTTTGCCTTCCTGGGCCCTTTCCTCTATCAGAAAAAAAAAAAATTAACAATGATCTATTATGACGGCATTGATAAAAGGACAAATATAATCCAACCTGGAATATATTCTTTTTATTTCCTCTGATTTTAAGAGCATTTAAAACACTCTCCTGGGCCCCTAAAAGCCTTGTGGGCCCTGGGACGTATGCCTGAAGATGGCCCTGGTTCCAAATACTGCTGTGTGACGTCGGGTAAGCCTTTGCACCCTCTGGGCCAAGATTAAATAGAGAGGGTAGTCAAGCCTCTATAGGAGGTGCCTGGTTCTCGGCAGCGTCCTCTGCAAGAGCAGGGAGGACCGCTGGGAAAGGCCCTGGAGTTGCACAATCAGCCTGCAGAACAGCCCCGCCCGGCTCTGCTCCAGCCCATGAATGAGAGCAGATGTCCCCTGGGCCGCCCATTCTTGGACAGCCAGGCCCTGACCTCACTCCACCCCGCCACCCTGTTCCTGACCTCCACTCACTGTCCCTCTCCCCACTTAATTCACAGCGGATGCCCTCCCAGCCGGGAAACTCCCAGCTTCCCTCGTCCAGCGCCCCAGAGTGACTGGTCCAGGGCCAGACCCCACCACCACCTGGAACTGACCCCTCCTCTCTGGCCAATGGGACCTCCCTCGCTTCCCTCTGCCTTTCGGGATTGCTGCAGTACAAGGTCCCCTTTCAAGCAGTAGGAAGCCATGAAGCCAACGGACATGGATGGAAAGGTCCGGCGGGCAGGCTGGCTGGCTCGCGACCCCCTTCTTCCCGCAGCCGAGGCTGGTACCCATTCCATCAGCAGGCTCAGGCCCTCTCTATCTGCCAGGCCAGGTCGCTAACAGGCTTCTCTCGGTTTTTTCTGCAGGACCTGGACCCACCCCCTCAGCTGCTCGCTTTTGTTTCTCCCCCAAAGCACATGTGATCGTGAAACCCCTCCTCGTCCCACCTCCCAAGCTGAAGACCTTGCCATGGCCCTGCTGGGATACGGATAAAAATGCATGCCCCACGGGCCTTGCTGGTCTGGCCTGGCCTTTCTCCACCTGGCCACGCGGGAGCATCACCCATGGGAAGGGGTTTCAATCACACCCATACCCAGGTCCAGCACAGGCCAAGTGAATCAGACCCAGATCAAGGAAATCAGAACTGGTGTTTTCCAAAGTTCCCCAGCTGATTCTTTATTTTTTTAAATAAATAAATTTATTCATTCATTCATTCATTTTTGGCTGCACTGGGTCCTTGTTGCTGTGTGCGAGCTTTCTCTAGTTGCGGCGAGCAGGGGCTACTCTTCGTTGCAGTGCGTGGGCTTCTCACTGCGGTGGTTTCTCTTGTTGCAGAGCACGGGCTCTAGGCACGTGGGCTTCAGTAGTTGTTGCACGTGGGCTCAGTAGTTGTGGCTCACGGGCTCTAGAGTGCAGGCTCAGTAGTTGTGGCGCACGGGCTTAGTTGCTCCACGGCATATGGGATCTTCCCGGACCAGGGCTCGAACCCATGTCCCCTACATTGGCAGGAGGATTCTTAACCACTGCGCCACCAGGGAAGTCCCTCCCCAGCTGATTCTAATGAACTACCAGGGCCAGGAGCCCTGATAAAGTTGGCCTCTCCTCCACTGGCCCCCACCCTGACCTCGGGGGCCACATGTCCCTACACGCTCCCTCCTGCTTCTCCCTGCTGCCGCGTGCTGGACTGCGCCCTACACACACTCACCACGTGCCTTAGCCACAGTGCCTTTGCATATGCTGTTCCCACTTCCCAACACTCTTCCCTGTTTTCTTTGTTGAATAAACTTGTTAAGCCTTCTTCATATCTCAGCTCTCGGCAAAACAGTTAGTCCCTTCATCCCAGAAACATTCCCTGATCTCCAGAGTAGCTCAGTTCCGCTGGAACAGGCTTTCACGGCCCCGTGTACCTCTGCTGGACAGGGCTCACACAACCCGATGGTGGAAGTGACCATTCTTTGTTACCATGCCCGACTTTCCTGATAGACAGAAAGCACCCTAAGAGCAGGGACAGCATCTTTATTGTTTCTGGTTTATTCTTTCTCACGTACTGTGCACCTGGCACGTAGTAGGGTCTCAGCAAATACTCACTGATGGGCTAAATGGGTGCTCCCACACTCCTCACCCAGGGCTCCTGCCCAGATGGCTTTGACGGGCCATCCTAATGCCAGCCAGCGATCCGAGTCGCTGACCGCCTGGCACCAAGTCCCCTGGACTGGTTGGACAAACTTGAGCCCCTGCATGGGAACTAAGATCCCACAAGCCACGTGGCACGGCCAGGGAAAAAAAAAAAAAAAAAGGACTAGGGCAGAAACAGATTCCAGCTATCTGTGCCCATATCCTACACCAGGGCAAGGGAGTGGCTAAATTCAACAGCTCAGCAATATCACCAAGAACTCAGCTCAACCACCAAGACAAGCATGATGTAGCTGTTTCTTTCGGACCATCGCTCGACCGGGTCAGCCTCATGGGGGTCAAGGGCAGACAATCCAGGATGCTGCTAATGTGGGCTCCACAACACCTAAGCTAGGTGAAACCACCCAAGATGTTGTTTAAATGCCAAGGATGACATTTTTAAAAAATGAAAAAAAAAAACCTCTGACTCCAGATAAGTTGGACGTCAGACCGTTCCCCTCTGCTGATACATGGCTGGGAGATGAGCTGGAGATTTCACCATCCTTTCCCCGGGAAACGCTTAACTTTCCAGGGAAGCAAATGCTTCCCACGTTCATACACACCAGCCTCATCTTGTGTTTTCCTGGGGTATCCAGGATCTCTGTGTCCTGTGACACAGTAGGACCCGGATAAAATGGGGGAGATCCCCTCTGTCACGAACGGGGCGGTCCAGCGGGGAGACACAGACCAAGAAAGCAGGTAAATTATGCTAAGTGCTGAAATGACACAAAAGTCTGAGGAAGTGACTCTGGGGTGCCGTGTGGGATGGGGAACCCCCTTTAGATTGGGTGGGGAGGGGCAGCGTCCAGGGGGTGACGCCTAAACCCAGAGATGGTAAGGAGCAACACGTCTGGGATGGGAGGTGGGAAGAATCTTCCAGGCAGGGGCCACCTGCCTCTGGCTCCAATTCTGCTGGCTTGTAAAGTCATGAGGGTCTTAAGGGGTAAGAAGAAGGCTCTAGCTGTATCCAGAGATGAGGGAGGAATTGGAGAAAAGGGTGGTGAGAGCAGGATTTCAAAGAGCAGTCACCTAGTGATGAGGGTGGCGGATCACCCCATAGCCCTAACCACCTGGATGATTGGCTGAAGCCAGTCATGTATTCCCACCCGCCACCTGCTGGTGATTGGCTCAGGAATGGGTCTGTCATCTGATCTGGGCCAATGAGGTGTGAGGGGAAATCAGGGGAGGTGCTTCTGGGAAAGTGGTCCTCACCCCAGAGACTAGCAGGAAAGTGGTGGTTCTTTTGTGTGTCTGGACTTTACCCAGTCAGGATGCAATGCCAGGATCTGCAGCAGCCACTTTGCCACAATGAGGGGAGCTGATCGGACAGTGAGGCCAACGCTGAAATGGCCGCATGGGAAAAAAAACAAAACAAAAAACCTGAATTCTTGGGAACATTGCTGAGCTGTTGAATTTAGTCAGCCTTGGAGCCGTCCTACCTCTGGGCTTGTTATTACAAGGACAAACTAATCTTCCTTAGGGGTTAAGCGGGTAGAGTTGGAGCTTTTTCTTACTGACCGCCAAATACATCCCAACTGATACAAATCAAGTTTGCGTTGCGTCCAACCTGACTGATGAGCATCTATGAAAGCAGAAGCTAAAGGAGAAAGAAGCTAAAGGAGAAAGACAGTAGGGACTCACATTTCTTGAGCACCTGCTATGTGCTGCACTTTGTACTAGGCACTTTACATAGGCCTCTCCTTTATCCTCAGACCAGCCCTTTGAGGTGGTTCCTACAACGTTACCCCACTTAGCAGACGAGGAAACTGAGGCTGTGAGCTGAAGACACTTGCCTGATTCCAAGCGGTGGGAGCAGGATGTGAACCCAGGTCTGCCTGGGCACTTGGCCACAGCCTGCTTCCTGGAGGCATGATGGTGCTGCCCTGGCAGGGGAGGAGCCTCAGCTTGGGCTGAGCCAGGGTTTTCTGCAGACATGCAGCATCTCCCAAGAGCCGAGGACGCTGATCTGCCCGACGGCCAGCAGCCCCCGAGAGCCAGGAGCCCACCTGCGAGAGACTGGGAGCCTGACTGGGCTCCATTTGACCACGGGGACACCACTGTCAAAACCCACATGATGATTCCACACAAACCCTTCCTTCTTCCTTCTGCCTTCTCCCTTCCTGGGGGTCAGTGATTCGGGCCACTTGACTGGCAGTGGTCAACAGGTACAGCAGGACACCCCTTCCCCGCAGGGACCTTGAAGAATGCTTTAGCTTGACATGAGTTTAAAAAAAGAAGAGAGGGGCTTCCCTGGTGGCGCAGTGGTTGAGAGTCCGCCTGCCGATGCAGGGGACACAGGTTCGTGCCCCGGTCCGGGAAGATCCCACATGCTGCGAGTGGCTGGGCCCGTGAGCCATGGCCGCTCAGCCTGCGCGTCTGGAGCCTGTGCTCTGCAACGGGAGAGGCCACAACAGTGAGAGGCCCGCGTACCGCAAAAAAAAAAAAAAAGAGAGAAAGAAATAATCTTTGACCCTTATTATGTAGTGTGCCTGGTGCACATAAATCTATCACTTGGCAAACACAAGCTGTCCCATCGTAAATCGTGGTGTGATGGGCGCATAAATTCAGAAGGCGATTTCGGCCTGGCTGGGCGTGCAGCGTCCCGGCCCTGGCAGGCGGGCGGGAAAGGTGGCAGCCCTTCTCGGGCCCCTGTCCTACCCTCCCCCTCGCCCATTCCTCAAAAACCAGCCCCCAACCACTTTCCTGGCTTTTATTTATCTTTTTTTCTTATTATAGAGGCATAGATTTTGTATCACAGGAAAATGAAAATAATGATGGGCATTTAAAGCAGACAGAGTAACGCAGGGATAACGCAGGGACTTGGTTACAGAGGCTGCAGAAGGGCTGAGAAACTAAGCATGGGACAGTGAGATGACCCGGAGATAAACAACAGCAATTCAGGGCTGCCCCATCCCCAGGGCAGGGCACAAAGAGATGGGGTGGTGTTTCTCAGGCCCAGGATCTGGGGTCACCTGGAAGAAGCTGAACCACGGGAAGATGATGCCTGGTGATGCTGGAATCACAGAGGAGACATGGCCACTGCTCGGGGCCCTGCCCCAGGCGCAGAGATGGGGAGAACCTCCTGGCTTCTGCCTCGTGCCCTCCCACCCTCCATCAGGGTCTCCCATTGGCTGAACCCAGTGACACAAGAGCTGGGGACAAGCTGCACACCGGAATCAGTCCCCTTGTAAAATCCCCCAGAGCAGGAGAGGAGGGTGGATCTAGGAGCAAACGAGCCCAGGCCCAGCACAGGTAAACAGGCAGTCACTGCAAAACAACCCCCACCCCTTATACATACACAGACACACACACACAGACACACACACACACACACACACACACACACACACACACGGTGACTGCTTCATTTTCTCCCTTCCCTTCCTCCTCTTGTCCTTCCTCTAACTGGATCAAAAGCTGACAGAACCCAAGCAACAATGGCAGAAATTTCCCATTCATCTGTTAAACATATTTACTGAGCACCTACTATGTGCCGGGTATTACTGTAGGCCTGGGGCGCCTGCATTCTAATAGGGGGAGTGGAGAGAGTTGCTCCCTGTAGCAGAACACGAAACAAATGAAAGAACAAGGTAATCTCAGGGTGATGGGTACTGTGAAGAAAATAAAACAGCCATGAGCAGGGAGAATGAGATGGGTAGGGTGGTGGGCAGGGAAGGCCTCTCTGAACAGGTGACATCCTAGCCAAGATTAGAGTGATGAAAAGGAATCACCTGTATGGAGAGAAGGTCAAGGCATTTTCCAGGCAAGGGGCAAAGCAGATGCAAAGGCCCTGAGGTGAGCACCAGCTTGGCTTGCTGTAAGAATCGTAATATAATCGACATGCCAAAGGGTCTCGAATCAGCGGCGCAAAACCAAGCAACAGCTTCTCGACTGTGCTATCTGGGATCTCCTGGCTCCACCCTGCACATCAGGACACTTTGTTATGAAATCTTGGCCAGCTATGCAAACTCCAAGCTCATATCTAGTTCCGAGTTCTCTTGGAGAGGAGGCTAGTTGGAGGCCCAGGGGACCACACACCAGGCTTGTCCCTCCTTGACCCCCCAGGCACCTCAGGCTCTTTGTCCTCTGGGGCAGCTCTTCCGCGGGCCTCTCACTGTTGTGGCCTCTCCCGTTGCGGAGCACAGGCTCCGGACACGCAGGCTCAGCGGCCATGGTTCACGGGCCCAGCCGCTCCGCGGCATGTGGGATCTTTTTGGACCGGGGCATAAACCCGTGTCCCCTGCATCGGCAGGCGGACTCTCAACCACTGTGCCACCAGGGAAGCCCCCAAAGACTCTTGTTCCTCTTCTTTGAACCTAAATAGCAAAGCCTTCCCAAGCATATTAACAAATGCAAATAGGTAGAGGGTGGGTTGGAGAGTTGTGGTGTTGGGGGCACCCAACTCTACCGGCCACAGTGACCTGTGACACATTAGTGGGCAGGAAGAAAGCCCCAAGCCAGGATGAACAGCGAACACCATTCATAGCCTTGCATCTCCCATCAAAAATGCTCATGGTGGGGCTTCCCTGGTGGCGCAGTGGTTGAGAGTCCACCTGCCGATGCTGCCGATGCAGGGGACGCGGGTTCGTGCCCCGGTCCGGGAAGATCCCACATGCCATGGAGCGGATGGGCCTGTGAGCCACGGCCACTGAGCCTGCTTGTCCTGAGCCTGTGCTCTGCAATGGGAGAGGCCACAACAGTGAGAGACCCGCGTACCGCAAAAAAAAAAAAAAAAAAAAATGCTCATGGTGGCTTTCTCTGGATGGTAGAATTTCGGTGGGTTTAATTTTAGCTCCATTATTACTAATATATAGTTTCCAATTTGCCTACAATGATCGTCTATTACTCAGAGCATGGCCCTGGGTTCAAATCCCAGCTCTGCCACTTCCCAGAAATGTCCCCTGGGGCAGAAATGCATATGTTCTCTGAGCTTCACATGCTGCCCCATCAGAAATGGCCCAGCAGGGACTTCCCTGGTGGCACAGTGGTTAAGAATCCGCCTGCCAATGCAGGGGACACAGGTTCGAGCCCTGGTCCGGGAAGATCCCACATGCCGTGGAGCAACTAAGCCCACGTGACTAGAGCCCGCGAGCCACAACTACCGAAGCCCACGCACCACAACTACTGAAGCCCGCGTGCCCAGAGCCCGTGCTCCACAACAAGAGAAGCCACCGCAATGAGAAGCCCGCGTACCGCAACGAAGAGTAGCCCCTGCTCGCCACGAGAGAAAGCCCGGGCACAGCAACGAAGACCTAACGCGGCCAAAAATAAAAATTAAAAAAAATTAAATCTTTAAAAAAAAAAAGGCACAATAATGGCACCTGGCCCATAGGACTGTTGTGCAAATTAAAAAAAAAAAAACTTTGTATAGAACATAACATAGTCAGTGCTTCTTTACATGTTTATCATGGTGATCTCATTATAGAAAATTGGAAAGTCACTCTAAATAACTAACTTTCATGGTGCTTGTGATCTGGGGTCACCACAAAGTGACATTGCAAAAGGCACTGGAAAAAAAAAAGCTGCGGAATGATCTCATGCCCCTGGATCAGCCAGAAGGACTGGAAATCAGACGGGAGTGAATGAATGATGAGCATGTCTGGGACACAAAGTCATGTGTCAGTGTCAAAGGGACCAGCCGCACTCGACCAAAGCTGAAAGCTTCTGACGTGAAGCGGGCTGCTCAGAGGGTGCCTGGCACCCACCCCAGCTGGGGGGTGTAGGCAGCAGCTGGGATCCTGTAGGCTTCCAGACGTGACAGAGAACCTGTGGAAACCCCACCCACTGCTGCCCACACCCCTTATTCTAGCAGTTTCACCCCCTTGCATGCGGAACATGTGAATTTTGTGTACATGGTCTGGGGCAGGGCATAGGACAATGATAGCTATAATAATAACTAATCCTAATAATAAAAATAACAATAATCACACTTAAATAGTCTTCCTCTAAGCTGAGAACTTCACACGCTCAATGCGTATGATAACTCTATGGGGCAGGTACTGTCATAAGCCTTATGTCACTGATGGGGAAGCTGAGGCTCACAGGTAGCTTATCCAGGGTCACCGAGCCCATCAAGGGCTGGGATGGCTGCATTATAATCGGAACACTGTCGCCCGGGGCTCTGCCATTTGCTGCCCTGACATGTCACCATGGAGATGAGTCTCAAGTTACCTGATGGCCCAAGACATGAACTCCCCTCACCGCCCCCTCCACACACAAGTACCTGCAGTTACAGGGGCCCCAGCTTCCCTGACCCGAGGATTCCACTTCGACACAATACCCAGCTCCTGCACGCTGGGGTCAGCCTGGCCCAGCCTGGCCCAGCTGAGAACTGGCAGAAATGTCCACACACCCTGCTCGGCTCCCCGGGGATTGCACAGGAATTTGGACCCTCCCTGAGCATCTCCTCAGTGGTGAAGCCTCAGTGTGCTGTGTGTCCGATGCCCAAGCAGCCCAGGTACACGCACGGCAACGCGCCTTCGCTGGTGCCCTTCCCTCCTCCCCAAATGTCCTTCCCTGCTTCTAGCTAAATCCTACTACTCAGTGCCAGAACCCAAACCTCTCGGGGTTGGGGAAAGGAGGAGGCGGCAGCTCCTTGGAGAACAACTGGATGAGGCTCTCAGCCCCACTGGGAGCCATGAACCCCCGCTTTCTTCAACCAGAGAATCTTTGCTACTCCCCACCTCCCAGGTCGTCTGCTCACTGAGCGAGGACCCTAAGGCAGCAGGTAGGAAGCAATTTGCTTCCAGCGATGCCCCTTCCTATTTGCGTCTCAGTTTCTCCTTCCCACCCCTAGATAAAACTGATAAAAATTTCAAAACTTTTCTGGGTCACTCTTAGTAACAAAAACCCAGCCCCCTATGTACCTTTCTAGCTTGTCCTAGCCCTCTAGTGATCAAGGAGGGACATCTCCGATTCTTGATAAATGTGTCTAACAGAAGGCTAGGAAAACTGGTCCAAGATGGGTAGAGGAAGTGAGCACAATTGAATCTTCAGAAAGAATAAGAGAAAGAAAGAGATGGAAGGAAGGGAGGGACGGAGGGAGACTTATATAAAATCTACAACAGATTTCAGAATTGCCAACAAACTCTGAGAAAGCCAGGGACCGCCCCAGGCAATATTCCGCGGGGACTGAAACCTACCATTAATTATGAAGTGGGTACCAGGTGTCAAGGATGGATGTAGGACTGGGTCACGACACCCCCTGCTGGAAGCAGCCCGCCGCTGCTGGAAGCAGCCCGCCGCTGCTGGAGAAAGGAGAAAAGGGAACCCACTTGCACTGTTGGTGGGAATGTAAATTGATACAGCCATTATGGAGAACAGTATGGAGGTTCCTTAAAAAACTAAAAATAGAGCTACCATATGACCCAGCAATCCCACTCCTGGGCATATACCCTGAGAAAACCATAATTCATAAAGAGTCATGTACCACAATGTTCAGTGCAGCACTATTTACAATAGCCAGGACATGGAAGCAACCTAAGTGTCCAGCGACAGAGGAATGGATAAAGATGTGGCACATATATACAATGGAATATTACTCAGCCATAAAAAGAAATGAAATTGAGTTATTTGTGGTGAGGTGGATGGACCTAGAATCTGTCATACAGAGTGAAGTAAGTCAGAAAGAGAAAAACAAATACCGTGCTAATGCATATATATGGAATCTAAAAAAAAAATGGTTCTGATGAACCTAGGGGCGGGACGGGAATAAAGACGCAGACGTAGAGAATGTACTTGAGGACACAGTGGAGGGGGAAGAGTAAGCTGGGACGAAGTGATAGAGTGGCATGGACATATATACACTACCAAATGTAAAATAGATAGCTAGTGGGAAGCAGCCGCATAGCACAGGGAGATCAGCTCGGTGCTTTGTGACCACCTAGAGGGGTGGGATAGGGAGGGTGGGAGGGAGACGCAAGAGGGAGGGGATATGGGGATATATGTATACGTATAGCTGATTCACTTTGTTATACAGCAAAAACTAACACAACATTGTAAAGCAATTATACTCCAATAGAGACGTTAAAATTTTAAAAAAGGAAGAGTAACTGGTCTGACTTTATTCCCTCTGCCTGATTTGCTAAGCAAAGAGCAATAAAGACAAATTGGGAAAGATGTGTGTTCAAGAGAGCCCATCACTGCATTGTGTATCATCGTAAAACATGATGAATGGGGAGAGGGCAAATGTTCACATCACAGTCGCATAGTAAGAACTGAAAAGAACTAGCAGAATATGGGGAGTGAATGAATGAAATGGAGTGGGATGTCCACAATGAAGCAAAGTGGGCTAGTGTGAATGGGGGAAGGGGATGATGGGATCCAGTGCATGGACCAAAATGAACAAATGAGACGGAATGGGATGAATGAATGAGAGAGGGTAGGGATGGAGGGATGGATGGATGGATGGATGGATGGATGGATGGATGAATTAAGGAAGAAGTGGTTGCTGACCCCAAGGGGATTCTGGTGTGGCAGGGGAAGGAGACATGTAACCAAGATTTACAGGAGTGTTTGACCGCTGCCCTACCACTAACAGGCCATTGGTGGAGTAAAGGGCATTTGATCTTGCGGGCTTATGCAGTGTCTCATTTAACCCTGACACCGGAGGTTCTGTTAGTTCTGTTTTGTGAACAAAGAAAGAAGAACTGGGAAAGCTGTAGTCAAGTCCCTAGAAAGAAGCAGTTCTGGGTCAGGCTCCCAGGAAGCAGACTCTGATGGAGCCTTGCGGCCCAAGGTGCATCAGGAAAGCTGGGAGGAACTACTCCCACGAAGGGAAGGTAGGAGCCCGGCTGGGCAGAGGGGCACGTTGGTGGAGGTGCAGTCCCCACAAAAGCCTCGGCCCATCCCACCGGAGCCCTGAACCTGGGATGGTCTTCAGAGGTGTCCTGGGGCAGAGCAAGGGGCCCCCTTTCCCACTGACCAGTCACAGGAGAGAGGCTATTTTGTTCTCTCATAGTCGTGGAGGCCAGGAGCCTGTAATCAAGATGCCGGTAGGGTTGGTTCCTTCTGAGGGCTCTGGGGGAGAATCTGTTCCATGCATCTCTCCCAGCTCCTGGCGATGGCCGGCATCCTTGATGTTCCTGGGCTTGTAGACACATCACTCCCATCTCTGCTTCTGTCCTCACATGGCCTCCTCCCTGTGGGTCTGTCTCTTCTCATGAGACATCAGTCATATTGGACGTGGGGTCCACCCTACTCCATCCAATATGACCGCATCTTAACTAATCACATCTGCAACAACCCGATTTCTAAGTAAGGTCACATTCACAGGTACGGGAGGTCAGAACTTCAACATATCATTTTATTGTTGCTGCTGGGGGCGGGGGAGGAGAAAGGACACAATTCAAACCATAACGTCAGCAAAGGCCTTTTCCAGAGGGCTGGTAGCTGAGTGCCGTGTGCTGCCAGCAGTGTTCCCTGTAGCTGGGGGACTAAGTCCTTTAGTCGTGAGGGGCTTCTGGGCAGCAGGACATCTAGTACAGAGACCACGGCTTGGGGAGTTTCCATCAGTTTACCAGGGTCACGAAGCTAACAGGAAGATGGGCAAGGACTTGAACTCTGGGTTCGGGCATGTGCTCAGGGGCTGGAACCTTATCCTGAGGTCAAGGGGAAGCCCTTAAAGGAATTTATTTTTTATTGATTGATTTATTTAATTGGAGTATAGTTGCTTTACACTCTTGTGTTTCTGCTATACAGCAAAGTGAATCAGCTATCACTACCTACATCCCTTCTTTTTTGGATTTCCTTCCCATTTAGGTCACCACAGAGCATTGAGTAGAGTTCCCTGTGCTCTACAGTCTGTTCTCACTAGTTATCTATTTTATACATAGTATCAATAGTGTAAATGTGTCAATTCCAATCTCCCAATCCATCCTACCCCCGCCCCTTGGTGTCCAATTTGTTCTCTATGTCTGTGTCTCTATTTCTGCTTCGCAAATAAGTTCATCTATACCATTCTATTTCCCAGAAAAGCACTCCTGGTAACTGTGGAGCATGGACAAGAGTGTGATGGCAAAAGGCTGTGAGGATGGGACCCCAACTGTGCTTGACAGAACAAAGACCCCCCCAAAGACATCTGTATCCTGATCCCCAGAACCTGTGAGTGTGTGACCTTACGTGGCAAGAGGGACTTTGCAGATTCAGGTCAGCTAAGTATCTTGAGATGGGGAGATTACCCTGGATTATCTGGGTGAGCCCAGAGTAATCATACGGGTCCTTATAAGAGGGAGGCAGGGGTGGGGGTCAGTGGCAGAGAAGAAGGTGTGACAATGAAAGCAGAGAGAGAGAGAGATGTCAAGATGCTGTGCTGTTGGCTTGAAGAAGGAGGAAGGGGCCAAGAGCTAAGGAATGCAGGTGCCTCTGGAAACCTGAAAAGACAAAGAAACTGCTTCTCCCTCAGAGGCTCCAGAAGGAACCAGCCTTGCGACAACTTGGTTTTAACTCAGTAAAACCCTCTTCAGATTCATGACCTCCAGAACGGTAAGATATTAAATTGGTGTTGTTTTAAGGCACTAAATTTGCAGCAAAATGTTAGAGCAACAATAAGAAAATAATACAGGGCTAAGGCAGGAAAGATGGGGTTGGAGACACTCATATGGTCAGATCGAGTCACACTCCTCCAGTGGTGATCACTCTCTGTATTTCTTAGTGGGACTTATAGGGTCCTCAGACCTGGCTCCACCCTCCCGCAGATCATCACCCTCTGCTCTCTCCCCGCCTCTCCCTTCCCAGCCCCACTGGCCGTGCTGTCCCTCAAACACACCAAACTCATTCCTGGACCAAGCCTTTTTGCTTGCTATTCCCTCCATCTAGAATGCTCTTGTCCCCCCATCAAAAAAAGTGTGTATGTCTGTATCCTTACCACTTAGGTGTCAGCTCAAATGTCACTGCCTGAGAGAGGGGTCTTCCCAACTACTCTAGCAAAAGCAGCCACCCAGTCAATCTCATTGCCCTATTTCAATTGTCTCTCCAGCATCCATCACTCTCCTATTTTCTTGTTTACTTTGTTTACTGCCTGTCTCCTGCTTAAGAAGGTCAGCTCCACAAGAGAAGAGACCTTGTCTATCTTGTGTGCTGGTCACTCTCCAGTGCCTAGAACAGAACCTGAGATAAGCAGGCATTCAAATATTTATGGATGGAGATAAATGGATGGATGGATTGAAGACTGTTGGATGAAAGAAAGACAAAAGGATGGTGGGTGGGAAAATGGATGGATGTAGAGATGGAAAGAAAGATGGAAGCATGGGTAGATGGCTGGATGGAAGGATGGATGGGTGGAAAACTGGTAAAGGCAAGAAAAAAATGGAAGGGTTGATGAACGGAAAGATAGGTGGTTGGAAGAATGGGTAGATGGAAGGATTGGTGGGTGGATGAAAAAATCCATTTGGGTGGGAAGGATAGGTGGATGGGAGGAAAGATAGAAGGATGAATGGATAGGATGATGAATGGGTAAAGGGAAGGATGCGTGGATGGATGGATGGATGGATGGATGGGTGGATGGAAGGAGGGATGGACTGAAGACTGGTGGATGAAAGAAAGACAAAAGGATGGTGAGTGTGAAAATGGATCGATGGAGAGATGGAAAGAAAGATGGAAGCATGGGTAGATGGTTGGATGGAAGGATGGGTGGGTGGAAAACTGGTAAAGGAAAAGAAAACTTGAAAGGTTGATGAATGGAAGGATAGATGGTTGGAAGGATGGGTGGATGCATGGAGAGATGAGTGGGTAGAAGAAAGGATGGGCTGATGGGACGACAGGTGAATGGAAGGATATAGGTAGAAGGAAAGATAGGAGGAGGAATGGACAGAACGATGGATGGGTGAGTAGAAGATGGGTGGAAGGAAGGAGAGACGTGGCTGCCAGACTAGGCTGGCTGGATGCCGCTGAGGCTAAATACTTCCCATCTGTGTCTGAAGGGGGCCCGGCTGCTCTACACCTTGCTGGTGAGGACTTTTGTTGCCAAGTGACAGAAGTCAACAGGCTGTTTGCACCTCTAATCCTTGGAACCAGACTCCATAATCATCTTAACTCATCCGCAAATATCTATATTGAATGAATTCCCCACCCACGCCCAGCTATTGACGTAGCAGCTTTATCACAGGGCTTGATAATCCCGGTTCAAAGCATTAGCGTTAACTTCTCCTGCCACCAGTGGGGTCCCTCTGCGCTCTGGCCTCCTTCCAAACAAAACAAGCGTTGCTCACATCGCTTCCCTGCTTAAAAACCTCAGGAAGCAATGTGTGGCGCACAGGACAGGTGCAAATTCCAGGGCACTCGAAGTCCTCACGCCGTGGTCCTGGCATAGCCCTCCAGTCTCGCTTCTCATCACCCTCTTGCTCCTGTCACTTGAACCCCCTGTGCTGCCATCATACAAAATTCCTCTCTGGTCTGAGGACAGATCCTTCTCCCTCAGGCCTCCAAGCCCCATATATGCTATTGACCCGGCACATAGGCTTCCCTTCTCTCCACCTATGGCATGTCCTTCCTTCTAGAAGCTCACTTGTCAGGGAATGGAAGCGCTGGTCCCTCAAACACAGCGTCTTCACAACTGAAGCCATCATCATCTCCTGCCAAAGCTGGTCCTTCTGTATTGTCCAGGTGCTTCAAGGATCCGCCCCGTACCCCAGAACACAGACTCACGAGGCACCTGGACACTGCCCTCTGCTCCATCCTTCTCATCCCATCGAATGCCAAGTGTCAGCAACTCCTTCTCCTGCAGCCTTCAAGCTCTCCTGGCCTATCACCCTCTCTGCAGCCGCCAGCTCCCAGCCCCCTTCCCTCTGCCACGGATGAGGCAGAAGCCCCCACACTCACTGCCCCACCCCCATCCTTGCTCTCTCCACCCACTCCCACTGCAGCCAGAAGGACTGCAATTGAGTGTTAAACTGGCCCCAGCAGGCCCCCGGGTCCTATGGGTCTCTGCTGCCCTTGGAATAAAATCCCCAATCCTCTCCTCACCTCACAAAGGCATTCTGGTTTACCCCCGCCTACCTCTCCAGCCTGTGACTACCATCCCCCCAAACTCTGCCCATCTGCTATACAGGCTTCCTTTCAATGCTTTCTGGGCATCAGGTTCTCTCAGCTCCTGGCTGGAGCAGAGGCTGTTCCCTCTGCTTAGGACCCTCTTTCCTATCCCCCTTAGTCTGGATAATCCTCCGCATTGTCAATATCACATCATCATCATGATGTTAACCACAATAATAGCAACGGCAGCTAAATTTGAGAACTTACTATGTGCTGGACACAGTGCTAAGTGTTTTACAGGAACATCCTGTTGGGTTATGAAGCAAGGATGATTGTTATGCCCATTTCATAGATGAGGAAATTGAGGCAGAGAGCTCAAGTGTCTGGTCCAAGCTCTTGGCAATTGAAATCAGGATTTGAACCCAGGCAGTCTGACTCCAGAGTCCTCCTCTTAACCGTTTCCCTAAGGAGCCACGCAAGAGGAGGTCCCATGTCCTCAAGAAAGCCCTCTGTCTATCCCCAGTCCAGGTTTATTGCCTGCTATCTGAGCTCCCACCCAGCTGGCAGCCCGAGCATAACCCCTAACATCTCTTGGAGCCCGGCTGCCATGCTCTGAAGAGGTCCAGGCTGGACTACCTCCCAAGGAGGGGCTCTATGGAGAGATGCCCCAGCAAATGAGGCCACCTTGGACATTCCAGCCCCAGCTGAGCTCCCTGCCAAGCTCCCGGCTGCAGGACTGGGCTCAGGGGAGACCAGCCAGAACCATCAGCAGAGCCCCAGCCAATGCATGGAATTGTGGGAAAATCACAAATCATTGCTGTTTTAAGTCCCTGGCCTGGTTCATCTTTCAGCCTCAGTTTCCCCATCTGAAAAATGGGGAGAGCAATTTTTACCTTCCATGTTTGTTGTGAGAAAGTAAGGAAGATGGTCAGTGATTGGTTGCCAGTTTTTAATTTTGGACCAGCCAAGGGAACAACTCTTCCTTTCGACTTTTCTCCCCCATCCACTGTGACCCAAGGCCAGGCCACTCTCATATCCTCAAGTTGCCCAGACATACAACTCTCTGCTCCCTCCCCTACCTTGTCCTTCTGAGACCAGCCTTGTGCTGGGCTCCAGTCGTACTGGCCAGGCAGATCGGGCAGGGCCATCTCCCACTCACCCAGAGCAGCAGGTCCCGGGGGCAGTGAAGGAGTCAGAGAAATGACTCCCTCCAGATGGGTATCTGCTCTCCAGGGAGAGCTGTGACGTGGGTACAGAAGGAACCTGACCCACTTCAACATCTGGCTGTCAGATACATCTCCACTGTGTTGTCTAAATTAAGGGATGATTTGACCCAGACCTGCTCCTAGGCGAAAGAAACCAGAAACAAGAGATACTCCAGTTGGAAAACACTCTCAAGACTGTGTATTCCCAAAGTCACAGATTTGAATGCCTGGGGAACCCAGGCAGGTGATGTAAATGTACAAGACAGGCAAGTGTAAGACCACAGGAATTAGGAGCTCAGGGCAATTCCTACCAGGCACACTGGCTCTTCAGTAACTTTTTCATTTAAATATAACTACATACACACTT
Organism: Lagenorhynchus albirostris; assembly: GCF_949774975.1. Taxonomy (NCBI): domain Eukaryota; kingdom Metazoa; phylum Chordata; class Mammalia; order Artiodactyla; family Delphinidae; genus Lagenorhynchus; species Lagenorhynchus albirostris. The sequence goes on along the minus strand of NC_083113.1, from coordinate 56,024,807 downwards.
AAGAGTGTATAACTCTCTACAAATAATAAATGCTGGAGAGGGTGTGGAGAAAAGGGAACCCTCCTACACTGTTTGTGGGAACGTAAATTGGCGCAGCCACTACGGAGAACAGTACGGAGGTTCTTTAAAAAACTAAAAACAGAGCTACCATATGATCCAGCAACCCAACTCTTGGGCATATATCCAGAAAAGACAAAAACTCTAATTTGAAAAGATACATGTACCCGAATGTTCATAGCAGCACTATTCACAATAGCCAAGACATGGAAACCACCTAAATGTCCACTAACATATGAATGGATAAAGAAGATGTGATACGTACATACAATGGAATACTCCTCAGCCATAAAAACAATGAAATAATGCCATTTCAGCAACATGGATGGACCTAGAGATTATCATATTAAGCGAAGTCAGTCAGACAAAGACAAATACCATATGATATCACATATATGTGGAATCTAAAATATGATACAGATGAACTTATTTACAAAACAGAAACAGACTCACAGACACAGAAAACAAACTTATGGTTACCAAAGGGGAAAGGGGGGGGATAAATCAGAAGTTTGGGATTAATAGATACACACTGGGGCTTCCCTGGCGGCGCAGTGGTTGAGAATCTGTCTGCTAATGCAGGGGACACGGGTTCGAGCCCTGGTCTGGGAGGATCCCACATGCCGCGGAGCAACTGAGCCCGTGAGCCACAACTACTGAGCCTGCGCGTCTGGAGCCTGTGCTCCGCAACAAGAGAGGCCGCCATAGTGAGAGGCCCGCGCACCGCGATGAAGAGTGGCCCCCGCTTGCCGCAACTAGAGAAAGCCCTTGCACAGAAACGAAGACCCAACACAGCAAAAATAAATAAATAAATTAATAAACTCCTACCCCCAACATCTTCTTTAAAAAAAAAAATAGATACACACTACCATGTATAAAATAGATAACCAACAAGGACCTACTGTATAACACAGGGAACTATATTCTATCTCTTATAATAACCTATAAAGGAAAAGAATCTGAAAAAGAATATATATATATTATATATACACCTATATAACTGAATCATTTTTCTGTACACCTGAAACTAACACAACATTAAAAATCAACTATACTTCAATTAAAAAAAAATAAGAGCGGTGGTGGGATGAAGTGGGAGATTGGGATTGACATATATACACTAATATGTATAAAATAGATAAGTAATGAGAAGCTGCTGTATAAAAAAATAAAAAGATTGGAAGACAAGTTAAAAAATAATAATAATAGCCAATAAAAAAAAAAAAGAGTATGTAACTCATACGGTAGATTAGTGGTTGCCCCAGGCCAAGAGAAAGGGGGTACCGAGGGAATGACTGCTAGCGGGTACCAGTTTTCTCTTTGAGAAGATGAAAATGTTCCAAAATTAGATGTGGCGATTGTTGCACAACTCCGTGAGTATACTAAAAACCACTGAATTGTACACGCTACGTGGGTGGGTTTTTTTTGTTTGGTTTTTGGTTTTTTTTTTGCGGTACGCGGGCCTCTCACCGTTGTGGCCTCTCCCGTTGCGGAGCACAGGCTCCGGACGCGCAGGCTCAGCGGCCATGGCTCACGGGCCCAGCTGCTCCGCGGCATGTGGGATCTTCCCGGACCGGGGCACGAACCCGTGTCCCCTGCATCGGCAGGCGGACTCTCAACCACTGCGCCACCAGGGAAGCCCCGTGGGTGGGTTTTAGATATGTGAATTATATCTCAAATAAAACTGTTCCAGATAAATGATAGGCATATAAAAAACATAAGAGTATCGAGCTTGATGAATTTCCACAAAGCAGATGGACTCACGTAACCACCACTCAGAGGCGTTGGGGAACCCTGCCAGCATCCCAGACCCCTTCCCACGCCCTATCTCATTAACTACACAACTGCATCCTCCTCTCATTCTTAAAAGGTAACCACGATTCTGACTTCTACTAGACTAGACTAGTTTTGCCTTTCTAGTCCTTTCTATGAACGGAATTATTCAGTGTGCCTTCGTTCATGCCTGGCTTCTTTCACTCAACGGTACTTGTGAGATTCACGTTGACACACAGCGGTGGGCCGGTCACCTTCTCTGGTGTAGAGTTTTCCATTGTACGACAACAGAGTAATCCATTTATCCACGTTGATGGGCATTTGAGTGGTTCTACGTTTGGGCTACTCCAAATGGAGCTGCCGTGGACACTCTTCTGGTCTGTGTCTTTCGGTTGGCAAGAGTATTTGCCGTCTTCAGGAAAGAGCTAGGAGTGGGATTACTGGGTTCAAGGGTAGGCATGAATTCAGTTTAGTAGAAACTGCCAGTTTCCCAACGTGTTTGTTCCAAATTCCACTCCATTCACATCGTTTTAATAACACTGTGACGGCCGACCCAAAACACTCCTACAGGCTATACCCTGGCTGCGAGCTGCCAAGGGCAAAATCTGAGCTACATTTTTAGAGCCATGTAAGAACTCCACTCACGAACGGTCCAGGGTCCCAGAGCAACATAATAGCAGCACGCATATTCGTGGGCAGGTTGTCCGCCCCTCAAACCTCAATGTCCTCATCTGTGAAGTGGGGCAGTAATAACATCTCTCACACTGAGTTGTGGGGAGGATCGAGTAAAACAATGCCTGGAAGGCAGTTAGCACAGTGCCTGGTTTACGGGTGCTGCACAGATGTGAGTCGTAATTGCTGAGGCCACTGTCAGGTTTTCTCAACCTGGGTCTATCACCTTTCATCAAAACCCATTCACACTGGTATATACGGACTGCTAAAGATAAACATTTGATTAGCACTGACTTTTCTTACTCCAGAACTGATACAGCTAAGTTGTATCAACCCTCAGAAGGTCAAGCCCTATGACATCCCTCTGAACCCTAAGAAACTGCGTTCGGATGCCTGGGTTCTGTGACACCACACCGATTATAAAATAGCTGTATTAAAAACGTGTTCTCTCTTGAAACTGTTCTTGAATTACGTGTTAGTATCCATATGTTGTTTCAACTTGGGGTTTTTCCAATTTTGTGAAAGACAAGTTGATATTAAAGGCTTAAGATTTATAATGTATGTTAAAACAAAAAAGTTTAAACAAAAGTCTTCAATTTTGTTGAAAGAAAGAAAGGGAGGAAAGAAGGAAGGGAGGAAGGAAGGAAGGAAGGAAGGGAGGAAGGAAGGAAGGGAGGGAGGGAGGGAGGAAAAGAGCAAAGCAAAGTATTCTGGGAGCTTCTGGAACTCAAAAGTCTAGTCAGTGGTGTCCTTCCACTGAAGGTTAACTTAAGGTTGGAAACATGTCATTCTAGTTACACTGTGAAATGGTCTCATGTGCCATTAACCACTTTGTGCAGGTGTGAATTTTCCCAGGGCCCCATTTTTGCCCAGGGAACTGATGGCCTGAGACGGGAAACTGGAGGCTGGGGGAGGCAATGTCCCGTAAAACCCAGGTTTCATGACCATTGAGAAGATTAAGCTTCTGTATGCCTTATTGTTCATTCCAAGCGGTCTCAAGGGATGCCTTTTAATCTCCAGGTGAAAGCTGGTGATTCAGAGGGTGATAACAAGCAACTGTGTTCCAAATGGTCTAGAAAGGCAACTCAGCCTGTCCCAGTGTCTTGTCTTCTTGCCTTTTTTTTTCCCTCTCATTTGAGGCATCTGATGAGGAGTTACTATAATTAACGTGGTGGCAGGGGCGGAAGATAAAACAGCTTTTTGAGAGAGGAAATTTTTCCAACTGAGCTAAGAGGTCAGTTAAATCCCAGGCTGAGATATCAAATCATTTGTGCCTCCTTAATCCAGAGGTGGCTCAAACCTGCCAGGGAGTGTGGAGGAGGGGCATGAAGACCCTGGGCTGGTGCTGACAGGGCACCAGGCAGGGAGTGCAAACGGGGTAGGTGGGTCCTAGGGGGTCAAGGTGAGGCAGGTGGCAGGAAGCGGAAATGGAATGCGTCAGTTTCTGCCCTGGTGAACTTAGGTGCTGAGCCCAACTGAGCAAACTCAGCAAGCAAAATGCACTTTGAGGCCAGTCCTTTCCCTATTTCTTTCTGAGTGTTAAAGTTGCCCATCTGCACAAATTAGAGATGGCCACAGGCCCCCAAATCCCACCCCTTGCCTTCTAACTGAGTGGTTGTGTAAATAAACTCCTGAGTTTGCTTACCAGCTACAAAATCCTGGAAGTGGTACTAACTCTCTCTGGGCCTCAGTTTTCTCATCTGTAAAATGGGAGCAAATAATAAACACACCGCTTCCCAGGACAGCTGTGGAAATGAATTAAACAATAGCAAAGCTCCTGGTCTTAGGTAGAGCTCATCGGGCAGTCCCCTCTCACTCCTAACCTTTCATTTGAATGGTGGGTGTGTTTTAATTTCTTTAAACCCAAGATGGGTGGGATAATTTGGAGGTTAAAGGAGACCAGCTCTTCAGATTCATTCTTCCAAACGAGGCCAGGTTCCATCCCGACCTGAATGATTTCTACATCTCCTACTCATGCTGACATGTGGCGGATGGTACAAGAATTAACCGTACAGGTTGTTGAAGTGTTGAAATCTTTCCATACCAATTAGCAAACAGCACGTGCTCAAGTACCTCCCCCCGACTCCAGCCTCCAAGATCCACCCCACTCCTCGGCTTCCGCCCCATGGTCTGGCAACTAAAGGGCTGGCTCTGCACAGTTGGGGCCTCTGGGATCTACGCTCAAGTCCATTCTGATTGGTCAGGGGCTGCTATAGAGGTGCTGCATTGGGCTTAAGTCCATTCTGATTGGTCAGAGAGCTGCTGTACAGGTGTTGCATTGGGCTCACCAATACATGCAACAGGCACTTGGGCTTTACCATCCCCCACCCCTACCGCAGAGGAAACTGGGGCACCCAGAGGGGAGGTGACCAGCTCAAGGTCACTCTTTCAGTGAGTGGCAAAGCCAGGAGCTGCCAGACTCCTGGAGACAAGGTGGGACTGTGCAGGGTGTTTGGGGGGGCGTGTGCGGTGCACCCCACACCTCGCCCCATGGTACGTATCAACCCTCACCTCTGCACTGAAACTGCCTGGGTTTGAGTCCTGACTCTGCCACTTACAAGCTCTGTCACCACAGGCAAGTAATTTATGCCCTTTGGCTTCAGTTTTCCTATACGTAACAAAACAAAACATAAAGCAGAGCATTACAAGCTCAGTACTATTGACATCTGGAACCGGATCATTCCTGTGGGGTGGACTGTTCTCTGCACTGTACGATGTTAAGTGGCATTCCTGGCCTTGACCCAGGAGATATCAGTAGCACTCCACACCCACACACAGTCAGGACCACCAAAAATGTCTCCAGACATTGCCTAAGGTCCCCTCCGGGACAAAATCCTCCCCAGTTGAGAATCCCTACTTTCCTAAGGCTGTTCTGAGGGTTAAGGGTTTATAGAGTGGGCCTGACCTATAGTTAGCCACTGTTACCACCTAGCTCATCAGTTAAAACTGGGTTTGCCTGCAAGTAGCATTGACCAAAAATAACAGTGACTTAACCCAGACAGCAGCTTGGTTCATGTTCACATAAAAGGCCCAACGTTAGCAGTTCAGGGCTGTATGGTGGCTCTGCTCCTCTTCTCCATCCCTAACACTCAGTCTTGTCCTCAGGAGCCACAGTGACAGCTGCAGACAGCAGAATGGAAAAAGGGATAAGAGGGAAAGGGAGGGGCAGAGGGCACATGCCTGCCAGCCATCTCTTAAAATAGATCCCCAGGGGCTTCCCTGGTGGCGCAGTGGTTGAGAATCTGCCTGCTAATGCAGGGCACACGGGTTCGAGCCCTGGTCCGGGAGCATCCCACATGCCACGGAGCAACTAGGCCCGTGAGCCACAGCTACTGAGCCTGTGCGTCTGGAGCCTGTGCTCCGCAACAAGAGAGGCCGTGATAGTGAGAGGCCCGCGCACCGCGATGAAGAGTGGCCCCCGCTTGCCGCAACTAGAGAAAGCCCTCGCACAGAAACGAAGACCCAACACAGCAAAAATAAATAAATTAATTAATAAACTCATACCCCCAACATCTTGTTTAAAAAAAAAAGATCCCTAGATGCTGGCAGGTTGACCCTCTACTGACATCCCATTGGCAGAACTTGGTCACATGACCATACCTAGCTGCAAGAGAGGCTGGGAAATGTAGTCTTTGCTCTGCGTGGCCATGCGCTCAGCTGACATGATGTTAGTGTGGAAGAAGAGAGAATTGGCTACACAAGGGCATGGAATCTCCTGAGCCTGCTGCAGTCAGGAAGCTGATTAAGGGCTGTCAGAGCCACCAGGCCATGAGTGTGATATAATCCTTAGAGCATCTGGTACATTACTTTTAATAAACCACTAGACAGGAAATATTAGCACAGCCTACTCATCTTTAAAAACAAATCCTGGGAAATGCTGTGGGACCAGCATCCTTTATAATCAACTCCCTCCCCCTTGCCCACCGCCCCCCCCACCTGCCCTCCATGCTCTGCGTGAACTTAGGGTAAGAGGAAGGGAACATGGGACACTGGATCAGGAATCTGAGGGACTCCCCTTTTGATTCTGCCACCCAGAGGCTGCATGACATAGATCAAGTCACCAGCAGGGCCAGTACTGGAGTCCCAAACATCAAAATGAGACATATTTGTGAACATGTGTTTTGTGAACTTTGTAGCAGCTCTAGCCAATAAAACCTTCTGTGATGATGGAGTGCTCTAGATCTGCACCGTCCAACATGGCAGCCACCAGCCGCTACATGTGTTTCCGAGCACTTGAAACGTGCAGCTACAATAGAGAAACTGGACTTTTGGTAGCGTTTATTGGAGAGCACAACTCTGGAGCACTTGCTGCATGTGATGGAGCCATTTATACTGTTTCCTCTCAAGGACTTTCTATCTCCCAGGTCCCTCGTGCTATCATCCTCTTCCCCTTATCTTGAGCCCTTAAAAAAGCCACCCATTGCACCCATTGGCATGGCTATTATTTTTTTAAAGATGAAAAACAGAAAATAATAAGTGTTGGCGAGGATGTGGAGAAACTGGAACCCTTGTGCACTGCTGGGAATCATGGAAAATGTTGCAACTGCTTTGGAAAAACAGTATAAAGGTTTCTCAAAGAAGTAAACACAGAATTACTAAATGGGGCTTCCCTGGTGGCGCAGTGGTTGAGAGTCCACCTGCCGATGCAGGGGACATGGGTTCGTGCCCCAGTCCGGGAGGATCCCACATTCCGCGGAGCGGCTGGGCCCGTGAGCCGTGGCCGCTAAGTCTGCGCGTCCAGAGCCTGTGCTCCGCAACGGGAGAGGCCACAACAGTGAGAGGCCCGCATACCGCAAAAAAAAAAAAAAAAAAAGAATTACTACATGATCCAGCAATGCCACTTCTGGGTATGTATCCGAAAGTACTGAACATGAACTGATATTTACACACCCCTGTGCACAGCAACGTTATTCACAACAGCCAGAAGAACCCAAGAGTCCACCAACGGATGAATGAATAAGCAAAATGTGGCCTATATGTACATACAATGGAATGTTATACAGCCCTTAAAAAGAAGGAAGTTCTGACACAGGTTGCAGCATGGGTGAACCTTGAAGACATCATGCTAAGTGAAATAAGCCAGACACAGAAGACAAACACCACATGATTCCACTCATATGAGGTACTTAAAGTAGTCAAATTCATAGAGACATACCATTTCATAGCGACGAGAGTTTCAGTTTTGCGAGTAAAAAAAAAGTCTGCAGATTTCACTGCAGTTTTGCGAGTGAAAAAAAAGTCACAACAACGTGAATGCACTTGATGCTATAGAACTGGACACTTAAAAATGATGAAAATGGTCAATTTTAGGATATGCATATTTTTATCTATATAATTTATATTTTTATTTATATAAATTAAAAAAAAACACCCCAAAGAACTCAAACTCATCTGTACTATGAAAAAATGTCTGGTAACAGACTGGGAGACTCTGTGTGGGTCCGAGGAGGTCAGAGTCTCCAGCATTAATGGTGGAAGTCGAGGTGGCTGAGGAAGATTTAGGGTGCTCCCCTGAAGCCCTCTGCCAGAAGAGCTGTCCCGCAGGATGATGTAATCAACCACGTTAAGCCCAGAGGGCTAAAAACAGATGAACCATTTCCAGAACAGGGACCTTTTCTGTCTCCTTCTTGGTGCTAACGAGACTATAATATGGGTCTTAATGTTAAAAGAAAATGTTAGAATAAAAGATCACCCAGTCCCCAGGGTGATCTTGCCTGGGAATTATGCTGGCCTGGAGGTATGGCTGGTTCAGAGGCCACAAACGTGGGCCAAGTTTGAATCTGACATCCAGACAGTTTTGTTTGGGACGTCGGGTATTTGCATTTTCTTTTAAATTAGCTGTCAGCATTTAAGAATTGTGAAGTTCTATATTAAAATCTCTGCTCCGGCTTGTCTTGAACAAACAGGGAAACGTGGCTGCGAGGAGCCCACTCTCCCATGTGGCAGCAGGCAGCTTTTCCTAAGTTGCAGTGACCCCTTCGAATGGGACTCACCCTCCCCAGTTCACCACAATCCCCACCACTCCCTATTGTCTCCCCTCCCAGCCTGTCTGTGTTTGTGACCAGCTCCTTCCCCACCGGTGAGGTTTTGCCATCTGCATGAACTGGAACAGGAATTACAGACTCTAAGAATGTCTTATATACACAGGAAATTTACAGATAATCTAGGTTAAGTTTGTTTCATAGAAGGGGAAGCCCAAAGAAGATAACTTGCCCAGGATTTTAGAATCATCAATGAGCTGCATGGAAATGAGAACTCAGGTCCCCAAGACCCCATTCCTAATCTCTAGCCATTCTCATGGCCTTAAAAGACATGCATGTGCACCCACGCATGCACACATGCACACGGCCACTACCTTTGGCAACAAAAATAATGACAGCGGTGAATGTTTACTGATGGCTTGCTACGAACCCAGGAGCCACCGGGCAGGCCTCCCTGCACAGTGCTGCTATGCTGTAGACACTACCCTTATCCCGTTGCGATGACAAGGGGATAGAGCCTTAGTTGGCGAAGTGAAGCATTCTCCCTGAGCAATGCTGCTTGGAGGAGGGTGAGCTGGGGTTTCTGCATGGGTCTGTCCAGTTACCCGAGGCTTAACCAGAATTGCAAATTCTACCCCATTAAATGCAACAGTTACCATCTCACCCTCTAAAAATTACATCAACCCCAGGCGTTTAATAACTTTGAGCTGGGGAGACAATGGGACTTGATGATATTGAGCTCAAATGGAACATCTGGCTTCTCCACATACACAAGGATCAGAATGAGGCTGTGGGAACCCATTCAATGGCCTCATTATAGTGTTGTCACCATCAATTGATTCCATAACTAAGAGTCCACGTTCTACCCAAAGCAACAGTGAGTCTTCCGTGTAATTTCTGATTGCCTAAGTGTCCCCAGCGACACCATGGGACTTATTTTTATTCCTAAATACGTTTGCAAATGGTTGTTTCTCAGCCTCAAATCAATATATCATGAATAGGAAAAGCCAGAGTCACAGAAGCCTCAATGAATGCTTTCTGCAGCAATGCATACATCTTGGTATTGAACCAGCCGCAGAGGAACAGTGGACGTAAAAGTCATAGAAACTTTGAATTTGGGTTCCAATTCCTGCTCTGGTCTTTTGAAGCTGTGTGACCCTGGGCCAGGTACTTGACCTCTCTGGCCCTTGGCATCCTTATCCATGAGAGTGGAGTGATACACCCGTATCAGAGACCTCCCAGATCACCTAAGACTGAACTACATAGTGCAAGTTAGTAAATTATAAGGCTTCATGCAGGTGTCGGCTACTGTTCATGTTTGTCGAGCGTGAAAAATATGCTGGCCGTATTTGACAGTTTGGACCTCCTGCTTTTTAATCTAGGTTTACCCTGTCTCAAGTTCAAATGCTTTTCCTTAAATGATTAATTTCTCTGCATACTTTAATCTTCAAACCTGTCGACACCTGCAGTCCGTGTAAGACGGTACAACCGAAAGCAACTAAATTCCTACCACAGCGAAATGAAATTCTACCCTCGCCGCCTGGAGAACAGAACCTGATGGTATCAAAGTGATTGCTGACCCTCTGGAAAGAGTTCCAAGTGACAGAGAGGACAGGCTGGCCACCGGGGTTCAAGACTTAAGGCGGTGCCTCTCCTCTGCCCTTCAGCCTCCTCAGCACCCCTGGGCTGTTGGAGCCTGGACTCTGAACGCACTTGAGCCAGGTCTGGGAGAGAAATGATCAGGTCCTCTGCACTTATCAGCCAGCTGTCATCCTCACCTTTGCCCATGAAAAAAATGAATTTACCTTTTAAATCACAAAAAATACATTTGCAAATTAATTTGCTATATTATGTTTGCAAGGACAGAGCAGTACAGGAGAATGTTTAAGGGCATGGACTCAGATGTCAGGTCCTCCACCCCCTCATTGCTGTGTGACCTCAGACAAGTTGCTTAACCTCTCTGAGCTTCTGTTTTCATATCTGTGAAAAGACAATATGAAAAGCCTTCATCTGAAAGTTGCTGTTGGGGTGGTGGCTAACTGAGGCCACGAAGAAGAGCGTGCAGCAAGCCCTCAAGCATATAATACAAAATGCGTCGAAAAGGGTCCGGAAATAGGCACAACAAGATAAAAACAGTGATTCTTTGTTAAGAGGAGAATGTGCATCTGCCTTCTTTGTACACAGTCATAAATTTTGTATGAATATATGAAAACAACACATGCTCATTCTAGAAAACCACATCCCTTAGGGACAGATGGTCGGTCTTTAATAAATATTCTTATCGTTAGCCAGGTAAACCTCACATGGAATGCAGAAAAAGGACCAAAATGTGTCCTTTCCTTTGGATTCTGGTCATAGCTCCCAAGTCCCCAGACGCTCAGGGGTCAGCAAAGTGTCTCCAACTCCACTTAATTCCTCTATTCATCCACCCATCCAATGCTACTCATCTGTAAAATGGGGCTATCAATAGGACAATAGCACCGACCTCAAACATAGGATGGTTGTAGGATTAAATAAGACAATGCATGTAAAGCACTTACCGTAGTATCCAGGATTAAGTAAGCAGTCTAGGTTCGGGATTATTCTTAGTGATATTATTACTAATAACTATGTCCATTCCATGCCAGCTGTTATGCCAGGAGCAAAACTGACAGACTTCCAGCTCTGGCCCAACTTTACCCTCTGCAACAGTGTAAGATGTGATCCCATCTCATCAGACCCAGGCCGGCCCTGCTCCTGAGACACAGTGCTGCCAGGGCATCCGTCTTCCACCATGGCTGGATGAGGGAACCATCACGCCACCTCCCCACCACTGTCTGCTCCTCCAGACTTGCTCTAAATGCACAACTGATAATCTGTCTGTCCTTCCTATTTATTTAGTTAGAAAGGGTATTGGGTGCAAAAGCAGTCAAAGAAACATTTCTTTTTAGGATAACAAATGTTTTTGCGTTCCAGCAGAGAAAGAACAAAGCTTCTGCATTTAAAAAAAAATTAAGGTCAATGATTTCATTGCTTTTAGCTTCTCAACCTTGCCCGATTGAGGGCTTGCTCTAGAATACTGAGGATCCACGGATAGCACACTTTTCTGTGACCTTCTCGCTCCCCTCTAAGGAAAATAACTGCCCTAGATTTTCAAAGTCTTCAGGAAGGTGGAATACATCTGGAGCAATCAGCTCTTAAAAGGTGTGAGAGCAAATTATGAGATATTTTTCCAGCAATAAGACTGGCTTTAGGCTCCTGATAAAACACACACACACACACACACACACACACAAACACACACAAACACTAACATGAGATGCTGTTGTCAGGACATTAGAAACAGTTAAGACCCAGTTATTTTTTTTAAGGGTTCTCTGTAATTCTATAATTTGCCTTTTTTTTGTATAATTGTACAACCTTTGCTTGGTTATCTTTTATAAAAAGTTGTTAGTAACAATACCACTAAGAATAATCCCGAACCTAGACTGCTTACTTTATGCTGGATACTATGGTAAGTGCTTTACATGCATTGCCTTATTTAATCCTACAACCATCCTACCTCTGAGGTAGGTGCTATTGTCCTATTGATAGCCCCATTTTACAGATGAGGAAACTGAGTTTCAGAGAATCAAAGTAATTTGCCCAAGCTAGAAATTGAAAGAACTGAGATTTGAAGCCAGATGATCTGACTCCAGAGCCTGCAAGCTTGATCTCCACATGATACATGAAATTTGTACAGAAAGAAAAACACCTATTTGTGACAACAAAATAGAAATCATGTCTAAACCTTCCATTCGGAGATAACCACTTAGCACCTTGGTAGATAGTCTTTCATTTTATTTTTCCTTTGCCTCTTTCACTTACCAAGTGTACAATGAATATTCTCTTATGTCAATAGGCATATTTTCCACCCTCATGATCAGAAAACCAAGAGAAAGGAGATACCATGACTGGATAAAAATCCCAAGGACAAAAGTCAGAACTGGGAACAAAGATTAAACCTGGAGGTCTGCTCTTCCCTTGGCTCTGACAAAGCCTCATGGTTTATTATGATACATGGGAGGTTACAAGTCATCAAATGACCAAAAAGGAAAGAAATTTTTTTTGTTTTTTTTTGCGTTACGCAGGCCTCTCACTGTTGTGGCCTCTCCCGCTGCAGAGCACAGCCTCCGCACGCGCAGGCTCAGTGGCCATGGCTCACAAGCCCAGCCGCTCCGCGGCATGTGGGATCTTCCCGGGCCAAGGCATGAACCCGTGTCCCCTGCATCGGCAGGCAGACTCTCAACCACTGCGCCACCAGGGAAACCCAAAAGGAAACAAATTTAAAGAAGCAGTAGCAGCTTTAACATGACCACAGAGTCTTTGACGCCCCTCCCATTGAGGGGCAGGGCTGTGACCCCTCCTTTGAGTACAGGCAGGCTTGTGACGGCTTTGACCAATAGAGTACAGCAGAAGTGACACCATGTGACTTTTTAGGTTGAGTCATAAAAGACCATGTAGCTCCCCTTTGGCCCACAGGAGCACTGAGCTGCCGTGATAGAGGTCCAACCACCTGCTGAGGCCACCGTGCTGGAGAGGCCACCAGGAGATGCTCCGGCCAACGGTCCCAACGGAGCCCAGCTTCCGGCCACCCCTGCCAAGATGCCAGCCCCAGATGCTGAAGCCACACCAGCTGCTGAGTCTCCCGGCCGACATCACAGGGGAGACACTAGCCTTTTTTTACTGCATCCAAATTCCTGACCCGCAGAATCCACGATTCTTTTTTATGCATAATAAAGTGCTCATTATTTTACGACACTAAGTTCACGATGGTTTGTTTTACAGCAGTAGATTCCTGGAACAAAATTTGGTACCTGGAAACACAGACTGACTTAAACAAACGGAGCCGAACTCTGTGCTACTCCACGTGCATCTAGGCACCACGAGACCAAAAATCCTCTAAAAGGTCCCGACAGCCCCCTGGGCCTGCCCTGCCTGGGCCTCTAGCAGGCATCAAAATATAACTTTCAAAAAGTTAAAAAAAAAATGCCTCTTGTAGGATGAACACGTGCGGAAAATCTATTTTGCTCACGAACGAGGGGGCCGATGGGATGGCAAAGCTGGTCCAAGAAGCACACGAGCACCTAGTGTTTATAGGCACCTGACAGTGTCGGGACGAGATTGCTGAGCGAGATTCAAAACCAGTGAGAACTTCTGCAGGGCAAGGCAACCATATCCCTGGGGGTTTCTTTGCTAACAGAGAGAGATCATATTCATCTCTACCAGACACAAATTTGCCACTTAGCATGTTCACTTCACAATCTGGACCCTAATGAATAGTAATAAGTGAGTCGAACAAAGGCACGGTTCCTTGGAGAATTAAATATAAATTACTCCCGGGCTGGCCTGTTAGTTGAGGCTGTAGTGTGACATTGAAAGGACGGAGAGGCATCCATCTGCCTTACTCTCAAGTTTTTCGTCACCTTCCTGCTTAGTCCTGGTGGCACCTTGCCACGTTGACCTCACACCACCAGCTGCCCTTGGGACTTTCGGACCCCTCCTTTACAACTCTCCTGTCCTCCTGAACTTGGACATGAGTCTTTGCCTCTGCTTGGCCACTGTCCTCCTGGAGACCCAGCCCTTCTCCTAGGCCCCTGGTCCCTCCCCAGCGCCCCTTCCCCCTCCTCCCTTGCCCCCATTAGGGCCCCTCTGGCCAAGACCCCTGGACCCTCAAGCTTCTCAGAGACCGGCTAAAAGATGCACGATTCTAAAAACAAAGCTTCCAAATCATGAGAAAAAATACAAGTGCTATTAATATAGATTTTGATGGTTAACCTATGTATCTGTTCACTGGCCAATGACATCCAAAGTATTTCATTACATCCGAACCAATCTGTCGCTTTCTTGTCTCATTTTGAAAAGGCTTATCTGAAACAGGAACAGAGCACGCTGAGGAGTTGGACCGATCCTGAATTCAGCCAGCTCCTTGCAGTCAAAAGACTGCAAAAGCATGATACTAAAGAAACATGTCCCCACATCTTTGATGAGGGGTCGGGGCACATTTCAGAAGCTGGATGTTCCGTGAGGAGAGACCTCCAAAGGTAAGAACACCTGGCTGTGGGCCTGCTTCTCTCCCTCCCTGTGCCCACCTGGAGGCTCCCAACTGCCAACAGGGGTGTCCTGGGCTCCAGAGTTCACATCTCCTGCCATTGGGCATTTTCGCCCCCTGCAGAGACTCCGCCCCTGCAGAGACTCCGCCCCTGCAGAGACTCCGCCCCTGCAGAGACTCCGCCCCTGCAGAGACTCCGCCCCTGCAGAGACTCCGCCCCTGCAGAGACTCCGCCCCTGCAGAGACTCCGCCCCTGCAGAGACTCCGCCCCTGCAGAATGACACTGGAGAGAACCGTCCACCACCACGGGCCCTGCTGAAACTCCAGCCCATCCCCCGCGGCGGTGCTGCCTCGCTGTCCTGCCAGGGATCCTGCCAAGCCCAGTGGGTACCAGGCTGAGCTACCCAACAACGGAGGGTGGAGAGCCGGCCTGTCGAAAAGGGGGACCCTGGGGAGCAAGAAGTAGGGGGGATCACAGGCGACAGCCAGCCAGCCCCTGGTCTAGGAGAGGCACTTCTCACATCGGATTGGTCAGGTTGCTGGTCAGCAGATCCCCGGGGGGAAAACGCTTGGCCCCAAACTCACCTGGAACAGCATCCTTCTCCTTGAGGGCCTTGGAGCACGCGTCTTCAGGGGCAGCCGTGCAAGTTCAAATGCTTCCTGGGGGTGGGGGAGGGGAGTTAGAGACGTAGCGCGTACAGGCGAGGCCCTCTAAGACCCTCTTTCACCCCTTTACAGGAACTAATCTGCAGCCTGACGAGGTGTGGTGACCCCCGTGGCGGCTTAGTTCGCCGGACCAGATGGACTCAGCCAGGCTGTCGTTCAGAATACCTGGGAAACTCTGAAAGGCCCTCTGTCCCACCTGAGGCCCTCAGGGGGCTCCTCAAGGCTCTCTGGGGGGTTCTCTTGGCACAAGGAGAATCCTGCCAGGCCCCCCGTGACCAGGCAGGGGGTTCGCGGTTCCAGGACACACCCGGATCAGCCCGTTTCCGCTCCCTTCAAGCCCAGATCCCCACTCACTTCCTGCCTCTCATCTGGGACCTGGCCTGGGGGGAAATCCTTTCCCTCAAGTGGTCTCCAGGCCTCCCAGGACCTGGAGCTGCTCCGGCCTCCCTCTCGCCTCCTGGGACGCAGAGGAAATTCCGCACAGGATCCCTTCCGGGTCACCCATCATTTGCCTCCCTTCTCTCCGCCCCGCCCCCTCAGCCGCACCTCCCCGAGGGTGATTCGGCTTCCGGAAGGGGGTCTGAGGAGACTCACGCCTGAGCTTGCAGCCCGGAGGTCTTCTCTGGGTTCTGAACGCAATTGCCCAAACACTTGCACCTGGGCGCCCTTAACCTAACGAGCTCCACCAGGCTGACATCTTTTCCCCCCAAACCTCTTCTCCTCCGTTGCTTCCTAGGTGGGTTACTGGCCCCCCCATCCACTCTGCCACACAGACTGGAGATCTCGGGATCACGTAGCCTCCTCCACCCACCATCCGCCAGTCCCCACGAGCATCCTGCCGACCCTCGTCCTGAATCTCGTCTGCATCCCTCCTGCTGCCTCTGCCTCTTCTGCTCCCTGCTGTCTGCCTCACACCCTCTTTTCATGGTGTCCTAACTGGGGTCCCTGTCTTGTCTTTTCATCTGGTCTTTGCATCCCCCCCCAGACATATCTTCCCTAAGGTAGGTCAGATCTGGTCATATTCTTCCTGAGTTCTTTTGACGACTCTGTAATGCCTTTCAAATTAAGATCCAAGGGCTTTCCTAGCAGTGGTTGAGAGTCCGCCTGCCAATGCAGGGGACACGGGTTCGTGCCCCGGTCCGGGAGGATCCCACATGCGGAGCGGCTGGGCCCGTGAGCCATGGCCCCCGAGCCTGCGCATCCGGAGCCTGTGCTCCGCAACGGGAGAGGCCACAACAGCGAGAGGCCCGCGTACCTAAAAAAAAAAAAAAAAAAAATCCAAGTGTTCAATCCAACATTCAAAGCCATGTTCTCTCTGACTCCTATTTCCCTTTCTGACCTAATCTCTGACTGTCCTCCCAAGCTGGCCACAAATCTCACTTCCCAGACATGCCTCACTCTGCACACTTTCTCTCACTCCTGTACTCCCCTTAGCCCCAAAGGCCTTTGTCAGTGTCACTGCTCAGACTCCTACTCATACCTCCACACCCAGCTCAAATGGCCCTTCCTGTAAAAATCTTCCTTGGGTTCTCCCAGTTAGAACCAATCTCAGATTTCCCTGTCCTCCCGAAACTCAGTGTTTTGTCCCATTAACGTTTCTCTAAATCTTGGCTGCAGGCAGTTGTGAGTCCATCTCCCCAACATGCAGCCCTAAAGTCCAGGGCTGGGTCTTACTCACCCCTGATCACCCCTCAGGCTCCACCCTTAAGCTCTGTCTGTGGCAGAACGCGGCAGGGAGTGTAACTCCAGCGGGAACCAAGCAGTTTCAACATGATCTGCGTGGACCCCTTTGTAACAGGCCCCATAAACTAGCCAACTGTCTTGAACATTAAAAAATAAAATTAATAGAATAATAATAACTTTATGATCGTTACCAATATCTGTTGTATTAAGTCATTATGATCATACATAGGTTTCAAAATGATACATGCATGTTCAAAATAGGTTAAATGGAAAGTAAAATTCAGGATCTTCGTACCGTAAGGTTACCGATGGCAGCTTAATCTGTACCTGGTCTCATCTCGCATTTCTTACTCAACCTTCAACCCTTCTCCCAGCCTCTGTTACCTCCTGAGGCAGGGACACAGCCCCAGAAATTTGGTCTTGGAATTTGAACGGTTGGTGCGATGTAACAGAGAGTTAGCAGTAGACAGACCCGGTTTTGAATCCTGGATGCCTGCGGACAAATTCCTTAACTTCTCCAAGCCTCGGTGTCTCCATCTCTAAACTGAGAGAATAATTGACTCTACCACCGATCATCAGGCTGTTGTAAGGGTTAAAATGTTTATTTCGTTCAGCGCGTGGTGCACAGAACGAGCTCAGCGATGCATAGTAGTGATGGAAGTGAACAAAGACCCAACGCAGGCAAAAAAAAAAAAAAAAAGTAAAGAAATATAGTCCACCAATCTAATTGAGAGAATCTAATCTAATTGGGAGAATCATATGTGACCCTTAACTGGATGTTGGTCTGAAAAACAACTACACAAGACATTTTGGAGACACGGAAATTTGATTATAGACTATTAGATGATGTTAGGGAATTTTTATTAATTATTGTTCATCGAGTTTGGTGTGATAATGGTTTTTTGGTTATGTAGAAATTATTTTTCCAGATGTCCATGCTGAAGAATTCAGTGCCTGTGCAGTGCCTGTAGTTTACCTTGAAATATTTCAGAAAAAAATATACATATAGTCATATATAAAGTCAATATGACAAAATGCTAGCAGTTATGAGCCTAGGCAGGGAATGCTCATTGTACTAGTCTTGCAATTTTTCTGCTTGCTTGAAAAATGTCATAATAAAAAGCGACAGGCACCTGGAGGGTGGCGGGAGCTGAGCCCCTAGCATGTGTTCCACTCTGTAATCCCCCAACCAGAATATAGAACATCTGATCTCCTTGGAGGGCGATTCGTCCTCCAATAGAAAGGACTCAGCTGCCTGGCATTCAGAAGCAGTGGCACATGCCTCCTTTGAAGCAGAGACTTGTCCCTGACAACCCACAACTTCTGCAAACTGCCTGAGGACAGCCTCGCTTTTGGGAAGCGCTTGCATCTTTCACTGGGGATAATTACATCTTGAGCAATATATATATATATATATATTTTTTTTTTTTTTTTTTTTTTTTTTTGCGGTACGCGGGCCTCTCACTGTTGCGGCCTCTCCCATCGCGGAGCACAGGCTCCGGACGCGCAGGCTCAGCGGCCATGGCTCACGGGCTCAGCCTCTCCGCGGCATGGGGGATCTTCCCGGACCAGGGCACGAACCCATATCCCCAGCATCAGCAGGTGGACTCTCAACCACTGCGCCACCAGGGAAGCCCGTTGAGCAATATTTTTAAACAGAAAGCTGAAGCAGCTGTCATTGGTCCAGCCATCTCTCTCCTTCCTTCCAGAAAAGGAAGGTAAAAGGGAGGTGGGAGGTGAGAGGGCAAACCTCCACTGCTGAGTTTTCTCTAGGACATCAGAATTCCAGGGGGATGCGAGGGAGGGAAGGCAGGCATGGTCCATGTAGAGACAAAGCTGGGCGTGACTGCAGGATTCACGGGTGACTGACAAAAAAATAGAGGTTCCGGGGCTGGAGTAGCTTTGAAAGCCTAGCCACTTCCAAGACATTCACTGTGACAATCTAGTTCTAACTGGGGAGCCCAAGACTGAATCCAGCCCACTGACATGGCTTATTTGGTCCTCCACGTCAGTGGTAGTTTAAAAAAACCAACCCACTTTCAAAGATTAAACACAACATACCTACTAAGGTACACACATCGCTTGCACGGATTTAAAACACTGTGTACTCAGCCTCCAGAACCCTCTATGCCCCCACAAAGGCAATCGCTCTCCAGGATTTTATCACCATGGATTCGTGTTGCCTGTTTTTGAATATTCTATCGATGGAGTCTCGCTGTAGCTGCTCTTTTATGTCCGGCTCCATGCACTTACCATAATGGCTATGAGACGCCTCTGTGTTGTCGCACGTGGTTGTGGCGTGTGCATCCTCGTTGCCGTGTGGTGTTCCGCCGTGAGGACACACGTGATTTACTTACCCGCTCTCCTGTTAGTGGGTGTTCCAGTTTTCCACTGTTACGACAGTGCGGTGACAAGCCTCCTAGCCCGTGCCTCTGGTGAGCATCTGTGTGCGTTTCTCGTGGGTGTACACCTAGGAGAGGAATTGCTAGGTCAGCAGATGTGCCCATGTTCAGCTCCACAGCGCTTTATACATTTCTTATTAGTTGGCAACATTTAGGATTTGAAAGACGTAGCATACAAATCAGGCTCACGGCTCTCCTTTCAAACTGTAAAGGTCCCACAATATGGTACCCACATTCCCTCTCTGTGAGCTGGGGTTTGGGTTCCCCCACCACCCCTGCCCAGCCTGCCTGAGGCCATCCTCCTGGCTCCTGGAGGCACCTTGACTTTGGGACTCTCAGTGGGAAATGAGCCGAGTGTGCTTTCACTGCGAGTCCATAATGAAGATTACTGGGCTGCCTCAGTTTCACCCGTGAGGTCATGCTGAATGACCCCAGTGGCCCAAGGACCTTGATCAGGTCACTGCAGTGAGGGTGCTGATAAATGATCTCCTTGTTCCCGGATGGTGCCTCCTCCCACCCTGGCACCAAGATGCCTTTTCAGTTAACTTTAAAAAGAAGTTTTTCAATCAATACATGTCCATGGTTTTTACAAATAAAATAGTACACAATGATAGAGAGAAAAGGAAATTTCCCTCTCCCTCCCACCTCTTCCCCAAACTCCTGGGTTTCCCTCCCCAGAGGCAACCCCAATTTCTAGAGTTTACCCATTTTCAGAAATAACTGTTCTCTGCACACACACACACACACACACACACACACACACACACACACACCCCTCTTGTCTATTTTCAAACAAACTAGTGCCTTCAGGGTGATCTGTTCTGCACCCTGAACTTTAAGCATCGTGCTGGTCCTTCCACGTCAGTACATACAGATTCTCCTGTTTCTTTTTCACAGCAGAGTTAAAGCAAAAGTTTTCTCTTGCCTTTGTGACTACGATTTATTTAGTCATAAATAAATGACCAGCCCCCTACTGAGGGATATTTCAGTCATTTCCAATCCACTGTTATCCCAGACTATGCTGCAATGAATATCTTTATTCAATTGTCTTTGCATATATATACAAGCATATCTGCTGAATAAATCGTTAGACATGTGATTGTGGGTCAGAGGGCACCCACATTTCTTGTTTTGGTCAATAGTGCCAAACTACCCTTTAAAAGGGTGGTACCAGGGGAGTGGTCCAGTGGTCAGGACTCTGAGCTTCCACGGCAGGGGGCATGGGTTCGATCCCCGGTCGGGGAGCTAAGATCCCGCGAGCCATGCAGCCAAAAAAAAAACGAAACAAAAAACCAAAACGGATCGTGCCAATTTACACTGCTTCCAGCAGTACCTGAGTGAGTTACAGTGGGCTCTGAAAAATGCATATAATTTATGAGATTTCACTGATCTGGATGTGGCCCAGTCTCTGGGGCTTTGTATAAGCTCCCCAGGGTGATGCTAGAATGTTCTAGGGTGGAGAACCGCAGCTTTCATCACCAAAGGCTCCCCCAGGCCAGCGTAAAGTCTGTAGTCCTCGGCAAGGTAGAGAAGCACATCGTTTTGGATTCCCACCTGCCTCTCTGCTCTCTTGCGTCAGTACTCGCTGCCTGCCCATCGAGGCTTAACGGGGGGGTGGGGGGGGTCCTGCTTGGGGAGTGTTACCCTGGTCGCCTGGTGAGCTGCATGTGCTGTGATACACGGAGCCGAGGGGCACGGGCTTGCAAGAGCCGAGATGTTTTGTTGTCAGCACGAAGTCTCGTGATAGGAGTATTTACACCACAGTAATTGGCAAATGCTACAAATCAGCATTCTCCCCCCCAGAAAGCCAGTTATTATCATTGAACAGCCCACCACCGTTTATTTGCCTCGTCTGCTCACTCATAACACGCTGGCATCTGCTCTTCTCATGCTCTGTTATCAGGAGGCTTGAGCTCCTGTAATAATACACGACAGTGACGATGGAAATAACACTTTCTTACGGAGCATTTACTATGTGCCAGGCTCTGAAGTCGTGCTTCCTGTGCATTTACTCATTCATGCCTTATACTCACCCTGTGAGGTAAGGACTATCATTACCCCATCTCTGCCGAGGCACAGAGAGGAAAGGTGACTTGCCCAAAGTCACACAGCCAGGGAGCGACAGCTGCAGCAGAGTAGATCTCAGTAAGTGTTTGTTGCATGGATCGATGGATCTTAACTTCTGGAAGCAGGTGCTGGCAGGCCTGGCTGTGCAGACGAGGCAGGACCTTCTCCTCGACAAATTGCAAGTCTCTCTGATGACCGGTTTGGGACCTGCCTGCCCCTCCCCCAGTCAGGGTTTCTATTAGTTCGCTCTCGCTACTGTAGTAAACGCCACGAGACTAACAGCTTGGAACGGCACACATTTATTATTTCACAGTTCTGGAGGTCAAAAGTCCAACATGGGTCTCACCGGGCTTAAAGATATCTACATCTTAATCCCCAGGACCTGCAAATATGTTACTGATGGGGCAAAGGGAACTCTGCAGATGTGATTAAGGATCTTAAAATTCAAAGAGTATCCTGGATTACCCAGCAGGCTCAGTGGAATCACAAGGGTCCTTATAAGAGGGAGGCAGGAGAGTCAGGGAAGGAGATGTGAGGATGGAAGCAGAGGTCAGAGTAATGCAGCCACCAGCCAAGGAGTGTGGGCAGCCCCTAGGGACTGGAAACAGATTCTCTCTCCAAGAGTCTCCAGCAGGAGTGCAGCCCTGACAATGCATTGCTTTTAGCCCCTAAGATCCACTTGGCACTTCTGGCCTCCAGAACTACAAGATAATACATGTGTTCTTTTCAGCCACTACATTTGTGTGTTTTGTTACAGCAGCCCTAGGAGACTCATTCATGGTCACAGGTCATCCCTTTATCAGAAAAATATGGCAGGTGGCAGTCTTTCAGAAGAGAACGAGGATGGGCTGGATTAGGCTGTCCTGTATCCCAGACTTAGAAGAGGCTAGAAAGGGATGGGGGCCTGGCTATATTCTCTGATTAGCTGAGGTCAAGTGTACACAACGGGGGAAATATTGTGGGCAGGAAGGCAGTGGCATTAAGTTAAAAGGGAATTAGGACTTTACCAAGCCCTGTGGAAGGACTCATTTGAATACCCTGGGCCAGGATGCCTGGACAAAGTGACAGTGCTGATAGAAGGCACTGAGGCTGTGGAAAGCACACTGGCCTGCCATTGGCTGGCCCTGCGAACTCAGACTCTTTCCTCCCCTTTCTGGGTCTCTTGTGGGTGACTTCTTAAGATAATAATCATGATAACAGCAAGCACTTAAATGGGACTTGCTTGCCTTATAAATGTAAATTGACATGTTCAATACCCATAACAAACCAATAGGTAGGTTCTGTCATCTTTATTTCACAGATGAGGGAATTGAGGCCCAGAGAGGTTAAGAAGCTTGCTGAAGGTCACCCAGCAGGGACGTGGTAAATTCTTGATTGGAACCCATGCACTCCAGATCCAAAGAGAGCTGAGAGGTAGGGGAACAGGTTGGGGGAGATTTGGCCAGAGATGTTAAATCGAGATAAGTAATAAAGAGCTGGGGGAGGTGGGGAGACAGAGAGAGAGAGGAGGGGAAAAAGCCAGCAGGAGCTTGAAAGATGATTTTGGTATCTCGTCTATGAGAGGTGCTGGAGCAGCTGTGAGGTCTGAGAGAGCTGGGGAGTCAGGTGAAGGGGGCAGAGGGTCTCCATCACTAGCAGGCGCCCTGGGGTCTCTTGGAGTGGGCGGAGTGTGGTGACGGGGCCTTGCAGGGCCACAGCAATTATTTGGGTTACACTTATAGACGCACTATGGGAAACTGATCTGATTGAAGCTGCCATGGTGAGGCAGAATCTCATCCCTCCCTGCCATCTCCTTTGTCTCCCGCCCCCCAATTCCAGCCCCCTTAATCATTCATGCAGAGCCCTCAGGTTTCAGGCAATACCCTTTGCAAAGTGCTACCCTAGACCGGCTCCGTTCCATCAGCCCCTCTGCTCCTGCCTGGATTCCTCCCACTGCCCGGGCTGCAGAAAGCCCACAGAGGTCCCCCCACTCCTGCCTCCAGGTAGCTTCAGAAGACTCAAGCTCGGACTTCCTCACAGATCCTTGCACCAGAACCCGGAGTCTCTGTTAAGTGCACATTCCAACCAGCAAGGTGACTTGAGCAAGCCTCTTCCCTAGACCTCCAGGCCTCATCTGCGAAATGGAGCTGAAAATAATAACTCTATTCTGGAAGCCAAGAGATTGGGCCTCAGAACCTCTTAAGAAAATTAGGAAGAGCCAGCGTACACTGAGCGCCTACTTGAGAAGATGCTTTTGCAATTTTCGCTGTCACCGCTTTCACTGTACTCATTTGACCAGGGAGAAACCTGAGGCCCAGAGAGGTGAAGTGACTGCCCAAGGACACACAGCAAGGCAGTGCAGAGCTGAAGCCAGGACGCAGGCCCTAGAACTGGGCCTCTTCCTCTTTATCCCGACCATGCTGTCAAACCCACAGAAGGAGGCTGCCCTGTGCCTTCCAGCGTGACTCTCCCCCAACCCCCTCTCCTTCTCATATATTTTACAAACAAGGAAACTGAGGCTCAGAGGCACAAAGTCACCTGTCCAAGGCCACCCATCCACTTACATGGGAACCAGAGATCCAGGTGTGTACGGCTCCAAGCTCACGCCACTTCCGGGTCCGTCACAGAGCCTCCGGGACTCCCACCCGGCGCTCGGATGCTGGGTTTCTCTGCACCTGTCCCAGGCCTGGGCTAGTTCAAAGCAGTTCCTCCTGCAGCCTCAACGTGAGCACACCCCACCCCCCATCATCAGCACATCCCGAGGAGCTTCCGGGATGCCTGGGACAGGTAGCCGCAGATGCCCCAGCCCTAAGGTGCCCTCCGCTCCTTCCGAGTTTTGCTCCTCCTTGGAAGGGAGGGCGGACAGCTGTCCTTGCCTTCCAGGCGGTTGGCAGAGCGGCGGCTGCTCCTGCCTGCTGTCTGGCTGATGGAGAGATTATTTCTAAGCCCTTCCCATCCTCCCACCCCCTTCTCTTGCAGGACCACACTGGCTTTCCCGGTGGGACTCAGAGTGCAGAGCCCACTGCTGAAGCAGGACAGCTGGCCCGGCTCCCTCCCAGCACGCATCCCTCAGACCCTCACCTCTCATGGGGAAAAGGGATTCTGGGAAAGGGGATTTGAAAAAAAAAAAAAACCACCCCACTCCTCCTGGGCTTTTCTGCAGCTGCTGGAGAGAGAGCTGCAGAATGAACGGACTTCTGGTTTCTGAAGGAGGCGAGGAAAGGAAGGTTGAAAACTAACTCAGCCAGAAACTGCTGTGTTTGGGCTTTTTCTTTTCTCCTCCTTCATCCTCACCACAAACCTGTCTCTTCCCTGGGCATCGGGACATGGGCTCCCCTTGCCCGGCAGAGAAACAGCTGGAAAGAGGCTCCCTGAGACAGGAGGGTGAGTTAAACTTCGGGGGAAGACGTTAGTGTTTGCTGCAGTGGTGGGGGCTGCGGATCGCACGGTGCTCTTAAACATCCTTTGTCAAAGCACCGTGTTGAGTGAACACCTTTCCCACGCTCTGGAAGGACATTTGTGTGCTGGCTACTTCTGGGGGGCAGTGGGTTACAAAGTTGGGTTTGTGCAGTGAATTCAGAAAGAGCAGTTTGGGGGGGTTCTAGAAAGAGCCTCCGGCTGGGAGACAGAGTCCCTGGTTGCACTGGGACTCGCTGTGTGACCTTGGATGAGTCACTTCAGCTCTCTGGCTCTGCGTCTTTTCACTTGGAAAACAAGAACGCTTGGGAAGCGGCTCCCCTGATCTCAAAATACGCTTCTTTCTGCAGGTTGCTCATCGTTCTCTGGCCGTACATTGTAAACGAAGTAACGCACGCAGAATAACAGACGATTGTGTGGCGAGCAAGTGTGAAATGCATCGGCTGTGATGCAACTCTTCGCTGTCTGCTGGAACCCAACTGCCTCTGAAATTGAGAGGAACTTTTATTTCCATTCAGCTGATGAGTTTTTCTCGTGATTGGAGTGAATCTTGGAATGTAAGGTTATGGACGGTTTGGAAACAGCTCTGGCTAGAATGAATAGCACAGGAAACAGTTGCGGGAGGCTGAGGGTGAGAAATATCGTGGCGATGATTTTTTTTAATGCATGGGCTAAATCTAAAACCCTTCCCTGTAAGTCAAGCATCCCAAATAGGTCTGAAATGAAGAGAGCATTAGAGGCCCCTTCATTTCACAGATAACAAGACCGAGGCCCAGAGAGGGGGAGTAACTAACTCAAGGTCACACAGCAAGGTGGCTGAGGAAAGCACCCAATGAACACGGAGGAGTGCTCTCATTGATAGCAAAGTCCTCTAAGTGGGAAAGCAAATAAGAGGGCTCAGCTGATCGTTGTGGAGCTTCTCCTGGGAGTCAGACACTGTGCCACATACAGTTCCTCGTTACTTAACTTTTCTGGGCCTCAATTTCCTCATCTGTAGAATGGGTATACTAATGTCTACCTCATGGGGTTGTTGAGATGAGTTAACATAGGAGAGGCATGTGGGTCAGTGCCTGCCATGTCAGAAGCATCTAGAAGTGTTCTTAATATACACTTCACATGTGTTACTGCACGTAACCCTCACTGTGTCCAGTGAGGTGGGCACTCAAACTACCCTAGCTGTGCAGATGAAGCAAAGGGCTCAGAGAGGCTGAGAAACCTACCTGGGGTGGCAGTCCGTAAGGGATCGCAGTTCACCTGGCAGTGAACTTGACAAAGTTTTACACCCTAAGCTCTATTTTCAACAACCGTACTTTGCAAAGTTGGGACGAGTCTTGTCATTGCCATAATGATGCTGAGATCAGAGAGGTTAAGCTACATACCCAAGACCACATAGCCTGAAAGTGACACAGCTGTTCCAGGGAGATTCTTCTGAGATATAAATAAATGCTCTATCAGGGAAGGGATGTCATCATCATCTCTTTTTGTTCACTGATAGATCCCAAGCGCATAGTGGTAGGTGCTCGGTAAATCTGTGTTGGATGGAAGATTAAGAGAATAAATGATGCAGGTGCAGTTGCAGGAAAGCAGACATGAGGAGATGCTGTCTAGGACTCTGCCCTGAGACTGATGTCTCCCCGTTCTCTTGCTCTTGTCCCTTTTGGGTGCCAGGACGTCTTCGGTGATACCCATGCCTTCCAGAGACAGGGGCCTGCATCCCAGACACCATCACCTCGGCTCCTGCGGCCCTTTGAGTCAGTTCTTGCCACGGCCCGTGGAGCCCCCATCCATCAAGGGCATTTACTACCGCAGGGCCCGGAAGCTGGGAGCGCAGGACGCCTCCTGGACGGCGGACCTGAAGAAGGAGATGCTGGTCAACGTGGGGGGCAAGCGGTACCTCCTTCCGTGGAGCACGCTGGACGAGTTTCCACTGAGCCGCCTGAGCAAACTCCGCTTCTGCCAGAGCCACGAAGAGATCGCTCAGCTCTGCGACGATTACGACGAGGATAACCAAGAGTTCTTCTTTGACCGGAGCCCCAGTGCTTTCGGGGTGATCGCAAGCTTCCTGGCGGCAGGCAAGCTTGTCCTCCTCCAGGAGATGTGCGTGCTGTCCTTCCAGGAGGAGCTGACCTACTGGGGGATCGAAGAAGCCAATCTGGAGACGTGCTGCCTGCAGACACTGCTGAGGAAGCTGGACGAAGTGGCCGAGCTGCGCACGGAGGAGACGCTGCAGTGTCGGGCAGCCGGCCGCCCCACCGTGCACACGTCCCGCTGGGCGCTCTTCATGAACCGGCTGCAGGAGATGGTGGAGAACCCGCAGTCGGGGCTCCCTGGAAAGATCTTTGCTTGTCTGTCCATCCTCTTCGTGGCCACCATGGCCGTCAGCCTGTGCGTTAGCACCATGCCGGACCTGAGGGCAGAGGAGGACAAGGTGAGTGTTCCGTCTCTCTGTCGGGCGTGGTGCCCGGGACCCGCGGCACTGAGGGCCCACGAAAACATTTAATATCGTTGCAAACAAGAAGGAAAGAGGGACTTCCCTGGCGGTCCAGTGGTTAAGACTCTGCCCTTCCAATGCAGGGGGCGTGGGTTCGATCTCTGGTCAGGGAACTAAGATCCCACACGCCACACAGCCAAAAAAAAAAAAGAAAGAAAGAAATGAATATGATCCAGTGTGAACTGTACTCATTTTCACACCGATGCAGCAGTAAAAGATAATTTTATACATTTTTTTTTGAAGAAGGAAGCACATAAAGGGCACCCATGAAAGTCATGAGGGGCCCTGCCTCTGATAGAGAGCCCCAGGCACTGACAAAGCCACCGTGGTCTTAGTGGGCTGAGCTGGCCCAGCCCAGCCTCTCCTGGCTCTGTGACCACTGGCGAATTGCTCCGCCTCTCTGAGCCTCAGTTTCCTCCTCTGTAAGACGGCTCACATCACTATGAAGGTGCACACAGTCCATGCACCCATCGCATGTTAACTGAGCAGCTACTCTGTGCCAGGCACTAGACCAGAACCAGATTCCCTACCTCCTTAAGCCAACCTTCTCGTGGGCATCTCAGCTCCATTGTCAGATGAGTAAACTGAGGCTCAGGCCACTTAGCTTCCTAGGAGTAACCAAGTGAAGATGCCGATGATGACGGAGACTCTCGGCCCTTGTTCCTGAGCCTCCCGATCAGTCCCACCGGATGGGGAACTCACAGATGAGTTGATTTGGAAGTGACCCTGACCCAGGAGGCCAGGGCAGAAACGTTTGCTTGCCCACTCCTGCCCTGTCTTTCTGGGAAGCTGTGGGAGACTGCCCACACCCCCCAGGGGGCCAGATGGTCTGAGAAATGAGATAAGAATCTAACATTTTGTTGGGAAGGTTATTGGAGAGCTTCAAACTGAGAACTGGATTGTTTCCTAAGTTAAAATGTTGCTCTATAATCCTCATGGCTCCACAGCACCTAACTTATGGAGCTTACATTATAGCAGAGAGAGAGCCGATAAAGAAAACATATACATACAGGCAGTGCAGGCTGTATATGGTTTATAACTGGTGTCGGTTGACCTAAGTTCCCTTCTCTTAAACATATATCCCAGGGCTTCCCTGGTGGCGCAGTGGTTGAGAGTCTGCCTGCCGATGCAGGGGACACGGGTTCGTGCCCCGGTCCGGGAGGATCCCACATGCCACGGAGCGGCTGGGCCCATGAGCCATGGCCGCTGAGCCTTCGCGTCCGGAGCCTGTGCTCCACAACGGGAGAGGCCACAGCAGTGAGAGGCCCGTGTACCGCAAAAAAAACCAAAAAAAAACATATCCCAGGGAGGATCAGAGAACTTTCCAGATAGAGAGGACTTAGATGGAGAACTAGCCAGTGCTTCACACCCGGAGTAGGCTGTCAATAAATTTTTGCT
This sequence comes from Lagenorhynchus albirostris, assembly GCF_949774975.1. Lineage (NCBI taxonomy): Eukaryota > Metazoa > Chordata > Mammalia > Artiodactyla > Delphinidae > Lagenorhynchus > Lagenorhynchus albirostris. The sequence continues at coordinate 55,996,151 of NC_083113.1, read as the reverse complement.
GAATAAAATGTATCTTGTTCAACCTATTAATATTTTGTCCTAAAGGAAACCAACCAAAACGTTTCGAGTTTCAAACAGCTTTTTTTCCCCATAGAGAGGACTGTAGCTCTGATTGTAGGCATTTCTTTCATTCTTTAGAACGAAATCAATTTAATAGCCTGGTTGTTCACAGAAATATTTACATGTGGACGCTGTAGTAAAAAGATTAGGACAAAGTAAGGGGCCTCCGTCCCCTGTCCCCTAAGGGTGCCCTTGATCCCCATTGCTGAGGAAGGACCCCTGGATTTTTCACAAGCCTGTTCCTCTTAGGGATGGATTTTCAGGGAGCCGGGATTTAGATTGTGCAGAGGGACAAGCTCTTTTCAAAGCCTAATGCTTTGAAAATTACCCAGGGTACGAACACAGGTTGGTGTAACAGGGACTTGGAAAATTAAATTAGAGGTGGGTAAGAGGCCCGCAGAACCGGGGAATCAGGCAGCCATTTCTACTCGTGGGTCAAGGGAGGTGATGCCCTCGGTCCACTTGCAACCTCTGTGCAACTGTGAAGCCACCCCTGGGTGTTCTGCCCAGAGAGGGGTTGGGAGATGCAGCCCTCCAAAAAAATGTGTGTCTATTTCGATGGTGATTCAGAGAGCCTGGAGGCTGAGGACCAGGCGGGCTTCGTTCTTTCAAACTGCGCCCTTACATTCACAAAAAAAGATGATGTCCTTTCCTGGCCACACGTGCCTGGTATTTCGTATTTGTCCTCTGGGACATCAGTCTGAAAGCAGCGATTCAGCACCGACTGCAAAGCTGGACAGCTACTTCTGGGGACCGGAAGTACCCAAGAGGTGTGAGGGTTCAAGTCATCCTGAGGGGATGTGACTTGCAGAACACCTCCATCAGACACGGAAGAGGTGTCACGCAGGGTTGGAGAATTAGCACACCTGTGAAGAAAGCATTTTCCTTGCCCTTAATTCTTCTAGCTTCTTACAGCAACATCCCTTGAGTAAACTTGGCAGTTGGGGTGCAAGGTCTGTGCCTGAGATTGCAAAGTAAGATGGAGGAGGCAGGAGGCATTGTGGATGGGAAAGACCAAGCCAAGTGCCTAAGCACCTCCAGGAGCATTCAGACTCTCCTGGGTTCCCTGGGAGAGCTCGGCCCAGAAGGGATGAGAGAACTGATGCTTATTAAGTGCCCTTCAGGAGGATGGCATTTCACAGGATGGACTTAATCCTTGTAACAGCTTTGGGAAGTGAATACCACTTCTACCCCCATTTTACAGATGAGGAAACTGAGGCTCAGGGAAGCTTTTTATCACTTTCCTAAACTCAAAGTTAGTAAGTGGCAGAGCCAAGATTTGAGCTCACCTCTGCCTGGTTCTAAAACCTGACCCCTTACACCTCTTCTTCCAATGCTCGGCCCTCTACCTGTAGGCTAGACCCTCAGCCTCAACGGCACTTAGCATTGCTAAGGCATCTGGACTTTGTGAAGTGCTTCTCTGTCCAGGGTAATGGTTCTGAGTGCCGACGCCCTGGGTTTGAATCTTGGCCTCATCCCTCATGAACTCAATGATCTCAGAAAAGTCACTTAACTTCTTTGAGCCTCAGTTTCCTTATCTGTAAAATGGGGATGCTACTAGCCCTTTCCTCAGGGGGTTATGATGAGGATTAAAAGAGTAATTTGTGTAAAGTGATTGGAACAAAGCCGACACACGGGAAGTGCTCAAAAAATGTTAGTCGTCATCGTTATTCACTTATCAGGTACTAGTTAACAGGAAGCCACCACATTTGTCCTTTCATTCATTCATCAACAGTCACAGAGTACCTACTAAGTCTATTCTTCTAGATGCTGCAGATAAGACAAATTTCTCACTTTCCTGGAGCTTATATCCTGAGCATCCCAGCTCCAGTTTTTAAATTGAGGTGAAATTCACATAACATAAAATTAACCATCTTAAAGTGAACAATTCAGTGGCAGTTAGCACATTCTTAAGGTTGTGCAGCCAACACCTCTATCAAGGTCCAATACATTTCCAAAAGAAAACCCTGGACCAATCAGGCAGCCGCTCCCCACCCCCACCCTCAGCCCCTGGCAACCAGCAGTCTGCTTTCCGTCTCTGTGTCCCTATTCCAGACACTTCACATAATGGAATCACACAATATGTGGCCTTTTGTTTCTGGCTTCATTCACTCCCCATAACGTGTTCAAGGTTCATCTGTGTTGTAGCCTGTGTCAGTACTTCATCCCTTTTCAGGGCTGAGTCATATCCCACTGTCTGTAAATGCCACAGTGTGTTTATCCATCCATCCAGTGATGGATTCCTCAGGTTCTTTGCTTCCCTCCGCCCAAGTCCTCTACCGGGCTGTCACCCCTGTCATTTAGCCCTAGCGCCCTTTCCTTGTAGCCCTTGCCTGGCCTCTCTGCTGCTCAGAGCACCTTGTCCGCCCTCTGGGGGAGTCAGAAGGTCACCAGGCTGCTACAGCTGAACACATGGTCCTTTTCTCTTGACCTTTTTCTTCCTCCTTACTGCTGCTACCTGGCTCTGCCCTCGGACGAGTCACTCTTTCTCTATGCCCCCATTTCCTCACCTATACGTGAGGATAATGCCAGCACCTGCTCAGAAGGAGGCAACAGGACCGACGGTCTATTCACGATGTGCCGGCACAGAGCCAGCACTGGCTATGTTTACCCACCTTTGGGATTCGCTCATGCCCCTCCCGCCTGCACATCTGCTTTGTCCCTCAAACTCTCTCCCAGCTCCGTGGGACCCCTGGGGACAAGCACAGGCACATGCTCGCACATCCCCTCCTGTTCTAGCTTCTACTTCTGCCCAGAGGTTTGCTTGGGACTTCGGGGATGTTGCAAAGGGACATACTCTGGATTGCATCTGTACAAAGTGCACTGGATGGGAGCAGAGCCTCGGTGCGGTTGGGGGTGGGATGGCGGGGCTCTGCTTCCCCCGCCCCCTTGTGCCCTGTGCTGTGCTTTCTGCGTCTCGCTGGGATGGGGAAGGAAGGAAGGCACAGAGAGATTTTTTTTTTTTTTTTTTGCGTTACGCGGGCCTCTCACTGCTGTGGCCTCTCCCGTTGCGGAGCACAGGCTCCGGACGCGCAGGCTCAGCGGCCATGGCTCACGCGCCCAGCCGCTCCGCGGCATGTGGGATCCTCCTGGACCAGGGCATGAACCCGCGTCCCCTGCATCGGCAGGCGGACTCTCAACCACTGCGCTACCAGGGAAGCCCGGCAGGTGGATTCTTAACCACTGCGCTACCAGGGAAACCCGAGAGATTTGTTTTTTTTACAGAGAGCTTTTTAAAGACCAGGTGGAACCACTGGGGGCCCTGATGGAACAATTCCCTCCTGGCACGGGTGCAGCTCACCTTCGGGGCTGCAATATCCTCCCCCTCCTCCCCGCCTTTGATAAAAAGTCTCGTGCTGGAGCCAGTGTCTCCTCCTACCTGGCCCCTTCTTGGATCATGGATCAGCTCCATAGAGAGAACTGCCCGCTCTGTAGCTTCTCTGTGTTCAGTGACATTTGGTAATGGCTTTACGGAATTCTTCTTAACCTGTTTTGGGAGTTTGTGTGTGTGTGTGTGTGTGGGGGGGGGGGTTCCCTGCCCCCTGCTGAGTCTCCCTATATCCCAGCCAACAAGCACTATTCCCCATTTCCTGTATGAGCCCCCCTTTCCTGAGTATACATACTTCATGCTGTCCCTCCTGCCTCACCACGCTCCCCTGGTCTCTGTGCATCCAATTCCTAGCCCCTCCCACTCAGAGCCCCCATGTGCTAGGGTTGGGGAGTCTGGGCGGCTAGGACAAGGGAGCCAAGGGTAGGGGCAGGGCTGGGGAGGAGGGACGGCGGCTCAAGGCGAGGGCGACAAGGGAGAGGATCGTGGAAGGGGCCTGCCTGAGGGGAGGAGGGCAGAGAGACCTGGCTCTCGGGGAGAGGCATGAGTCAGCACCACCAGGTACCGGGATGGGGAGGACCGACGCCAGCGCCAGAGGCACAAATGATGGATTTCACAGCCAGGAGGAAGGAAAGGGAGGGAACTGGGTGGAACTGCTGAATGGGGTAGTGGGACCAGCCCTGAGCTAAGCGGGTAAGACGTGGCCGATTCTGGCCTCATTCCCAAAGAGGGAGATGGCAGGCATTGCTGTGAGAGAGACAGAGGGTGCAGGGGAGGCTCCAAGGTCAAGACTTTGGCCCCGAGTCCCTCCCAGATGGAACTTCTATAACTGGCCCTAGCTGCACCTGCAGCCATCTGCTGGTCAGCCTGTCCAGATGGTCCCTCATGGACAATGGCTTTGTCCTCAGAAAGCCCTGGCCTCCCTCTGACCCCAGAGCCCTTCAGAGTAGCTCTGCTACGGAGCTTCAGGAAAGGATGGGGCAAGGCTGTGGACCTCACTCCCTGTCTCACCCAGACTGACTTGGCCACTCAGACTCAAACTCGAGGTTCGTTTTTATTAAGATATAATTCATACCCTCAAATACTCAAGTGCACAAATCAGTGATTTTTAGTATGCAGTAATGCAACCATCCCCACTAATTCCATAATGTTTTCATCACCCTAAAAAGCAACACTGCACACACTTCCAATTATTCCCCATCCCCTCCCCGCCCCCATTCCACCAGCCCTAGGCAACTGCGAACATACTTTCTATTTTCATGAATTTGCCTTTTCTGGGAATTTTATAGATATGGAATCATACAATATATGGTCTTTATGTTGGCTTCTTTCACTGAGCATAAGGCTTTCAAGGCTCATCTGCTTTGTAGCACGTGTCGGGACTTCCTTTTTCTTTTTTTTTTTTGCGGTACGCGGGCCTCTCACTTCTGTGGCCTCTCCCGTTGCGGAGCACAGGCTCCGGACGTGCAGGCTCAGCAGCCATGGCTCACGGGCCCAGCCGCTCCGCGGCATGTGGGATCTTCCCGGACCGGGGCACGAACCCGTGTCCCCTGCATCGGCAGGCGGACTCTCAACCACTGTGCCACCAGGGAAGCCCAGGACTTCCTTTTTATGGCTGAATAATATTCCAACATATAGAGAGATCATATTTTGTTTTATTCATTCATCCAATGGCGGGCATTTAGCTTGTTTCCACTTGTTGGCTGTTATCAATCACACTGCTGCGGACCTTCATGGACAAGTTTTTGTGTGGATGTGTGCTTTCAGTTCCTTCGGGTATATACCTAGGAGCGGAATTGCTTGGTCATATAGCAAATGTATGTTTAAGTTTTCTGAGGGGCCACCCACCTGTTTTCCACAGCAGCTGTACCACTTTACATTCCCACCAGCAAGGACTGGGAGGTTCCAATTTCTTGACATCCTCACCAACACTTGTTTTTCTTATTGTTGGTTTACTATATCATATTAGTTTCAGGTATACAACAGAGTGATTCGATATTTTTGTATCTTATACTCTATTTAAAGATATTATAAAATACTGGCTGTATTCCCTGTGCTGTACATTACATCCTTGTATCTTATTTATTCTATACCTAGTAGTCTATACCACTTAATCCCCTTTTCCTAAAACTTATTATTTTTTGTCCTTATAATCACAGCCATCTTAGTGAGTGTGGAGTGGTATCTCATTGTGGTGTTGATTTCCAACTCTGATTTAAAAAAAAAAAAACTTTTCTGGATGGAAAATTTGGAGCATTTACAAAGTAAATAGAATAATCTAATGACCCCCCAGTAAGTACCCATGTCTCAGCTTTCACGATGGTCCACAGTCTGCCGTTCTGGTTCTCTCTCTCTCTCCACCCCCTCCCACCCACAATCATTTAGCACCATGATCATTCATTTTATTTTTATTTTACAGTTTTATGGGTGACATTTACATACACTGAAATGCACAAGTCTTAGCTGTCCAATGTAACAAATGGGGCACACCCACAGCCCTGTTTAATATGGAATATTCCCATCACCCCAGAATGTTCTTTCAGGTCCGTTTGTGGTCTTCTCTACTCCATCCAGAGGCAGCCACTCTTTTGGTGATTCTGTCCACCTCAGGGGAGTTTTGCCTGCTCTTGGACTTCACCTGGATGGAAACATAGCCCCACATCCATCTGTGACATTCGTCCATGCTCTCACACCATTCACCCCTCCGGCCTACCTGGGGCTGGTCATGTTTCTCTTCATTGCAGGAAGGAATCAGAGCACGCCTCATTCGTGGTGACAAGCCCCTCAGGAGGGTGACCAAGCATCCCCGTTTGTCCAGGACTGAGGGGAAGTTCTGGTGACCTGGGACTGTCTGTTGCTCAACCTGGAAAGTTCTGGGCAAACCAGGATGAGTTGTTCGTCCTACCTACAGAATACAACCAGAAACTTCCTCAGAGAGAGGGTGACTTTTTTCTTTCCTTCCCTTCTAGTTTTCTTCAAATATTGCCTGGCCTGGGAATTATTTTCTCAGCTCGAACCCCATAAACCCCTGCCATTCCAATGCCGGCCGCTAACAGGGCATTTGTCTGAGGACCAGTGCGGGGAGGTTGGTTTAGGCTGCAGAGCGGAGCAGCCATGCAGGGGGTGACTCGGCAGAGCGCTTGTTGCAGGGCAGGGAGGTGGCCGGTGGGAGGTGGGTGGTGCATGCTTGGAACATCCAAAAGCCAGCACCAGAGGCAAAGGGAGGGAGGACCCACAGGGCCTCCTCTGCCTCCCAGGAGTCACCTTCCTGAGCTATTGGGTCGCTGGTCTGGGAAGACTATTCCCAGGCCACATAAGGCTCTTACGCAAAAGAAAAAAACTCCCAGAATGTCAGTGATGAAAGAGGCCTTATCGAGAGGATCTGGCCCAGAGTCTGAAAAACTTCCAGGTGCCTCTGAGTCAACAGGAGGCCTCACCAAAATGCAGATTCCTGGGCCCCACTCCAGGGCTTTGATTTTGTGATGAGGCCCCCAGAATCCACGTTGGTAACAAGCACTCTACGGCACTCTGATGCAGGGCTTGTGAATAAGCTTTGAGAAATCCTGATTCTGTTCCACCCTCTCCATCAGAAACTAAAGCACAGAGAGTGGCAGTGACCCCAGAAAAGTCACATAGCACGTTTGTAGCAGGACTGGGGAATCAGGACCCAAAACGCCTGAGCCTTCCAGAGTCCTGAAGCAAACCCCAGGCAGTCATGGCAAAGACCTCTAGTGTGTTGGAGAATTTCCTCAGCCTCCTGTAAAATCCAGGATAGGAGAAGGATAGTTCCCCTTAAACAGACCAGGCAGGCTATGTCTGCAACCAGTGAATCATCTCACCCGGGTAGCTACAATGTTTCACGTACCTTCGGAGGCAGCAGCCTGCTAACTTCTTTACCTGCGTCATTTCCGTTTGTCTCAACCCTCCCGAGGCAGTGAACCGGGAGAGAGAGCTACCCAGCACTGGACCGGCGAATAGAGATCAGGACGGTCCAGCCTGTGTTTTTCTTCAAAGGCCAGACAAAAAGATTATTTCAGTTTAGTATTCCTGTGAGCCCAGGCACTGGAAATAATTTCTTTTTCCACATCAGAGGTTTTTAATCCAAAGAAAACTGTGCTTGTCAACATCTTGCTTTTCACTCAATCAACTGGCTTTGGTCATTGGTTCACTCATCTATCATAAGATACAGATGATAGAGATATAGACACAGATGGAGACAATATAGAGATAGATGCAGATAGAGATGAAGATGTAGATGTAATATTTAGAGTCAGGTTCTCAACTCTAGCTCCACATGAGAATCATTGATGGGGCTTCTGGAAAATTCTACCGCTCAGGCTAAAACCTAGATCAAGTAAATTAGAATCTCTGGCATCCCGACCTGGACATCAGGATTGTTTCAAAGCCCCCCCCCCCCAGGTGATTCTAACACGTGCGGTCAAGGCTGAGAACCACTGCACTAGAGCAGAGCTTCTCCAAGCTTATTGAGCACACAAATCATTGTTAAAATGCAGATTCTAGCTCCGCAGGGATGCCGTGGAGCCCAAGATTCCATGTTTCTAACAAGCTCCCAGGGGAGGCTGATGCTTTAGGTTCCAGGGCGCACTTGGAGTAGCAGAGGGGCTAGCGGAAGTCTCTGTTGGGGGCAGGGGTAGGGGTGTGAATGACACAGTGAGGAACCCACTGGAGCCCCACCTGGCTGGGATCTCAGGAGGGACATAGCTGCAATCCGCCTCACAGGGTTGCCGGTGTCCTCTCTGCCTGCCCCAGGCTCCAAGCCCCCAGAAACCATGTCTGCTTCTCCAGGCCTTTACCTCCGGAGTCTAGCATGGCACCTGGCACAAGGTGAGTCCTCCGTGCAGTTCTGTTGGATGAATGAATGAGGGATGGCGGGCAAAACAGCGCATAATCTCTGGGAGGCCATCTACTATGAACGTGAGCTCAGACAATTTATCTCAGCGCTCGGGACCATTTCCTGGGCCATAACTGAAGCCGGCTGCCTGCTCACGGCATCACTGTGGGGCTTAAGTGACAGCACCAGAGCAGTGCCTGGTACACAAGAGGTGCTTATGTCATAAAGGAGAAACTTGGCTGCTCTAACCAAGAGGCCTCACGATAGAACAGCTTTCAACACGGTAGAAGTTGGTTTCTCTCATAAACAGGGACCGAGGTGAGTGGGCAGCTCTCATTCTGACACCTGGATTTTTCCCACCATGATGCTCGTCCTTCCCAGGGCGTTGGTCCAATCTGCTGGTTCTAAGCTGGGGAGCCCTGGCTCACAGGAAGGGGAGAAAGAGTGTGCAGGAACTCACGCCAACACTAAACTCCTGGAACTGGGGGTGGCATGCATCCCCTCTGTTTATATTCTGTGGGTGGGGGCTTAGTTATGTGGCCATGCTTAGCTGCAAGGGAGGCTGGAAAAGTGGTCTCTGATCTAGCTGACTGGCCATGCACACAGCCACAACTTGAGAACTATGTAAAAAGGGGGTTTTGGTAGATGACTAAGAGTCTACAACAGGGCCCCATCGATGTACAGCTAAATGATAGATAGATAGATAATATATAGAATATAGAGACCATATACTATACAAAGAATACATAGAGATATATATTGAATGTTTAATATATGCTATACTTAATATATCAGTATATTGTGATATGTATTATATAATATATATTACAGTAACATATTATGTATATTATAAATATTAATATATTATAGAATATATTAGTACGTGTTAATATATTATTAATATATATTTAATATATAAAATATAGAGAGAATATACATTTAGTATAGAGACTCTGCATACGGAATCGATATCGGTGTCATTACAGATCTATGGAATTGCTTTTCAGTGTGGTTAGTTCGCCATTTCCGTCCCCTCTCTACCCCGCGTTTTGTCGCCTCTCCAGGGCGAGTGCTCGCAGAAGTGCTACTACATTTTCATCGTGGAGACCGTCTGCGTGGCCTGGTTCTCCCTGGAGTTCTGCTTGAGGTTTGTCCAGGCCCAGAACAAGTGCCAGTTCTTCCAAGGGCCCCTCAACATCATCGACATCCTGGCCATCTCCCCCTACTACGTGTCCCTCGCGGTGTCCGACGAGCCCCAGGGGGACGGCGAGAGGCCGAGCCGGAGCTCGTACGTGGAGAAGGTGGGGCTGGCGCTGCGCGTGCTGCGGGCACTGCGCATCCTCTACGTGATGCGCCTCGCCCGCCACTCGCTAGGGCTGCAGACGCTGGGCCTCACGGTGCGCCGCTGCACGCGCGAGTTCGCCCTGCTCCTCCTCTTCCTCTGCGTAGCCATCACCCTCTTCTCTCCTCTGGTCTACGTGGCCGAGAACGAGTCCGGGCGAGTTCTGGAGTTCACCAGCATCCCGGCCTCCTATTGGTGGGCCGTCATCTCCATGACGACCGTGGGCTACGGAGACATGGTCCCGAGCAGCGTGCCGGGCCAGATGGTGGCCCTCAGCGGCATCCTGAGCGGGATCCTCATCATGGCCTTCCCGGCCACGTCCATCTTTCACATTTTCTCGCACTCGTACCTGGAGCTCAAGAAACAGCAGGAGCAGCTGGAGGCTCGCTTCCGCCGCCTGCAGAGCGCGGCCCCGGCCAGTGAACGCGAACTCTTAAACGACGTCAAAGACCTGATCCTGGAGGGCCCTGCCTTGCCCATGGCATACATTTAACTCCAAATCCCCCCTGAATATTCCAGATCTTCAGCCCATCACCCTCGGCTTACATGAACTGGAGAGCACCAGCACCTACGTCATCCAGGGGTGTGTTTCTAGAGCTTGGGGGTCACTCCCAGGGCTGGGAGGGGCTCGAGGCCAGAGATGTTTGGTTGGGTGATTCTTGACCCTCCTGGCCACGACGTCCACGTCACTTGCCGTTTCCTCTCTCCCTGCTCCTCGCTGAGCACAAGCAGGTTCGCTTGCTGGGTTAGGTCTGTCTCCCTTTAATCTCGTTTCCTTTCCTGCAGAGTCTTCAACAACCCAGGCTAGCTTCCAGACACCTAGAGAACCAAGCCTACAGAATTCCATTCCTCCCCGAAGACCCTCTTTCCTGGGCCAACCCACCGCCAGGACCTGGAGGGTTCAGTCACTGCAAACCCTTCTGATCAGATCTCTCCACCCAGCTCTACTGGGGGTTCTAGCTGGGGTCAGTTTTGCTATTGTTCACACCACCAATGGCATTTTTCTAATGCAGCTGCCTCCCCCCAGCTCTGGAAGCTCTTAGCCGAGAAGGCAGAACTGGCCTCCACGTTAAGTCCCACAGTGGGGGATGGTGGCCTGCCACCCCTCCTGACGCACTTGGGACCTGGACAGGAGCGGCACTTGTCAGCACAGCGGGTCCTCCTTGGCCACCTGGGCTCTTGGTGAGACATCATCCAATTATCCGGTCCTTGGCCTTGACAGAGGCTAACTCTCACAGGGCACTGCATTGTCGCTTGAGAGAACCATTCCTGCTGCTGGTTCCCCCAGCACCGCGGGGACCTCGGCTTTCCACTCTCAGCTAAGCCACCACAGATGCAGCGTAGAAACGAGGGCAGACTTAGGATCTACCCCTTGCCTGCTCCCCCGCTCCCCCGACCCCTTGATGCCAGAGAATAGACGTCCTTGGCTGATATTTCAATGAATTCATTTGCTCATCCATTCATTCATTAAGAGACCCGGCCCTTTGCATCCAGAGTAGGAGGCAGAGGTAGGACCAGGTCCTTAGAGATAAAAGCAGTGCGCCCTGAGCAGAGGGGAAAGAGCAGTGCATTCTGGGCAGTCGGCTCCCGGAGGGCTTCACAGAGACACGAGAAGGGGTTGAATGCGGAGGGCTGTTTGGGGAGATGGAGCTGGAAAGGTGGGCTGGGATGAGATGCTGTGTAGCGGACTTGGACATTTCGGTAGATGGAGAGGAGATATTGCAGATGCTGGAGAAAGGGGTGATGTGAACGGACTGCAGGTGTGAATGATGATGATGATGGGATGGGTTGCAGGAGGACCAGCTGGGAACAGGGAACAGTCGAGCAGGTCAGGCAAGCTATGAGGGCCTGCCTCCTCCACGTCATTAATCGTACAAGGTGGTGGCACCCCTGGAGTCTCATCTTTTGTTCCCCAGCTGAGCACACCTGGGAGGGGCCTCGATAGCACCTCCCACCAGTGATTCGGCCGTGCACAGCTGCGCACCGTCGGCTGTAAATCCGCTAAGAGCACGGGGTTGCAAATGGATAATGGAGAGAAGATCGTGGACCTGTGGATCTGATGTAGTTCAATGTGTAAGCGTGTTAGCATTTCATCAGTGGGGACAACTTAACGTGCTGTTTATTCATTCCACTAGTGTTTAGTGCAGGCCTACTATGTGCTGGGCACACGCCTTCCCCAGACCTCAACGCCAGGGTCAGTGTGGCCTCGGCCTCTGGCACGGGGGGCACCCACATCGGCATCTAGCTTCAAGCTGGCCTTGATCTCGCGGGGAGCCCTTGTTCCCTTGGACTTCTCGGGGTGCACTCCCAGCTGACAGACACACATGTGTCCGTCCCTCTAACTCCCCCAAAGTCAGCAGGGCACCCCCCAGTCCTTCCCATGCTATTCCACCAAATAGGCGCTTTGCATAGTGGCGAGGTGGCCAGTCTCACAAGGAAAAGCCCTACCCCCTGGAAAAGCCTCCTGTGACTTTAGCCCCTTTCTGTCAGTTTCACGCATTGGGCTAGGTCTGTGGTTTTCCAGCTGGGGTCTCACGAAGACCCTCAGGGCGGCTGTGTGGGTGGAGAGCTCTGAATCCCAAGGTGCAGCACTTGCAAATAATGATTTTTAAAAGAATGTGCACATTTCTAGATACCCTCCCCCATTTCAGTCATGGCCCCCACTGGGGGCGAGCTCACCCCAGATCAGGCCCCATATCGGTCCTTCTTCTTCTCATTGGAGACTTCTCTGTGCTGCGTGCCTGAGGCAATCGCTCCCCACTCTGGCTCAGCCCATCCTGTGACTGGCTCCCACCCACGCCTCTCCGTTTTCCTGTTTCCCACACCAGTCATCTGAACAAAACGTGCCAGGACTCTAAGAAAAATAGGTGAGCCCGTCCCCAACATTATAAGGCTCTATAACGCCTCGGTACACGCCCGGTGGAAATTCTTTACTAAATTAGAAGTGGAAAATTGGAATTGATCGCTTACATGTGGGGCTTAATTAAAGGCTCTATTTCCCCCCCCCTCCCTGCAATGTCCCCGGGGGATTGGTCTCCTTGTGTTTAGTCTAGCCTGGCAGAGCAGCCTTTCCTTCATGCTGATTGGGTGGGATGGGGATGACCAGCGAGTTGCTAGGCGGTCTCTTCATCCCCATTGGCTGAAAGGAGTCTTGCGATTCCCAGAAGGGCTTGTTTTTCTCGGAGGCCAATGGGCATGACTGCAGCCAAAAGTCAAAATTTTCCAGCTGAAGGCAAAAGAGCAAAGGCCCCTTTACTTCAAGCTTATTTTCACGCGGCTCCCAGAGGCAACTTTAAAGTGTTGGTTCAACACCTCTCTAGCCAGAGTTGAGCCCAAGTGAATTGAGGATGGATGGGTTGATTCTTCAAGGCAATGCAAGTGGGGCTCGACCCACTGACTCTATTTTCATAGCTTTTAGGACTGGAGAAATTGACACCTGGAAGGTCCATCAGAAGACAACCTAAGCAGGTGGTTTCCATGAGGTGTCCCTGAACGTCTGGTGATTAAGTGTGTCTCAAAATGCACAGCTTTGAGAAAGGGTTCAATGATTTTATCCACCCTCAGGGAATCCATGATCCCTGAAAAAGGACAAGAAGTTAAGTAAATCAACTTCTGCATTTTAAGATGGAGAGACCAAGGCTCAGAGAAGGAAAGCCACCTACCCAAGGCCACACAGCATGTTCGTTTAGTTAGATCCGAGCAGCCTGATTCCCAGCAGGACACTCTTTCTAGTATATGAGCTCTTAGGTTCATCTGAAACACTGCCCAAGACCTCAAAGAAAATATTCAAGACAAGATTCTAACACTTTGCCATGCCACCCTGAACAGAGTAAGGAGGGCGGTCTTGGGGTCCCTGGGTACCAACACTTAACCCTTTGTATAACATGGGCATGGAAATTGATTTCACTGGGCCTTCCTTTTCTCATTGATCCCGTGGAGAAGGTGGATGAGGTAGTTGTTAAATTCCCTCCCAGCGTGGACAGTCTGGGATTCTAGAAGTTCATTGCTACAACTTATACGATGGAGAGAGAGGGGCAGGTAAGAAACAGGGAGAGAGGTGAGAAAGAAAAGCTGACCACAGTCCCTGACTATCTGCAGAATTGCTCCCATAGCAACAATCAGCAAGTAGTTCAAGTTTGAATAGGAGTTCATGAAGATCTCTGTCCACCAGCTGCCCGCCACACGCCTACCCACCCACCTGGGTGCCTCGCCCCGGTGCCTGGCTGCATGGCTCTACATGCCCCCTGCCCACCTCCCTCCAGCGGCGTTAAACTCCCTCCCTCCTCTCGTTCTTGTCGAAATGCTCATCACGGGCATCACTTGTTGAAGGATTACTAGGCACCCTGAAATTGATTTTTTAACATTTTATTTGGGAAACACGTCAAACTGACCAAAAGTTGCAAAGAGCAAAAACAGCACATAGACAACTCCAATACACCTTTTAAGAAACACTTGGCCCCATTTGTTTTATCGTTTGCTCTATTTTTTTATTCCCTATATAGTATGCTTTTCTGGACCATTTGAGAATAGATGACTATATCACGGCACTCTGCTTTCAGAACTTTAGAAGGTAGTAACTGGAAAGCGTATCAGAAGACCATGGGTCCAAGGATTCCCAGCCAAGAGCTTCCACAAGGGGTTTGGGAATCTCTGGAGATGACGTGAAACAAAGCACGTGTACGTTATGTGCATTTCAGAGTGCAGTGTTCGATGATTTCATCAGGTTCTCAAAGGAACCTATGACTCCTCCCCCAAGTGAAAGGATAGAAGCTCTAAGGTAAACCAACTCCTTCATTTTAAGGTGGAGAGCCCAAGGAGACCCGAAACGCTTTGGTACGTAGATCCTAAGGATAAGGATATTCTCGCACAAAGCCGTAATGCAGTTACCGACGTCAGCACATTTAACTTGGACGCACTATTTTAATCTAATCTACTGCCTGGTCCACTTCTGTCAGCTGCCCTAATAATATCCTTTATAGGCTTTTCCGTCTGGGACAGGGTCCAGCACGGGCTTGGGTGTTGCATTTCCTTGTCCTATCTCTTTAGCCTCCCGTGATCTGGATCTTTCCACAGCCTTTCTTCGACACAGATGACATGGCAATTTGGGGTGAGTATGGACCTCTCCTTATTCAGTAAAACACGCCTCATTTTGTGCCCATCCCATCTCCTTGTGCTGAGATTGAGGCTGTGCCTTCCTGGCCACACACTATATCCGTGAGGTTGTGTCCCTCTCAGGGTATCACATCTGGGGGCGCCATCACCGGTGACATAAAAGCCCTTTATTTGCGAGGTGACCCCAGGAAATGCTGGCAAGGGAGTGGAGAGTGAGAAAGAGAAAGAGAGCAGGGGAGTGGTGGCCGGGCCCAAGGCATTCAAATAAGAAACAAAATTAACCCCTGCTCCCATGCGGGCCGGATAGAACATGCCAGATGGCCGGCAGTGCATGGACCATTGGCGCCTCGGTGAGGAGGAGAGAGGGTCCGCCTGGCAGGTGACCCCATCCCCGAGGCTCAGAGCAGGTCCTCACTCTCCAGCTGCCACGAGAAGGGGACTGTCCCTTGCCCTCCTGACCCCGCCAGCCCGGGAACCAACCGCCTGCCTCACAGATTCTCAGAGCTAAACGGTCCCTTACGGTCACTGGGCCCAACCCGGCCCTTTTATGGGTGTGGACCCGGAGGCCCAGGAAGGGGACGTGATGGGGCAGGTCACACGGTCAGAGGCGGCAAAGCCAGGACTAGCAGGCAGCGCCCGCAGCTCTGAGCCTCCGGACCCTCGCCCAGCGCTGGCCTCATCCATCATTTGACATCTAACCGAGGGGCACCTCCGAGAACACAATGTCAGTTAAAAGTAAAACAAAGGGACGCCGCTGTCCCCACCAGTCCTGTGGCTCTGGGGCCGTCCAGAGCAGCCCAGCTGAGGCTGCACGAGCCCAGCCTCCCTGGCCGCCAGCTCCAGGTGACGCGCAGAGAAGGCACATGACTTTCATAAATCACCTTTCCTGCAAGAGGAACAAAGGGAAAAAAGCATGAAATTGGGCGCCCTGAGCTAAAATGAGCCAATCTCGCTGTTCCAAAGGCTTCCATTGTACTCAGTCAATGACTGGCTTGAAATATGACCCCCTGGGAAACTCAGCAATTTCACCTGGCGCCTTCCTAACTAAGCTTTCCGGGGCTCCCCCCACCCCACCCCTGCTTGCAACTCCTAGAGAAACATTAAACTGTACTAAGAAGCGATAAGAGGCTGCTCTGGTGTATTGGGGCAGGTCTAGCCTCGGGGACTGCTGGGGCTGACCTAGGGATGTCGGAGGTGGGAGGGTCCCCCAGGCGATGGGTGGCAGGGGTCAGGGCTCACCAACCCCTGGGCTGTGGCCAAGTCAGAAGTTGGAAGGGCAATGGTTAGTTTCTGGGGCAGTGTTTCTTAGATGCCTGCCACGTGCCAGGCGTTGTTCTGTCAGCAAGACAGATGCTTCTGTAGACCTGGGTAGAGGGGAAGAGTGGGGTAGAGAGGGAGACCCAGGATAAGTCAAGAAGGAAATAAACAGGACAAGCAGAGCCTGTGATAAGCCCTAGAAGGGAAGGGGGCAGAGTGGTGACGGGACTAACGTTACATACGTGGCACCGGCCCTGAGGAGGTCTGCCCTGGTTCTCCCAGATGTTTGGGTCCCCCCAGAAGCCGACCCCGCGGCCAGGATTTACATGCAGGCAGTTTGGGAGATGAACTGAACCAACACTTTACATCTTTAGGACACACCCACAAATATCAGTGAGAAATATTTTGTTTCCAAGGACAGGAAACTCTAATCAGACTTCATTTAACAAGCAGACAAACTAAAGGAGACTTATTGGTTCTTCTAACTGACAAGACACAAGGAGTTCAGGTGTGGTAATCACATTCTTTAGGTCTTTCTGAATGCTTCTACAGCTCAGCAAAAAAGAGCTCACAATAAAATGGAAATTTTCAAAATGTCTTCTAGAGCCGTACTTTAGAACAGGGATTTTGTTCCTTCCCTCTAACCCACTCCTGTAAAGAGAGGATAGTATCATTCATTCATTTGACATTCAACGCTTGTTTGCTGGGCATGTTCTTTGTGGGAGACCTCAAGGAAGGGATGGAGAGAAACAGACAACAGGCTGACCTCCGGGAGCTGGGAGCAGCCAGGCCCTATGACAGCCACCAACGATGACTGCTAACATCGGGAACAGTGCTCGGCACACTTCTCAGTTCATCCCACCATGACCCTGCAGGCCACGCGTTTGTGACCGATTTCCCAGGTGGGGAAACTGAGGCTTGGAAAGGTGGAGTAGCCCCTCAGCCGCTGGGTCCACACCTGTGCTCAGCGGTGAAGACCACACACGGGGAGGGGCAGCGCAGTGCTGGGGTCCAGGGCAGACCCCTGGAGCTTGGAGCTGCAGGGAAGGGAAGGTGGGCATGATGGCAAAGGCGTCGTGGAGGAAGCGGCATTTGAGCTGTGCCCGGCTGGGTTACGTCACCTCCCTGCTCAAATATGCTGTTGTTGGCAAAACCTCACTCAGAGGGGATCGGGCCAAGAAGACATTAACAGGCTCTCCGTTTCAGAAGCAGCCTTCATCGTCACCCTGCAATCATAAGCTGAGTCAAAGGAACTGAGCGAATATTGTGTAACGAGGACTGTCTTGGGAGGGGAGGATTGGCCGGGCAGGTTTATGCAACATGGGGACAAATATGACTTACTGGGCAGAACGCAGCAGAGTTAATGTCATTCTGAACGACTTGTTTACCCACTGATTATGTGATTAATGAATATCAAAAGGCTCGTTGCATAGAACTGCCATTTGGAATGGCTGGTATATTTCTGGATCTGGTTGTAGTCACCATCGCAGGACAAAAAGGAAATCAATTTAAATGCTCTCCGGGGGAAAAACATGTGTAGTAAATGTGCTAATTAATAGGCTTGGCTGTTTTAAAAATCCTCTCCATCCCTGAAAAAAATAACCATGAGAAATCATTATTTCAAAGCTGGCCTAAGTTTGTTTTCTTTTAAATAACAACACGGGTAAATAACCTCGCTGTTTTCTCAGTTAAAGAAGAAGAAGAAAAAAAATCAGTGCTTACCTGGCTTTGGAGACCCTCCATCCGGGTCCAAACTTCCCTCTGCCCTTCTTTTGCACATGCGCATTCCTGGACACCTGTCCTGCCTTTGGCGGCTACTCCCACCCCCCCCCCCAGCCCCTTTCCCGCCCTCTCCCAAGCCCGCCAGCCCGAAACTCTTTCTCTCAACGGCAAAGGCTGTGTCTCCCACCCTCGTGGCCGTTAGGAGAGCCGAGGAGCGATGGTCGGAGCCAGGAGGAAGCTCCTGAAGCCATACGGTCCAGTCACGTTATAAAAGAGGTCGGGGGTTCCGTCCAAGGTCACAGAAGCAACTCCAGTGGCGGCCCAGGCGGTGAGTGGGATTGAGGGGCTTGGAAGTCAGGTGCCTGGACGGGAACCGCAGCTCCATCCTGACCCCGCGTGCTCTTGTGGAGGTTACCCAACTTCACCTTGGGA
Organism: Lagenorhynchus albirostris; assembly: GCF_949774975.1. NCBI lineage: Eukaryota > Metazoa > Chordata > Mammalia > Artiodactyla > Delphinidae > Lagenorhynchus > Lagenorhynchus albirostris. The sequence continues at coordinate 55,978,046 of NC_083113.1, read as the reverse complement.
GTTTTCTCACCAGTAAATGGGGCAGCGATAGCATCTACCTCTTCCATATGACAGCATCTGTAAAGCCTCGGGTGCAGGGCCTCCTGAACCTCTAGCCTCTCAGCTATTTCCTCTGCCCCCACGTCCCTCCCAGGTCCCCTCGTTGACAGCGGCACTGGTTGAAAGGGAGGGAGCACGGGCCCAGCGGACAGGCAGAGGGAAAGCCCAGCCTGAGGCCGGATGGGCTGGAGGAGAACAGGCCACCTGGGCCGGCCTTCCAGTTATTTCTCCAGATGAGTCGACCCAAGCGCACCGAGGTTAAGCGGCAGCTGAGGCCACACACACCCGGGGCCGGGAGGTGGCTTGGAGGGAGGGGAGGCGATTCCAGGGCTCCATCGTCTGCTCCGGCCTGGCCCAGCTTCCCAGCCCACCAGGGAGAGCAGTCTGTAGTTCTAAACCCTGGAACTGCTGAGGGAGCAGGGAGCGTCCGGCCACAGGGTGTGGAGCTGTGGGCTGGTGTGGTCCTCAAGCCCTCCTGGACCCAGGTCCTCAGACCTCAAAGCTGCCTGTACTCCCGCTCAACAGGCCCTGCCCAGACTGGGGTGGCGCCCAGGCCTGCAGACCTGTGCGTGGGTGTGTGTGCACGTGTGCGTGTGTGCACATGTGAAGTGTACAGCATTTCCCTCCACACCCAAGGTCCTTGGAGAGCCCGGTAGTCCCCACAGACTCACTGCAGCCCCCCGAGGAGAAGGAAGGAGACCCGCCCACCTGGCCTGAGAGGCAGGCTAGGCAGCCCCCATCCAGCGGGCACAGGGGCTCGGGCCGGTCACAGCCTCAGCCGCTGCGACAGCTCGGGCGGCCGGAGAAAGCCTGGGCTCAGCTCTGCGTGAGCCTCCTGCTGGCGCCCAGCGCTGCCCCACCCACTCGCGGGAACCCAGAGGACGCAGAGGGCAGGAACTGGGGCTGCCGCCCGCCCAGGCCGCCTCTTCTCCCAAAGCCACCCTTCCCGGCAGCGGCTGGCCGGACCCAGCTGGCTCTACGGGCCTCGTGGCTGCCTCCTCTGGCCAGGTGCCACCCTTTTCCCCCCACCCTGCCGGGCGAGTCCTGGGAAAGGAAGGAGACCAGGGAGGACAGGCTCCCACACCCGCCGCCCGAGACACCACACTGCCGCCCCCCAGGCGCGAAGGCTGGGCGACGACGCAGTGATTCTGTGAGGAGGCTCCAGCCGAGCCCCAGCCACCACGGGGGCTTCTCCCTTCACAAACCGAGGGGCTACGACTCCCCTCTTCCCCGCCAGAAAGCCAACAACACACAGAACCACCAGAAACAGCTTCTTTATGCAAGCCCCGAATATGCAGCCGCCCCACCTCTCCAGCACTCCAGGCCCTCCCTCCACCCCCAGCTTCACCCTGTGTCCCCGTGCGCCACCCTCCCCCGCCCCGTGCCCCCGCCCAGAAACGGCCCTCCTCCAGCAAGCTCCGCCTGGGCTCAGGGACCTCGGGCCGGACGTCTGTTTCAGTTTCTGAACTTGCCCACCAGTGGTTTCGAGGGCCAGGCCCCCAGGCCCTGCTGGTCCAGGAGGAGAGAGAGCTGCTGGCGAGCCTCCTGGTAGGGCCCAGCCTAGGGCAGGAGATGAGACGGTGGAGAGAGGGTGCCTGCTGGGGGTGCAGGAGAAAGGGGGCTGCGGGCAGGGAAGCAGCTGACCTTGGCTGCCTCGTAGGTCTTCAAGGCCAGGAGGTGGGACTTCCCGAGAGCACGGGCAGCCTGGCGGAAGGCCCAGAGAAAGGCAGCCTTGCAGAGGCGGGATGGAGGCCCCAGGGCAGCGCTGGGGATGGAGAGAAAGGGACCGAACGTCGGGGGAGGGCAAGGGAGGACAAAACTAACAGGCCCACTCCATGCCCCGCACACCACCCACGCCGTGACAATCCGGGGGGTGGGTCACGGGGTGGGTCACATTACCGGTAAGAGGCTGGCAGCTAGATGCGATCTCTTTCCCCACGGGCAGGGGGCCGGGGACCCCCACCACCAGGCGCCCGTCCCGCTGCCCCCCCTCCCGGGCCTCGCTCACTCGGCCTTCACACGCCCGGTGGCCACATCCACCACCTCGACGTCAGGGTCCCCCAGGCTCCAGTTGAGGCTCAGGCCCTGGCAGGTGTTGGAGGGGAGGTCGGAGGGGGCCACCGAGGGCCCCGCAAACAGGTGCAGCATGGTCCGGGTGTAGGGGGGCGGCAGGCATGGCCCCAAGGCGCCGTCGAGGTCAGGCCGGGCGTGGATGGCCCTGCCCAGGGCCGGGGTGTTCTGGCAGGGGTCGGCTGGGGGGACAGAAGGCCCAGGACGAGACCTGAGTCTCCGCCACGCTCCCCCGCACCCGCACCCCCCACCCCACCCCCAGCTCGCCCCAGCCCGCCTCAGCCCTCCTGCCCTCGGGCCTCACCCAGGACCAGGCTGCTGGCATAGACGGGGGGCAGGAAGTGGGCCAGCAGTGCGCCGCCCAGCCCCAGCACGGCCCAGCGAGCCAACTTGTCGCTGGCTGAGAGGCAGCCCACGTGGGTGTCGCGGAGCGCAGGGGCCACGCAGCGCACGGGCATCAGCCGCCCCTGGATGTGGGCCTGCAGGCGGAGGTGGCAGCTGTGTGGGAGGAGGGCACGGGGCTCAGGGCCGCTCTCCCCACCCCCGCCCACACGGCCCTCCCCGGGCGCGCCACATACTAGATGTCGTGGGCAGCTCCCTTGGGGGTGTTGCTGACGTACAGGTGCAGGAAGATCCGGGGCTTGAGGGCGAAGGGGGGCCCGGACCCCGGCTGGGGGACCACCACAGACTGCTCCTTGCCCTTGGGGCCCCCCTGCGTGGCCAGCAAGAGCTGCCGGAACAGGAACCTGGGGGCGGAGGGAGCAGCAGCTGGGGCGGCCCGGCCCACCCGGAGCGGCCGCAGAGGGTCCCCCCGACCCCTCACCTCAGCAGGGCCCGGCGGGCCACCACCAGCCCGTGGCAGTCGTGGAGCTGTCGGCCCGAGAAGTCCAGCCACCCGGCACGGCTGCCACTGCCGGTGCCCAGCGCCACCAGCTGGTAGATCTCCTTGGCGTGGCCCTGGGCGCCCGGGACCTCTGCGGGGAAGGGGGCAGAGATGACTAGACTGAGGCGAGAGGCCCAGAGGCCTTCCGAGGTGAGGGGCAGGGCCAGCCCTACCTCTCTCCAGGATGACTGCGGCCACAGTCCCCTTGCAGGCCCAGTACTGCGAGCTCGCGTCCACCAGGCGGTCAAAGCCGGCGCTGACCACGGCCGCGCAGCGCTGCTCGTGGGTCAGGATGTTCTCTGCGGGCGAGGGAGAGGGCGGCGGTGGGGGGCCCACAGGCCACGCCCCTCCCGTGCCAGGGGTCAGGTCAATGGGGGCCCACCTACCAATGCTCAAGGGGGCGAGTGGAGGCCAGCTGGGGGTCTTTGGGGTCTCTGGAAGACAGACAAGGGGCGGGCTGCCGTAGGTGCTGGGGTCTGCCCTCCTGTCCTGTGTCCTTCAGGAATCCCAGAAGTCCCACTGGCAAGCAGTGTGTGTGTGTGTGTGGGGGGGGGGGGGCTCATCCTCCAGAAGCCCAAAGTTCCTGGGCTGCCCCCAGCAGTCCCTGTCCTCAGGGACTGCTAACATCCTTCAAAGGACATTAGGGCCAGGTCAGCTCCCTGCGGGCCGGGTCCTGATGCCCAGATGGTCTCCGCAGCGACTCCCCCCTCCCCACACACGTGCATCTGCCCCCCGCCGGGGCTCAGGGCCCTGGGTCCCCGCCCCCTGTACCTGGGCTCTCCAGCCGATGCTGGATGTAGTGGAGGGCAGCCAGCGCTGCCTGCTGCTCGGCCTCTGCCCTACTGTAGGCGGTGCCCGCAGGGCAGACCACCCCATCCAGCTCCACGGACATGGAGAAGGGCAAGCAGGGGTCTGGGGAAGGAGGGGCTGAGAAGTAGCACCACGCATCTTATCCGCATCATGGGCCCTTCTAGGGGGGCCATGACACCTGCCAGTGAGGAGGACACGAATGACAAGGTGACAGGCCTGCGGACCTCCACCCAGGCCACGCCCACTCAGAATCCTCACTAGGCCCTCTGAAACAGCGCCCTATGACCCCACTTTACACACAAGGGGCAGGTAGCATGCCCAGGTGGTGCCAGGACCCACATCCAGGGCTGCACTGTTCCCAGGATGAAGGTCCCCTGTCTTCCCCCAAACACACAGCTCCATTTCTTTTCTACATTTGAAAGGGTCATCTTCCAAACCCTACCACTTCAGGTGTTACTTATGACACAACAGAGACAGATGAAAAATCCTAGAACTGGGATCATTTGGTCAAAGGGCATAAATTTAGTTCCGTTCGTGGTATTTGCTGGTACCTGCTGCTAAACTGGTTGCCCAAAGGTCTCCCTTTTAGAAGAGAACCCACATTTCAGTACCCCCCTCCCTAGCACAGAGATTCACCTACTTTAAAAGGGCATCAAAAATGCCAACTAGGGGCTTCCCTGGTGGCGCAGTGGCTGAGAGTCTGCCTGCCGATGCGGAGGACATGGGTTCGTGCCCCAGTCCGGGAGGATCCCACATGCTGCGGAGCGGCTGGGCCCGTGAGCCATGGCCGCTGGGCCTGCGCGCCTGGAGCCTGTGCTCTGCAGCGGGAGAGGCCACAACAGTGAGAAGCCCGCGTACCGCAAAAAAAAAAAAAAAAAAAAAAAAATGCCAACTAGTAGATGCAGAAGGAAGGCTAGCATCAGGAATCCACGGCAGCCAGCGGGGTGACAATTAAATCTGGCAACAATTATCAAAGGCTGCTACAGCCACGAGGTGATGGTGTTCTGGGGAACAGGATAGTCACGCCATCTGGAGATGCCCCCCTCGGATGACTGATGACGCACCCGGGGGAAGTGAAGACACCTGGCAGACGCCACCCTAGTGAGGCCCTCCCAGCTGACATCCCAGGGATAGGACAAACAGGTCTCAGGTCTGCTGGTGGGATGCACAGCCAGGGCCACGAGGTTCCTACAGGCGCTCCTGCCGGGTATGCATCACCTGAACCCAATCCTGCGGAAACAGACCCAAGTGAACGGAATTTCTACAGAACAACCGGCCCTTACTTTGCAAAAACATCAATGTCCTGAAGCCAGAGACACTCCGAGGAATTGTTTCAGATGAAAGGAGATTAAAGAGGTGTAAGAGCTAATGTGATAGGTCCTGCTGGGCTGGGAAAATATGGCCCTTATTGTGACCAGTGGCAAAAATTGAATGTGAATGGTAATTAGCTAATAGGATCATATCAATGTCCAACATCCAGAATTCGATCACTGTACTGCCATTATATAAGACGATGTCCTTGTTCTTAGGAAATACATACTGAAGTGTTTAAGGAGCAGCAAATCAGTGTTCAGATTGAGCACGACAAATTAATGTGGATATTCATATATAAATATATAGAAGGGAGGGAGAGAGAGAGAGACATACACAAAGTAAGTGTGGCAAATGTGAACTGCAGAAACTGGATGAAGAGTTTATGGGAGCTCTTTTATACTATTCTTTGAAATTTTACCAAAATAAAAAATAAAAATGACTGAAAATATGCCCATGCATGTAAACAGTGGAAAGGGGGACCTTAGGCAGAAGGGAGGGGCCGATATTACCCAGTGGTTCAGCACAGGCTCTGAATGCAGAGTGCCCCCTCTGGGCTACAGCCCCTCTGGCCTCAGTCACCCCATGTGTAAAGTGGTGGTAACGGTATTGTGCTCCCTCGAGGAATACTTGTGAGGACTCCAGGAGTTACTGTCTGAAGGCCTTCAAACAACACCTGGCCCATCTCCAGAACTCGTGAATGTCAGCTAGCATCACTGCTGTTGAATCGATGTCCTTACTTCTGTATTCCCGATGCTCTGGCATTTGGGGATTTGATCCTGGAGAGACTGACCCTCCCAGGGCTAGCTAATTCCTGGACATAGCAGACGAGTCCCCTGCAAGCACGCCCTTTCATATAGAAACCAACCAATCCAGAGCTCGCGCCCCAACCATCAAACTCTCACACAAGCCAACACTCCCCGCACCCTAAATCACACCCCCCCCAGGCCAGGTACTAGACAACTAGGAACCAACCCCTAACCCCTAAACTTACTGTCTTGCCTTCCTCAATCCTAAACTTACTCTGCGTCCCTACCCTGCCTCAACCGTTCTGTCCCAAGAAAACCCCGTTAAGGCTGTGGGTTGGGCTCTCCCCTCTCCTCTACCTCCGGACCACCCCCATCCTTTCCCACATGGTCCGGCATGGCAAGCTGTGTCTCGTGTTTCTAGGGATCTGTATTTCCTTTTTCCTTCATGGCAATCATTCTCACGTCTGCTGTCTTGCCATACTTGATTAAAACAATCCCGGGTAGATTCTGAACACGTTATCTCCTTTTGAGCTGTTCCGTTGGGGTTCTCCTAGGAGGTTTTACAAATGCTCCCAAAAGCTTAAGCGATGATTCTCTTGCTGCCTCATGAGAAGCAGGGAATGTCCTGGCTTAAAGTTGGGAACCTGAATTTAGGACCTGGTGTATTGCTCTTGGGGAGGGCACGGGGGGGACTGTAATGATTACATCTCTTTGCGGTGTTGCCATCATCACGCTGTGTTTGATAATGTCTTTGACTTTGGGGCTGGCCCTCGCTCAGGTATCTCCTCTCCAGTGCTGGCATGGCAACTCTAACTGTATGTAACTGGCCCTCAGAAAAGCCTTTTGAAAGGGTGGGGTAGCTTGAGGCAGGTCCTTTAAGCAACCCAAGCTTCAGATGTGGCCATGACCTGCCAGTTAGAAATCTGATGTACCTGGTGCTCCTGGCGCCACGCTGCTCACAGCAGGGCCTACCCTCGGGCCCCAGGCTCAGGCCCAACTCACAGTCCTCCTCCCTTCATCTGGGGTCGGCCCAGGGCACGCGGCCATCCCAGCCCCCTGGGCCTCACCTGCTGTTTGGTTCTCTCGGAAGATCAGGGAGACTCCCAGAGTGGCCGCGCACTGAGTAAGCAAGGCCACGGCCTGGCCCGGTGGCGGGTCTTTGATCTGCAGGCCCAGCTGTCTGGCCGCCGTCGGGAATTCCCCGGCGGGCCCGGCGGACGGAAAGGAGACCCTGTGGGACCTCCGCATCCTTCCCCTCGAGTCTTCCTGTGCCCGGGCTGCCCCCAGTTCCCAGACACGGGCCCCCACCCCGGGCCCACCATGCCCCGTCGCCGAGGCCTGGAGCTGCCCGCCCTGCTCGGCGTCGTCTGAGTTGGGAGCGGGCACGATCTCCCAGGGGTCTTGGCCCAGGCTGGCCAAAGGCCTCCTGGGGCTGGGCCCGGGGCTGATCTGCAATGACGCCGCCAGGCGGGTCTTCCTGCGGGCACCGGCGTTCGCGCCCAGGGCTGCGCTGGCCTGTGAAGCCATGGCCGGACGCGAGGACCCGAGAGGACAGTGGGCACGTTCTCACGCCACCTGGGCCCTTTTACACGCGAAAGCGAGCTCGCGCGTGGGGAGCACGTGACACGACAGACAGCACATGGAGAGCTCCGCCTCCTACCTCTCTCCTAGCCAATGAGAGCCCATAAAGCTGTGGCCGACAGTGTGCCCAGCCAATGGAAAGGCCAGTCTCCCAAACCGTTGGATGTGGACTGAGTGGCCACCTGACCAACATCCTACATCCGGGGGGCGGGGCTTCAGGTGTGAGGTGGGGATGGGGCACTGGGCACTCCCATTAGCTTCTTCTCGGCCCTTGCCTGGTACTGGGGAGGCAAAGACCAGGGGAGGGGTCTGGGGACCCAAGTCCAGCACCTCACCCCTGCTCCCATCCTAGGATGCCTCCCAAATCACGCCATATCATGCCAGCCTGCCCCCAGCTGCTTAATTGAGCCTGGGGGGGGGGGCGGAGGGGCGGGGGAGGTGGAAAGTCAGGCCTCTTTTGATAAATGAAGGTGTTTTCAATTGCAGCAGCCCCACAGAATCTTTAGGACCTACATTTAAAAACTGTTCACCGTAGGCCTTCCTGAAACCAACTGTAAATGCTCGATGTGTGCTCTAGCTAAAATTACTCATCTGGTACCCTGTCCACCCATCCACCCCCCGATTTTTTTTTTTTTTTCCCCAGAAGGGATTTTGGGTTGGTTCCTAAAAATATCGCAAGACAACAGTGCTTTAAGATGAGGGACTAGGGATGAAGGAGATAAAACAAAAATAAAATGAAGTTAGGGATGAAGACAATTTACATATGGCCTGCTACGATGCAACGCAGTTGCTTGAAGGGGTTGGAAATTTTAACAGTCTTCGAGCCAGTGAATGGGAAAACGTGACCAATGATTCAGTTTACCGTCTGTAAGCTTTGTCACTGTTGCCGCGGCTGCTGATTGCTACCTTCGGGTCTGAGAACACTAGCCAGGATTGGGGCAGTGTGGATACAGAGGCATAGGAGGAGCAGTTGGTAGAACCAGTAACATTTGACTCGGGAAGAGCAGCTGCGGGGAGCGGCATAGATGCAAACTCCCAAACGTTTCAAGGATTGGCATCAGGAATTATGGTTTTTCTTTCGTGTGTAGCCCAGAGAGCAGGATTATACCTAGTAGAGGAACAGCATAGCAGGTGTTCAGTAGTGGAATGAGGGCTACACAAATCCACAAAGACTTCACCAGAGTCACCAAACCCAGAAACGTCACCAGCAGGAAACTGCACAAACAAATGGTGATATATTCAGACAATGGACTATTACTCAGTAATAATTTTTTAAAAATAAACAAGCTAACTTTGTGCTTACAATCACACATGCGTGTTGAGTGAAAGAAGCCAGACTAAAAAGACTATCTTCCACATGATGCTATTTATATAAAGTTCTGGATCTGGCAAAATTCATCTGTGGTGATGAATCAGAATCGTGGTAACTTCTTCAAGGAGGTATTGACTGGCAAGAGGCACCAGGGAATTTTCTGCAGTGATGGAAATGTTCTCTGTCTTGATCTGGGTGGTAGTTATGTGGGTTTATATGTATGTAAGAACTTGATGAGTGTACACTTAAGACTTGTACACTTTACTGCATGTTAAGTATATATCAGTAACAGGAGGAAACCTAACAGCTTGTTTATAGAAAGGGAAGAAGGAAGGAGGAAATGGAATTGGCCTCCCCGAGCAGAAGCTGGATGGGTGATGTGAATAGTGATGTGGTAGGCAAAATAATGGTACCCCCAAGATGTCCACATCATGATCGCCTCAGCCTATGACTCTGTTACATCATATGGCAAGGGGAAATTACGATTGCACATGGAATTAAGGCTTCTAATCAGCTGAGTTTAAGAGAGGGAGATTAGCTGGGTGGGCCCAATGTAATCACAAGGGTCCTTAAACCAGAAAGAGACCGAAGAGTCAAAATCAGAGAGATGGCCTGTGAGAAAGATTCAACTGGTCATTGCTGCCTTTGAAGATGGTAGGGGGCCATGAGCCCAGGTGTGTAGGCAGCTTTCAGAGCTGAAAAAGGCGAAAAAAAAAAAAAAAGAGAAGTCTCCCCACAGCCTTCGGAAAGGAACACAGCCCTACTGACACCCTGATTTTAGCCCAGTGAGACCCATTTCAGGCTTCTGACCTCCAGAACTGTATGATGTTTTGTTGTCTAAAGCCACTAAGTTTGTGGTAATTTGTTACAACAGCAATAGGAAACTAGTATAAAAGGCCTTCAATATTTTTGGCATATATACCCCTAAAATAATTTTGAAAGACTATGTATCCCCCAATTATTTAGTCACACGGAGTTACGAAAGGTGCAATTTCTAGTTTATTGTATATTGTAATCATCTTTCCAATATGTTTTCACCAAAACCACGGAGATGCAGACTTAGCTTATTCCATTTAGGAAAAACACCCTCCAAATGATTTAATCGTCAAAGCTTACTCTCATAGACAAAGCACTCAGCTAAAATGGAATTACTTCTCATCAGAAATAGTCTGACTTAGCTTTTTCAATTGAAGTAAATGTGTTGATACTTTCTCAGAAGAGCCATCTCATTCATGCCCTCTTCCGTTGATTCAAATATGCATGAAGCATCTTCTAGCTGTTTGGGATATGTCAGGGACCAACACAGACAGACAGAAGACCAACACAGACAGAAGAATCCCTCGTAGAGGGACTTCTGGACTCTATTTCTAAGGTAGCTGAGAAGGCTGACCTAGAGGTTGAAGTCTCAGTAATATCAAGTGTCACAGCCAGCAGTTTTCTTCCTTTTTCCTTTTCTTTTTTAAAAAGATTCTTTACTGAAGTATAACATACACGCAGAAAAGTGCACGGATCATTCAATGAATTTTCACACACGGCACAGAGCCATGTAACCAGGACTCAGATGAACGAACATAACACTGTGAGCCCCTGGGACTTCCCCGGCGGTCCAGTTGTGAAGACTCTGCTTCCACTACAGGGGTCATGGGTTCGATCCCTGGTTGGGGAACTGAGATCCCGCATGCTGCAGCCAAAAATAATAATAACAATAATAAAAATAATAAAGAATTGAAAAAATATAATATATAAACAGACCCTCTCCTGAACCCTTCCATCACTACTTCTTACTGAGCCTACTTTTCTTAGTCTTATGTGAACTTTCTCCTGCAGGGACTCTGCTTTTTGGAATAGCCCCCTTGTTCTGCGCTCATCTCAGGCAACACTCCATGGAGGAGAAAAAAGCTCGAAGCTTCCGAAGCCAAGCACCTCCCAGATAAAATCTATATAGATGGAAGCCAAGAATTTGGAAATTGACTCTTGAAAGTAATGGTTCTCAAAGTGTAGTGCCCAGACCAGCAGCATCAGCATCTCTGGAAACTCATTAGAAATGCAAATTTTGGGGGGGAAGGGGAGGGTGGGACGAATTGGGAGATTAGGTTTGACATAAATACACTACCATGTGTAAAATAGATAGCTAGTGGGAACCTGCTGTATAGCACAGGGAGTGCAGGTCGGTGCTCTGTGACGACTTAGATGGGTGGGTTGGGGGTGGGGGTGGGAGGGAGGTCCAAGAGGGAGAGGATATAGGTACACAGACAGCTGATTCACTTCATTGTACAGAAGAAACTAACACAACATTGTAAAGCAATTTTACTCCAATTAAAAAAAAATGGAATTAAATTTAAAATAAGTAATATGTGGAATTCTTAAAAAAAAAAAGTAGCAAAAAGTTTGTAAGAAGAAAGTTTTTTTCTGGGACTAAATTCTAAGAGGAATTCATTTAAATGAAAAAAAAGTTGAATAAAAAAAAAAGAAATGCAAATTCCTGGATCACATCCCAGACCTACTGAACCAGAAAACGCTGGGGGTGTGGCCCAGCAAAAGGTTATAACAAGCCCTCCAGGGGATTCTGATGCATGCTCAGGTCTGAAAACTACTGGGCTGGATAAGGGTAATATTTATGATCGCACAGTAGCTCTTAAAGCTTGGCCCCCAGACAAGCAGTATCAGCGTCACCTGGGAACTCAGGAATACAAATTATCAGGCCCCACCCCGGGCTCACTGAATCAGAAACTCTGTTGTTGTTGTTTGTTTGTTTTTTTGCGGTAAGCAGGCCTCTCACTGTTGTGGCCTCTCCCGTTGCGGAGCCTGTGCTCCGGACGCGCCGGCTCAGCGGCCATGGCTCACGGGCCCAGCCGCTCCGCGGCATAAGGAGATCTTCGCGGACCGGGGCACGAACCCGTGTCCCCTGCATCGGCAGGTGGACTCTCAACCATTGCGCCACCAGGGAAGCCCAGAAACTCTGTTTTAACACACCCTCCAGTTGATGCTGATGCATGCTAGAATCTGGGAACCAGTGCCTAAAGCTGTATTTGCCTGACTACTGGGAAAGCCTCACGCATTCCCAGCAGTACCTGTACTCCTATTTGGAAAGCCTGCTTCACAGGATATAAAGACAGTCAGTAGGATTCCTACTGACCAATAAAGTGCCTGGCTTATAGTAGGTGCTCAGTGTTTGTTGAGTGAATTAATGCAACAATTCTGTAAAGTAGGAAGTTAGTTAAGCAGAGGTGAGTTTCGCACGCCCGTCAACCTGGACTTCACTATTGGGATTTGAAGGCATTTGATTTCTACGGCCCACAGCGTCGCCTGCACTCGCATTCCCCCTCCGCCCGGGAGGTGGCGCTCTGGAGCGCCCGTGAGGCCAGGCTGGGAGGCGGGACTTCCTGCCTTTCAGGGAGCACTTCCGGCCCAGCCCAAGCGACGGGTAAACGCCGTTGTGGGGCGGTCCTGTCGAGGGCGCCGGAGCGAGGTTGGTACTCTCGGGCTCCCTCGTGGCTCGAGGGTCAGGCGAGCGTCACGCGGAGGTTCGTTTCCCAGACGAGCACGGAACGGCCGGGGCCACGTAAGTACGCGCGCCGCCCGGACGGGACGGAGAGGCAGGTCACTCTGCTCAAGTCCATGGGCGCCAAGCTTTGTGGCTTTGGGACAAGTCGCCCAGGGTTTACAAAGTGGGGTATTAGCAGCCGCTGGCTCATGAAGTGGGGAACATCCCACCGATGTAAAGCGTGGTAGCAACAGCTGTCTGGCGCACGGCGCTTGATGGGAGACCTCTGTTATTGTTGTTGGGTTGAAATTCTGGGGCCTGGAGGTGGAGTGGGAAGAGGTGGATAGGGAGGGAGTGGGCGAGTAGATGTCTGAGGGGAAGAGCCGCCCGGATCCCCTCTCCCATCCCATTGCAGGCGCACTTTTTGTCGTGCCCGGCCTGGCATGAATGCAGACCCGACTGACTCTGCAGCCTTGGCGGTCTAAACGGGCCGAGAGAGCCCAGGGCGAGGGCGGGAAGTCGAGGCTGTCTTGTCTCGGGGCTTCTCTGAGGTCGTGGGCTCCACCAGCGCCTTCAGCCTGCCTGCGTTTGTTTGAGGCTGTTTGGCTCCTTTTTCCTCTCCTTCATTCATTCCTGGATTTGTTCCTTCAGTTTTGGGGTTTTTTTGTTTTTAAAAAAAAATTTTAGGACTTCCCTGGTGGCGCAGTGGTTAAGAATCCGCCTGCCAATGCATGGGACACAGGTTCAAGTCCTGGTCCAGGAAGATTCCCACATGCCGTGGAACAAGTAAGGCAGTGCTCCACAACTACTGAGCCTGCGCTCTAGAGCCCGCGAGCCTAGAGCCCGTGCTCTGCAACAAGAGAAGCCACCGCAATAAGAAGCCCGCGCACCGCCACGAAGAGTAGCCCCCGCTCGCCACAACTAGAGAAAGCCTGCGCGCAGCAACGAAGACCCAATGCAGCCAAAAATAAATAAATAAAATAAATAAAATTTTAAAAAAAGAACAATGAGTAACATTTGTTTAAAATTTTTTAAAAAAATGTATTTATTTAAATTTTAATTTAATTTAAATTTTTTCATTTTTAATTTATTTAATTTTTGGCTGCGTTGGGTCTTCGTTGCTGCGCACGGATTTTTCTCTAGTTGTGGCGAGCGGGGGCTGCTCTTCGTTGCAGTGCGTGGGCTTCTCATTGCGGTGGCTTCTCTGTTGCGGAGCACGGGCTCTAGGCGCGCGGGTTTCAGTACTTGTGGTGCACGGGCTTCAGTAGTTGTGGCTCACGGGCTCTAGAGCACAGGCTCAGTAGTTGTGGCCCACGGGCTTAGCTGCTCCATGGCATGTGGGATCTTCCCGGACCAGGGTTTGAATGTGTGTCCCCTGCATTGGCAGGCGGACCCTTAACCACTGCGCCACCAGGGAAGCCCTGTTCCTTCAGTTTTTATGTACTGATTGTTACCATGTTGTAAGTACCAAGGCACTGGGAATAAAGGCTCTTCCCCATGGGGACTCTTAGAGCAGTTTGGAATTAAACGGCTTTACCTTTAAATATCTAATCCCACATTGCAATGTGTGCTCTGGAGAAGGGATGCAGGGTGTTGTGGGATAGTATTGGGAGAACTGGGAGAGGCTTCCTGACTGAAAATCTGAAGGATGAGGAGGATTTTGTAGGTGGGTAGGAAGGGCAATGGTGTTCCTTTTAAGCGGAGAGATAGCGTGAAAGGGTCCTGCAGTGAAAAGACGCATTCCCGCCACTGTCCTCTCCTGCTGCGGAAGAGAATGGCCGCAACAGCCAGATGCCAGGAACTCAGAAATGAATCAGATACAGTTCCTGCCCCTGGGGAGCAGTCTCGAAGAAGAAATAAGGCTGTACCTATAAACCACAATTAGAATGAGGCTGACACATGCCCTAAGAAACACACATTCATTCAGTTGGCAAGTATTTCCTGGCATGTACTGTGTGGTGGGCACTTTGCCAGGTGCCGAGGGTACATGGATGTCCGGAGGTTACAGACTGAACGGATACGATGCAGCTGCAGTTCCGAGGGGAAAAGTTTTTGCTTCTGAGACTCTAAGGCTGGTGTTTGCTTCTGGTGCGTGGGAGAGTGGTGGTGCAGAACTTGGATTTGGAATCAGGGCGGGGATCAGGCTGCTGGCCTCGGGCAAGTTGCTCTTTCCCGAGCCTCAGTTTCCTGAACTCCATAATCGGGGCAGAAGAGTACAACCCGTAGTGCCGTGTCTGGCAGGTGCTGGCGCTCAGTGAGCGAGCACTGCTCTTATTTTTGCAGGTAATAAAAAAGAGGGATGATGGCTGTTTATCCTTCTGGAGCACTTTGTACTGACCAAAGCCCTTTGACATAAGTTTATTATTATTCAACACACAGTCAGTTCCTTTTTCTGGATGGTACTGTACTTGACAGTGGGAAGGCAGACAGATAAGACTCGTCTCTGGCTTTGGGGAACTTGAGTTTGTCTTGGGAGCGTAGCGTAGAGTGTGGGGTGTGTAGTCTATGAACGTGTAATTATAATTAATACATACGAGCATGCTGGAAGCGGACCCCTCGCCACCTGTCTGACTTCGGCCTGTCACTCACCTCCTAGTTCGGTCCATGGCTGCCCAGTTGTTTCTCACACGCTTCCTGCCCCAGAACTTCTGCACTTGCTGTACCCTCTTCCCAGCGGCCTTGTCATTAGCTCAGGGTATGTCGAGCGCCACCTTCTTACGATGCTAAGACCACACCCCTCGGCCACCGCCATCCCCTCCCTCCTGGCTGGTTGGTTGGTTTTAACGTAGCGCTTATTACTATCAGGCATTAGGCGACACAGTCATTTGTTCTTTGTTATCTGCTTCCCCAGAGAAATTGTACTCCTCTTAGGGTGCTCTTCGCCCTCCAGGAACCCCGGAAGTGGCTGTCAGGTTCAGGTCTCCGAGGAAGGCCAGGGTGGTTCCTGTTTTCCAGGATGGACTTCCCCAGCTCCCTCCCGCCCTCGTTGTTTGCGACTGGCCCCCTTGGTCTGAGCGATGTCCCTGACGTGTCCTTCATGTGCAGCTGGAGAGACGCGCTGACCCTGCCGGAGTCCCTGCCCCAAGGTTCTGAGGTGAGGTTGGCGGGGAGAGCCTTGGTGGCTGCAGGGTGGGTGCCGTCCCTTGGCCCCCCATCCTAGCATTCACACCAGTTGGCAGGAGTGCAGAGTGGGGTGGCATTGGCACAAATCTGCTAAGACACAGGCTGAGCCAGAATCCCGTCCTTTGGGGACCTGGGATGCCCTGCCATCCGCAGAGGGTTTACTGAGCGGAGCTGTTGGCCCCCATCTTTTTTTCCTCTATTTGTCCAACAGATACTCACTGAATAGCCCCTACTATGTGCCAGGTGCCTTACCAGGCCCTGGGAATCCAGAATGAGTAAGTCAGATGCGCTCCCAGCCCCATGGAACAGAGTTAAGTTGAGTGAGAATAGACAAGTGAATAGACCAAAGGATAAAATCATTACAAAGTGAGAACAGCTCTGAGCGAAACCAGAAGGGTGCCGAAACCGTACAGTAGGGGTGAGGTGGGGAGGGGAGGGGAGATCTGGGACACGAAGGACGCCAGCTCTTTCCCCGGAAGCCTAAGCCATCTGGCTGCCACTTGGAGACAGGCTGGTTAAGGATTACGCCCGGCAGAGGCAAGTGGGCGAGAAATTTAAAAGAGATGCTGGCATTGGGCGGGAGGGGCTCCCTTGACAAGGAAGGGCTTACGTCAGATCCGCCCCTGTGGGAGCCTTGCTCGCCTGCCTGCTGCTCTTCCGTCCCCAGGTGTGGAGCTGAGCTGTCTCAGGCCAGCCCCGCAGTGGGATGGAGCAGCCTGTGGGTGTCCCAAGTAAGTGACCACAAGGTCTCCTGAGTGTAAGTGAGACTCAAAGGCCAGGGGCGCCTGCGAGAGCCTGTGCAGCCTGGAGGTCGAGAGCACAGACTGAAGTCAGACTGCCTGGGTTCAAATCCCAGGCCTTCTCTTTAGTGGCTGCTGCCTGGGACAAGGGACGGCCTCGCTGTGCCTCCATTGTCTTCACCATTAAAGTGACGATGGGGCTTCCCTGTGGCGCAGTGGTTGAGAGTCCGCCTGCCGATGCAGGGGAGTACCAGTTTGGCCGCTGCCTTGGGGGATTAAATGAGTTAATAAAAGACAAGAGTGGGTGACGGCGCCTGGCCCGGCGCACACTCACTGTTCTGTCG
Source organism: Lagenorhynchus albirostris (assembly GCF_949774975.1). Classification (NCBI taxonomy): domain Eukaryota; kingdom Metazoa; phylum Chordata; class Mammalia; order Artiodactyla; family Delphinidae; genus Lagenorhynchus; species Lagenorhynchus albirostris. Next base: position 55,961,600 of record NC_083113.1, on the reverse strand, counting down.
TGGCCACGGTTGTGTTTCCTCAGAACACGGCGCTGCACGTGGCCAAGGGCCTGCTCTGGGAGCCGGACACCCCTGGGCCGCTGCCCTTGCTGCCTCCTGGTGCTGGTAAGGATCTCGGCCTTGGGGCCCCCTCCCAAGCTGCTCCCCGCTGCCCCCCTCCCCCAGCTCCCGCGCGAGGCCTTTCCTCTCCCTGCTAATTCTGCCCTACAGGGCCCTTGGCACCTCCAGGCACCTAGGGCACCTGGTTCCATTTCCGGGCCCTTCCGCAGCCTCACTCTCCCCTCAGATCCCTGGGACCCCGGTGTGACTGCCCAGGATCTGCTTTTCCGGGGAGGTTACCAGTTCCGTAGACAGCCCCAAGCCGTGCTGGACGTTACTGAGCAGGTAAGCGGCCCCACGGCGGACAGTGCCACGCGGCCGGGGCTGTGCCTAGTGACCTGGCCTCCTTTCCTCCTGCAGCTCAGCCGGTTCTTGTGGGACCATGGGGACATAGCCTTTGCACCCCTGGGGAAGCTGATGCTGGAGAATTTCAAACTGGAGGGAGCACGGGTGAGTAACCCCTGGCCAGCCAGGAGAGGGGGCTCCCCACTTCCCGTCGGGGTAAGCCCTAGGGCATGTGAGCTTGACGAGGCCTTTCCACACAGAGCCGCTCTAAGAAGAAGACAGTGGTCAGCGTGAAGAGGCTACTCCAGGACCTCGGTGGACACCAGCCCTGGGGGCAAGTGGCTAGTGAGAAAGGATGGGATGGGTGTGCCTAGCTGGTGGTGGGGCTATGGAGGGAACCAGGGCCTGGATGCTGGTTTCCATCAAACTGCTTCCATACCCCCCGTGCAGTCATGAGCCACGCTGCCCCATACAGAACTCCCAGCTGCACTAGCCACGTAAGGGAAAAAGAATGGAAGTTCATGCACTACAGGCATGGCTGCATCCAGGTGCTCAGATGTTAACAGGGCTCTGCCTCTTTATTTCCTCATCCTCCTGCCTCTGCTCGGCTTAATTCCTAGACAGACTGTTTGCAAGTGGCAGCAGGATGGTTTATGGTTCCAGGGAAAGGGCTAGTGTCCCTCCTGAGGCGCCAGCAGAAGTCCCGGGAACGGTGCGGTCGGCTTGCCTCGGCTTGGGTGTCATGCCCGCCGTGAGCCGATCCCTGTGGCCGGGCCTGGACCGTGTGACTGCAGCACAGGAATCGGGGGGGCTGGTTTCCCAGAGGAAGAAGTTCTAGGGTGACCGAGAATGCGTCTGCTACACCTGGCCTCCCTCGGGATGGCACCCGCCCTCTTCCCCATCACCCACAGCCTGACCCTCCTCCTCTCGCCCCCAGCTGTCCCTGGGCTTACCTCAGCCACCGCCAGCGCCGGTTCTCCATCCTTGGGGGCCCGATCCTCAGCACGTCGGTGGCGAGCCTCCTGGGGGAGCTACTGCATGAGGAGCTGGCCCTGCGGTGGGAGCAGCTGCTCCTGGACGACGCCTGCACTGGGGGCGCGCTGGCCTGGGTGCCCGGCAGGACGCCCGGGGCTGGGCAGCTGGTCTATCCTGCAGGAGGCGCCCTGGACAGGCTGTGTATCCTCCCTCGCTGGGCATGCTCTAGGGACAGGTGGGAAGTTGGGAGCCTTGAGTGGCCATAACGCATGAACTTATCCTTAGCGAGATGCCCAGACTTCCAGAAGGTCAACCTGACCCCAGGCAGTGAGCCCCGGGTTCTCGGAGACCCTGGCCATATCCGGCTCCGGGGACCTGTCCGGCAGGTGGTGACCCGCACCGTGCAGGGAGAAGGTAAGGCCCATAGACACCTCCCCCATCCACTCACTGACCTGTTGCCTGACTCTGACCCTGACCCTGACCCTCTCCATCCCTCAGCTCTGCTGGCTGTCCGCTCTGACTACCACTGTGCCCTGTGGAAGGTCAGTAAGCAGGGGCAGCCGGCCCCTCTCCAGGTGTTGCAGGTCGAGAAGGGGGCCACAGGGATCAGCCTCAGGTGAGGGGCTCACTGAGGCTGGTCTCTGTGGAGATGGGCGTGGGAGAAGGGCGTGGCCCGGCATTCATCACGTGTGTGCCCTGTAGCCCTCACCTGCCTGGAGAGCTGGCCATCTGCAGCCGTTCCGGAGCCATCTGTCTGTGGACTCCCCAGGACGGGTAACGCCCCTTCCCCATAAAAGCCCTCCACCCCAACCAACGGCTCCCGCAGAACCCGGCCCATGTCCTGGACACCAGGCCAGGTCACCCCAGCCTCCCCCCATCAGCCGGTCTCCCCACCATGGCTGGCCTGTCTCCCCAAGGCTGCAGCAAATCTACAAGGACCCCGAGACCCTTGTGTTCCGGGACCCCTCTCCCTGGCGTTGGGCAGACTTCACCGCCCACCCTCGAGTGCTGACTGTGGGTGATCGCACCGGAGTGAAGATGGTGGACACTCAGGTGAGGGGACAGAGCAGGTCCTTGGCGGGGGGGGGGGGGGCTTCCCCCGAGAGGTCGTGATGAGCTGCAGGGCCAGCGAGCCCCAGGCCAGCTGCAGCAGGTGGCACCAGAGATGGCGGACCGTGGGCTGGCTGACCTGGCCGTGTCCCCCAGGGCCCGCAGGGCTGTGGTCTGCTGCTTTTTCGTGGAGGGGCAGAAGCGTCATGCCAGAAAGGGGAACGGGTCCTGCTCACCCAGTACCTGGGGGAGTGCGGCCCCGAGTGTCTGCACCCCACGCTCCACCTCATCTGCACCCAGGTGAGCGACACCTTCCCCTTCTTTCCGTCCTGCACCATCGCAGCGGTCACTGGAGACGGTCCTGGACAGCTGCTGGGGAAGGGGGAAGGGCGTGGGCGTGGGGGCAATGGCCAGAGCTGGACAGTCCCCTCGTGTCCGGAAGGGGAGAGGAGGTCTGGCTCCACCCTGCCCCCTCAGGACCCTGGGTGTTAGTGGGTGTGTCTCAGGCGTATGTGCCAGGGTCAGGGGAGGTTGGGGGAGGCTGGGTGAAAGCCTCTCTCTCGAGAGCCCTTCTCCCAGCAAGGCCATCAGGACAGGGGACAGTGCCACCTGCTCGGGGGTTCCTCCTGTGCGGGGCTGGGCAGCTGACGCTGCAGAGGTGCTCAGGGCCGGTCCTGGAGTGCTGAGACTTAGCCTGAGAGCCACATGGGGCCCCGGAGGGGGCCACCCAGGGGGACCTGTCCCGTCCCTCTCTCCCACTCCTCAGTCACGGCCCCTCTGTCTTCTTCCTGGGCCTCCAGTTCTCGCTCTACCTGGTGGATGAGCGCCTCCCCTTGGTGCCCCTGCTGAAGTGGAACCACGGCCTCCCCTCCGCGCCCCTGCTGGCCCAGCTGCTGCCCCCGCCCCGCACAGGCCTCCCGCGGCCGCTGCTCCTGGCAGGCCAGGGTGGGGAGCTGCAGCTGCTGCACATCGCAGGTGAGGGGCGGCGCAGGCGGGGGGCGGGCAGGAGGGCGGGCGGGGCTGGGCCTGGGCAGGGCCTCAGCTGTCTGTCCCTCTTCCAGGAGAGGGGGCCTCCACACCCCGGCTGGCAGGGCCCCCCCAGTCTCTCCCTTCCAGGAGCGACTCCCTCTCTGCCTTCCCCCCACTGGAGCCCAAGAGTCAGTGGCGGCTGCAGGAACGTCTGACAGCACCAGCCATAGGTGCGCTGGGGCAGGGGAGTGGGTTTGAGGAGCCGCACCCGCACCAGGCCGTAGGGTCACGGTCCTTCCACCTCCAGGTCTGGCCGCCGCCATCCCACCCTCTGCTAACACACCGGTGCTGTCGCTCTTCCAACTTTCGGCGGCTGGAGACGTCTTCCACCAGGGCCTCCACCTCCAGGCAGACCCCGGGCCTGACTCTCCTGCCCCCACGGCTTCCTGGACCCCCCAGGCCACTGCCTCCTGCAGCCGGTGGCTGAAGGCCCTGCTGGAGGTGCCCCCGGCTCCCCCCGTGTGGGCTGCACCCACCTTCTCCCACCGCCGCCTGCTGGGCTGCTTTGAGCCCCAGAAGGCAGAGGGCAAAGCGCCAGAGGGTCTCCGCACGGCCATGGCCAAAGGGCGTCTCCTGCAGCTGAGGGACCTGGGCTTGCTCCCCACGGAAGAGCGGGCCCCAGCCCCCGAGCCAGGCCCCGAGGACGAGCTCAGCGAGCGTTTGGAGGCAGCCTGGGAGGGCCAGGCGGCGGCCTGGTGGGAGAGGCGGCGGGGCAGCAGCCTGGGGCCCGGCAAACAGCCCAAGCGGCACAAGCGCCGGACTCAGCTGTCCAACACCTTCTCCTCGCTCAGCGGCCGCTTAGACCTCTCAGACGCCGCCAGCCCCGCTCCCAGCCCAGAGCGGACACTCCCTGCGGCCAGGCCTCAGCCTCCAGTGACCCCGCCCTCCCAGGAGTCCACCCAGGAGCTGTGGGCCCGGGCCGTCCCCTCGGAGCGGCAGCAGACCCTCCGGGACTACATGGCTGAGCTGCCGCTCCGGGGGGACGCCCCGGGGGGTGCCTCTGTGCCTTCCTCCCAGACCTCCAGTGTCCGGGCCACCCCCTCCCGGCAGCGGGCAGCCGTCCGCTCCGGCTCGCAGCCACACTGCAAGAAGCCCCGCATGGGCTTCTGAGGCCCGGGGAAGCTGCCCCCCACCTCCGGGGAGCCCTTTGTCCTGGATAAGCTGTGCCTCTTGTGGTTGAAACGGGAAACAGAACAGTCGCCAGGGTGCAGACCTTCCTGCTTTCCGAAGGCCTTCGTGACCGCGGGAGACATTCAGAAGCGATTTGAATCCACGTTGGAGGAAGAAGGACAAGGTAGTCGTTTCTCCTGCAGCTCGTGCTCCCAGGGGCACGTTGAGAAGTCCTGGGAGCCCCGTCCTGAAGGTCAGTGTCGCCGGGATCCCCTCCAGCCGACAGTGTTGTGCCAGAAAGCAGGGGCTCCAGGCGGCTGAGGGCTCCGCCACGCACGGGCCCCTGGGGACGTGGCGGGTGACGGTGAAGTGAGCTGCCCAGCCTGCCGGTGCTCCGCTGCTGGGTGTCGGCAGCTCGCTGCTGGTGGTGAGGTGTGTGTGTGTGAAGCGGTTTCTAGCACCATCTAACGTTTTATAGAGGGAGGCACTTTGGACCCATGTTTAGGGGTTGAATAAACTTGTCAGCTGAGCCTGGTTTTGAACGATCAAGTTTCTCAGGCTGGGCTGCGTCCCCTTACTTGGCTTTCGACATTCAGTGCGTCAGGTTCGCTTTCTTCGCAGCTCTGTGGCTCCGGTGAAGAGTCTTGCAGGGAACACACCCCCTGGGAATGACACAGGGCCCTGGGGCGGGACCTAGGTTTCTGATCACACGTGAAGAGAGGAATGGTCCTTGTCTCGGGTACCTGATGAAGTGAATCACGTGTGACTCACTGGACATCGAATAATCCAATAACATAGGGACTTGCGTGGGTGCTACAATGTTTACAGTGCTCAAGGGAGACATTTACAGTTACATGGTTTATACTGCAAATAACCGGGGGTTGTGTTAGGCTTTGAGAGCAGGGAGCACAGTGCCATCCATGTCCAGGGCCCTGCACGCCCACAGTAACTGCAACTCTTTGAAGGGAAGGGGAGCCCAGCCAAGGGGGTGACATGCCCCTGCTGGGGGGTCAGGCCAGGGCCTGTCCCTGTTAGTCCAAGAGCAGAGGGGCTGCCTTTGTGGCTGAGTCCCAGTCTTCTCTGGCCCTGGGCTCCGGGCGCTCCTCAGGCTCCACCTCAGACTGGGCTTCACCCTTTTCGGGGCTGTTTCCTAAAGAGCCAGGAAATGGGTAAGTTGGTGTCCTTGGGAAGTGCGGCCAGCCCTCGCCCCTTCCCGTGTGCAGGCCTCGGGGCGGCCACGCGAGCTGGTGTTCAGCAAGAAGCCTGGCTGTCATCCAGCGTGGATTACAGCGGGAGTCGTCTGTGTTCAACAGGCTCCCCGAGTTGGATACCCGGAGGCACAAAGCTGAACACAGAGCTACCCCCGGTGCGCTTGTGACCAGCAAGCACTAGCCAGCTTCCCCCAAAGTGCCTCTCCCTGGTCATGGGCACAGGCCCCAGCGCCAGGCCGGTGGGCACGTCAGGGTGTGGCTTTACCGGTCCCACCCAGCCGGGCACTGTGGGCGCCGTCCCCGCCTGCTTCCCGGCCAGCAGCATCTCACAGTCATTCATCCCTGCATGTGGACGACCCACACCCTCCGGCCAGCTGTCACCCTCATTTTGTCCCATATTCCCAGCTGCGGTATCACCAGTCCCCTCCTTCCCTCAGCAACCTTGGTCTGGAAGGGCCAAGGATGGGGAAGGTTGGGGAGGGGGTCAGTCTGGCAGCTCCTTGGCCCCGGCCGGCGACTTAGGAACATGCTCTAGCGATCTCCGTGGTCTCTGGAGAGGTCGTGAGTGACCCGCTCTGAGAACACGGGATTCCTAGGGCAAAGGCCCAGGTGGCCACCTGCTCTGGGTTTGGGTGGTCCACAGTCCATTTCCCCCTGAGAAGCTTTTGGCCCCTGTAGCCTTGAAAGTTGGGTGACAGTACCTGGAGGGGAGGCCAGAAGCAGGTCCCCATGCCTGTCCTCACTGCACGGGGCTGGCGCGGCTTCCCTTTCGCAGGCTGGGGGCCAGGGTGGTTGCCCTGAAGGCTCGTCATCGTCCAGCTCCTGAATCAGTGGGCGAGGGGACTTGGTGTCTCTCCTGTGGGTTGCCAAGTCCCTCTCTGCTGCTGCTTTGAATATGCCTGTAAAGGGCGTCTCCGTCTCGGCCTTCCTGGAGGTGTCCTTGGAGACTGCAAATATACTGGAAAGGGGGTCTGTGGATGCGTTTTCCAGCACTGGGAGTGAGGTGTAGTCTAGTTCAGGGTCACTGTCGTCACCCAGGCTCGAGATGGCTGTAATCTTTGGAAAGCACATCTTCTGTTAAAAGAAAAAATGTATTTGAACATTTCTGTTTCCACAATAGTCTCTAAAATGCACAATGCTAATGCGGCTTTTTTAATCTATCACACTGTGGGCCCGACGGAGCACAGCACTCGCTGCTTGAAAGTCGGGCCTCAGGATGGACACTCCTTGGCAGCCGTCTGTGAGCCCTGGAGGCCATGGTGAGCTCTGCAGCCAGGTCTCCACTCCCTCCGGTCCTCGTCAGGTCTCCGTGTGGCACGGCCCTCGCCCACTCTGTTCCTGCTGCACCAGCACCCTCCTGGGTCCCTGAATGGTTCATCTGTGAGCCTTGGCTTCTGACGGGCTCCACCTTCACCCGGCCACCTAGTCGTGCTTTGGAGGTCAGACCCCCACGGAACTGTGGTCCCCTGTCTGTGTCCCTCCGATGACGAGCTCCTGCCCTGAGATTACACCTTAGGCTTCCCCCTCCTTGGGGCTCCCGGGGCTGGCCCACACTGGCTCTCAGTACTGCCAGAGGGAGGAGGGTCGGGTCACCTTGGGAGAGGTCCCCATAGGGCCTTCTGTTCTCTCCTCCCTCCCTTCCCCCCTGCCCATGTGTCGCTGTGGTACAGACATTCACTAGATGAACATACGGATACATCAAAAGGATAGAAAAAATGTTCAGATAATTACGTACAGAACATGATTATTAAAAATCAGTGATAAAAGATCCGTTCAAAAAACCCGAAGTGGGTGGTTGTGAAGCCTCAGAGAGGGGAGCAGCAGTAAACAGCCGCCTTTCCTTAGGTGAGGTGAGGGGCTTCAGGCACAAAGGGCATGCAGCTTTCCCAGACACCTGGTCAGCGACAGGGCTGGAAGGGAAGGTGGGACTGGGGGCTGTGTGAGAGGTCACCTTGTGCTGGTCTCCCGGAGATCCGCCTGCATCCACGTCTTCCAAGTCAGGCAGGTCCTGGAAGAGAAAACCATCCCCGTCAGCAGGAGGGCATGCTCCCGACGCCCAGTCCACGGGACAGACGCGGCCGCACAGCCAACCCAGCCTGCGCTACGTGCTCGGAGTGTGGAGGGGCCCGCGGCGTGACCCAGACCACTCAGGCCACGTGCACGCTCGAAACACACGCACGAGGCAACACCAGGTACCTGGATCTGATCAGTGCAAGAGATTTGCAAGGTGTGACGTGTCAGAAATTTCCACCTCTTTCTCCACTTCACTTTGGTGTTACTCGCCCCGTTCATCTGTGGGGAGACGTACCTCCTACACACAAATTTGTCTTAGGACTCTGGCATAAAACGAGTCTATTTTGGACCTCCCCCAAACTGGGGGGTCCGTGTTTTGTGTTGTGTATCGGGGTGTCTTCACCTAGAGCGCCCCGTCCAGCGTGTGAGGCGGGCGCGGGCTGTGGTGGCTGTGTGGGCTCTGGGGCCACGCTGCCTGGCTGTGGAGCCTCGGGCAAGCTGCTTAACCCCTGTGCTTCTCAGCTTCCTCATCTGTAAAATGGGGATGACAGTGGTACCTGTGTCTTAGAGTTATTGGAGGGGTTAAATGAATCGATAACAAGATGTGTTTAAAATAGTGCCGGACAAAGAGGAAGGTCAGTGCCAGCTTAGTGTTGGGGTCCTGTATACGGTCAGTTATCAAATGTTAGGGAAGAATTGCCCACTTTGGTTCTTGTCATTTGTATATGCAGGCCCAGAACACCAGAAACCCACTCTGAATATTGGCTGTACTCAGTTGAACACTTGTTGAGCCACGTGAAATTGTGAGGTTGGGAATGAAACACCCGTGTAGGAGTTTATAGAAGAAGCGGGCGGGGGCAGGCGAAGCTGCGCACAGGCTTGAACAGAAGGAGCTCACTCGTGGGCAGAGGCGGGCCGTCCTCTGGGCGGGCAGGGTGTGAGGCTACAGGGTGGGGCGCCGGCCCCCACCCCTCGCCCCACCAAAGCACCGTTCCCGGGGGTCATGGCAAAGTGTGTACGTCCCCAGAGACCCATTCCTGTGGGCACAGCATGTCAGACTGTTACCAGAGCGGAAGGGCTTCAGGGAGGAGGGCCGTGCTCCGGGCCGTGATCAGTCCCAAGGTCAGGCGGCCCCTCACTGAACAAGCCCCAGGGGGCGGGCCGCTGGACAGTCAGGCCAGGAAGACGGGCAGCTGTCCACAGAGGGAGAGGCTCGCCAGACGGAGCTGCGCTCAGTGTAGCTTCCTCGGGGAAAACACGGCAAGAGCTTTGTAGATGTAGTTCAAGGGGACTCAGCCTGGGCCATCACTTCTCAGTCTTGAAGGGGCACAGGCACAGACGCCCCTGGGGGAGGGCTTATTAACTGCAGGTCCTGAGCAGTGGGTCTGGGGTGGGGCCCGGGGTTCCGCCTTCTGAGCAGCCCTCAGGGGAGACCATGCCTGCTGGCCCAAGGGCCACACTCTGGGCAGTGAGGATTTGGAAGTTTTGTGCCTGATCTGATACCGGCTGTACCGCAGATACTTCTCTGCAGATGCACCAATTACATACATCGATGAAGAGCTTCTCCTTCGTCTCCAGTCTGATGGCTTCCAAATCTTCAGCTCCACAGAGCTCTGTACCTGATGCACTTTCAGTGGCCACCGTCTGGGGAGCTGTTTCTAAGGAACAACAAAGAGTTATATTAATCTTGGAGTTAGTGTCATACACGGTGGACAGATGGGTAAACCTGAGGTTAAGGCGATTCCAAGAAGAAGGACAAAGCCCTCGGGTCTGAAAGCCTCCAGCCCCTGTGACAGGAGCTGCAAGAATCCCAGGTTAGGACAAGATTATGTCTGAAAGGAAAGGGAGACAGCCGCCCCCTTTCTGGAGCCTGGAGATGGAAGTACCAGCCAGGAATCTGTGAAGAATACGCAGGAACCTTGGAAAAGGCATGATTGATGGGCCAGGAGATGAAGAAAGAAAGGCCGTGGTGCCAAAGGCCAAGTTTCACAGCCCCTCCTGCTGCACGAGCATCAGGGAGACGTGTGAAGTCACCGCAGGGTTGCCTGTGGAATGTGGAGTCCAGACAGGGCTTGTCTTCCTCCCCCAGGGCCCTCCTATCCTGCCCTCTGCTTCCTCTCCAGTCTCCGTGATTAAAGATGAATGGCCCCGCTCTGCTCACAACATGCTGGTCCGCTGTCCGCCCTGAGGACTGGCCGTGCCCAGTTGGACTCGAGAGCCACATTGGGGCACCCATTTAGAATGAAACAAGGGGGACTTCCCTGGTGGCGCATTGGTTAAGAATCCACCTGCCAGTGCAGGGGACACGGGTTCAGTCCCTGGTCTGTGAAGATCCCACATGTCGCAGAGCAGCTAAGTCTGTGCACCACAACTACTGACCCTGCTCTCTAGAGCCTGCGAGCCTCAGCTACTGAACCCGCGTGCCACAAGTACTGAAGCCCGTGCGCCTAGAGCCCGTGCTCCGTGACAAGAGAAGCCACCGCAATGAGAAGCCCGCGCACTGCAACGAAGAGTAGCCCCCGCTCGCCACAGCTGGAGAAAGCCCGCGCGCAGCAATGAAGACCCAAAGCAGCGGAAAATAAATAAATAAAATAAAATAGGCAAAGTAGATAAATAGACGTTAAAAAAAAAGAATGATATAAGGAAGTGAGCAGGGGCTTCTGGGGCTGCTGTGGACGATCCCAGGCCCACCTCCCAGGCCCGGTTTGTCATGGTCTCTTCCGCTTGGCTGTGCCCGTGGCTTCGCAGCTTCTAATTACGACAGTAGTCTGCTTCCCCTCCAACCAGCCCTTCCCCCGGACCCCTGTGTCCCGCTCGTGGCGCCGTGGCGTCCAGCTTCCCAGCCAGCAGAAGCTTCTAGTCCAGGCAGCTGCCGAGACCCTTTGTTTCCTAAAACCTACCTGCCTAGGCTTTGTGTGCCGGGAAAAGGCGAGGCAGGGAAGAGACTAGTTGTTGGGCGTGTTCCTCACGTTGCCTCATGCGATCCACGGCAGAGACTGTTCCCACTTCGCAGGGGCTAGAACGGGCTCCGAGAGGTTTTGTGGCTTGCCTGAGGTGTCCCAGCTGGTTAAGGGGCTGGACTTGGGTTTGACCTCAGGGTGTCTGTCTAGAAAATTCGCTGCCTCGCCTGTTCACAGAGTGTTTTAGTGAAATGTGTGAGTCATCCTCTGTGCCGTTTTGGTGACCACTGGAAGGAAGCTAAGGCTCCCCTAGACCGAGTGTCATCAGATAGAGGTGGAAACGTGTGTCTCCGTGACGGTGTGCGCTCACATCATGTTTCCCCCAGTCCTGTTTAGACTCAACGTCGGGATGGGGAGCTATTCAAGCCTCCGAGCCCTGACTCGGTCCCCAGGCAGCCTTCCCTGGCTCCTGACTCCATGATGAGAGAGGATGAGCCCAGGGAACGCAGCAAAGCTGCTCGTACCGTTTATCTCCTAATTTCCTGCTCCTTCACTAGGCCTCGTGACTTGTAAGGGAAGACTGTGCGCCATGCAAGAAAGGTAAATGGAAAAGTGATTTTTTAAAAACAGATGGCTTTTATATTTAGATTTGCTTTTCTTGGGGTTGAGTAACTTGCGTGGAAGAGGGACCTCCTTGTTCTGACAGCCCAGCTCCCCTCTTGGGACTCAGGACACCCAGAGGGTTTAGCTCAGTAGGGAGGGGACTATGGGGGAGGGGTGGGCAGCAAAGGCCGTGGGGGCTTAAAAGCAGGGAGGATGGCAGTGAACCGAGGTGGAGACCAGCTTGGTCTGTGCAGGCAGATCTGGCTTCAGTTCTGCCCCACTATCACTCGCTCTGTGACGTGGAGCAGGTTACTTCACCTCTCTGAGCCCCAGTTGCCAACTCAGTAACATGGGTTACTAGTGAGAGCACCTGATCGTGGGATTTTGTGGAGGCTAAGCTGGAAGTCATGGCCTTGGCTGACACGTTAGATAAACATCTGGCTGCGCCTCCCTCTTCCGACCTGCCGCAGGTTGCCAGCTCCTCATTAAATGTGCCCTTCGTTCAGGAAGGCAATTGATGGTTTCACTCATAGAAAACTCTGCTTCTAGGCTAGGTGCGGTTTCAAGGCAAAAAACTTACGGGAGGGGGAGTGAGGATGCAGGCAAAACCTTGTATCTGGGTCTCAGAATACACGTGCCGATACCTACATCAGTAGTTCAGAGGATGCTCTTTTCCCGGTGTGTTTAATACATGATTAGTGCCCCTTTTAAATAACTAACAAAACCTGTAACATTGCCATCTGTGGGAAGCTCGAGGGAAAACGTGACCCTTGTCTAGTAGGAATTCTCTCCCAGAAACCAAGGAGTGACCAGGTCTTGGAGGGTCTACAATCCCATCCAGCAAAGTGGAGCCAGGAGCCACAGAAAGCAGGGCTTCAGTGCCTCCCAAGGGAAGTTAAATCAAGACAAGTCACGCTTCTCACAGATGGCTTCCAGCCGCAGTCTCATGGCAAAGTCAGAAGAGGAGCGGCACAGCCACCCGACAAGTGTGAGGAGGGCGGCAGAGGGACGGGCAGGGCATGTCCCCTCCCCGGGAGCCTATTCTCCCCTCTGCGGTGGCTGTTTAGATCCCACGCACTTTCCTGCTCCTTCCCTGCTCTCCGCCCACTGCTCCTGCCTCACCGGCTGGAACCCCTGGGGACTTCATGAGCTCCAGCATCCCAGATGGGGGCCAGGGCCATGGATGTCAGCACAGTCACAGGTCACCTCACTCCCTACACCACCCCTCCTTCCTAAGGTGCATTTCTATTTCCCACAGACGTCTTGTTAAAGACTGTAGGCTACACGATACATTTTTCAGATGTTACTGAACAAAAGTGGGGTGGGTAGTAAATCCCAGTGAATAATGGAGCACTGATTGTTTGGGGGTATGGAGTGGCCAGTAAGGTTTTGAAAAGAATAATTAAAATAGAGCTCAGTTGAGTTAAGCTTTGAGGACAGTCTGCCCTGCCATTATCTTCAGCTGGAAAGAGAATTCACCCATCTCTGGTGCCCTGGGGTGTGGCCTTTGCCCCCTCGGCAGTCTAGAGGCTAGGCTTACTTCGAGGTTTCTCCCAGACAGTGGGGGCCAGGCGAGCTGACCTCCCCAGATGGACCTCAAATCCTGCTCAGGCTGGGAACAGAAGTTCGGGTCCCCCAGGGCTGCACAGACACAGCAGTAATGGGCAGTGTCCAGGGCCGAGTCCTGGGTTTATCTGTTAGTCAGCAGGACCCCAGGAACTTGGCAAGAACCTGCTAGTGGGCTTCCGTTCTAGATCACCACCATCCACTGTGGTAGCTGTGGCATTGCCAGCAGTGTGGCCAGTACTCCTGAGGGGCTGGATTTTACATTTTATTTAATTGTATCTACTTTTAATTCATTTCAATTGAAAAAATGAAGCAGCCCAAAACAACTTGCTTCTTTTCATAGAGCTGCATTTCACCTTAACCATTCAAAAGTGAGCATGTGAATGAGATGTGCTCTAAGTGGCATATACAGGCTGGATTTTGAAGACTTAGTGTCAACAGAGGGAAAGTATCTCATGAATAATTTTATGATGATATCAATTATTATATTTTAGATGTACTGGGTTACATAAAATACACTGTTAGCGTCTCACCCATTTCTTTGCACCTTGTTGAAGCTGATACTAGAAATGCAGTCCGGGCTCCCCTTGTGGTTCTAAATAACTCGCAGACTCAGCAGTCAGAAGTGGAAACCCGAGGCCCGCAGACAGGTGCTGGCCCATCTACACGCCTGTTGTTCTCAACCACCTACCTTCCCAGGCAGCTCCAGGGCTCGGTGGCGGGGCCTTGGCAGGGAGCGCCGCTCCTGGCTCCCCGTCAGCATCCACAGGCAGCTCCTCCAGGAGACTCGACTCTTCTGACTTTTCTGGGAATAGCTCGTCCTTGGCCTCGAAGCTCTCCTTGGCAAACAGCTCCGTCTTCTGCCACCTTTCTCTGTCCTCTTCAGGTGCTTCCTCCCCTTCCACAGTGGGACACAAGTCCCTGGCACTGTCTGGTGCGAGCATCTCCCCTGAGCAGAAGTCCACAGTGAGCTGGGAATGTCCTGGGAGGACAAGGGGGACCTGCAGTGAACTGCCGGGATGGTCATCAGAGTGCTGTTTAGGTGCTAAATACACGGGCTGAAAGTCCACCAGGGGGATGCCTAGCGCATGCACTGCCGGCACAGGACACAGCCACTAGAATACTGTGCAGGGGGCTCTTAGGAGACGCAGGCTGAGGTATTTGGGGTTAAGGGCCACGATGTCTGCCTTTGCTTTCAAATGGGTCAGCAGAACAGGAAAGACTGTGTGTGTGTGTCAAAATATTAACAACCATCCGATCTAAACAGACAATTCAGCTGTTCATTTTAACTATTCTTTAAGCTTTTCTTAAAACTTGAAAAATATCAAAATTAAAAGTTGGGAAAAGGGAAATAAAACCATGCTACAGGGGAACATCGATTTTATGGGACTGTACTATTATGCTGATTCAAAAGAGTAGGCAAAAAGCAATATAGCTATGCCAGGGGCTTCCCTGGTGGCACAGTGGTTAAGAATCCGCCTGCCAATGCAGGGGACATGGGTTCAAGCCCTGGTCCGGGAAGATCCCACATGCCGCAGAGCAACAAAGCCCATGCACCACAGCTACTGAGCCTGCGCTCTAGAGCCCGTGAGCCACAACTACTGAGCCCATGCACCACAACTATTGAGCCCGCGCGCCTAGAGCCCGTGCTCCGCAACAAGAGAAGCCACCGCAATGAGAAGTCAGTGCACTGCAAAAAGAGTAGCCCCCACTCACCCACAACTAGAGAAAGCCTGCGTGCGGCAATGAAGACCCAATGTGGCCAAAAATAAATACGTTAAATAAATAAATTTATATATATAAAAAAGAAAGCAATAGAGCTATGCCATTTTTTTCTATTAAAAAAAATACATACGTTTTACATGCGTGGGGAAAAGCCAGGAAATACACTGAATACTGAGTGGTTCTTGCTATGATACTGTTATTACTCTTGCCTTTCTATGTTTTCTATGTGTAGCGTATTTACATTTTGTAATTAGGTGAAAAACACTAAATGTCATTTAAAAGCACACATAGAGACTCTGGCTCTTCTACTGGGTGTAAGAGGAGGAAGGGGGTTCCTACTTAATAAGGTGCCCTGAGCACCGTCCTTGCATGAGGTCAAGGGCAGATGGATCTGCAGTTACGTGAACGAATGGTCCCCACCCCCCACCCCCAATCCCTGAGATGAAAGACTGTGAGTTCAACAGCCCAGCTCTTTAATCTGAACGGAGCTCGGGGTCCTCCCTGCGTCTCAAGCACGCACCTTGCCCCTGGCTTGCTTTCTGCTGTTTCCTCTCCTCGGCCTGGCGCTTGATTGCGGCTAAGGCCTCAATGCTGTCTGTGATCTTCTTCCGCTCTCTGCTCTCCCACTGCTGTCTCTCCTCCTGCTCAGCTTTGTACCCTCCTCGTGCCCAGGCCTCTGCACAAGCTCTGTTTAGGAGTATTAAAAACAAAAAAACAAAGAAACAAGAACACCCCAGAAATCGGGGAGGTTTGAATTGTCACAGGTTCGAAGTAAATCCAAAACATACACTATCTGACCAAACTTGCGCATCTTCCCCAAAATCAAACTAAAGGCACAGGACATATGGCTGCAAGGATACGTATTAACACGTGCACATTTTTAATCTGTAAAGTCTAATGGTTTGCAAAGCCAGCTAGATACGAGGCCAAGAGCACAAGTGACAAAGAAAAAAATAGAGAAATTGGACTCCACCAAAGTTAAAAATGTGTGTCATGCAAAGAATACCATAAATAAAAGGCAACCCACAGAATGGGTATGCAAATCATATACCTGATCAGGGGGTTGTATCTCGAATATATAAAGACCTATTGCAACTCATTAATACAAAGATGACTTAAAAACGGGAAGAGGTTAAAAGAATGAGAAGGCAAACTGTACTGGGAGAAAATATCTGCAAGAAAGATAACTAAAACATGGCTTGTATCCAAAACATACAAAGAACTATTACAACTCAAATGAAAAAACAACACATTTTAAAAAGTGGGCAAAAGAACTGGACACCTCACCAAAGAAGATAGGCAGGTGGCAAGTAAGCTCATCATCATAGGACATCAGGAAAGTGCAAATTAAACCAATGAGATGCCACTTGACACTCAACAGAACGGCTAAAATCCAGAACACTGACAACGCCAAATGCCGGGAAGGATGTGCAGCGACAGGAATGCTCCTTCATTGCTGGTGGGAATGCAAAATGGCGCAGCCCCATGGAAGACAGCTTGGCAATTACAAAGCAAACAATCTTACATATAATCCAGCAATCATGCTCCTAAGTATTTACTCAAATGAGTTGAAAACAAATGTCCACACACAAAACCCTGCCCACGAACATTGATAGCAGCACTGTTCACAACAGCCAAAAAGTGGAAGCAACCCAAATGTCCATCAACTGATAGATAAAGAAAATGTGGGCTGAGATAGCCTCATCCACCAGAGGGCGGACAGCAGAATCAAGAACTACAATTCTGCAGACTGAATGCAAACCACATTCACAGAAAGACAAGATGAAAAGGCAGAGGGCTATGTACCAGATGAAGGAACAAGATAAAACCCCAGAAAAACAACTAAATGAAGTGGAGATAGGCAACCTTCCAGAAAAAGAATTCAGAAAAATGATAGTGAAGATGATCCAGGGCCTCAGAAAAAGAATGGAGGCAAAGATCGAGAAGATGCAAGAAATGTTTAACAAAGACCTAGAAGAATTAAAGAACAAATACCTAGAATAATTAAAGAACAAACAGAGATGAACAATACAATAACTGAAATGAAAAATACAGTAGAAGGAATGAAGAGCAGAATAACTGAGGCAGGAGAATGGATAAGTGACCTGGAAGACAGAATGGTGGAATTCACTGTCACAGAACACAATAAAGAAAAAAGAATGGAGAGAAATGAAGACAGCCTAAGAGACCTCTGGGACAACATTAAACGCACCAACATTCACATTATAGGGGTCCCAGAAGGAGACGAGAGAGAGAGAGAGGACCCAAGAAAATATCTGAAAAGATTATAGTCGAAAACGGCCCTAACATGGGAAAGGAAATAGCCACCCAAGTCCAGGAAGTGCAGAGAGTCCCAGGCAGGATAAACCCAAGGAGAAACATACTGAGACACACAGTAATCAAACTGACAAAAATTAAAAACAAAGAAAAATTATTAAAAGCAACAAGGGAAAAATGACATTTAACATACAAGGGAACTCCCACAAGGTTAACAGCTGATTTCTCAGCAGAAACCCTACGAGCCAGAAGGGAGTGGCATGATATATTTAACGTGATGAAAGGGAAGAACCTACAATCAAGATTACTCTACCCGGCAAGCATCTCATTCAGATTTGATGGAGAAATCAAAAACTTAACAGACAAGCAAAAGCTAAGAGAATTCAGCCCCACCAAACCAGCTCTACAACAAATGCTAAAGGAACTTCTCTAAGTGGGAAACACAACAGAAGACAAGAACCTACAAAAACAACACCAAAACAATTAAGAAAATGGTAATAGGAACCTACATATCGATAATTACCTTAAATGTGAATGGATTAAATACTTCAACCAAAAGACACAGGCTTGCTGAATGATACAAAAACAAGACCCATATATATGCTGTTTACAAGAAACCCACTTCAGACCTAGGGACACATACAGACTGAAAATGAGGGGATGGAAAAAGATATTACATGCAAATGGAAATCAAAAGAAGGCTGGAGTAGCAATACTCATTTCAGATAAGATAGACTTTAAAATAAAGAATGTTACAGGAGACAAGGAAGGACACTAGATAATGATCAAGGGATCAACCCAAAAAGAAGATATAACAATTATAAATATATATGCACCCAACATAGGAGCACCTCAATACATAAGGCAACTGCTAACAGCTGTAAAAGAGGAAATTGACAGTAACACAATAATAGTGGGGGACTTTAACACCTCACTTACACCAATGGACAGATCATCCTGACAGAAAATTAATAAGGAAACACAAGCTTTAAAAGACACAATAGACCAGATAGGTTTAATTGACATTTAAAGGACATTCCATCGGGAAACAGCAGATTACACTTTCTTCTCAAGTGCACGCGGGACATTCTCCAGGATAAATCACATCTTGGGTCACAAATCAAGCCTCAGTAGATTTAAGAAAATTGAAATCATATCAAGGATCTTTTCTGACCACAATGCTATGAGATTAGAAATGAATCACAGGGGAAAAATGTAAAAAATACAAACACATGGAGGCTAAACTATACGTTACTAAATACCCAAGAGATCACTGAAGAGATCAAAGAGGAAATCAAAAAATACCGAGAGACAAATGACAATGAAAATACGTGATCCGAAACCTATGGGATGCAGCAAAAGCAGTTCTAAGAGGGAAGTTTATACCAATACATGCCTACCTCAAGAAACAAGAAAAATATCAAATAAACAATCTAACCTTACACCTAAAGGAACTAGAGAAGGAAGAACAAACAAAACCCAAAGTTACTAGAAGGAAAGAAATCATAAAGATCAGAACAGAAATAAATGAAATAGAAACAAAGAAAACAATAGCAAAGATCAATGAAACTAAAAGCTGGCTCTTTGAGAAGATAAACAAAATTGATAAACCATTAGCCAGACTCATCAAGAAAAAGAGGGAGAGGACTCATATCAATAAAATTAGAAATGAAAAAGGAGAAGTTACAACAGACACCGCAGAAACACAAAGCATCCTAAGAGACTACTGCAAGCAACTGTATGCCAATAAAATGGACAACCACAAAGAAATGGACAAATTCTTAGAAAGGTATAACCTTCCAAGACTGAACCAGGAAGAAATAGAAAATATGAACAGACCAGTTACAAGTAATGAAATTGAAACTGTGATTCAAAATCTTCCAACAAACAAAAGTCCAGGACCAGATGGTTTCACAGGTGAATTCTATCAAATATTTAGAGAAGAGCTAACACCCATCCTTCTGAAACTCTTCCAAAAAATTGCAGAGGAAGGAACACTCCCAAACTCATTCTACGAGGCCACCATCACCCTGATACCAAAACCAGACAAAGATACTACAAAAGAAGAAAATTGCAGACCAGTATCACTGATGAATATAGAGGCAAAAATCCTCAACAAAATACTAGCAAACAGAATCCAACAGCACATTAAAAGGATCATACACCATGATCAAGTGGGATTTATCCCAGGGATGCAAGGATTCTTCAATATATGCAAATCAATCAATGTGATACACCATATTAACAAATAGAAGAAGAAAAACTGTATGATCATCTCAATAGATGCAGAAAAAGCTTTTGACAAAATTCAACACCATTTATGATAAAAACTCTCCAGAAAGTGGGCATAGAGGGAACGTACCTCAACATAATAAAGGCCATATACGACAAACCCACAGCAAACATTCTCGATGGTGAAAAACTGAAACCATTTCCTCTAAGATCAGGAACAGGACAAGGATGTCCACTCTCACCACTATTATTCAACATAGCTTTGGAAGTCCTAGCCACGGCAATCAGAGAAGAAAAAGAAATAAAAGGAATACAAATTGGAAAAGAAGAAGTAAAACTGTCACTCTTTGCAGATGACATGTTACTATACATAGAAAATCCTAAAGATGCTACCAGAAAACTACTAGAGCTAATCAATGAATTTGGTAAAGTAGCAGGATACAAAATCAATGCACAGAAATCTCTTTAATTCCTATATACTAATGATGAAAAATCTGAAAGAGAAATTAAGGAAACACTCCCATTTACCATTGCAACAAAAAGAATAAAATGCCTAGGAATAAACCTACCTAGGGAGACAAAAGCTGTGTATGCAGAAAACCATAAGACACTGATGGAAGAAATTAAAGATGATACCAACAGATGGAGCCATATACCATGTTCTTGGATTGGAAGGATCAATATTGTGAAAATGACTATACTACCCAAAGCAATCTATAGATTCAATGCAATCCCTATCAAATTACCAATGGCATATTTTACAGAACTAGAACAAAAAATCTTAAAATCTGTATGGAGACACAAAAGACCCTGAATAGCCAAAGCAGTCTTGAGGGAGAAAAACAGAGCTGGAGGAATCAGGCTCCCTGACTTCAGACTATATTACAAAGCTACAGTAATCAAGACAATGTGGTACTGGCACAAAAACAGAAACATAGATCAATGGAACAGGACAGAAAGCCCAGAGATAAACCCACGCACATATGGTCAACTAATCTATGACAAAGGAGGCAAGGATATACAATGGAGAAAAGACAGTCTCTTCAGTAAGTGGTGCCTGGAAAACTGGACAGCTACCTGCAAAAGAATGAAATTAGAACACTCCCTAACACCATACACAAAAATAAACTCAAAATGGATTCGAGACCTAAATGTAAGAGTGGACACTGTAAAACTCTTAGAGGAAAACATAGGAAGAACACTCTTTGACATAAATCACAGCAAGATCTTTTTTGATCCACCTCCTAGAGTAATGGAAATAAAAACAAAAACAAAAAAATGGGACCTAATGAAACTTAAAAGCTTTTGCACAGCAAAGGAAACCATAAACAAGACGAGAAGACAATCCTCAGAAATGGAGAAAACATTTGCAAACAAATGAACAAAGAATTAATCTCCAAAATATATGAACAGCTCATGCAGCTCAATATTAAAAAAAAAAAACCCAATCAAAAAATGTTCAGAAGACCTAAATAGACATTTCTCCAAAGAAGACATACAGATGGCCAAGAGGCACATGAAAAGCTGCTCAACATCACTAATTATTAGAGAAATGCAAATCAAAACTACAATGAGGTATCACCTCACTCCAGTTAGAATGGGCTTCATCAGAAAATCTACGAAGAACAAATGCTGGAGAGGGTGTGGAGAAAAGGGAACCCTCTTGCACTGTTGGTGGGAATGTAAACTGATACAGCCACTATGGAGAACAGTATGGAGGTTCCTTAAAAAACTAAAAATCGAACTACCATATGACCCAGGAATCCCACTACTGGGCATATACCCAGAGAAAACCGTAATTCAAAAAGACACATGCACCCCAATATTCATTGCAGCACTATTTACAACAGCCAGGTCATGGAAGCAACCTAAATGCCCATCGACAGACAAATGGATAAAGAAGATGTGGTACATATATACAATGGAATATTATTCAGCCATAAAAGTGAACGAAACTGGGTCATTTGTAGAGACGTGGATGGACCTAGAGACTGTCATACAGAGTGAAGAGTCAGTCAGAAAGAGAAAAACAGAAAAACAAATATCGTGTATTAATGCATATATGTGGAATCTAGAAAAGCGGTACAGATGAACCAGTTTGCAAGGCAGAAATAGAGACACAGATGTAGAGAACAAACATATGGACACCAAGGGGGGAAAGCTGTGGGGTGCGGTGGGGGGATGAATTGGGAGATTGGGGTCGACATATACACACTAATATGTATAAAATGGATAACTAATAAGAGCCTGCTGTATAAAAAAATAAAATAAAATGTGGGCTTTCCAAATAGAATATTATTTCACAGCATTATTTTGGAAGTATTTACTGACACTGGCTTCAATGTGGGTGGACCTTAAAAATCTGCTCAGTGGGCTTCCCTGGTGGCGCAGGGGTTGAGAGTCCGCCTGCCGATGCAGGGGACGCGGGTTCGTGCCCCGGCCCGGGAGGATCCCACATGCCGCGGAGCGGCTGGGCCCATGAGTCATGGCCGCTGAGCCTGCGCGTCCGGAGCCTGTGCTCCGCAACGGGAGAGGCCACAGCGGTGAGAGGCCCGCGTACAGCAAAAAAAAAAAAAAAAAAAAAAAAAAAATCTGCTCAGTGAAAGAAGCCATTCACAAAAGACCACATATCGTATGATTCCATTTATAGGAAATGCCCAGAATAGGCAACTCCAGAGAGATAGAAAGTACATTTGTGGTTGCCAGGGGCTGGCAGAGGGGGGTTGGGGAGTGATTGCTAATAAGTAAGGGTTGCTTTTGGGGGTGATAAAAATATTCTAGAATTGATTGCGCGGTGTGGTTGGACAACTCTGTGAACATACTAAAAAACCGCTGAATTGTACACTTGAAATGGCTGAACTGTTCTAGGGGCTGGGGATACAGCAGGTAACATAAGAGATGACATCGCTTGCTCTGTTAGAGCTGCCCTTTTATGGGGAAACAAGTATGTCAGAGGCGGATGTGTCTTGAGAAATCAGGCTGAAGAGACAGCAGGTGGAAGTGGCAAAGGTGCTACTTAGGTGGTCAGTCATGGAGATCTTCAGAAGATGGCAGGTGAGCAGACACCTGCAAACACCTGTGAAGAGCATCACAGGTGGAGAGAACGTCAAGGGCCCAGTGTGGCCCAGTGTGGAACAGCTAGAGAGTGCTGGAATGAGGCTTCAAACACAGGTGAACCCAACTCCTGAAGAGAAGTCATGCTGCACTGTCCAGGGCGGGGGTCTCCCTGCTGAGGGCCCAGCTCAGGTTCCTGTTTACACTTTCCTGCTGGTCGGCACTGCCGCAGTGTGGAGATTCACGATCCTCCGGGACGGCCTCTCCTGCTGGTTCCCTCCTCCTACTAGCTGGTACCTGCTTAAGTCCCACGTGATACTAACAGATACTCACAAGGACCCCGCGGTCGGTATTGTCCCCACCTTCCAGATGAGGAACCTGAAGCTGGGGAGGTTGGTGTTCAACCACGGGCACAGGACCCGCAGTTGCAGAGCTGGGCTTGGAGGTCTGCCCGCAGGCCCTGCCCGCCCGCCGTCGCCCTGAACACCCAGGGCTCGGTGCTGGGGAAACGGATGCATCTCGGCCTGACTGCCCAGAAGCAGGGATCCTGGTTCTCTTATGTGGTCCAAGTGGAAGCTCCCCCTTCCGATTGAAATCTGTGTTAGTTTGACTAAAATATGTGAGTTCAAAAACATACTACCAGCTACGTTTCTTTTTAAGTGTTGGAAAATTCAGATTTGCACTTCCCTTCAGGCCATCCCAGTTACTGAAGTTTTATTCTAAGCTGGAATGAATGAATACTGGCCTCAATCAAAAGGTAAATTAAGGGAATTTCCTGGAAATCCAGTGGTTAGGACTCTGTGCTTTCACTGCCGAGGGCAAGGGTTTGAGCTCTGGTAGGGGAACTAAGATCCCGCAAGCCACGAGGCACAGCCAAAAAGAGAAAAAAGGTAAATTAAAAACCCAGATAAAAGCAGTGATGGGGCTTCCCTGGTAGCGCAGTGGTTGAGAGTCCGCCTGCCGATGCAGGGGACATGGGTTCGTGCCCCGGTCCGGGAAGATCCCACATGCCGCGGAGCGGCTGGGCCCGTGAGCCATGGCCGCTGAGCCTGCGCGTCTGGAGCCTGTGCTCTGCAACAGGAGAGGCCACAACAGTGAGAGGCCCGCGTACCGCAAAAAAAAAAAAAAAAAAAAAAAAAAAAAAAGCAGTGATGGCAGTCCCGGGTTCAATATTCTTGATATGCAAAGAGCTCTTATGAATCAGTAAGAAAAAGCATCCCCCCAAAAGGAAACTGGGAAGAAGTCATGAATGCAATACTCATAGAGAAGGAAACACAAATGCCCAACAAGGGTAGTAAAAATGACCAACTTCATCAGTTACCCAAAAATGCAAATTTAAAACGAGGTACTGGGACTTCCCTGGTGGCGCAGTGGTTAAGAATCTGCCTGCCAATGCAGGGGACACGGGTTCAAGCCCTGGTCTGGGAAGATCCCACGTACTGTGGAACAACTAAGCCCATGCGCCACAACTACTGAGCCTGCGCTCTAGAGCCCGTGAGCCACAACTACTGAAGCCCTTGTGCTAGAGCCCGTGCTCTGCAACAAGAGAAGACACTGCAATGAGAAGCCCACACACCGCAATGAAGAGTAGCCCCTGCTCACCGCAACTAGAGAAAGCCCGCACGCAGCAACAAAGACCCAATGCAGCCAAAAAATAAATAAATAAATGAATAAAAATTAAATAAATAAATAAAGCGAGGTACCACCTTCACTCATCAATTGGCCTGGCAAAGGTTTTGTTTTGTTTTTTTACATGGCTGTGTCTGGGGAAGTTATAAGTTGATACAAACATTCTAGAAAACAATTAGAAAATATTTAAAAACACCTTTTAAAAGTCTCAAACCACAGTCTTTATCTTTAATCCAATAATACAACTCAGGGTTCCATCCTAAGGAAATAACCAGCCATGAGATCAGAGACTTATATAGAAGGATAATTATCAAAGGATTATGAAAAATCTATGAATAAGTGCTCAAAAACAGGGAATTTCCTATTAAAAACAATCATGTAAGCCATTAAACCTATTTCACTGAAATATTTAATGATGTGTGGAAATGCTCAAATATCAGAAAATTTTAAAAGTTTAATATTGAGTATGCTCAACTATTACCTATTAAGTATGATCAAAAGGCTTTTTGTTTCCTTACCTGTCCTTTGGAAAAACTGGTCTGTCATCCAGGTATGTTAAATGTTTTAGTCGAACAGTGACTGTCCGTCGATAATTAGGGATGTTCCTAATCACTGGGTTTCCCATCAAATTCAGTACACGCTGGAAGCACACAGGCAGAACCACATTAATCACTGAAAAATGGATGCGATTAAAACATTTAATATGTGCAGTGCTCTGAAAATAAATAAATAAACAGGGAGTGTTTACATCAAATCACGAAGACGATATCAGAGAAGGCAGAGGCTTTCGTTGTTTCTGTGCCATCAGAACTGTCGCGAGAACTGGGCAGCCCTTTCTTCTATTACACTTGAACTTCAGGCCCTAAATCTCATTGTCCTTCCAGAACAATACTGGAAAACACTTCCTGAGGCCTTTACCCGAGGGCAGTGCTTGCATTCGTTTTGCTGGCCCAATCTCTTTTACTGAAATTAATCTCCAATTGATCATTTTCTGTCCTTCCCAGCTAGGACCCATTTTAAGAAAATGTACACAGCAGCTAGACAGATAAGAAGTGGTGACTGAGGGCACAGGATGCAAAGTGCCTGCTTATCTACTGCCAAGCTTATAGGTCTTCTGGATGTCAAGTCAGGACCAGGAAGGAAAGCGACACAGCAGTGCCAGTGCGCCGTCCCCACCCCTCTTTGAATACTGTCACCTCCCCTCCTGCCGATGAAGCTCAAGAAGGTGAATGGTCAAGGTGACACGTGGGTGAAACATTTAACATCAGTTTGCCTGAACTGGTGAAATGTTTTTCATATCCAAAGTGATTTTTCTTGTTCAGGAAAATAAATATACTGGTTCAAGTGACCTGTTCTGTGGGGCTGAGTGGGGGGAGCGATGTGCCCCAGGGGCAGGGACTAAAGGGCTGCGTGTGTATGGAGAATGTAAAAGCCATCACAAAACAACCACGAGGCTGACTGTTCTTGTTATGGGTTGAATTGCTTCCCCCAGCAAACTCATATGCTAAAGTCCTAACCCCCAGCGCCTCAGAATGTGACTGTATTTGGAGACAGAGTCTTTGAAGAGGTGATTAAGATTAAATGATGTCATTAGGGTGGGGCATGATCCAATAGGTCCTTGTAAGAAGAGGAGATTAGGACACAGACACACACACCTGAGAAGGCCATATGAGGACCCAGGGAGAAGATGGCCATCTACATGCCAAGGAGAGAGGCCTCAGGAGAAACCAACCCTGCTGACACCTTGATCTCGGACTTCTAGCCTCCAGAATGATGAGAAAATAAATTTCTGTTGTTTAAGCCACTCAGTCTGGTACTTTGTTACGGCAGCCAGGCCAAAAAATGGTATTATAATACAGCTTTATATTATCACCATATACTGGTGATGATATAAATTCTAAAGTAGTCTTTGGTGACAGTCTGCTCTACAGATTGGTTTTTTGGGTTTTTTGTTTTGTTTTGCTTTTTTGCGGTACGCGGGCCTCTCATTGCTGTGGCCTCTCCCGTTGCGGAGCACAGGCTCCGGACGCGCAGGCTCAGCGGCCATGGCTCACCGGCCCAGGCGCTCCGCGGCATGTGGGATCTTCCCGGTCCAGGGCACGAACCTGTGTCCCTGCATCGGCAGGCGGACTCTCAACCATTGCGCCACCAGGGAAGCCCTACAGATTGTTCTTGAACTATGATTTGCTCACTGTTTTTCTTTAAATGGACCTACTTTTTCCTTCTTATCCATACCCTAAGCAGTAAACAGTGAACTCAAGTTTGTTGTGTGCTATTTGGAATATTTTTTCCTAGTTCACATGACAACACATATACACTAAAAAGCAAGGAAGTCATCAAAGGCTGCTGGAGTGGAGTCCAATGGACACAGGAGCTGCCTGGAGGGGTTGCCACAGGCCAGAAGATGGGACCATTCAATCACCCCAAATTAAAATGACAGCAAGGGTTAAGTCATATCAAATACTGTATCTATAAATCTTTGTGTTCACGATGATAACGTGAACCTTTAGAGGTTCAACCTCATTGTCACCTTTACAGGTTCCTACGTTCTTGACACATTTCTCTGAAAAGGAATACATAAAAAGAAAAAAAAAACAAGCATTTATCCTAGCTTTTTCTTTCTTTTTTTAAAAATATTTATTTATTTGGTTGCACTGGGTCTTAGTTGTGGCAGGTGGCTGTGGCTCACGGGCTCCTTAGTTGCAGCTCACTGGCTCCTTAGCTGTGGCATGTGAACTCTTAGTTGCGGCATGCATGTGGGATCCAGTTCCCTGACCAGGGATCGAACCCAGGTCCCCTGCATTGGGAGTGTGGAGTCTTACCCACTGTGCCACCAGGGAAGTCCCTATCCCAGCCTTTTCTATATGGACTTTATATTAGGGAGGCATGAATGGATGAGCAAAACTGCTCTTTGTGGAAGCATTCCAGCTAATAGGTGCAGAAGGAATAAGAGACTTAGAATACGGTCACTGTGTGACCCCTAATGAAATGACACATGGAGGCAACATGCTTCGGGAGCTGCAGAAACGATCAGGGGAAGGGGGTGAGGGACTTCATGAAGGCTGGATCTGGTTGACAGCAGCCAAACCCACGAATCAAGCTGAAAGTTACAAAACGAGAGGCGACCAGACTTACAGGTGCCCTGACTGATGCAACAGCAAACCTCAAAGTTAGATTCTGAGCCTATATCTGATCAGGTCTCTGGCTCCACCATCATTTTACAAGAGATACTGGGGACAGCAGAACACGTTAAACCACACCATGAGGATGCAGTCAACTGAATCCAGGATGTGGCTGACAACCAGAGGAGGGACCCGGTTTCTTCTACAGATTTATGGTGTGTGTGTGTGTGTGTGTGTGTGTGTGTGTGTGTGTGTGTGAACAGCCAAGGGGAGACTGTGATAGATCAAGAGATTTGAGAGATGCGTAATCCAAATGTGATGTGTGGATCTGGTTTGGATTTGAAAAACCCAACAGTCAAAGCACATTTTTGAGACAAATGGGGAACACTGAATATGGACTGGTTATTAACTGTCCTTCTGATAATATTTTAGATATAATAATAGTATTGTCATGATGCTTTTAAAAAGTCCTTATCTGTCAAGAATACACACTGAAATATTTGTGGGTGAAACGATACAGCATCTGGCATTGAAAACATTCCAGCTAAAAATACAGAGAGGAAAAAAAAGTGTGATGGGTGTGAAGAAAGCAGGGAGAAAGGAAGGGGGACGGGAGGGAGGGGAAAGAGAAAAGAGATCTGCTGTCTACAGAACACAAGATAACGCAAGTTGTGTGCGTGTGTGTGTTTTACCAGGTTGGGCATGCTCTCGAGAATGCTCAGGATCTCTGGGTCACTCAGCTGGTTGTGGGAAAGGTCAAGGACACAGAGTTTCAAACATTCCTTGAGATGCTGAACGTCTTCCACGGTCTCTAAGTGGTTGTGGGCCATCTGGAGCGTGTTGAGGACCGGCAGGCAGGCTGGAAGGGGAGGTCGGCAGAAGTAAGCGACACGGGTGGAAAAGAATGTTAAGAACCTCTGCTAGGAAACAGTGGTGGACGTGGGTGCCTAGTGGACGCCCCACCCCACCCCGCCCCGCCACATCAGGGCCTTCTTACAGAGGTTTTCAATGGTCTTGATGTAATTGTTGCTGATGTTGAGAGCATCCAGTTTCTGCAGAGGTTCTAGGTTCTCGATCTTATGGAGCAAGTTCACTTGCAAGAAGAGGCATCGCAGTTCCGTTTGGGCCTCTAGGTTCTCGATTTTCTGTATTCCGTTGCACTCCAGCCAGAGACAACGCAGCCCTGTGTACTCTTCCAAGTTCTCGATGCGGTCAAAGCCTAGTGGGGAGGAAGGGGGGGTTGGTTAAGCTTCTACACACTCAGAGGCACAGGGGTCACCCTCTTTTCTGCCTATCTGCCCAGCATCCACATGTCCTTCCTCAGTTACACCACTGCCTCTTTGGAGGGACATCCCTGTCCTGATACTACCCCATGGCTCTCTGCAGCGAGCTGGTCACGCTTAGCCGAGTGGAGCCAACCTTCATGAATCCCGGGGAGCTTTGCTGGCTCCACTGGAAAGAGGTAACTTTCTGCTAGAATTGCCAGCCTGGAAGGGTGGAGCCTAACACTGAAGCAGCCACCTTCCCTTCTCGCCTGGGAGTGGGGAGAAGTGAGGGGTGACCTGCCTGAAATGAATGAGCACAAGGGAAAGCAGGGCCAAGGAAAGGGGAGAAACAGCCTCGTGAAGAGGTGCGGTGAGCACCAGGATGGATCCAGCTGTGCCTGAAGCCAGTCCAAACTTCGGGTCTGGTTTGACGGTATTTTTCAATTTTATGAGCCACATTTAAGGTGAGGAGAACAAACATTTTTGTTTCCTTGAGTGACTCATTATAGATTTGTAATTCACGGTGCATCTGCTATTACCAAAACTTTTTCAAAGTCATTTGTTTTGTTGCCTGAAAAGTTTTAACCAAAAGTTTTTGTTAAAAAAGGGTAATAGCGGGCTTCCCTGGTGGCGCGGTGGTTGAGAGTCCGCCTGCCGATGCAGGGGACACGGGTTCGTGCCCCGGTCCGCGAGGATCCCACATGCCGCGGAGCGGCTGGGCCCGTGGGCCATGGCCGCTGGGCCTGTGCATCTGGAGCCTGTGCTCTGCAGCAGGAGAGGCTGCAGGGTGAGAGGCCTGCATACCACACACACACACACACACACACACACACACACACAAAGGGTAATAGCAACCATGAGGCAGAACCACCCAGCTAAGTCATTCCCAGATTCCTGACCCTCAGAAACAGTATCAAATAATGATAATTTTTTAAGTTGGTCAGTTTGGGGATAATTTGTTAGGCAGCACTAGATAATATAGGCATATCTCTCTCCTGATTCTTCTATCTCGCTGATTCTTTCTACTTGGTCTAACCCACTGGGTCTTCTTCTTCCCACCTCTTAAATATTGGTCCTCTGGGGTCTGCCCTCCTAAGTCATCTTATCACTGTTACTCCAAGATATTGGGTGGAGGATTTTGGAGGGGGCAACGTGGAGGTGAGGAGACCAGTCAGGGGTCGTTGACACCTTTAGAGTAGCTGTGCAGCTGAAGCCCTCCGTGAATCTCCCTGGCACAGCGTGAACCTTCTCACAGCGGCCGCCCTGTCCCCCAAGACACCAAGCATCTTTACCATATCCGTCTCTGTATCTTCAGCACTTGCCAGGCACACAGAAGGCTCTCAGTAAACATTTACTGAACAAATGAACATAAAGATGGTCTGATGAAGCAGGGTGGCCATCCCAAGTTCAGCATGAGGCTGGGAGTTATCACTCTGCTTCCTCATTGCTAGAATAGCCCTGTCTATGAACCTGAACTTAAGTTTATGTGTGATACGGGACACCGACACAGTCCTTCACAACGTAACCCTCCCAAGCCCAAAGTATTTACAAGTAGCTACTGGCTCGAAAAAGTATGGGTCCTTTAGCAAATATAAATAAAAGATACCAATGTGTTTCCCTTGAACCCGTATTAACTCCAGTCATGTAAGACTTTTTCTTCAAAGAAATATTATTGCTTTTCCATGCATCTCCACTAAAATTTGAAATTTGAAATTTCAAGAAATCTGAAATTTCTACTTAAATATAAGTTAAGAACACCAGATGATTCCTGCAAGTAATTCTTAACACCACTAGAGTCTTCCCACCTGACATGAGGTAGCGCCTCCCCCAGACCCTTACCTTTATAGTGTAAGTACAGCGTATCGTTCAGCGCTGGGGTGATATAAAGCTTGTGCTGCTTGCACAGTTTTCGCAGAAAATTTTTAGTCATTCTGTGGAATGAAAAACATGAACAAGAAAGTTATTTCAATTTGTCAGCTGTAAAATATATCCCATAAATTCTTTGCCACACCCATTCCGTCCACAAATTCCAGAATATTCTATATGCCCGATGACTTTGTTTCTAGCTTTCAGGGCCTCATCCAGTATTGTGACTTTCGGCCTTCTCAAAAACTGCAAAGTGTGTTCTAATAGAAATACCTTTGTGTCATCAAGAACTGCTAATGTTTCTCTCTCTCCAGGTCCAGCATTCAAGTTGTATAGATTGTGGTTAGTTAAGCCACAGAGCGACGCCCTCCTGCCTCTGCCACTAATCCTCAGACGTGGGGCCGACTATTTAATCTCTGTGAGCCTCAACTTCCTTATCTGGACAAAGGGGTGATTGTAACATCCACCTTAGTGGGTAAACGCGTCGTGCTGAGTGGCAAGAGCACACCCACGTACCTGGGGCCACGATCCTCTTTGTCATCTCTTTGCTGTGCTAAGTAACCCTCTGACCAGCTATCACCACTGTGTTTCTGCTCGCTGAGGTAGGAAGTGTCCGAAGGACCTACGCATGTTTCCTTAGGATCAGTAATTTCTGTAAAATAAAGAGACTGGTTCTATAGAGATCGAGAAATGTATAAAAAATGTCCCCCAATTTCAACTTGATGAATAACTGTCTGCTTTTAGCATGGAACTGGTACTCTTTAAATGTATCACGGTGATTTTTAAAGCACTGATAAGGACTATGAAAATTTCACTTCTAGGCAGATCTTTGATAAAACCTCTTGTACAGCTGGACACGGAGACGTGTGCGAAGATATTCACTTCTGCATTACTTGTAACAGCCAAAACCTATTAATGCAAATGTCCATCCATAGGGACTGGTTAAATAAAGCAACAGATTATTATTCTGCCTTGGAATAGAATGCACTGGAGCTATGTCAATCAATATGGATAATTCTCAGAAACACATATGGAGTGAAAAAAGCAAGTTTCGTAATAAGCACAGGATATCATTTACATAAATCAAACCCACACAAACCTATGCTATGCATTGTTTAAGGACACATTTTAGATAGATAGATAGATAGATAGGTAGATAGATAGGATAGGAAGAGAGAGAGACAGATGAGATTGAAAGAACCCACACAAAATTCTGGAGGTGGGGAGAAGGGAATGGGGCTAGGAATAGAGGTGGGGTAAGGCAAAAAACATCAAATTTATCTGAAATGCTTTATTTCTTTAAAAAAAGACTTGAGGGGGCTTCCCTGGTGGCGCAGTGGTTGAGAGTCCGCCTGCCGATGCAGGGGACATGGGTTCGTGCCCCGGTCCGGGAAGATCCCACATGCCACGGAGCGGCTGGGCCCGTGAGCCATGGCCGCTGAGCCTGCGCGTCCGGAGCCTGTGCTCCGCAACGGGAGAGGCCGCAGCAGTGAGAGGCCTGCGTACCGCAAAAAAAAAAAAAAAAAAAGACTTGAGGTACATATGATTAAAATGCTAATCATTTTCAATTCTTGGTGGTGATACATGGGTGTTTGTTATAATGTTCTCTGTTCTTTTAAAAAAGTTCTCCAAACAGGAGGGAGGAGCAAGATAGAGGTAGGGGATTAAGAAATATAAACTACCATCTATAAAATAAATAAGCTACAAGGGTGTATTGTACAGCAAAGGGAATACAGCCAATATTTTATAGTAACTGTAAATGGAATATAATCTATAAAAATTTTGACTCATTACGTTGTACACCTAAACTAATATAATATTATAAGTCAACTATACTTCAATTTTAAAAAAAAGCTCTCAAAAAACACACAAGAAGAAACAAAAATGATGGGAATATCTTTGGTAGAAAGAAAATGAACACGCTCAAATGCACTTTTTTTTTTTAAAGGTCAATTAAAATTGGCTGATTCAAATGCACTTGATCTTAAGGGCTGTTTGCTGCTGCTCTCTGGGTGTCCCTGTGGACTACCGAATGAGATTAAACACTCCGTGTGTGGGACTGTATCTTATAATTTCCCATTTCCCACTGCATATAATGCCTAGCCACAAGAGGCACCAGATAAAGGTTTGCGGAATAAAGACTAGGTGCTCAATATACATAATAATTGACTGGTTATATTAATAACAAGAACTGCTATTTATTACTGGCCCAATGTATGCCAGACACTCTAATTATAACTATCTCGCTTGCAAAAGAGGAGACGGCCCTATAGAGAGCTTAAGCTCCGGGCAAACAGCCATAAAACCGGCAAGTTGCAGAACGGTAGCGTGAACCCAGCAGGAGTGGCTTCAAACCTGTGTCTGTGCACAGAGCAACATGGCTTCCCTACAGCAACTCTTACAGGGCTTGCCTGGACAGTCAATGCTCACGATATATTTGTTGGCTGGGTTCAAAACATGAGACACAAATCAAGTAGTTTCTTTACCAGTCCCTAAAAAGTTTCCCTTACAGTCCAAGCCAAGCAGGAGGGGAGGCTGTTTTCTAAGCCCATTCCGGAAAACTTTGGTGAGGAGTCACCTCAGAAGAACCAGCTCGTCATTCACTCTGTCTACCACAGATCAGACACTGGACCGGACACTGCCAGTTCAATCAGGATGTCCTGCCCTGACATAGCTTGCCATCTAGAGGGGGAGAGAGCCTTTGATCTTACATGGTGACGGCAATAAAGGGAAACATTCAAAACATTAAAAAGTTGGCCGGTGGGGAGAATGGTGTGTTCAGTGAGGGCTTGGGCTCTGGAGTCAGACTGTCCAGGCGTGAGTCTGTTCTGTCATTGACTGGCTGAGGGTAATCTGTTTGGAGAAAGTTCTATAACCTCTTTAAGTTCCAGGTTCCTCATCTGTATGAAACGGGGAGAGGAGTGCCTACCGCAGAGGGAGGGTGTATGGTTCGAATGCCGTGAGCGCACGGCACGCATCGTTTAGTAAGTGTCGGCCGCCATTATTATTATTACTATTACTGCTGGCTGTGAAGACTAGGGGTGTGGTGCTGGGCGCAGGCCGTCGCCCCCCTCGCCTCCCTGGGGCGGCTGTCGGCACCTTCCTTGCGGCCCCCTTGGCCTGCGTTCCCGTGGTCACCCGCCGACTCCTCCACGGCTGGCTCCAAGCCCGGCTCCCGCGCGCAGTCCTGTTCCGCTCCCCCGTCCGCCACGGGCTCCGAGGCGTCGCGGTTCATGTTTATTCCTGAAACACTGAACACCCCGTAGCAGTGGGGAAGCCCGGTTGTGTGGGATCACTACGTGCCCCAGCCCGCCAGGCCACTCTGCGTCTACGTCTGCGTCGTTGGCAGGCATACGCTTCCCTGGTCCCCACGGCAACCACTGCGCACGCGCACTCGGGACGCCGGGGGGCGGGTCCCGCAACGGCCCCGCCCACAGCGCGTGCGCGGGTCACGTGGGGGCGCGGCCCGTTGTAGCTGCGGCGGCGGCGGTGACGGGGTGGTGGCCGAGCGTCTTTGGTGGGACCGGCTTCGAGACTGCGTCGCCTCTGCAGGTACCGCGCCCCCCACGCCAGGCCCTGGGCCCCAGACCCTCCTGGTTTCCCTCGGCGCCCACTGGGACTTCGGCCCGGCGCCTCCTTCTGCGCCCCACCACGCCCCCCTGGACTAGTGCCCTCAGCGCCGAGACACCCAGGCCTCCCGGACCCTTTCGTCCCTCCCTTCCCTCGGACCCCGCCCCCAGCTTCCCTCCTTCCAGAGTGTCCCCCAAGAGCGCCCCTTCCACAGCTCCATCCCGGCGTTGCACCCACACAGGACTCCCTTTTCTGGGCCCGCCCCTCCCCCAGGACCCGGCCGACCTGGGGCCCCAGCCACCCCGAGCGCGGGTCCCACTCTTTCCCAGACCTGACCCAGGTGCTCCGCACGAGGCTCTGAAGATCACCCCTTTGTGCTTCTTTATTGTCGTTTCCAAAGGACTTGGTCTGAGTGGGATTCGTTGTCGTCGTCTTTGTTCTGAAGTAGAAGTAATTCAGAATAAGGGAGCTCTTGGAGAAAGGGCCCCACCAGTTCCCCAGCGGCGGTCATTTGTTCGGCCCTGCCCGGTGCTGGAGGGGAAGGGTTCTGGAGACCAGTGAGGCTGTCGCTGTTCCCAATGAACGTGCAGCCCGGACACAGACCGGCGCTTGAAGCCGAACTCAGCGGCCCTCTCGGTGATGTTAGCAAGATGCCTGCCTGGGGGTCTTACAGTGGGCGTCGCCAGCCAGGGCTCAGGACTTTGGTAGACCTTGATCTGAATTCCCACAGCCCAATTCTTCTCTTTACCTCGGCAAGCCTCAGTTTCCCCGTCTGTAAACTGGGAACGATTAAAACTCTGCCTCGTAAGGTTGATGAGAGGGCAAGTACGATGGTGGGAATAAAGCACTTAGTGGAGTCTTTTGCATAAAGCCAGCTCTCAGTTTTAACCCTGAGCACTACAAATAGACAAGAGCTGACGTTGAACACTGAATTATAGTGGCTAATAGCCAAGGTTTATGGAGCAGTTATGTTCTGGGCTCTGTTCTGAGTGCTTTTTACATATGATCTACTTTAATTCTCATTATAATCTTAGGCGGGAACTATTAGCCCCGTGTTTACAGGTGGTGTAAGGAAAGCTCAAGTGAAGTAATGTCACCTTCACCCAAGACACACAGCTCTTATATGGGGAGCGTGGATTCGAATCCAGGATGTCTATATTCAAAGTCTGTGGTTATAATCACTACAGTAATGTTCCAGGGGCATAGAGTTCAACAAATTGGTATTTTTTTTTAGCAGATTTTTTCTTTTTGAGATAAAATTCACATAACATAAAATTCACCATTTTAGCCATTTAAACATGTACTGCTCGTAGCAGCATATTCATGGTGTACGGTCCTCACCACTATTTAATTCCAGAACATTCTTATCATCCCCCAAAGAAATCCCACCCCATTAGCAGTCGCTCCCCATTTCCCACTCCCCCTGTGGCAGCCCTAATCTACTTTCTGTCTCTGGATTTGCCTTTTCTGGACATTTCATATACGTAGAATCCCATGATGTGTCTCCTTTTGTCTGGCTTCTTTTGCTCAGCATACTGTTCTCAAGGTTTGTCCATGGCATAGCATGTATCCATACTTCATTCTTTTTATTGCTGAATAGTATTCCATTATGTGGATAGACCACATTTTGTTTATCCATTCCTCTGTTGTTGGACATTTGGGTTGTTTCCACTTTTTAGCTCGTGAATAATGCTGCTATGAACACAGCTGTACAAGTTTTTGTGTGAGCCTAAGTCTTCGGTTATCTTGGGTCTATATCTAGGAGAAGATGCTATTATTATTTTAATTCCCACTGCACAAAGGGAGACCTGAACCTGAGGGTTATCGGATCTTGGATGAGAACTCCCGTGTTCTGCTCTTTCCATGCAATTCATGGTAGTGGTATACTGAAACTTGGCAAAGGAAGGTAAGAAAATTCCAGAAAGTCATGATACACCAATAATAACTTCGTCAAAGTGCTGATGCAAAGTTTGAGAAGCTTCTCAAGTTTTCTCTCCCCGAGAGGGAAGTTTGAACTTTGAACACAAAGCATTATTTGCTTCTGTTTGTTAAATAAATGTCATATACCTGGCACCATGCCAGGTGCTGAGGAGGAATAGTAAAGATGGATGTGATCCCAGCCTCACACCATCACAAGGCTGTGGGAGGATTAAAGAGTTAAATCTGAAAAACAAAACTGTAAAAAAAATTTTGGAAAATAATATGGGAAAATATCTTTATGACTTGGGACTAGGATGGGATTTCTGAAATAAAACATGACAAGCACAAACCATGCGGGGAAAAGATAGATAAATTTGACTACATTAATATTAAGACATTCAGTTCATCAAAGTCACTATAAAGAGACAAAGCATACAGAGAACTAGTATCTACAATATGGAAAGAATTCTTATAACTCTGAAAGAAAAAGAAGACAACACGTCAAAAGCTAGGAACAGGCATTTCATAGATGAGAAAACACAAACAGCACATAAACATCAAAGGAGTGCCAGTCAGCCTTATTAGTAGTCAGGAAATGCCAGGAAAACCATGGTGAGATCCCATTTCACAGCCAGCCTTTGGCAGGAAGTGAACTGGTGGACGTTGCCAGCCATCGAGAGGAGACAGCATGCGCTCACACTTGCTGCTGGTGGGCGTGTAAATCGGTGCAGCCGCTTTGGCAACATCTCGCTGTATGCCTGGATGCCCTGTGG
Organism: Lagenorhynchus albirostris; assembly: GCF_949774975.1. Taxonomy (NCBI): domain Eukaryota; kingdom Metazoa; phylum Chordata; class Mammalia; order Artiodactyla; family Delphinidae; genus Lagenorhynchus; species Lagenorhynchus albirostris. The sequence goes on along the minus strand of NC_083113.1, from coordinate 55,925,326 downwards.
CCCAGCAGTTCGACTCATAGGCCTATCCCTTTGAGGAACTCTTGTACACGTGCCTAGGAGACATGCACGAGAAGGTTCATGGCAGTGCCGTTCATAATTGTAAAGTGAAAACCAACGAGAACAACCCATCAGCAGTAGAATGGTTATATGCATTGTGTGTCTGTACCGTGAGGTAGCGTGGCAGTGAGAGTATATGGCCTACAGCTACGGAGGCGTGGGTGAGTCTCAAAGACAGCGCTGAGTGAAAGAAGGCACCAAAGCATACCGAAGGGGTTTGATTCCTTTATGTAAAGGTCAGAACCAGGGAAAACGGAATATTTCAGAATCCACGCTGCAGTAATAGTACAACTATTAAAAAAAAAAGGGAATATTACATCAGAATTTAGGAGATTGATTACCCCCCCCCCCCGACCCCAGGTGGCAGAAGGGGATGTGACCAGGGAGGAAGCATTGGGGCTTCCAAGACTGCTTTGATTTGTGAAGTAGGGTGTCTGTGCGGGTGTTTTGTTCATTACTCTTTGAACTGTGCATAATAGGTTTTACAACTTTTGTGTACATTTTCCAGTTTTCTTAAATTACAGAAAAATTAGTTTTAGATATATTTCCTGCCCTCGAGAGGCCTGTGTTCTAGTTGAGGAACCAAGATAGAGTCCAGTTATTGCATTGCTCCGCATTCTGTTTAAGTGTCACGTGGGGGAGAGAGACGGAGGGGAACTCATGCTGGTGGGTGTGGAGACCTGGGAAGGGAAAGGAAGAGGGGCGTGGGCCTCCCGTCCATGGGTCCATCCCCAGGGCTGGCGTGTCGTGGTGCTTGTCTGCGGGTCCTGGGACTGAGCTGGGGAGAAGGGATGGGACTTGAGCTGGGCTTGCGAGGAGAGACAGGATGGGAGTGCTGAGAGCAAGGGTCTGAGTGAAGTGAGGTTTCTATTAAAAAAAGGTTTAAAGTCCTAACCCTGCAGCCTTACTGGAAAGTGCCGGCTGTTGACGGGGGTGGTGAGGACGGCCTCAGCCAGTCGAAGATCTGAGGAGCCTCTGAGGATACTTTCTGCTTCCTGAATACACTGGAAGGTTTTGGTTTGAGGGATGTTTCAGGATTTGCAACTTGTCTCTATACTGTCTTAAAAACTAGACTGGCAGTCTGTCCGTCCCTCCATCTTAATTTCCTATGACTGCTGTAACAAAGTGCTACAAGCTCAGTGCCTTAAAACAAGGCATAGTTATTCTCTTACAGTTCTGGAGGTCAGAAGTCTCAAGTCAGTCCCACTGGACTAAAGCCAGGGTGTCAGCACGGTTGTGTCGCTCGGGGAGGCTCTGGGGAGAGTCCGTATCCTGGCCTTTGTCAGATTCTGGAGGTGCCTGCCTTCCTTGACCTGTGACCCCTCTCTGCATCTTCAGTCCAGCAGCCTCTGGTCTTCAAATCTCCCTCGCGCTCTCTGACCTCTGCTTCTTGGTCACAACTCCTTCTCTGATTCTGACCCTTCTGCCTCCATCTAATAAGGACACGTGTGATCACGTTGGACCCACCTGGATAATGCAAGATCTTCTCCCCATCTCAAGATCCTTAATCTTCAAAGTCCCCTTGCTACACGAGGTGACATGTTTACGAGTTTTGAGGATTAGGGTGTGGGCATATGGGAGGGCCATTATCTACCCACCCCACTACCTTTTGTTTGGTGGTGTTTTAATTGTCTTTTTTCCATCATACTTGCTTTATTTTCTTTGAAAACATTTTGGACAATCTGTCTTATGTTCTTGTAGCATCACCCCCAGGTAGCATTCATTTGGATAGCCTGGGGATGCCTGTGTTTCAGCCAAGACACTGCTCCCAGAGCTCTTTGATTCCCGAAGGGTTTTGTATTAGGTCTGATCGCCTTTTTCACGGTGATGTCGAGTCAGCTAAACTGTAGGTCAGGATAATGTTACAGGCACAGCAGCCGCGCTTTGAAGACGTGACTTTGCTCCTGGAGTCTCGACCATAGTTTTCCCATGATGCCTTCATAGTTGTGATGTTACCTCAAAGGGGTTTTTTAGGCTCTTTTGGAGCAGTTTTGGGTTTATAATAAAATCGATAGGAAGGTACGGAGACCCCATGTGCCCCCTACTCCGGCACGTGCAGAGCCTCCCCTGTATCAGCGTCACTGGCCAGTGGTGCCATTTCTGCCGAGCATGCGTCTACCCTGACACGTCATAATCACTCAGACTCCGTAGCTTACCTAAGGGTCCTTTAGCCCTGATGAGTATTGCCCTGGAGAAGTAGAAAATGCCTAGAAGACAGTAGGGAATTGCACTGCGTTTCCTATTTCGGGGACAGTTCTGACTGTTTGCCTCTGTTGTTCACTGATGTCTTAGTTTTCGTAGAGGCAAGAAAACAAAGCTTTATGATAACTTGTACAGGTAGGGTGTACAGGGACCAGGATTTTACTGTGTTGCAGTGTTGCTTTCTAAGTAATGGATTTCTCTAGGTTTTAGACTAGTACCTATCCACAGAACAATGAACTAGTCAAAGCCCCAAAGCAAGTGAAAAGCAGCCTGCTATCTGTGCGTACCTTGGTAGGCTTCTCGACCTAAATGTGTAGTAAACCCCTTTAAAACTGCTTCCATGAGCTTTCCTAGAACTGAATGGCTTTGGGGGGGAGTCCTGATTTCTTCCTCCATTAGAAAGACATTATTTTCCATCAGCTACTTACCGATGGGGAGAGGATTAAGAGGATGTCGGGCATGTAGAATTTCCAATCCTTTGCCATTTATGGTCCATCGAGGTGTGAGCAAATGGGTGAAAATGTCTGGCGTGTCTGAGGAGCGGCAGGGAGTCGGTCACAAAGCTGCGTGCTCTCCGTCTAGCTTTGCTTCGTCCCCGTCTGGATGGACCAGGGCCCAGGCCGCCTGACTTCCTGCCCGCAAGGCCACTGCCCCTGCACCGCCGCCAGCTGCCTTTTGCGCTAAACTTGATGAGCTCCTGCCTTTGGCCCAACGTTTCTGTGTGGCATAAAGGCATCGCACAGCCTGGGCTCCCCTCCCGGCCCTGTTTCCACCCCTGGGTGCGCATCCCGTGCTGTGAGCTCGTTGCTGTTGTCACCATTTCCCGGCAGGCTGGGCTGTTCCTGGGCACGTCTCGCCCCTGCCCTCCTCCCCGGGGAATCGCTCTGTTGAGAGACCCAGCACGGGTCCTCGGCGTCTGACACTTACTGCTTTCTTCATTGCTGTTCTAGTAGTTTGTAGACTTTCCTACAGCCTAGTGACCGTGCGTGTTTAGGCTTCTCGGCTGCATCGTTTATTATTCATAACTAAATTGGCTTTTGAATTTATCAGTCTTTTGTGAGTTTGGTTGGCGTGAGTCAGGTCTGTCCACGTTGAGCTGCCTCTGGGGAACGATGAGATGCATCTCAGACCTAGAATGCCGTCAGCCCTCTGATGATCCGCGATTAAAAAAAAAAATCCAGCAATGATAATCAACGTGCAAGGTAGCTGTCTGTGACGGAATTGCAATTTAAAATACCGTGACGGTCCCCCCTGACTGGTGGTGCAGGGTATCCAGTGGGTGGAGTTGAGAAGCGGGGTTGGAGGCCCTGGCACCACTGGTCTCTGCTCCCCTCCGATGCCTGTACAGCTCCTGCTGGGCCTGCGCAGGACGGCCCTGGGGGCCTTGCCCACGAGGGGTTTCTCTTTGTAAAGGATCGCAGGTGTTGGTGGTCCCCTCCCCGCGGGACGGGACTGAGCTGAGCTAGGCTGGGTGGTGCGATTTCATGCAGCAGCTGGTCTGGGCCCTCCTGTCCGTCCGCGCCAGGGGTTGTGTGAGGTGCTGGAGGGGTGTGTGGGGAGATGCGGCCCCCCAGGGAACGCAGCCTTGGGTGGGGGGTTTCAAAACCGAAACAGGCACCAGGCGGTGTCTAGGGCGGAGGGAGAAGGGAGAGGTGGCACTGGCGTTTCCTTCCGTCTCCTTATCCGTAAGCTCCCGGCCCCAGGCAGGCTGGAAGGGGCCATTCCTCCCTGCCGTTGCCGCCAGCCCAGGACCCACGTGCTCAGGTGGGCAGCCGGGATCTGCCGGGAGTGTGGAACAGGTGCTGCGGCCGAGCGGAGGGTCTAGTGCTCTGTGGCTGGAGCGAGCACAGTGTTTGCAGAGAGGAGGATGAGGCCCGGGGAAGCCCAGCAGATGCCCGGGACAGGTCGGGGGCAGGGTGTCTGCTCGCCGTCCTGGGTCTCCCTCCAAGCGGTCCGGACAGATTTTGTCCTGTGTGACGAAATGTTCCTTAAGGAACAAGGTGCAGGAGCCGGGATGCCTCCCCGCCCAGCCTTCCACCAGACGGGCACTGGCGGCGCCTGCCTTTTTCCCAGACCAGGGGATGCGTCGCTGCCTGTGCAGGGAATCACGGCATGAGAGTTGTTCCGTTTCCTTAACTTTTAAAACGCTTTGGTCGTAGTTTTATATAAACTTATCCCAGCTGAGCTGTGAAGGAGAGGCATTTGTTTCCTGTTGGTTTCTGTTCACAGCTTGTCCTGAAGAGAAGACAGAGCAGTGTATTCCTGAAGGCCCAGGGCTGGCAGAGGAGGTAAGAGGAAACCACGGGTACTTAATGACTTGAGCAGAAAAATCGGGGAACTCGGTCGCAGTCAGGCTTCTTTTGCTGAAGTTTTTCCTTCTGAGATGTTCAATTCTTGAAAAAAATGGTGTTTGAGAGGGTCGAAGTTCCCTTTACACAGCTTCCCCTTGGGGTGAGTCATTCTCTGAGGCATACCTGACCTTTTTAGCTGGAACCCTATTACAGACACTCCTGCAATTCATTTTCTCACAAGTATTTCTTTGGCTACGATCCATTAGTCCTTGATATGTGGTTTTCAATTTTTCATTGAAAACACTGTTTTAACATTTTAGTTGTATGCCCACCTGTTACTTTGAAGAATAGATTTAATGTTCCAAGTATCTAGTTTCTTGGTCATAGTTTTGTTATTTCGAATTTTATCACATTTTGTTTGAAAAGTACTGGTGCATACAAGTATTATGTTTCACATTTGCTTTCTTCATGGCCTAGTATTTGATTAATTATGACAAAAGGCACGTGTCCACTTTAAAAAGTTATCTCAGGAACTCCTAACTTAGGGTGGTTGGGTTTGGATTCTCAGTTTTTATAAAGTTCTTCCTGGTAAGAAGCTAATGTTTTGGCTGTTTCTCTGGGAATCGAATTAGCGCCATTCGGGGACGGCAGCCAGTGTGAGTGTGCTCAGTGCCCGGCAGGGGCCTCTCCAGCCGGCGCCTGCCTCCTCAGGAGGGGGCTGTGTGTTGAGATGGTGCAGCAGCGGGGACCCTTGGAGGGGGTGACACGTCACTACCTCATCGCTAGCATCCGGAAGCTTTGAGAGGCGCTCATGCACAGCAGAAAAGGCGTGAACACGTTTAAGGTGGATGACCGTGACTGTGAGCGTCTTTCAGAGGATTTGGAGCAGTGCCCGGAGCGTACGGCCTTAGTGGGGCGGACGGACCAGAAAAAGAAAGCATCTTCAGCCCAGACTGCATTGATCTTGACAGTTCATGTTTTAGGGAATCTCAGCCAGTGTGGTCCATGAAGAAGCATTACCCCAGAGGAGCATGTAATTGTTTTTATCTTATTAAGTAATTGGTTTGTGTGCTTAATAAAGTTTATAATGTTTTCTTTTCTTGACCAATCTTGGCATCCTTGTCGTAGGAGGTAAGTTTCTCTGAACAGAGCCCCAAAGTGTACAGCACTTTACTTACTGGAAATAAGGTGGCCCCTTCAGTCATTTCCTGTATTGCTATTTGAGAAGGACGTTTCTTTAACTTACTTAATGCCACACCCACTTAGAGTTACGGTAGGAGTGGAAATTTTAATGTTTGAGGGGTTATATCCTCATTGTGAGGCATTTAGGAATCCTGCTGCCTGTTTCTTTCAGTTTTCTGTCATATTTCTTTTGTGTGTTTTGTTGGTTTGTAATTTGGACTGCACACTCAGGTGCACACTCAACACACAGATAGATATCGATATATACATATTTATATTCAGTAGTTTTTTCGTTATTTTATGTGCCTGTTACCACAGTGTGATATCATTCTTACATTGTGTTCCATTCCAGAGGTTAATTTGTTTTCTCCACTCTGCAAACCTTGGTTGAGCTCAAATTGCATTGCGGTCGAGTGGGAAGGAATTCACTTATTCTTCCTTAAGCTTATGCCAACTTCTGCTGCTATTGTCAGGGATTTTTCTTAGTTTCAGGATTTATTTTTTTCCTATTCTAATGCAGTTTTTATGAAAGGGGCCACTTCCAGAAGTTTTATATAAATGTTTGTTTGGCTTAAATCTATTTTCTTTTATTAATATACAGTAAATGCTGTATCCTTGTGTTTGTGCATATCAGAGCTCCCTGAAATTTAATTGTGGTCTGTTCTGATCTTTTTGATGTTTGACCCTCACTTGATAGCACACAGTTGGCTCAGGCCTCAGTGGCTCCCTGGGTCTAGTCCAGGATGAAGTTCATCAGCCTTGGTCGTGCCCGGCCTTTCTCTGCCTTTCTGAGCACAGGCGTACATACACCAGTTCGTACGGCATTTAAAGTTGTTTTGTTAAATGTTCGTCTCTTCTTCTAGGTAGTTATTTACTTCATCTTTGAGTCCTTAGTGTCTGTCACGGTACATGGCACATAATAGGTGCGTCGCGATGCTTGCTGTGTGAATACTTACAAGAATTGAATTGGGCTTTTCTTTCCCCAAACGTTAAGGGGCCAGGGAAGGGTAATGGTGTGGCAGTGACATCAGCACAGTGGAGCGTGCTTATGCACTGTCGTTTGAGAAAACCATTCCTTCAAGTTTGGGGAGTATCTCATTTTAAATATACATTTGTGAATATTATTTATACATAATCTAATGTATGTTTATTTGATGTTAAAGTTTATTAGAGCTTAGTTTTGTCACAAATGGGTTGTAAGGTCTTTGAGGCCAAGGCCCTGTCTTAATATTGCCTCTGTTTCTTCTACTCTGTCTCTCCAGGGATAGTAGGCCCTCTGCGCTTGCCGGTTTTGAATACATACAAATTCAGTAAAAGAAAGAAACATACCTCTCAGCTGTTACGTGAATTAAAAGCTCTGTGTCTGTCGCTGTGCTGGACCAGGAGCTTTTTCTGACATAGGGCATGTTGTGTTTATCTCCGTAGCCACAACATTTAGCGCCGCAGTGCCTGGATTTTAGTAGGGATTTGGTAACTCTTGATAACTATGTTGACTAATCTTCTTGGAAGGAAAGAACTTTATAAGCTACAGATGTTAAATAATGAGATCATAAATTGTCTGGATCCATGGGCTATGTGCATCTGAACGGTTACTGTTATTGAATGCAAAATTGTTAAGCTCTGATGTCCTCGGATTCCTTTCTTCCTGCGCACTGTGCGTGTTCCTTTAACTTACTAAGCAAAGGCCACCTCTCTCTCACTGCCCTCCCTTGCAGGCTGTCATGGCTGCCGTCGACAGCTTCTACCTCTTGTACAGGGAAATCGCCAGGTCCTGCAACTGCTACATGGAAGCCCTCGCCTTGGTTGGAGCCTGGTACACGGCCAGAAAAAGCATCACCGTCGTCTGTGACTTCTACAGCCTCATCAGGCTGCATTTCATCCCGCGCCTGGTGAGCAGAGCAGACCTGATCAAGCAGTATGGAAGATGGGCAGTCGTGAGTGGTAAGAGATGAGTTTTCAGTTCTTGCCTAATCTAAAAATGAAATCATCTTTCCTGTTTAATCTGTGTTTTAGGTTGGATGCATCATTCCTGGAGTTACTGAATTTGATGTAATGTTTTCATGGGATAAAAAAATAAAACTACTCTGTTACGATTATGGGCGCATTTCTTACCACCCTCGTCCTGGAAGAATTTCCCTGTGATTTCTGTGCTTCTCATTCTGCCCCTCCTGTTCCCAGTCCAGCTCCAGCCCCACCTTCCTAGCCTTTGCTTTTCCTTTTTGCTCTCTGTTTTCCAAGTGTCCTTACAAACTGGTACCACTTTCAGAAACACTTCCCTTATTTTAAATTTCATCTTAATTTACCATTGTTTCCCAGGAAAGTACCCCCTGGCACTCATTCAAGCCAGATGAGAGTTTGAAAACAGTTTCCCACTGTGTCTCACAGTCAACTTGGTGAATGTAAAACAGCTCTTCCTCTGCCTGTCAGAGTGTCTGGGCGAGTATTTGACTAGCTTGTGTCATGGATTTGACCTTGTGCTTGACTGATCACTTACAGAACTCGGTTTATTTCTAGTGTGAATCCTTCTCTGATTAAACCCGGATACAGTGTATTTAAAGTCCATTTTAAAGGTCACACTGAGAAACGAGTTTGCTCTCTTGTCCCCGCTTGTACTGTAGGCGCAACAGATGGGATCGGAAGGGCCTACGCAGAGGAGTTGGCCAGCCGTGGGCTCAACATCGTCCTGATCAGCCGGAACCAAGAGAAGCTGCAGACGGTCGCTAAAGACATAGCTGACGCCTACAAAGTGGAGACTGATGTCATTGTCGCAGACTTCAGCAATGGCCGCGAGATCTACGGCCTGATTCGGGAAGCCCTGAAAGACAGAGACGTTGGCATCCTGGTGAACAACGTGGGCGTGTTCTACCCCTACCCGCAGTACTTCACACAGGTCTCGGAGGACACGCTCTGGGACATCGTCAACGTGAACGTTGCCGCCGCCAGTCTGATGGTGCACATAGTGTTACCCGGGATGGTGGAGAGGAAGAAAGGGGCCATCGTCACCATCTCCTCTGGCTCCTGCTGCAAGCCAACCCCCCAGCTGGCGGCGTTTTCCGCGTCTAAGGTAACGCGTCCCCAGTTGGAAAGTGAAATCACCATGCAGGACAGTGTTTATCACGATGGTTTGGTCCAGTTTGTTGAGCTCTTTGTCAGCAGCTCGTGTTTGCTTGTGCTGTATTTTTTTCCCTGAAATGACCATTAAGTCTTTTTTTTTCTCCTGAATTTCTTCCGAGTTCCTGAAAAATTAGGTCTTTTCCCCTCCTGTTTCAACAGGCTTACTTAGACCACTTCAGCAGAGCATTGCAGTATGAATATGCTTCCAAAGGAATTTTCGTACAGAGTCTAATCCCGTTCTACGTAGCTACCAACGTGTCCACCCCTGGCAGCTTTCTGCACAAGTGCCCGTGGTTGGTGCCTTCGCCACAAGTGTACGCACATCACGCTGTTTCTACCCTTGGCATTTCAAAAAGGACCACAGGATACTGGTCCCATTCCATCCAGGTAACAGTGTGCGCTCAGCTCTCGTAATTAGGTTAATGCATCCTAAACCTTTTTAAAATGACACTTGGGAATCTGATTGAAGCATGATGCTGAAAGATGAGGATTGTGAATTCTGATTCTCAAACCTTAGAGCGCTCCGGTTTAAGGATCCAGCTCACTTTCTTTGAGTTCCTTTCCATCTTCTCCATTCCCGTTTGTTTCTTACCTTTTTAAGTCCCGCCTGTCTCAGTCTCTGGGGAGCGCATGGCATTTGTGTTTTCAGCGCTGTGCACTTTTCCGATAAGCTGGATGTGTACCCTCGCTGTGGACGTCCTCCCCTCAGCTCGTTGTTCCCAAGTCCTACTGAGCTGGGTCCCCGGGGGGGCTACTCTGTATCACATTGGTCAGGAGCAGGCCTGGACACACGGGTCAAGATCCCCGAAGGCGCCCAGAGCCTTGCAGAACCCGACCCCCCCACCCCGGCTTTTCCGCAGTTCCCGGTGCCTGGAGACTTGGCATCCCTTTCCTGTTACTGCTGTTATCTCAACAGGCCGATGAGTCAGCCTCCGGAGCTGATCCGTCAGTACCCAGAGGATGAAATTCTCTCCTCTTCCATTAGCTCTTTCCCTCCCACTGCCCAGTGTGCTGAAACCTCCCTGGGACAAGCCAATGAGTCTCCGCCTGCCCGTCCTTAGGAAACGGGCAGAATCCATCTTGATGCTGGTCCCCCCTATAGTGGACAAGTGGTCATGAGAGGAGATTTAAAACAAACAGATTTCTAGATGCTGCTTCAATCTCCACTCAATAAATACTGAAAATAAAATGCCCTTTGGAGGGGGATCCGATTACCTAGCCTGTGTCAGGCGCCCCCATGTTTCAATGTGACCCTCCTTACAGAGTCCTCCTAAGGGACCATATATTGCCTTCTTTCATCTCCTTGGATTTTAGAGCCTTTTGCTTTAGGACAGTGGCCCCAAGGAGGAGTATTTGGTTTTTTTTTCCCATGAAATCCTGACTCTTTAAAGAGGTCCAAAGAGACCTTGGTCATTTTCACAGGTAGTTACTTACGGCTCCAGGCCAAACACGGGACCCCTGTCTCCAAGGTGGCTAAGCTGAAGCTTCTGTGGAACCTGCTGGGAACAGCTGCACCTCTGGGACCCTCACCCCACAGTTCATCATGCTGGGACCCCCTCCTTGTTCACTGTGGTTCCTGGAATAGCAGAGTGACCTGGGTCTATTTCTTAAGGAGAATGTGGAGTGACCTGTATTACTACACCTCTGGTCAAGGCTAGAACATCAGCACCTGCCAGGGGCCCGTCCATCTCCCCTCCTTCACACACAAGGTGTTAAACTTTTGCTCAGTCTCGGACAGATCCGTCAGTGTTGCGCAGGGCTTCTCCACCTGAGCACTAGTGGCGTAGAGGTTGGTTCGTTCCTTGTTGTGGGACCTTCCTGTGCGCTGTACGATGCTCACAGCGTCCTGGACCTCTGCCCACGAGATGCCGGTAGCACCACCACCCCACTTGTGGCAGCTAATACTGTTTCTGGACCTTGCCGAATGTCCCCTGGGGGGATGTGGCCCTGGAGACCCCGTGGAGCAGAGCAGCATCAGCGGACATCCTCCCTGTATCCCCGAGGCTTCCACGTCGCACCTCAAGACACCCTCTCAGGGTCCTGGTGTTTTTGACTCAGTGCGTTTGTTTAACTTAGCACCACTCTGCCCCTCAGTCCCCAGTTTTCTCACACAGTACTAAGCACGTATGCAGTTTTCTCTTCCACCTGCCTTTTATTCCTGGGCTGATTTGTAATTCTTATCCACATTCCATACTATTCATGTCACGTTAAGTAAAGATGAAATCGTATCACTGCATGTAGGTCTGTCCCGCCTCATTAGAGAAAGGGGGCGGGTGGGCGGTGATCACATTTCTGTTCCCCAGAGAGTCTAGCATAGGGTCTTATACAAAAGTAGGTGCTCAGTGCAGTAGCACCTAAGGTTTTTCCCTTTTTTGTATTTAATGGGATTGGCGATGTTTGTTGGTTTAAACGATTGCTGATCTGTGCGTTCTGTTGTCGATGACTTTGGGTTCTAACCTTACAGTCTTTTTCTCTTTCATTTTTAGTTTCTTTTTGCACAGTATATGCCTGAATGGCTCTGGGTGTGGGGAGCAAATATTCTCAATCGTTCCCTACGTAAGGAGGCCTTATCCTGCAAAGCGTGAAGCTGGCTGATGGTTGGGAAGTGTCGCCAACTCGGGGAACCTGCAGCATTCTACATTTGGAAGAACACATGTAATTTATCTTCTGCATTTTCTTTCTACCGATCATTTAGCATACTGTTGACTCATCGTTTGCAAAATAAACGTAATAACACTTTTAAGAATGCTGTGGAAAAGCCTCAAGGGCCGCTTGGAAGGCACAGAGTAAACAACGACCACCACACAGGAACCATGAGGCAACCTAAATTTTGATGCTTTTTTTTTTTTTAAGCTGTTCGAAAGCTGTGTGATTTATGTTGTTCTAAGAGCTACTCGCAGTCTGATATTGAAATATGATGTGACTTGTCAGCTCTTACAGTTTTGCGTGTTGTTTCTTAAGGGAAATTATTTCAGTAGATGAATTATAGTATTGGTTTTCAAATGTTCATCAGGAAAAACTATTTAAAAGTGTTATTTTCTAGGTCAGATTGCTGGTATAATTAGTGGAACTCTGTATTATATTGTGTAACTCTAGTTGTTCGGCTCTCTGTGTATGAAATGCTGCTCTTCAGCTGATGCTTCGTTAGAGAACCATATACGTGTGTATGTTGTGTGCATCTAGGCAACTTTATGTATGGGTAAGTTACTTTAAGAAAGATTTCTCGTCAAGATGGCTTAATGTGGAATCTTAAGGGTATTAAAATTCTAGATTTTTCCTTTTCATACTAAACAAGGCTACCCAATTTTGTGCTATAGATTTGCCAAGTATAATATTACTTATGACATTCTGTTTTTTTAAATCTACTAAGGAGTCAATTCATTCCTAGATTTGGACATGTAGTAATTGACCCTCAGTCATCCTCTGATTTATAATTACTGTGGATGAGTAATGACTTCTCAGCCTATGACCCACTTTATAACAAATTTAGCCCTTTAGAGCTTGTTTTACCTTGTCAAACACTTCGCTATGTGATATTAGTCCATTCCAGTGGCATTATTGGTGTAAACATCAAAGATTTATAGAATAGTAGTTAAAATATGGACAGATTATGTGTGTGTGATATGACATGTTGTGTCTGTTGAAATAAGTTAGAAGCTCCTTCTTGGTTCGTGTAATGGATTTATGCGTTACAGTGAATACTTCTATTGGTATGAAGATAATTATGCACAACCCACCACAATACGGGTTTGCACTGAAACCTACTGTGAAGTCTTTTTGGTTCAGGTCCTGTAAAGCCAAACATTTTTGAGAATCACATACGTAGTGCTTTGACAGTTGTAAATCACTATACGAATATGACCGTATGTGCAAATTTGAAATTCACAGTTTAATATTGCAACATTGATGCAGAAACCGGTAAATTGAAATCAGGACTTTTATGAAATTGCTTTCTCCTGAGATAATATTCCATTACGAGTAGGCCTAAAGCATGCTTTTATGTTACGCCCACAATTTTGCCAGTGACATTGCCTTAGTATTTCCAGATCTGACTTGGACTCAAGATCAGAAGTTAAGTTCAGAGCTCTTCAGCTTACAGAACAGGCCTTCATCACATAAGAGGAGGAACTTCAGGTGTGAAAATTTACACACTAGTGATACTACGTAGAACTGACCTTTCTACAATACTACTACGTAGAACTGTTTTGCTTCCAAGTTGGCTTGGAAACCTTTATTTTGTCATATTTGGCATTTCCCTACCCGACCATTTATGGTCATTAAGACTAGCGAAAATTTGACTTCATGCCACAGTGACTTGAACTTTAATAGACATATAATAAGAAGCAGCGACTTGATGTAAAAATACCATATTTATATCTAAGGTGTTATGTGGTACAGCAGTGTCTTATATTTATAGATTAGGTGTCGGATCATTGTTATATGATGAGACTAAGTAAACCATGTCAGTGATGTTTTAAAATTCTCTCCTTGGCAGGACATATGTAAATATGCTGATTGGTGCAAAGTTCATGAAAGATCAAAACCAAGACTGTTCCTTAGGTTTTACCTTTCCCAGAGCTCATTTGAGAGTCATAATCGGACCACTGTAGATGGGGTTTCTTATTAAGAATGTGGGAAATAAGAACCTTTGAAAGAGTCTGTGGCCTGAAAACAACAATAAAAGCAGTTGCTTCTGCTTCCTTTGGAAGAGGTTTTGCTCCATATGTTTGTAAATTGGTTGTTTGGAAAGAGAGACACATTTTTTTCCCGTAGGAACAGTTATTTAAAAGTTACAAAAAATTAATCTCTAAACACCTGTGATAGTAACTCATTAAAAGCTGGTAACTCAGTAAGAAAATTGCGCGTGTAACCACGTGTCTCATAAATCTTGTGAAACTCCAGAGTTGATTTCTTGCTCTCATTCTCCTGATAGGTTGAATAAGATGAAGGCTGATTTTGCTCACTGACATTGGCAATGTGGAGGTCACTGGTGCTTTTGTCATGATCCATTTTCATCGAGTGGTGGGGATGAAAGTCGTGGTGGGGATGAAAAGTAGTGGGTTCAAGAAAGAGTGGGAAGAAAAAGGGAGTCAGTGAGTAGAGACAGCTCTTTGGAGGAGTCTGTTTTGTTTTAACCTCAGTTACTTAAAATCTTGGCACATTTGGGAACCAGAGGGTTAAGTGGTGTCCTCAGTGTTGACATTGTTTGCCCTCGGGAACTAGTCTCTCTGTGTCTCTGTCTCAGTATTGGCTCAGGCTGTTACTCTTTAAAATAGCACTCAGTGTTAATAAAGATTTACCTTCCCATGGAATTGTGAATGCTTTATTATATACGTGAAGGGTTAGTTTAGGAAGTTATTAGAACCTGGAGTGGTGGAAAACCGGTAGACCAGGGTTCTGGGGCTCTCAGCCTTCCTTGGTCAATTTCCAGGCCACCTCCTGTCATGCCCCAGGCCCCCTGCAGTTTCTAGGTTTTTCAGGAGCTGGCAGCTGTCTCTCTTCCCCCGCTTCCGACTTCACTATCACGTGACAAGGATGTTTGCAATTCATCAGCCTACCTCTGTTCCTAACAGTTGGGCTTTGTATTCAATGGCATAGTGACCTAAAGGGCTGTTAATAGAACCCTGAGTAGAACAACACAGTTAAGTTTAAGATCAGGTACCTTACGTGGTGGCAGCAGGGAGTGCTTAATTTTGAGGATCTGCAAGTGCGAGGGTCAAAAATTCTCTGAAAGTTCCTAACATTGATGCGACCTGGGGCGGGGCGGGGGTGGGGGGAGAACTTAATCAGGTGTGGGTTGATCTAGTGTAACGACCGCATTTATTGAATGTGTGTCAAGCTCTGTATGTGTATGTTTCATTTAACCCTCATCCTATTAGGTAGGTATTCATATCTCTTTTTTGGATGAGGAAGGTGAGGTACAGAAGAGCTGAGGTACAACTTGCCGAAGATCACAAAGCCAGTCGGGGATTCTGTATTTAGCCACTATATCAAATGAGTTTGGTTAAATATTCTTAAAGGGAAGATGCAGTGCTGTGGTTTCTAATATTGGGGCCATGCAGTATCTTCATGGTGCCGTGGAAAGTTCAAACAAGATGCAAGCAGTTTTGTCTCACTATATAGCACATCATTTGTCATCAGCATTACGTAAAACAGGCTTTCAGTCCCCCAGTTGTGTCCAATGTCAAGTGTGGACCGGCTCAACATTTAGACACAAAACAGCCCGTGATCTCAATCACCCGGACATTTTGGGGGGGGCGCACTTCTAGAGTTCAACACATTAATCCTTGTTTCTTCAAAAGGGGTAGCCGCTTGGCGTCCGTGCTCCAGGCGAGGCCGCGAGGGGTTAGGAGTGGAGCGGACCGACTTGGGGCAGGGGTCTCGCCGGTCAGGGTGGGAGTCAGGGGAGGACTCGCATCCTCACGCCCTGAGCAAGCACTTCACCCGCCCGCGTCCCAGGTGCCGCGCGGGTAAAACGGGTAGCCGTTTGCAGGGGGCGCGTGCTGAACCCGGCTCTTGCTCCGGACACCAAAAGGCCCCAGGAGGAGAGCGCTGGAGTAGAAGCTTTCAGGGGCCGTTTCGCCATGGCTGTCCTCTGCAGGACCGAGCCCGGCCCGGGCCAGTGCAGGTTCCATGAGCTCCTGCCCTAAATCCCTACGCATCCCTCGCCGGCCCATTCTAACAGTCCTTTACCCGGACTCCGACCCGGTCCCGCCCCAGGGCCGCAAACTTCGCGAGACCTTCGTCTGTCCTCCCGGCCCGGCCCCGCGGCCCCCGGCGTCCAGAGCGCGCACGCAGGGCACGCACGGCCGCCGGGGCTGGCGCTCCAGGCCGTCGGTTTCTCCGCCCGGATCGCGCAGTATCGCGAGCGTTGGGAGTAAACACCCCGCATGGAGATCCGAGGCGTGTTCGCCGCGGAGGCGCCGTTATCCCGGGCCGGGCGGACCCGAGCTTGAGGCCGCCGCAGGTACGTCAGGCGGCCCGCTCCCCGGAGCCGCCGCCTCTCGGGACCCGCGCGGCCGCCCGCGCTCTCCGGCGTGCTCGAGGCCCCGAGGGCGGGGGTCTGCGCTGGCGGGGGCGGCGGGCGGCGGCGGGGCCTCGTTGCGCCCCGGGAACCTCTGGGCGCCGACTGGGCGGTGCGGGGGCGACGGTGCGGGGAGCGGGGAGGACGGGCGGCTTGACGCGCCGGTGCACTGCATGCCTGCCCGTGGGAGCCTCGCGGTCCCCTCCACTCGCCTCAGACCGGCCCGGCTCCCGGCTGGTGTCCCCGCCTGGCCCTCTCTGCGTGTTGACACTCTTCGGTAGCTTGCTCCATTTCACCGTTTTCTTTATCTGAAATACACTTTAACGGAGTCAAACCGTATGCCTGGCCCTGGCCCTCCGCCTCCGAACAGACCGCAGTTTTCGGGTCTGTTCCCAGAGGGAGCTGGTATCAGATCTTAAGGGACCTCGGTTCTCTTCCCCGTC
Organism: Lagenorhynchus albirostris; assembly: GCF_949774975.1. Lineage (NCBI taxonomy): Eukaryota > Metazoa > Chordata > Mammalia > Artiodactyla > Delphinidae > Lagenorhynchus > Lagenorhynchus albirostris. Next base: position 55,909,013 of record NC_083113.1, on the reverse strand, counting down.
TCGGTCTGTACGCATTGCTCCACTGATTTTTCAAAAATGCGGGGTAAGAAGCTCGTCGGCAAGTTGGGTTCGGGAGGCTCTGGTTGACTCTCAGAACAAGAATGCCTTTCAGACCTGTAGAATCTTAAAATCTTGCCTTGCCCTGTCCTGAATGTGCTGCGTGAGACGGTTATACACCGTCTACATGTGTTCATTAAGATGTTTACCCCTTGTTTGGGTTAGAGCCCCTGAGACTTATGGCCTGTTTGCCTATGCAGATTAAGTTAAATATTTACAGTTACTTTAGATTCTGAAGGACACTTCCAAGTGTCCTTTGCGAGTGGCTTAAGATTTGAGTTGAACTGGAGAATTTCGTTTCCTATGGCCCTTTAGTCTCGATTGTGCTGGTAAGTAGCGCTCTCACTTCGAGGTCTCAGTTTGCCTGAGTATAAAAATGAGGGGTTTGGAGAACAGTGACTCTTCCCAACCCTTAATCTGCAGCACCCATTTTATTTATATATTTTTTTAACGTGAGAGCTTTGTTAAGGTAAAGTTACATACCATAAAATTCAGCTGCTTTAAGGGTACTTATTCAGTATTTGTTGGTAGTTGTTGTTTTAGTAAATTTGCAGAGTTCTGCAACCACCATAACCCAGTTTAAGGTGACATCCCCCGAAGATGGCTGGTGCCCATGTGCAGTCACTGCCTATTTCTTACGCCAGCTCCAGGCAACCACTAATCTATTTCCTGTCTCCTGAGATTTGTCTTTTCTGAATATTTCGTGTATTCAGGTGAGATCGTATGTGGCCATCGTGTCTGGCTTCTTTTGTTTCGCGTACTCTTCTCAGAGTTCATGTACATTGTACCCTGTATCAGGAAGTCATTCCTTTTTTTTAAACTGAAGTAGAGTTGATTTACAATGTTGTATTAGTTTCAGGTGCACAGCAGAGTGATTCATTTATACATATATATACTCTTTTTCAGATTCTTTTCCATTACAGGTGATTCCAAGATATTGAATATAGTTCCCTGTGCTATACAATGGGTCCTTGTTTATCTATTTTATATATAGTAGAGTGTATCTGATAATCCTAAACTCCTAGTTTATGCCTTCCCCCAATACTTCATTCCTTCTTATGGCCCAGGAATATCCCAGTGTATGGATATAACACATTTTGTTTATCCATTCATGCAGGACACTTTTTTGGGGGTGAGGGTGGGGCTGTGTGGCATGTGGGATCTTAGTTCCCGACCAGGGATCTTACCCGAGCCCCGTGCAGTGGAAGCGCGGAGTCTTAACCACTGGACGGCCAGGGCAGTCCCCTGGACACTTTTCTCAAATAAAATGTTACGTTTCCATGTATGATGCAGATGGCCAGAGCCCTTTTTGTTAGAGGTGGCAGCAGGGGTGGCGGGTGGGACTCTTGCCCATAAGCTGTCTCAATGGTGCTCCCCAAGTATCCTTTATATCCCTTATATTATAAGGCTTATAGTTATAATTGATTATAAGGCTTATAATCAAGAGTTGGTTGCGTCTGTAAATAAAGAAATTCTGGTTCAGTGCTTGCAGAGCCTTAGAAGCACCTAGGGTCCTATGGGATCAAGCAGGCTCTCTTCTGAAGAGTCAGGAGGTTTTAGCGTTCCCTTCCCATCCGCGTGTTGTTTGATCGCATTTTCTGTCGGTCTGGTGGTAGATAGTTCTTGCCCCGCCTGCTGCCTTTCATTTGTGTGGCAGCCACAGTAAGTGCCACAGATAGTGAGAGGCTGCAGGCCTGGGCAGGCTACACATGGCTCCTAGCGTAGCGCTTCAAGTGGAGCTGGTTTGGGCGTGTGTTTGCGTCTGCCCCCTGACACCAGGGGAGAGTTAAGGTACTGGTTATATTTTGGAACAACTTGGCAACTCCAGCCCTCGGTGACTTGAACTATTAAGAACGGGAGGCTGGACCTTGGTTTCTCAGTGTTTGGCCTGAGTCAGGTTAGGGAGACTGATTTCCTCCTCCCTGTGGCCTAATCGGTTTTGACACGCTGAGAAATCTGTTAACTTGGTTTATTAATATTGAGAATGTCTTTTTGCTTAAGAAAATGAGTTTCAAGTAAAATGAGGAAAGTACTAGCCTTCTACGGGGCTGGCCAGTACTGGATGGCTGAAGGGTCAAGAGAATAAGGAGACAGCCACATCTGAGAAAGAATAGGCAATAAAAGCAGTGTGGACCATGGTGGTCCTTCACTTGGGCACTCTTGACTCTTGGGGCTGAATTGCTTGTGTTTTTCCCCCCTACGAAGCCTACTAATGGACAGAATGTGCCAGAATGAATGGTTCAGTCAGGCTTAAGAATGCACCTTTGTTTTGGCATGGTCTGGCATCTCTTAAATGTTAGCCTGCTAAACAATGGTAATACAGTCAAGTATGCAGTTAGTTACAAAAGCGGTATTTTTACAGTCAGATTCTAATTGAACTGAGTGGTATCCTTCCATAGCCTAAACAGTTCAATTTTCTCTGGATCTATTTCAGTAAAGGGTCATTAAAAAGCAAGGCGCATCTTCATAATTAGACGACTGTCAGGTGATACAAGTCATTTCCTCTCATCTGAATTGTGTTCTTTAATTATTTGCAAAGAAATCCTTTTGGATGTGCTTTAGCTCTACGGGGGCGTCATAATCCTAGTGATACCCTTTTATAATGCAAAGTAGAAGATTCTCAGAGCTGTAAGGAATGTTAGCTGTCACTTGCCCAAGTAATACATCTCCTCTACCTTGTCTCCCTTTTATACACGTCTCATTAAATATTATTCCTGGCATTGTATTTTTTGAGCTGTTCATTTTACATTTAGTATTTAATGTCAGATGTTTTTTGATTGTACCTTTATTGGAGGCATAATTATACTTATTTATGGAAAATCCATAATTTTGTAAATACCATCTTTTAGGGTGTACCTTTGTATGCAAAGATAACCAGGTCTTCTACGTTAAGAATTTATAGAAATTAAATCCAGTAAACACTTAGTGGATCCAGTAACAGCCCTAACCAGGCCCTATGAGTAAGTGATATTACAGATGATAAACTCGTTCAGAATGTACTAGCTAAAAGCATAGCCTTAAGCTAGAAGGTAGACACAGAGATTTTTGAAAACAATTCCTAGGAAATAGATCCCTTTTAAGCGCTGCTATATGTACAAATAAAATTACATTTTTAACATATTTTGACTTTGTGCCGCTGTCTTACCAGAAAATTTGTTTTTCTATAAAATTTATTTTAAAAGATTTATTAAAGTATTTAAATAATATGTTTTATCTAATTTAAAAGTGTAACATGTGCTCTTTGTGAAAAGGTATGAATAGAATTAAGAACATAACTACCTGTAATCATAGTATCGGAAGGTAATAGAATCATTGGTACCATTTTGGTGGATAGTTTTTCATGTTCTTTTTTCCTTGTGCACATAGATACATATTTAAAAATCAAGATTTGGATCACACTGTACATGAACTGTTTTCCTTAATATTTCATTAACATTTCCCCCATATTCTTCGGGAAATATATTAGTTTCCTATGGCTGCTGTGTCAAATTTCTATAAACTTGGGGGCCTAAAACAACACAGATTTATTCTCTGGCAGTTCTGGGGGTCGGTAGTCTGAAGTCAGTCTCACGGGGCTGAAGTCAAGGTGTCAGCTTCATTCTTTCTGGAAGTTCCAGGGGAGAATGTGTTTCCTTCCCTTTTCCAGCATCCAGAGGCACCTGCATTCTTTAGCTCCTGACCTCCTCCTGTATCACTTCAGCCTCATGTTTCCGTCATCAGTTCCCTGCCTCCCTCTTATAAAGACTCTTGTAATTACATTGGACCCACCTGGATCGTCCAGGACACTAGACATCCTTAGTTTAGTTACACCTGCAAAGTCCCTTTGGCCATATAAAGTAACATTTATAGGTTGTGGGGATGAGAAGGTGGACATCTTTTGGGGACCATTATTCAGCCTTCCAAAGGACCATAGTTTGAAATTGCTGCACTGCATTCCATAGTATGGGTGCACTAATTATTTAGCTAGTCCCCTATTGCATTTAGGTGGTCTGTAATTTTTCCCAGTTAAAATCCTTGGACATAAATTATTGTATGCTTTCAGATTTATACTTCTATGGATTTTAGGAAAGCAGGGTAACCTACCTCGTAAGAGTGTGGCCTCTGGAGCCAGACCACCCAAGTTCCCAGCCCAGCTTCCCCACTTACTGGCGGGGTGACTCCAGGGAAGGTGCTGAGCCACCGTGGGCCTCAGTTTTCTCATCTGAAAATGGGGGGATGGGTAGGAACAGGTTGTCGTGGGATTAAGTGAGTTAATACATGCACGCTACTAGGATAACACCTGCCACATGATAAATGCTCAGTAAGTGTTAGTTGTTGTTATTACTGAAGTTATTAGACTAAAAGTTTTTTACGTCCATATATTGACAAATTACTCTAAAAGGTCATAAGAGTTTTTTACATTCACTAGCAACCTATGAGAGTACTCATTTTATTGGGTTGAATTCTTAAACATGATTTTATTTTATACTCAATTTTTGTCTCAATTTTTGTCAAAATGTTACTTGATTTTTATCATGTAGATTATAGAGGCACTGGGGTTAATTTTAGCAGCTGTTTACTATCTCAGTTCCTTAATTCCTTAGAATGAGAAATACTTTTAATTTCTCTTTGACTGGCTCAGTCCATCTCTTGGTGTGTTCAGATATCATTCTGTGTGACAGGTGATGGGTGTAAACCTATTTGATAAGGTCCATGGTCTGGTTGTGCACACATGGGTCTGTGCAGAGTGAGTCTCACAGAAGAGGCTTAAAGTTGCCCCCACCCGTCCACCACATTTTATTTTTATAAATTATTTTATTTATTTATGGCTGCGTTGGGTCTTCGTTGCTGCCCGCGGGTTTTCTCTAGTTGCGGCGAGCGGGGGCTACTCTTCGTTGCGGTGCGCAGGCTTCTCTCATTGCGGTGGCCTCTCTTGTTGCGGAGCATGGGCTCTAGGCGCACGGGATTCAGTAGTTGTGTCACATGGGCTCAGTAGTTGTGGCTCGCGGGCTCTAGAGTGCAGGCTCAGTAGTTGTGGCGCACGGGCTTAGTTGCTCCGCGGCATGTGGGATCTTCCTGGACCAGGGCTCGAACCCGTGTCCCCTGCATTGGCAGGCGGATTGTTAACCACTGCACTTCCAGGGAAGTCCTCCACCACATTTTCAAATTCATACTCCCACCCTCCTGAGGGCAGCGCTAGCAACTGAGACTAAATGTAGGACCTTTTTTTTGCATATTTTGGAAACCATTCAACCTGCCAGAAAGGGTCCAAGAACAATAGAAGCCCTTTTTTCCCTCTGAACAATTTGAAAGTAAGTTGCAGACCTGATGTCCATTACCCCTGGATACTTCAGTGGACATTTCCTGCAAGCAAGGACCTTTTTATGCAGTCACGGCATAGCCTTCAAAATCCAGCAGTTAGTCTTGATACGCCACTACTAGCTGATCACAGGTTGGCCCCATTCAGGTTTTGCCAGTTGTTCATTCCGGTAATGTACTTACAGTAAAGGGATTCAGTTCAGAGTCTTGAGTTGCAGTTAGCGGTCATGTCTCTTGAGTCGCCTTCAATCTCAGCCATTCCTTGACTTTCATTACCTCAGTACTTATGGAAATTCTATGCGAGTTGTTTTGAAAAATGTCCCTCGATTGGGGTCCTGATGTTTCCTTAGGATCTGATTCAGGTTGTGCTTCTTTGGCAGGAGCCCCTCAGGTGACGCCAGGCTCTTCCAGTGCGTCTGCCCGGCGGACCTGGGTCCATTTGTCCCATCGCTGGTTAACCTGATGAAGCGTCTCCATTGTAGGGTTACCCTATTTCCTTTCGTAAATCAGGATTTTGCTGGGAGCCATTCTGAGCCCATGTGAATAACTTATTCCTCTTCACAGTTTGTTTATTTTACGTATATATGCTACAGTGGACTCATGCTTTCCTGTTGTATTCAGTGGGTCAGGATCTGTTACGTTCATTATTTGCTTCGATGCTCAGATTGTCCTGTGCTGGCCTCTGTGTCCCTTTGACACGTCCCCACCATTCTTTGAGCTTTTCCTTACTTTCTGGCGCAAGAAGATGTTCCAGACGCATCTCTGTTCACCCTGCCCAGCCTGGAACTAGCTCTCTCTCCAAGGAGCCTGGTTTCTTTTAGTGGAGAATAGTTATTTAGAAAACCAGTTCTGGCTTCCCTCCTGTTGGGATATTACTGCCCCTGTGTCCTTTCAGCAGACAGAGCTAGGAAATACATGTATGTGTGTTTGTGTGAGTGTATTTTTCTACATCTGTCTGTATATTGAAAACCTTGAGTTCACACCACTACTTCCAGTTTTATTGTGATCCTGCATGGTTCATTCCAGTTTTTCCCCTTTCATATTTGAGACTTCCTTCCCTGTCAGTGAGAAATCTGCCTCCCATTATCCACAAAATATTTATTTGATCAAATCAGTGTCCCTTCGTCACTGCCGGCGCCTCACGCAGGCTCTGATACCCCTCGCCAGGGGCCTCTCCCCTCAGCCTCCGTCACTCCGCGCCAGGCCGCTGCAGCTCTCCCACCGCTGCCTCCTCCTTATCCTCGGCCGATTATTTTTACAGAAAGTGTTTTCTTTTCCTGTTGTGTCTGTGCTCCTCTTCTCTGTGCTCACCTTACGCTTGTTGCTGCGTACGTGTTGGCCACTAGATGGTGACCCCGTCCTGGGGACACACTCTCCAGGGCTGAACTGTGGAGTGAGAGCGGAACGCAGCCGTTGTGCACGCGGTCGCGGGGTGCCTTCAGAGCACTGCGGAGGAGTCGGGGGAGCCGTATCTTTAAAACAAACAGGCCAAGGGCGCAGAGGTCGGTAGGCGGTGGCGGGTCTTCCCTCCCCAGCGCCCACGCCGTCACTCACCCGCCTCTAGGTCCCCCGTGGCATTTTTCTTTTCCTCAGTGCAAATTTATGTTTTGAAGCTCTCTCTTTCTGGGACTGGGAAACGTAGAAACCTCCGTATCTGTTGTCACTCTTGAAAAAGAGTGTCTTCCTAGAACCAGATTTTAGTTCACCTTTAAAGAACAGAAGCAGGTCAGCCAGGTCCAGATAGGGAGTGTCTCCTTGTTCCCGTCCTTCCCAGCCTTCTCCTTCCTCCCCCTCCATGGGGATTGTCCTCATGAGGGTGTCTGCTTTCCAGCCCCTGTGGTTTGGAGACTCCTCTAGTGTAGCCCTCTGGTGAGAGGTTCAGTGACCTTTCAATTACTAAACCAGTGACCGCTGTTCATTATGGAAATGTTTCCCCTAATTTGGGGGTTTTGACCTCCCTCTTCCCCTCTGCCCTGAGCCATGCCCCCCCAGCTCTCACGCTTGCCCGACAGCACTCAGGTCCTGCCCGTGCTTCCTGAGCCGGCTTTTCCTGCAGCCTTCGCCATCCCGTTTGGGGCAGACGCCCTGGGCGTTGGGCCGGAGGCCTTGGTGCTGTCCCTGCCTCCTCACGGGCGCGCCCCACATCTGGTCGTCAGCGGAGCCTTTCGGCTCTGCCTTCGCCACCCCTGCCCCTCCCTGGCCCAAGCCACCCTCTTCACAGGGGCCTTCCAGGGGTTCCCCGCTTCCGCCTGTGTCTGCTCCACACGGAGCTCCAGCCGGCCGGTGAGGCTCCTTTGCTCTGCTCATGCTTTCCCTGCCCGTTCAGCGCTAGGGCACGGGCCTCTCATCTCCCCTCCGAGGTCCCCTTCCCTCGCCCCTGGCCTCTGCTCTTCCTGGCACACACCAGGCGTGCCCTCGCTCGGGCTCCTGCCCTTGTCTCCCCAGCGCCCGCGGCACCCTTCCCCAGGGGGCTTGGTGAGCGCCCCGCTTCCATCGGGTCTTCACTCAGAAGTCCCCTTCCAGAAGCTTCTGCAGCACTCTGTCTCAGCTTCACCCCTCTGCCTGACTTGTCACATCCCCCTTCTTTCTTTTTTCTGCTTTCAAAATACAGCATTTATCACCAGCTAAATGCCACGTCTTCTCCTATCGTGCGTGATACCTGTCTCCCCCTGAAAGGGCCGCTCCACGAGGCAGAGATTTCGGTTGTCTTGTGCTCACTGCTCTTCGGGGCGGCCGGAGCAGTGCCTGGCTCTGGGGCTCCGGGGAAGTGGGTCGGAGGAGGGAACTGAGCCGCTCGCCCGCCCCCCCCCCGCCCCGCCGCGGGGTTCCCGTTCTGCAGGGCGCTCCGCTGGCGCTCTGAGCGGCTGTTTCCGCCTGTCGCTGGCCCTGCTGTTCAGACCCGTGCCTGCCTCAGCGCCCGCCCTGTCACCCTCTCCAGCCTGGCACCGCTCACTGGCTGCTCCTGCGCGCACCCTGCGTTTCCTCGCCGGGACGTAGCTCTGCTCAGGATGCCCCGCTTCTCCTTCCGTATTTCCACGCTTCCAGCCCTGCGGGGGTAGAGTCGGCCAGAGCCAGCTGCGCCCCCTCTCCCGAAGGCTCCTCCTTCCGTCCCCCGTCCCCACGCGGGCCCTGTGCCTCTCCTTTGCTGTCGTCCTTTCCTGCGCTTGGCTTGGCCGTTGGCGTTTGTGCTCGGCCTCCTTGCAGGCTCCCACCTGGAGGCCTGCGTCCCTCACCTACTAACAACACGTGTTTCCTCTGTAACCCCTGGCAATGTCTGAAACTTGGTTAGCACTTCATAAATTTGTACGATGTAGTGAGTAAATTAAGGTAGACTGTCTTACGATCGTGCAGTGTCCTGTTTTCCAAAGACCTAAAAAGTTTCCTGTTTCTGTTTGGAAGAGAACTGATTACTTTAGTCATTTTAAAATTTCAGAATCCCTGACCTTTTCTTTCCGTTTCTCTTTCTTTTCAAGTCAGGCCCCTGCCCTCAGCTGTGAGAGAACATCAGCCATCTCTCCCCCACAGGCTGATTGTAAGTTCACTGTCTTTACCTGTGTGTGAATTATTTTGGAACAGGTTTAATTGAAGTTGATGTAACTCAACTTGTTAGGTCTAATATTTGCTCACTAGTATGGCTCACTAATATTTGCGTTATATCCAATCCAAATGTGTCATAGATTTTTTTTTAAAGCTATCTATTTTACGTTTGGTAGTGTAAAGATGTGTGATAGATTCTTTAGCATTCTGTTTTTATTTTATTTTTTTTAATTGCCTTAATTGAGACCCATTTAAATCTTTTCACTGTAAGTTCATTTCCTATGAACATAAGAGCTCTTATCACCAGTGATTAGCTTTCTCTACTTTGACCCGTAATACTATAATTAAGTCAGCTATATACTTCAGATAGTTGTATTCTGTGATACTGCCGCAGGTATCAAGTATGAACAAGGACTTGGGCCTCACTCCCAAGCGGCTTTGCTGTAAAATAGGTCGGAGTGACTGTTGGTGTCCCCTGTTGCTTTTCTTCCATCTTTCTGTTCTGGTCTTTGTTTTCAGTTTCTTTGTTTATATGACTGGCATTCTCATTGTTCTTCATGTTGCTATGGAAATAAGTTTTAATATTTCATTTCTATCTGATTAACTCTGTTCCACCAACCTTGGTCTCCAGTTGCAGAGATAGGCCTGCTTTTCAGGTTCGTTTGTTATTATAACAATGAATGTCCTAATTTTTGAACTTCAAAGATTGTTTAGATACTCTTAACCCTTTTCTTTTCCTTTAATAAATTTATTTATTTGTTTATTTTTTGGCTGCGTTGGCTCTTTGTTGCTGCGCGCGGGCTTTCTCTAGTTGCGGTGAGCGGGGCTACTCTTCGTTGTGGTGTCTGGGCTTCTCATTGCAGTGGCTTCTCTTGTTGCGGAGCGTGGGCTCTAGGCACGTGGGCTGCAGTAGTTGTGGCTCACGGGCTCTAGAGCGCAGGCTCAGTAGTTGTGGCTCACGGGCTCTAGAGCACAGGCTCAGTAGTTGTGACGCACGGGCTTAGTTGCTTTGCGGCATGTGGGACCTTCCCGGACCAGGGCTCGAACCCGTGGCCCCTGCATTGGCAGGCGGATTCTTAACCACTGCGCCACCAGGGAAGCCCAAACCCTTACTTTTCTTTATCAGTGCTTTCCTGTTTATAGAAGCACACATGAATAGTTCCAGAAACCACAGACTCCTTGTTGCTCTCAGGTGCCAGTTTCTGCCGGAAGAATGGGTTTAACACCCTGACATCCCTCTCTTGAAAGGGGGCTAACTCCTTGTCCTGCGTGTTTTCTTTTTAGAAACAAGTAGGAATGGAAGGCCTGTCTGTCTCATTGGTCTGTCTTCCCCCTGCTGGATTATTTACGTTTCTGGTGTGAGCTGTGCAACGGATTTTTCTGGGCGTGCTGCAGCCCGTGTTGTTGTTTTATCACTGCTCTGTTCTTCATTGTGAAGAATTATGATTTTCCTTACCATTCAGATACTTTGAAGGGTATTCGTGCTCACGTGCAGTTTAATACTCAGCAGTTTTCTTTGGCAACAGCTTTTACCTCACGAACTGTCCTCTCATGTCACTCCCAGTAAAGAGGTAATTTGATTTTATAACATATTCAGCAGGTTGAAAATCTTTTAAGTTGAGGCTTCATGTAAAATACACTTAGTGACAATAAAAACTCTTCTGTGCTCTCTTCATAGAATTGGCAGAAAGTATTTCAAAATCTGAAGAGGCATAGTTTGAGTAATTTTAGACCATTTATGTCGTCTCTTAAAGAAGGTGGTAAGTACATGACTTGCATGGAAATTAGTTTGCTCTCAGGTGTTAATTTTACAGCAGAAAGTAAGGGTGTATACCAAGCTTTTGCCTGAAAAATTGGTAAAATTTATCGGGAATTAAAGTGCTGACTGGGGAAACGCCCTGGAAATGAAGAGCTGCAAATGATGGGAAAATACAGCATCTGAAATAGAGGCGTAGTAAGGACCATAGGCAGAGGGTCATGGTTCCTCCTCCTCCGTGGTGCTGGGTGCTCAGGGCCAGTGTGCTTAATATTCCTGGGGTTATTTGTCATCCTTATTTTTCTCATTTATTTTATCCTATTTTATTTTTGAAGCTGTCTTAAAACATTTTTTCCCCCTGAAAGAAGTGAGGAGTAACTAAATGAAAGTGAAATAATAAGATGTTCCATGGTTGTGTCATACATTTATTTCGTCTTGTAGCTGGTGTGTCTTTTTGACCCTCTTATCTAAATTGCAGGGATCACTAACCCTCCCGGCTCTGTCAGCACACTGCTCATGTCTCTGTGTGCTTGCTTTGTTTTATAGACTGGCTCACGGAGTGATCACTCATCCCTGTTGGACTTTGGTTCTGTGGTGCAGATGGAGCGTAGGACTCAGGTGTCTGGGCCAGAGTGAGCGAAGCCTGAGGCCCAAGATGGAGAAGAAACGAAGAAAGAAATGAAAGCCTCTTTTCAGGCCAAACCACAAAAGGCCATGAAATTTAACTTTTATTTACCTTGGACTAGACTGTAAAATGGCCGATCAGTAATGTTTCAGCTTTTAGCTGAAACAAAAATTAACTTATAATCAAGGAAGAAAAAAGTGCGATTTGAATTTATGCGATTTTATGACCATATTCACTCATGACCATGAAGCTTGTCCACATCTGGCTGCTTCTGCTGGTGGTTTTGCTCTGTGGGAAGAAACATCTGGGTGACAGACTGGAAAAGAAATCTTTTGAAAAGGCCCCATGCCCTGGCTGTTCCCACCTGACCTTGAAGGTGGAGTTCTCCTCAACAGTTGTGGAATATGGTAATGATATTATTTTAAATGTCAGGGACTTCCCCCCACCCCCAATGCGGTTTTTTTCAGATTTATTGTAAACATCAGCTTTTGCCAAAAACAATAAATTTTGAATGGGCTGAGTGCATAGTGTTCGGATATTAGTTCTGCTGAAGTTTGTTCTTCCAGTATAATTAGCTTATATGAAGGAAGTAAATTGACATTCTGAATTATTTCCCTAAAACTGGATTCCATGGAACAGATGTCATTGTAGCTGGTGAGGGTGGGGACTTTGGAGGGGCTGAAAGTTTATGTGACCAGTTGTGGATAACTAAGCAATTAGTCTTACATAATCTGCTCTACATTTTGTTACTGTTTTCAGTAAAATAAAACTGAGCCTTCGCTTCTCTGAATTCCTTCTTCCTGTTTGAAAACCTTGCATGCATTTCTCTGCTGTACACTCAAATTTCTGTTAATGTTTGGTTTTTGAAAAGTAGCCCAGGTATCTGATTCGAAGTGATGTGTCCTGTGATCCATGGGGTTCATCCACATCGTTTTAACTCAGAGCTCTGGAAGCTGCCATCCAGGGTGTTTAAAGCAGTCTGTTTGTTTACTCCTCTTTCTACTAGGTTTTATGATATGTAAGCTTTCTTTTACCAGGGAAGTTTTAGATTAAGTATAATCTTATGTCATAATATAGGTACGTAAATTCTCACTTTTATTTTGTGGTCATTGATTGCAGAGTATATCGTGGCTTTCAATGGGTACTTTACAGCCAAAGCTAGAAATTCATTTATTTCAAGCGCCCTGAAGAGCAGTGCAATCGACAACTGGAGAATTATACCTCGAAACAATCCATCCAGTGACTACCCTAGTGATTTTGAGGTGATTCAGATAAAAGAAAAACAGAAAGCGGGGCTGCTAACACTTGAAGACCATCCAAACATCAAACGGGTAACACCCCAACGGAAAGTCTTTCGTTCCCTCAAGTATACGGAGTGTGAGTACTGTGACCTTGGGCTGGTCTGTATCCATTTCTGCTGCGCTGGGAATAGGGGGAGGATGTGCGTATTCACACGTGGCAGAATTTGAAAAGCAGTACAGTGAATATTCCTGTCCCTCCATCCAGTTTCGTCAGTCGTGAACGTTTTCCTGGCAGGAATTTAAAAAACCAAAAAGAGACTTTGTGCTTCTGATAGAAACAAATAATGCAGGTTTGCAGTAGAGGGTGATGGTTGTGTCTGTCGTGTGGGAAGTGATTTTCACCAGGTTCCTCTCAAAGCGTTCAGGCTTTGAGGCCCTGACGCCCCTTCACACTCTGAAACGAAGACGGTGTCTTTGAGTCTCCTTTTTATTTGCATTTTGCTTCTTTCAGCGCATGTTTTTATTTTTGAAGGCATCTCGCAAAACACCTCTTCCTTGGGTTTCATTTTGCTTTTCTCAGACCCTCCTGACCGCGCACCATCGCGCCTCCGCTGGGCTTGTTTAAGCTGGGAGCTGGGCAGGGGCAGCGATGGAAGGAATTTGCTGAGTCCCTTTCAGCTCCAGGGCTTACTCTCCTATAGTCCTTACAACTCGGGCCTGTTGAGATAAGTTTATCCTCAGATAACAAGTTGCATATTATTGCATAATATTTTCCAAAGCAAATGTATTACCAAAGGAAAGGGGTTTTTTCCCCCATTTGACGTAAACTGGGGCAACAGATTGCTAGTTCCATTACCGTTTATTGTCATTTCTTTCATTAGATGGAAAAAGAAAATTTTGCTCTTCTTTTTCTGTCTGTCGTATACTAGGCCTGAGAGCCTCTGAGGTTTCAAAAACACCCAGGGGACAAGCCTGACTAATTTGCATCCTGTGACAGCGAGTTCAAGCGTCAGCTGTGGAATTCAGGTGTCTGGCTTCGCAGAGCTCTCTCTGCTAGTCCACGTTTCGTGGTGCCTTTTCTCTTTGAAAAGCAATAACCTCAGAGCAATCCAGGAAGATAAAAGCAACCCAAAACTTGTACACTTAGCCAAATATATAAATTCAGCCTTTTTTATTTTTTAATCTTATCTTAAAGAGCTGCAGAATATTTTAGGAAACATAGAAGGGCTGATTTTAGCACAGGAAGCGTAGGGGCTCATGGTGGGGGTTCCCTTCTGTATCCTCTCCACCACGGTCGTCAGATGCTGTGCTCGGCAGCCCGTAAGGAAATAGTATGTATCTCCTTCTTGTTAGCCGTGGCTTTCTGTGGTAAGCAAGGCCTCTTTAAGCTTCAGTGCTTCTCATCCAGAAAATGGAGATAATACCACCTACCTCAGAGTTCTTACAAAGGTAAAAGGAAGTAGTGCGTGTGAAGAGAGCTTAGCAGATTTCTTAGGCTGTTGTGAGCAGACATTAAATGTTCATTTTTGGGGAATTCCCTGGTGGTCCAGTGGATAGGACTCTGTACTTTCACTGCTGGGGCCCGGGTTCAATCCCTGGTCGGGGAACTAACATCCCGAATACCACGTGGTACGGCCAAAAAAAAAAGAAAAGTTCATTTTTTTCTGTGGCTCTGTTGTTCAAAGGCTTTGCTTTATTTTGGGTTGGAATCTGTTACGCTCTGGATCCCATCCCTGGTCTCTCCATGGGCCATAAGACAGAGCTAACCTGAGTTCCCCAAGACAGCACTGCAGGGTATTTCAAGGCTATCCTGGTGTCCCCCTTAACAGTTCCTTCTCTCCAGGATAATAAAAATATCCAGTTCCTCCAGGGGTTACTAATATGACCTGGCGTCAAGTCCCCTCACCACTTTAATTGCTTTTCTTTGAATGCTTCCTGTTTTCTCTTACCGACTAAAGCCAGAGTTGAATGCAGTCCTTTGGTTGCAGTTCAGTCTGCTGAAAGGAGAGCACAGCAGACCCGTCCTTAGTTCGAATACTGTCCTTCAATTAGTGCCCAGGCTGTTGACCGAAGGAACAGAATCAACGTGGGAGGTTCAGTATAGAATAATTTCAGTTGCACTGGGCACATAATTACTTAATAGAATTGACATGACTGTATATTTATCCCGGTCCCTGTGCTTTCATGGGTGTAGCCTGGTGAAACTGGAAGGAAAGCTAAAGTAATTGGCTTTAGAAACAGAACCTCAGTGGTATTACAGATTTGCCCTTTAGAAATGGATGTGACATATGGTTTTTTCTTCATTATAGCATGGTTTTTGAAAGGTAAAGGGACAACCCTTGTGGTATTTCTTCTACTTTTTTCTTCCACTAAGAAAAAAAAATATTTACAGATAGTAAAATCCATGCTTTTTAGTGCACAGTTTGGCGTGTCTTGGTAAATGTGTGCAGTCAGGTGCCCACCAGCAAAATCAACATACAAGACAGTTCCATCACCCCCAGCAATCCCCCGAGCCCTCTGTTCTGCTTTTTGAAGGGTGACGTTCTAGCAGATACGCACGCTGAGGACGTTGGGCGGGTCACAGTAGGAAAAGGTCAGAGCGAGGTGTCCTGGGATCACACGGCTTTTTCCTGTCCCAGGGATCACACTGTAAACGGTGAAGTGTCACCATTGCTTAGTGGACATTTTCTTATACTCCGCCCTCCCCACCCAACACACACACACTTCTGGTTCAGTGGGAATAAGTGGCTGATGAAAAACCAGGCACTTCTTCAGTTTTATTATCACAGTTGACTTTGTTTCTTCAGAAATGATTATCTTATCAGTCTTCCCTGCCTTACATTGGTTAGAAAATTCCAGGTAAAGAACTATTTGGGAATAACGTGATGGCTAAGTAATATCCTCTGACTCTAGCCACGTGGAGAAGCTCCTTCTGGACGAGGGGAGGGAATATCACCACCCTGCAGAAGGGATTTCAGACGGGAGTCATTGCACTGGGGGCGCGTGGCTGTTTCCCTGACAGGTACGTGTCCCCTGCGTTTCTGATCGTTCTCTCCCGTGTCTGCAGCTGACCCCGCTGCGCCCTGCAACGAGACCCGCTGGAGCCAGAAGTGGCAGTCGTCCCGCCCCCTGCGCAGGGCCAGCCTCTCCCTGGGCTCGGGTTTCTGGCATGCCACCGGGAGACACTCAAGCCGACGGCTGCTCAGGGCCATCCCGCGCCAGGTCGCCCAGACGCTGCAGGCCGACGTGCTGTGGCAGATGGGCTACACAGGTGGGCCTGTCAGCCGGGGTGGCCTCCCCTCCAGGGCCTCACGGGTCTGTCCTTCTGCGGGTTGAGCTGGACGCAGTCAGCTGCCCCTCGTCTCTGGCTCCTGTTGTGGGGGGCGTCTGTTTCTGTGGCTTTTCTAATTGTTCAGTCCTGTTCACTTTTTGTGTCTTATTTCCCTGTACTGTTTCTGAGGTGACAAGGAGTAGATTGTGGAGTGTTTCTTTCCTGTTGACACACGTGAACAGACACAGCACTGCCCCTGCCAGAGCTGACTGGCAGTCCAGCAGAGTTCTGTAATTTCCCAGGGAATGAGATCAAATCCAGAGATAGTTACCTTGATTTGGGCAGTCTCGTGAAATGGAGCACGTCCCTCCTGTGTGGTGCCCTGTGTTCGGCATGGCTAAGTGATTGACTGTCGAGGTTGTTACCTTTTGTTTCGGAACAGGAAACGATAGTAACGACCATATCCTGGGAAATAAAACTCACAACCCATCAGATTTTTTTTCTTGCTGATACATCAGGGCAGAAGATTCCTGTTTTAACGAATGTGGAGGTTTGGACCCTAAATATCAGCCCATGTCTCTGGCGCCTCATACGTCACAGTTTGTCTCAGTGTCTTTCCATTTCTCCTTGGCTTAGAGACCCTTACCTTAGAGAACCAAAGACCTTCCCTTACCGCGCCTCAGACTTAACACCCGGGGGGCTGAGATTTTGTTAAATTATTGTCTCTTCTTGGTTTATCCTTTTAGGGGGAAAACTTCACAAAACAGAAGTTCTCTAATCATCAGAAAAGCATTTTTCCTTCCCCCCAAACCAGCTGGTTTCCAGTATTGTGTCTGCATTTTTAAAAAGTAAACAATACACTTTGTTGGTTATCTCAGTGTAATTGATTATTTAATGTAGTACTGATACATAAATACAACCCTCATACCAAAAAGGCATTACCTTTGTTACTTCTGTTAGCCTTTCAGTGAGTATCTTGTATTTTTTCCTACGTGTTTTCTAGAATTCCTTGATCTAACAGCATGAGTCATGTTTCCCATCGCAACAGATGGCTTTTGGCCAGTATCTGAAGTAGACCTGTTATCATAGAAAAGTGTGCAATACAGTGGTTCTCCTTAAAGTGTGCTTTTCCCTGCGTGTGGTGGACAGCCCCTCTCTGCAGAGTCGCTGTCCGTTAGGGAGCAGCACCGAGTCCTGGTCGGGAGTAGAAGCGGCCCCCGCCCTCCCGGAAGTGAGTGCTTTGTGGTGCCCTTCGCCCCATGGGCCTCTCTAAGGAGATGAGGACGTAGAGACTTGGAGAAAGTTGCCCAGAGGGGAAAGTCAATCCTTGGTGGAGGATCAGGAGAGGTGGTCCCCCCGCCCCCCTGAGAGCCGGTGACGTTGAGGGGCGTCCGGAGGGACTTTCTGTGTGTCCTCAGGTCTCATTTAGCGGCAGGTGATGGTATTCCCCTGCTGTCCCCTCCTCTCCTTCGCACCTGGCCTACTGTGTGCCCTCTGGGCAGGCTTTGGCCCTGGGTCGCCTGTCATTCTCTCTGGGTCCCAAAGAGGGATGTATTTCATAAACGATGATTTCTCAAACACCATTGTGCTTTCTTTTTGGCATAAGGTGCTAACGTAAGGGTTGCCGTTTTTGACACCGGGCTGAGTGAGAAGCATCCCCACTTCAAAAACGTGAAGGAGAGAACCAACTGGACCAACGAGCGAACCCTGGACGATGGTGGGTGGCTGATGTCCTGAGAACCTGAGGGGGTGTTTTCTGGTCACCAGCGGGCTTCGCATCACTCCCATCCTCCGTTTTATCAGCTGAGAGGGTATATTTCAGTGTAGATGCTTAAACAGTCCGTGTACAACAGTTACTCAGGCAGACCCAAGTTGTTTTGTGCCTTTTGGCAGAAGCTTTTCAGAGTAGGTCGGGAGGTGAGTGAGGAGAGAGGGACACCTGGTGGAAGGGAACCTCCTTTTTGGGGGGAGAGCAGGAGTGGCTGCCCCCCGAGGTGGGGCTGGCGAGGCCGGAGAGGTGCTGGGGAGTCTGTGTCTCGGGCTCGGAGAATGAGCTCGTTTGAAATGCTGCATCTTGGCACACGTTGTATCAGCTGTGTTTCGTGCCTTTTTCCTTTTGGACAACAGGGCTGGGCCATGGCACGTTCGTGGCGGGTGTGATAGCCAGCATGAGGGAGTGCCAGGGGTTTGCTCCGGATGCAGAACTTCATATTTTCAGGGTCTTTACCAACAACCAGGTAGGTGTTTTGAGGACCCCTGAAACGTAAAGGGTTGATATTAAAATGTGAAAAGTCAAAACTCTAGAAAACGTCCTGCTTTAAAAGCAGCACACGTCTGAGATGCTGAGCTGCGGCTGGCGTCCCCCGTGTGCCGTGCTGTCCCTCCCGTCCCTCCGCGGGGCGGCTTTGCCCTGCTCCCACCGCCCCCTTCATCGGCCTCACTGGAACCCCAAAGACCCTGCTCCAAGGGGATTCCTTGACCTCCCATTTCTCCTGTCCCGCCGGCCGGCCCAGGGTTCCTGTCCACCGTGTCTCGGGCACACTTCTTGTGCTGGAGAGAACAATCCCGTGTCTGTGTGTTTGCTGCCCCTGCTGGACTGACCGCCTTGAGGGTAGCCTCTGTGCCCAGCACCCAGTGTCGTGTTGGGTAACGTGGATTTGGAAGCTTGTTCCCTCACTCTGCATTTGGAAACGTTACTGAAAAAAGGGAGGGTCCTAGTATTTATTAACTGTTAAAATTTAATTTTTGCATAGGTAATACATAGTTCAAAAACATCAAAAGGCAACACAGGGATACTTCTCCCAACCCTGTCCCCGTCCGACAGGTTCTCACCTTTACTTCCCCATGTTCCCTATGTGGTAGTTTCTTTTTTTCACATACCCACTCCTAGAATTTCTTTTGCACATTCAAGCAAATATAATGTTTTGTTTTTAAAAGCCTTTAAAAAACATAATTCTTAATCATTATGTTGATTCTTTTTCCACTGTAAGGTTTTTTTTTAACATTTTGTATTTATTCACATATTTTCAATTTCCAGTGCTCTTTATTTCTACCTGTAGATCTAAGTTTCCACATCACGTAATTTCCTTTCAGCATGAAGAGATGCTTTTAGTATTGCTTGCAATGCAGTCTAGTAGCTGTGACTTCTCCCAGCTTTAGTTATCTGAAAATATCTTTATTTCATCTTTATTCTCAAAAAACTATTTTCACTGAATATAGAATTCTGGATTGAAAGTCTTTTCATTCCCTCCAGCGCTTATTTTATTGTTTTCTGTCATCTATTGTTTTTTACTCTAAGTTTAATTTTGTACCTTACAAAACACGTGAATGGCGATACACAAAGAAATTTAACTTTTGTAAGGAAACTATGAGAGAAATAATAACTATCAGAAGTAATTCTGTGAAATAACTTTCATTGATACTATTTATTCTTCAGTCTATTTAGGAATAAAGAATATTAGACAATATTAGACAAATATTAGACAATATTAGACAAATAAACTATTTAGAAACACTTAACTGAATAGACGTGTCTTAGGACAAGTCCTTTTTATAAGAGGGGCAGTTAGAAGTTTGAGGTCTTCCCTGGGCAGGCAGGCTGTAAGGTCAGGAAGGCGCTGGACGTGAGGCCGGGCGGGACAGGACCCTGGGAACCTTGCCTCTCCCCAGAGTCCAGCCCCAAGGATTGGAAGCTCTGGGTGTAGTAGTTTACATCGCAGAGCATTTGTTGTTCTTGGGATCTGTTTCTGAAGTTTAAGTGAATACTTCATGCTGCTGAGAATCTAGCATTTGGAGACTTCCACTGAAACACCTAAAGGACTGTTTTAAAAATGGGCCAGGTCTCCTACACGTCCTGGTTCCTGGACGCCTTCAACTACGCCATCCTGAAGAAGATCGATGTGCTGAACCTGAGCATCGGGGGCCCCGACTTCATGGACCACCCGTTCGTCGACAAGGTTGGTCCTGCCGCTGTGCGGAGGACGAGGCGTTTGGTGACGACTCCTGCTCTGCCTCGCGCCCCGCTTTGCTTCGTGTCTAGTGTGCTGGTGGCTAGTCGCCCACATGGTGACCACTCTGTGAGGACGTGAGCCATGGTGACTTGTGTGGGAAGCAGCACAGGGTGCTGTGTTGCTTCCTCTCACCTGAGCACACGGCCTGTCTTTTCTGGGCGTTCCTGGAAAGCCCGGGTCTGCTCTGTGTGCGTGGATCTGTGTCCTGGAGTCTATCGTCTCTGGACATTCTGACTGCCAGCCATACCACGTCTGTACTGGCCTGGTGTTGCGCTTTCAGGGGAATACCTTCTTTTTTTAGTTCTGTTTTTGGAAGTTGTGGTTATTTTTGAACAATTATATATTGATTAAGAGTGGTGGGGCTTCTCTGGTGGCGCAGTGATTGAGAGTCCGCCTGCCAAGGCAGGGGACGCGAGTTCTTGCCCCGGTCTGGGAAGATCCCACATGCCGTGGAGCAGCTGGGCCCGTGAGCCATGGGCGCTGAGCCTGCACGTCCAGAGCCTGTGCTCCACAACGGGAGAGGCCACAGCAGTGAGAGGCCCGCGTATTGCAAAAAAAAAAAAAAAGAGTGGTGTACTTTCATAAATAAATGCTTGTTAATTTTGTAGGTGTGGGAATTAACAGCTAACAACGTCATCATGGTTTCTGCTATCGGCAATGACGGGCCTCTTTATGGGTAAGTACCCCTGATAGGAATAACCTTAGAGGTATTTTTTTCCTTGAAATAACTGAAAACCTGTTGTTTGTCTCTCTCTGTATCTTGCTATACCTGTTTATACCTGTCTAAAACTTTGTATTGTGGATATTTTCAGCACATACAAAAGACTTTGTAATGAATCTCATGTGCCCACTCACTCCAGCAGTTGCCAACTCAAGGCCGATTTTGTTTAATTTTTTGTGTTTTTAACTTTGCTGGAAATAGCAATTTGGAGGCCTAAAGTTTTTATTCTACTCTTTTTACCCCCAACCCAAAATCAAGCAGGAAAGTAAATGTGTTAGAAATAAATGGATTCTACCGTATTTATTGAGACCCAGTGTGCACAAGGCACAGGGTAAAGAGGTAGATAAGTTGAGGTGCCTGCCTTTTAGGAAAAATAAGGTACAGATACGATGAGACTAATATGAGGAGAAAGTGCAGGGTGGCGTAACAGACACCGTGTTTGGGGGACTGAGGAGAAGGATCAGATAGGGAGGGAGCAGAGAACAGTGTCACAGAAATGTCCCTTTGTGCCGGGTTATGGTGTATTAAAGTGGCTTGAGATGCGGGACATCAGTCACTGAATCACAGGCAGTCGTAAGCGTTTGTCTGGTTAGTGATCCCAATTTTCCTTCTGCTTACAGCTCCAGTTTTTATTCTGTAGATAATATAAATAACCTCTTGTGCTGAATCACTTCTGCGGTGGGATGTCTGTCACCCCACTTTACCAGGCTCCCGGGACGTGTGTGGTTCAGTGCCGTGGCAGAGGGCTTAAAGTAACTGCACAGGAAGGAGAGAACATACGGAGCCTGCCCGGCGTGCCCTGATCCAGGAGAGCCGCCTGGCATGGCCGTTTGCTCGTGCCTTCAGGAGCACGTGCCCTGTCTTCAGGGACACCCTGGCCGTGCTGCTGGGGCAGAGCAGGCCGTCTTGAGCGCTGACTGAGCTCATCCAGGGTGGGGATCAGGCTGGACTCTGTGAAATTACGATTCTATAAGTCACAACCCGTGCACATGCGCAGTCGTGGTTCCAGCCTAAGAGCTGTTCTGTCAGCGATCCCATCTCCTTGTAGGGCTCCACGGTTGGGGATCTGGCTGGGTCCTCAGTCATGTGTGTTGTGACTCACAGGCGTAAGTGGTGTAAACACGTCCCAGCTATAGTTCTGCCACGAAAAGCACCAGTTACTTAGTAACCTCACCCAGTTTCCATGTCTTCTCTTTCTAACGCTTCTCCATTTGTCCCTCCCCCCCCTTCTGACGTCCCCGCTCCAGGCCAGCCCACCGCAGCTCAGCATCCCCAGGTTATCTGTCAGTTCCCCCGCCCATCCTCTTGCCTCCAGTCTTCCCCAGCCCAGCTCTCCCTTCATGGGGGATGTGGGGTGGCGGGGAGGGTGCGGGGACGGAGCCAGGCAAGTTTGACCTGCCCTTGGGCTGTGGGACCTTTGCTTCTCCGAGCCCTGGCCCCCTCGCCTGGCTCTGGAGGGCACGAGACCCGCCCGGGTTGGTGGCTGTGAGGATGAGGATAAAATGAGCCAGCCAAGGGAGAGCACCGCGAACACGGAGCCTCTGTGAGTGGTAGCTGTTCCTTTCTCTTCCGTTTTTCTGTGTTTCTGTTGTTAAAACAGAGTCTAGCAGTTTCTTTAACTAAGGATCTACAGTGGATCGTTATTGCCTGATCAGATCTAAACTTTTCTCCTTGGTTTTCAAGGTCTTCAGTAGTCTAGCCTGGAGCTGGCAAACATTTTCTGTAAAGGATCAGATAGTAACTAGTGGAGTCGTTGTGGGCCGCATGGTATGTTGCATCTACTCGCCTGCCCTTGTAGTGCGAAGGCAGCATGGATGTGTAGACGAATGGGCGTGGCTGTGTCCCGGTAAACACTTCCCACTCCCTCGTGCACTCTTCCTCAGAGCAGGCTCCTCCTCGGGTCTCCCTGGGGAAACCGTGTTCCTCTCGGTCTCCGTCACCTGATCCTGCTGCTGACCGCCCCCCCCCCCCCCCCCGCCGCAAGCCTGCCTTTCCGTTCACACCAGCTCTTCCACGTGCCATCCTGACTGCTTTGCACACACTGGTCACTCTTCTGAAATCCTGTGACTTCTGTGGGCGGTCCACGTGAGGGCTTCTATTCAAAGAGCTGCTCGTGTTTAGTGTGTCAGGGGCATCTCGGGAGAGGAAGCCCCGGTGTCGGACTCATGTCTGCCCACAGAGCCTCACAGCATCTGGTGTCCGCCAGCTGCTGGGTAGGCTGGGGGTGGCACGCGGTCACGGTGCCACAGCCTGAACGGGTGTGGCTTACTGCGGGGCCTCGGATAGGGCTGGTCACGTGACAGTCATGCACTTGAAGAGCCCGGTTATTTATCGGAGGCGTGACGCTGCCCGACATGTCCCCACGGGTACCCCTTCTGGGAGCTCTCTGGGGTCCGGCACCCTCGATGCTTAGATTTCATGGTGCCAAGGAGTCTGCAGCTGCACTTCCCCCTTCTCAGCACCAACAAAGATTTTCTGATGCTTTCCCCTGATTTTAAGGGTGTAAAGTATAGGGATTGGCAGGTAGAGGCAGGGTGGGAAGCTGGTGTTTTTTGCTATCAACTTCAGTGGGAAATACTGCCAGTGACTTCTGTTCTAATCTCTGCTCTTTGATGTCATAGAAATTTGTAAACTTTTACTGTCAGCCAATTAACAAATCACTGTTGGTGCTTCTGAACAACCAGCTGGTGGCATGCTGGTGGTGGGTAAGCTAAGGAGGTGATGCTAGGGTCGGCCCCGTGTGGTTGAAACAGTAGTATCTTGCTGCTGCTGTCGCTTCAGCTGCTCGGATTCAGTTGTGGTTCAGGAGTTCATTTTGTGCTGGTGGAGCGGAAATAGATAAAGCTGGGAAGTGCAGTTCCGTAAGTGGTTGTTTCATACTGTCAAATAGTTCATCTTGACTTACATCTTGACTCCGTAGTTTAAATGTTCGTGTCATTGCGGATCTAGCGCCCTTGAAGTGCAGGGGAGAACCACATGCTTTTTCACGCGCATCCGTGCCTTCCCGCTGAGGCGCCCGGGGTTACGGAGAGATGAGTGGTCCCCACGGTTCCCATGAGGAAGGGAGACACCTACCCGAGACCCAGGGAGAACTTTCACTTTCTGACGGTGGCAGGTGCACGTGTGTGGCTGTAGTTCCTTCCCAGAGGAGCCGGGGACCGAGCTCGGGGGGGCTGCGCTCGCAGCAGTTGGGAAGTGGTGTACGGACGTGTACGCAGGTGACGGGGCTGGTCGTGGCCAGTCTTGTGAAGCTCGGAGGAAGGGGACTCCTGCACGCCTGGCAGTAGTGAGGGCAGAAGAGAGTCTTGGGCCGGAGGGCGATAAGTTGACAGGGAGGAGGGAGGGAGGGGAGGAGAGAGGGAGAGGAGGAGAGGGCGTCCCAGGTGTGGGGAGACCACCGGGCCGGCAGAGGTGGCAGTGCCGGGCCGGGCCCTCCCAGCCGCACGCGCCCCGCCGCGGGAGAGCTGCTGTGGGCTCCGACCGTCCCGGGGCTGCTTGCCCTTGTTTGACTCTCTCACTTAGAGTGATTCCTCTCCCCCCGCCTTTTGTGTCTTTTTCTTGCCTCGCTGCAGCACTCTGAATAACCCTGCTGACCAGATGGATGTGATCGGAGTGGGCGGCATTGACTTTGAGGACAACATCGCCCGCTTCTCATCGCGGGGAATGACCACCTGGGTAGGCGCTGCTCCTTTTGTCCGGCGTGCCCGCGGGAGCCGCGTGCGAGGGCCTCGGGGCTGTCTGTGAGCACGGAGAGAAAAGCAGCCTGGAGGCGGCCCGCCACGAGGACACGCTCTAGCGCCTTCCCTGCCGTGTCCCCGTGGCCCAACGGGCAGGTGCCGGTTCTCACTGTGTTTCCCGGGTCCACTTCTTTTTAACTTGTTTCTGAGTAACTCGTCATTTAGGTCGGTTGGATTCATGTGCGCTGGTCCTAACTGGTAGGAGGAGGGCCAGCAGTCCTCCGTGCTGGGTGGGATGATTTTTTTTGGCCTTGGGAAGCAGGAGAAGCCAGTGAGCACGGCTTAATATCAGCTCCCTAACGTGGGAATGATTGCATTTAGCTGGACAAAATTGAAACGACTCTAGCAAGGTAATTAGTTCAGCTGCGTGAGCTGTAATTATGTGGCCGACTCCTCCCATCTGAGCAGAGCTGGGGTCGCTCCCTCGGGTGGCACTTGGGGACCCTGACCTGCCCTCCGCGTCCCCCTGCTGCTCCGACCCCCCTGCCATGTCCTCGGCCTTTATCGAGGCCTGTGTTTTGACGGCATTTTGAGAAACGTTCCTGAATTATCTGTGGGGCTGCAGGTGAGGACGTGTTTGCTCAGTGGCCCACGTGTGAGGCTCCAGGGTCCATTTATGCTTGGCTGCCGGGAAGGATTTTGTCACTTCAGATTGGTGTACTTCTTCCTTACAGAATATAACTCCTATTGTAATTCTCACTTTGCCCCAGTTTCTGGGAAGCTTAAGAGAGTTCTCAGTTAAACTCTTATCCCAGGTTACTTGTACGGTTATATACTCACTCTTCTAAGTCATTCTTTCCCCTCTGGTGACAGATTGAAATATCCAGTCATATCACGTACTTTTTTCCTTGTAAAGGAAAATGTTTCTTTTTTTTTCCTAATTTTTAATTTTAATTTTCTGATTTTTCTAGCATATTTCTAATTTTAAAATTATCTAGAAATAAATCAGTTTCCAGTTTTCAGCCTTGCATGTTAGCAAAATTTAAAATATTCACTTTTAAAACGCTTTATGGCATTACTGTCATGCTGGTCATTACAAAACGCACCAAAAATAATTTTATTTTGTATACTGTCGTTTAAGCTTCTTCTGAATTGCAGTGAATTTCAGATGAAAACCAGCATCGTACTGAGGTTACAGTGTGTTTAGCTGACCCATGTTTCTGTTCTGGTTTTATTCACTCATACCTGCGCGTGGCCGTGTGCCCAGTGTATGTGCCGTGGTAGAGACCACCCTGCTTCTGTTTACAGGAGCTGCCAGGAGGCTATGGCCGCATGAAGCCTGACATTGTCACCTACGGCGCTGGAGTGAGGGGCTCCGGCGTGAAAGGCGGGTGCCGGGCGCTCTCGGGGACCAGCGTGGCTTCCCCAGTGGTGGCGGGTGCTGTCACCTTGCTGGTGAGGTGAGTGTGGCCCAGCTGGGAGGAGATGGCGTCAGGGGACCAGGAGCTGAGTCTCGCTTGTCACCAGCTTGGCTGGATGTAGGGCACATCCCGGGGCCTCACCCCGTCTCTACAGAAGAGGCAGGAGTCCGTTCTTTCTTAGATGGTTCTTGTGGGCGTTAGATGAGCCCGTCAAGCCTCCTGCTGTCAGAGGAGCGAGGAGGGGAGGCCGTTGTGTCTTCCGTGCCCAGCCCAGCGGCTTCTCTACGTACAGATGTTTTCAGTGGTGAGGAAGCTTTTGCTTTCCTCTTCTCCCTGCAGCAGGTAAA
Organism: Lagenorhynchus albirostris; assembly: GCF_949774975.1. Taxonomy (NCBI): domain Eukaryota; kingdom Metazoa; phylum Chordata; class Mammalia; order Artiodactyla; family Delphinidae; genus Lagenorhynchus; species Lagenorhynchus albirostris. Next base: position 55,883,052 of record NC_083113.1, on the reverse strand, counting down.
ATGCCTCTGTGGTGGGTCAGAAGTGCTTTTATGGTGTGAGGAGGAGCTCATAACAGATGCCGAGCGGCAGAGAAGCACTTCTTCGTTTCCAGCCTTAGAGCCCGGCGAGGAGCCAGAGCCTGAGCCTGGTCTTGCGCTGTCGGCGGGAGGGGGGCTGAGCTGTGAGCAGTTCTTTTTTTCTGCCAGTAAGACTTGATGCCGTTTTCCTCCCCTCACTCCTCCTTAGGTCGGGTCTCCCGTCTAGACCTATTAGAAAAGGTCCACCTACACTCCACGACCACCCATCATCGTAGAAAAATATTTAGCAACTTAGTAGAGTCAGTTTTTCCTTACTGTTTACTGGATTTTCTCCCCTGCATTTAGGGGCGTAAAATTGACTTGTATTTATAATACGTAGATACGCAGAAATGTGTGTTTTAATGCTGGTGTTCTACAGCAAGTGGGAATGTCTGGGCGCCGCTGCCCGAGTCCAGCTGCGTTCCGGTGATGAACCCTCTACCAGGCCTGTCCCACCGGGGTGACGCGTCACACACAGGCCTCCAAACAAAACAAGCACTCGGACGCAGTGGGCCTCACTCCGAGGCCGGGCCTCTTGGCCACGCTGCCTCGAGTCCCCGCAGGACCCACCTCGATCCTTCCCTTCTCCCGGCCGGGCTGCGTCCACGTGTCCGGAGCCTGTAACTCCTACCTGTTCTTGTCTCCTGCAACCTCTGAGGTCGACTGTTAAGTTAGTGGGAAGATGTGTTTTCCCGATCGATTTAGTAAAAACAGGCGCTAGCCCAAGAGTCTGTGTTCTCACAAGCCACGCGGAAGGCTGATGAGTGGTCAGTCCCTAGGCAGGTGCAGAAACGAGCACGTTTGTTCGCATCTTGCATGAGTTTTACCGAGGAAGCTCCTATTAGATACAGATCAAGATTGGAGGTCACATGACTGCGCACGAACAGGGTAGGGATAGTCTGGTTTTCATTCTGTTGCTGAGAGAAAATGAGCGAATATGGTATTTGCCCCCAGCACAGTCCAGAGACGGGAGCTGGTGAATCCGGCCAGCATGAAGCAGGCCCTGATTGCAGCAGCCCGGAGGCTGCCCGGCGTGAATATGTTTGAACAAGGCCACGGCAAGCTGGACCTCCTCAGAGCCTACCAGATCCTCAGCAGCTACAAGCCACAGGCCAGGTCGGTGCGCTTTCCTTTTGAACAGGCCTTCCTTCTCTGCACCGGCCTCCTCGGCACAGAGTACTAGCCTCCACGTGGAACCAGCCCCAATCACACAGCGCTCGGGGGCCTCGGGGAGAGCTTTGCAGTGCTGCTTCTGCTGGGGCGCTGCCGACAGGATTGCTCCCCATTTCCTCATGTTCTGCCGTTTGTAACGTCAGGGGTTTCCTTTCCTTTGAAATCATCTTAGGTTTACAAAAATCTGCACAAATCGTATGGAGGTTCTCATATACCCTCTCCTCGGCGTCCCCTCAGGCCAACACCTCGGTAGTCTGTGATTCCTCTGCTAGAGCCAACAGGTGCACCCTGATGCTGTGCTGGGGTTAGTCTGCAGACAGACGCGCAGTGGCCGGCTCCCCTCATGTTCTTTGGTCCAGGGTCCAGGCCCCACGTTGCGTGCAGTTGCCATGTCTCCCTAGGCTCCCCGGACCCCTGACAGTTCGTCTGTCTCGTCGTTCATGACTCTGAGTCCTGTGATGCTTTCTCGTGATTAGTGAGGTTTTGTATTTTTGGCAAGAATTCATTTTCACTTCTTATTTTGAAATGATTTTAGATTTACAACGAAGTTTTAAAAATTGGTGCACGAGGACTCATAAACCCTTCACTACCTTTCCCTGATGCTAGCAACTTACATAACCATAGTAGAAGCCTCAGAGCCTGGAAGTTGGCACTGATACGTTACCATCTACCAAGCTGCAGACTGTATTTGGATTTCACCCAGATTTTTCCCACCCACATCCTTGGCCTGGTCCAGGATCCAGGCCAGCATCCACGTTGCGTTCAGTCGCGGCGTGTCCTTGGTCTCCTCCAGTTGGGACAGTTGTCTCGGTGTCCTTCCTCTTGTTCTGGGTGGTGCTCGCCTGCATCATGAAGTTTAGGTGGTGCGTCGGGCTGGACCCTCCAGGAAGCAGGTACCAGCGTAGACTCAGACAGCCAAGAGACCTGGGGGAGGGGCCCATGAAGGGTGAAGGGCCGAGGAGGGAGGAGGGCCCTCACCCCCAGCGCAGGTCTGAAATCTTCCCGGTCACCGAGATTCCCTGAACCGCAGTCGCCTGGTGGAGTCACCTGTGTCCCCCGGGGCTGGGCCTACCCTGGTGCCCTCTGCGCTCAGTCCTTGGCACAGATGTAGTGGAGGGTCCGCTGGCATCCATAGTCCTTGGCACAGATGTAGTGGAGGGTCCACTGGCATCCATCACCTGGGCTCCGCAGCAGGAGATCTGGTGCGGTGAGTAGCTCTGCCAGGTGTCGACTGCAGTGACTGTCCCTTTGTGACTGCGAAGTGTCTTGTGGGGACGCCCTTGAAGGTGATCTTGTTTCTTATAGCACAGGGAACTGTACTCAGTGCTCTGTGGTGACCTAAATGGGAAGGAAATCCAAAAAAGAGGGGATGTATGTATATGTATAGCTGATTCACTTTGCTATGCAGTAGAAACACAACATTGTAAAGCAACTATGCTCCAATAAAGATTAAAAAAAAGCAGATGCTCTTGTTTCTTAACATACTTTCCATCACTAAGTTTAGCATCCTTTGATGGTTCCTCCCTGTAACAGTTCTTACTGTAGAGATTGTCCCATGGTGATTTTCTGTTTCTCTCATTCCCTTCTGCATATATTAAATGAAATTCTGCTGTAAGGAAGAGCTGTTCTCCTGTCTTATTTATTCAGTTGTATCAGCGTGGACACATAGGTACTTATCTGACTCTGTGGGTTATGATCCATTAGTGTCACTGTTTATTGCTCATTTGTCCCAGGTTTGGCTCTCTAGGGCTCCCGCTGGTTGGCTCCCGTGTCTTTTCAGCACGTCTCCATCAGTTGGGGGGCACTCTCTCACTTTATGGCAGCATTTCCGTGCCCAGTGTTGGTATCGCTTCTTTGCCCGAGCAGCCCTGGTCCTTTAATTGGAGGGTGAGTTTAGAAACGGACACCTGGGCACCAGGTGTGCTCTTGGCAGCTGTGCTCATAGCCCCTTTCAGCAGACAGAGCTGGTGAGTGTCTGCACACACACACACACCTCTACCTGTTTCTATGTCTGTCCGTGAAGTCGTCTGTCTCCTGATCCCACCTGACGCCACGGCCCTCATCTTGAGTCTTCCTTCTTGCTGGCTGTCCCTCTCCAGCAGCCAGAAACCTGGCTGTCACTCGCCACGATGTTTATTTGCTCAGTCCTAGTACACACTTGTGGACAAGTTTTAGAACTGCTAGCTCGTACCGTGCTGAAAACAGATATACTAACAAGAGGATTGTGTTTGTGTGTAGTTCTTTTTATCTTTAGCTTTATAGCATGTAGTCTACTGTTTGTCACAGTGATTTAGGTTAATATCTTCCTCCCCACCACACCCCTTTCAATCTGGTTTTGCTGTTTATTTTCAATGCAGTTGAGTTCATTTGTCAGCATTTCTATTTCTTTTCGGATTCCTCCCACATCCTGGTTGATTTCAACTATTTATGTATCAGGTTATGACTCTAAGGTTGGAACTGCACACAGTGCACCGGGCCAGGTATGGCTCCCCTCAACCCTTCTGTGCCGCTCCCCCTGCCCCTTTCCCTCCACCCCGTAGGTAACCACGCCATTAGTTTTTGCTTTATCCTTGCATTTCTTTTTTCACACGCGAGCAGATACATACCTACCATCTCATATCCCCTTTCTTACGTGAAGGACAGCATTACTATAAATACTCTCTTGTACTTTTTTCACTTAACAGTATCCTGGAAATCACCTTGTGTCGGTTCACAGAGATCTTTCTCCTCCTTTTTCTTTTACAGCTCCATAGTGTAGATACCTCTGTTTATTCAAGCACATATCTATATATGGGCATTGAAACTGTTTCCAGTATTTTGTAATTTTAAGCTGCTTGTGCCTGTGCATTTTAGTTTTGTTGGAGGTGTGTCTCCAGGGAAGATTCCTAGAAGTGGGGTTGCTGGGTCCAAGCTGAGAACAGAGGGCACTCTTCCAGGTCTCTCCCTTGCCCTCCAGAAGGGCTGTGCCGTGGGAGCTCGCCTGTCTGCCCGGAGCCTCACCTGCAGTGTCCGGCCATGCTCTCCTTTCTGCCAATCTGACACGTGAGAAGTGCTATCTCAGTGTTGTTCTAATTTGCCTTTCTCAGGTTATGAGTGAGTTTGAACACTTTGTCTAGAGTTAAGAGCTGTTTTTATATCTTTCTTGTGAAGTGTTTGTTCATTTCTTTCACCATCTTTCTTTTCTGGGGTTTTTGTCCCTTGGTTTTTACGTGTTCTTATGTTAGGGTAAGCAACCCTTTATTGCAAGTATTTCTCCCAGTTTGTTGGTTGCCTTTAGACTTTGTGAAAGTGTTTTCGGCCATGTGTTTTTTTTCTTTTTTAACAGCCGTATTTGTTAGCCTGTTGTTGCTGTTGCCCCTGGATTTTGAGGCACAGGAAGCCTTTCCCTGCACTGAGGTGAAGGAGGGACTCACCCATGTTTCCTTCTAATGCCTGTGGGCTTTCTTTTATTTACTTGAGAGGATCTGATCCATTTGGAGTTTATTCTTGTGTATGGTCTGAGGTGGGGATCTAATTTTATCTTTTGCCGAGTGACCACCCATTTGTCCCCGCTCCAGTTATTTAAAAGTCCAGCTTTGCTCCAGTGTCTTGAGACTGAGTCCTGCGTCTGCTCTGGGGCTGGTCACATACTCGTTCTCCACCAGCCGCAGCCACCAGATTCCAGGCTCGCAGAGGGGAGAGGTGATGCCCACGCATCCCGCTGTGCTGCTGGTGAGGCAGGTTGGCCGGGAGGCCTCCGCAGCACAGGGCGTGTTCTGAAGCCAGGTTCCCAGACCTCAGCCGAGGGCAGCCCTGGAGGCAGGCCCTTCCGAGGCTCAGGGCCGCCCCGTTGACGCTTTCCAACGCCGTCTACGGTAACACTGGATTTTTTTTTTTTTTTTTTTTGCGGTACGCGGGCTTCTCCTTGCTGTGGCCTCTCCTGCTGCGGAGCACAGGCTCCGGACGCGCAGGCTCAGCAGCCATGGCTCGCGGGCCCAGCTGCTCCGCGGCATGTGGGATCCTCCCGGACCGGGGCACGAACCCGCGTCCCCTGCATCGGCAGGTGGACTCTCAACCACTGCACCACCAGGGAAGCCCTGTAACACTGGATTTTTTGTTTCAGTCTGAGCCCCAGCTACATCGATCTGACCGAGTGTCCCTACATGTGGCCCTACTGCTCCCAGCCCATCTACTACGGAGGGATGCCAACGATCGTCAACGTCACCATCCTCAACGGCATGGGTGTCACAGGAAGAATCGTAGACAAGGTGAGACTGCCGTCTGGCCAGCGGTGAGCTTAGACGTGACCCAGATTTACTCCTGCAGTTAAAAGGGACGGGTCCTCCTCCTGCCTGGGTGCCGGGGGATTGGAAGTAGTGGTTTGTTCTCCCCTGAGTGCTTTGTATATAAGTCAGGGATACAGTAATGAGGCCAGTGTGCCACTCTTCTACTTTGGCATCTTGGGTTTGACTCCTGAATCAGCTAATTGCATTTGAATCTTCATTTTTACAGTTTCCCGTCTGTAATTAAAGGCTCACTTACAATTATTTTATTGTTTAATGAGGACACATGGGCCTTCATGTTTAGAAGGCATGGTCTTTATCTGAATTTTGTGTTTATAATTTGTTTTACACTTACTACATAAACATTATCACAAAAATAAAGGATCGGGAAAGAGAGCGGAAAAGCGACTTCAGCCCTACACACTCTAGAGCCACGATTTGAAAGAAAAAGTTCAAATCATATTTTCTAACAAAGCACTGTAGTTGTTTAAATAGGTGTGTTTAAATTGATTCAATGCCCACCAACACTTCCTGTGTTCGTCCTTGCTTTTTCATTTCCAGGTGCCTCATTTCATCTATTTCTTGACTGCAGGATTTCACTTTTCATCAAGCTGTCACAGAAAGTACATTTCTTATGATTTCATGAGATTAATAAAGTCAGTTGCCTGCAGGAAAGAAAAAAAAGAATCTTTTCCAGCCCTTATCTGAAATAGATATTTTTAGTTATCTTTGTGTGGCAGACAAAAATTTAGTCTTTTTTCTTTTTCAGTTCTCACGTTATAAACATTTAAAAATGTTACTACATATAAGCACCGATGTTCTTTCTAATGGTTGTTTAATACTCTGTAGAACTGTTGAATCGTTACGTGCTTACTGTTTCTTCTTGCTTGAACAGTTAGGTGGTTTTCAACTGTAAACATCTCACTGAATATCTTTGTATATATCGTTTTCTTTTGTTCTGAATTATTAACATAAACTCCCTGGATTAGAATCCCAAGTAAGAGGGTGTGAACATTATTAATGGCTCTTGGTACGTAATACCAGATTCTTTTCAAAAGAGGTGCATCAGCTCAGACTGCCGCTGATGGTGTCCAGAGGGGTAGTGTCTCTGCTCTGGTGGTACGTCCTTTTTTTCCCAGTTGCATGAGGTTTTAAAACATTGAGATAAAATTCACATGCCATAAAGTGCACCCTTTTACGTTGTGCGGTTCAGTGGTTATTAGTATATTCACAAGTAGTGATGCAGCAACCATCCTACTGGATAATTCCAGAACATTTTCATCACTTGAAGGAGAAACCCCTGTTAACACTTCCCATTCCCCTTCCCCCAGACCGTAGCATTTCCTAATCCCCTTCTGTCTCCACGGAGTTCCCTTTTCTGGACGTTTCCTATAAATGGAGTGGTATGTTACGTGGTCTCTGTGACTGACCCCTTTCACTGAGCGTAGTGTCTTTAAAGAGGCTCATCTGGTTGCAGCGTATATAGTGCTTCACTCCTTTTCATGGCTGGAAAGTGGTTCATTGTGTGGATGAGACCCCGCTTTGTCAGTCGGTGGACATGTGGTTTGTTTCTGCATGGTTCGTCTTTTAACTTTAAATCTGCAGGGGGTAGTCGGTACCTTGTTTAACGATTTTAAGGTGCGTGTCTGCATGTTTGTTTGCTGATTATATTTCCTCTTGTGTGAATTCGTGTTTCATTTCCTTGGCCCATTTTTCACTAGAATTTAGGTTGTCCCTGTCAATCCGAACAAGATCTCCACTTCATAGAGAGATTAACCACTGTTGTGTGTCATGCAAAAAGATTGCCCAGATTATTGTTGTCTCTTTAATGTTAGAGGTGGTTTAAAAACTTGGGGGGGGGTGGGTGCTGTAAAAGTTTCACTTTTACATGTAGTTGAATTTTCATCTTTTGTGAGTTCTTCTGTTTCAAAAATTAGAAGCTTATCCCTCCAGAAATATAAGAAAAATCTCAGTTTTATTTTCTACTCACTTTCCTTTTATGCTTGTTAAATACTTCATGTTTTCACCTGTGTTGAGTTAACTTGATATGTGTTACAAGCGATGGATAAAAGTTCATTTTCTTCTCTGTTGTTAACCAGTGGTCTTGTGCCCTACGAATGTTTTTCTTCTTTTTCACAGTTTTTTTTAAAATGCCGACTCGCCTGGGGGGAGTATGTCGTTGCCCTCTGGCTTGTGAGGGAAATGAGTAGTTCAGGTTAGCTTGAAACGTTGGTTCGCTGTGCGAGCTGATGTGCGTTTCCCGTCTCGTGCTTCCCTTTCACCTGCCCCCAAGCCTGGAGAGGCCTCCTCCGGGCACCGCGCACACTCCGCCTGCCCGGTCGCTGGCCCAGAACCTGACTGGTGACACTTTGCAGCCGTGTCATTTTATTATTTTATTCCTTTCAAGCAATGTGATTCGTTAAGCGTACAGCCAGTTGAGATCTAACCCCAAACCTGGGAATATTCTTTTCTGTAAGTTCTCTGCAGGTGCAGGCTCTTCGTCAAGCCGTGTGCGTCCACACTCCCTGCCTCCTTTTAAGCTTGCGGGGAACTTGTCTTTAAAGGCGGGGTTGGTCAGCGGCGGTGTCCCTAGGCCCCTCCGGTGGGTGACGGCCTGGCGCTGCACGGCGGCCTTGGGCATGGGCTCCGTGGTACCGGCTGAGCGGGCGGTGACCCGGACGGAGCTTCTCACCCGAGCCTCTGCCACTTTCCTCCCGCAGCCCGAGTGGCAGCCCTACTTACCGCAGAATGGAGACAGCATCGAGGTGGCTTTCTCTTACTCCTCAGTGCTGTGGCCTTGGTCGGGCTACTTAGCCATTTCCATCTCCGTCACCAAGCAGGCCGCCTCCTGGGAAGGCGTCGCGCAGGGGCACGTCACAGTCACCGTGGCTTCCCCGGCGGAGGTGGACGTAAGTGTGCGCGCGGGGGCTCGTGGGCAAAGGGGGACGGGCTGAGCTCCGGGCGCTGGGCTGTGAGGCGACGTCCACGGGGTCCCGGCCCGGCGAGCAGGGGGGTCACAACCCACTTGGTGAAGGGGGCGTGGGTGGGCTGTTCTGTGCCAAATTTCAGGCTTAAAATGATTGTAAAATGTAAGGCTCATGCTATGCAGTCTAGTCGTTTTTATGAACCAGGTGCCTTAAATTTGAATTCTGAAACCATCATAATTGAATTCATAATTCTGAATGGAATTAATTATGATACACGAATGTCCTCTCCTACCGTTGTTGTGAGAAATTTTTGTGTTCTGTTTGGGTTAAATTGATAAATAGAAGTGAGGTTTCCAACCTGAAAACCTGAAGGTTTCTTCTGAGCCAAAGGGACGTTTCAAATTTATTTTTTTCAGTCAAACAGTGGTGCAGAACAGACTTCAACAGTGAAGCTCCCAATTAAGGTGAAGATAATCCCCGCTCCTCCTCGAAGCAAGAGGGTTCTCTGGGACCAGTACCACAACCTGCGCTACCCGCCCGGCTACTTCCCCAGGGATAACCTGAGGATGAAGAACGACCCTTTGGACTGGTAAGTGGCCGCCAGACCCGGCGTCCGTCCCCACCACTGCCCCTGTCCTTCCTCCGCGGGGCTGGGACAGGAGGAAGGGTGATCAGTGGCAGTGATGTAAGGTCACCTGTGTGTGACCACCCGCGTTCACTCCCAGCATGTCTGCGTTGCCATGCTGAACTTGTCCAGTGCAGGTGGCTGTTGGCCTTTCACTCCCGCGCCACCGCTAGAGTGACGCTTCAGGGCCCCTCACGAAACATTGCTTTGGCCACACCTTCTCGTCATCTTACCTCCTTTGTGCTTATGAATCACCTCCGCGCAGGTGATTTCCTGTTATCACCCACTTTATGTGCATCCCGGAGAGAGCTGGTCTGAAAGGCTGACTTTCTTGCCAGTGGACTGGCTCCCAGGCCTCTGTGGGCGGTGGAGCTGCTCCTTCAGAAATGCGCCCTGTGGCCACGCGGCTTTTATTCTGAGTAAGGACTGTTGGTTTTAGTGCCGGGCTTCCTGTGTTTCAGGAATGGTGACCACATCCACACCAACTTCAGGGACATGTATCAGCACTTGAGAAGCATGGGCTACTTCGTCGAAGTCCTCGGCTCCCCCTTCACGTGCTTTGACGCCAGTCAGTATGGTGAGGGACACGAGGTGCCGGCGCGGCGGTCCCGCTCAGCTGGGGAAGGGTGGAGGCCGGGTAGGCTCTCCCGTTCCCAGTGGCGGCCGGGACCAGAGAGAGTGGCCCATGTTCCTAGCGTTCAGCTGAAATGAGAAGCTCTCAGAATCACTGGGCACAAGGACATTTGTACACTTCCGTTGTATTTTTTATTTTAATTAGAAGAAACTCTAGCACAGAATTTTGCTTCTCTTCAGGTGAGTGAATATCCTTCACGTAGAGCATCACCAGTGAAACAGGCCGCAGCTGGCTGGTGTCCGCGTACTGTTGGACCCTGATCCTTTCTTTTTCACCCCCTTGTAAAGCGGAACAGGGCACAGGCCAAAGTACTAGAGGCCAGTGACTGGAGTTGCTGAGGCCAGTGAAGTACCGTGCTCCTGAAACGGTGATGTCCTGTGGGTGCGGCCCTGTGGGCGCAGTGGCCGCTGCTCTCACCCTGGGCTCTCTCCCTCAGGAACGCTGCTCATGGTGGACAGCGAGGAGGAGTACTTCCCCGAGGAGGTGGCCAAGCTCCGGAGGGACGTGGGCAACGGCCTCTCGCTCATCGTCTTCAGCGACTGGTACAACACGTCCGTGATGAGGAAGGTCAAGTTTTACGACGAAAACACAAGGTACTGATACGAACTGGTGCTTGGGTAAGAAAGTTGACTCTCTGGGAATTAAATTCCACCCAGCAAAGACGTAGATTGTTTGGCCTGTCGGTGGTCCTTTCGGCTGTCCGGTTCCGACAAGCTCTCTCTTCGTTGGCAGAGATGTTCTTGAAAGTTGCTTGGGAAGGAAGTAAACTGCTCACTGACCCAAGTTGTGACTGAAAGGGTTCCTCGTCCTTGTTGATCTCAGACCCTTCGGCTTTAAATTTCTGTTGAGTTCTTTTCCGCTCTCCCACCTCTCCTTTACCGAATCTGTGTACATTTAAATGCACCGAGAAGACAGTTATTTAAAGAAACCTTTCAGTAGGTTGGTTATCGCTGAAGCATTCCCGGCGTGCTATGAATATCTCATCCTTACGATGTGCGTTCTTTCTTCAGAGTCTGTGACTTGAACTTCATGAGCTTCTTTCTGCGTTTACTCATCCTCTCAAGGTCTAGGCTCTACGTGCAGCGCGTTTATGTTAAATGTGGCGCATTTCATGAAATAAGTTGGGCTTTGCTTTATTCTGCACACTGGCGGGAGCATTTACATCGCAGTGTTAGTGAAACCCAGGCAGTTAGGCTCGTTTTTTAGCTGAAACCTAGTGTGGAGGGGCTGGACTCTGGTGGGAGAAGTCAGCTTTGTGACAACAATATCAGGCGTTTGTGGGACGCTTCGGTCCTTCATTAAGTCCCTGTCATTTTCACAGGCAGTGGTGGATGCCAGACACCGGAGGAGCCAACATCCCAGCCCTGAATGAGCTGCTGTCGGTCTGGAACATGGGATTCAGCGATGGCCTGTACGAGGGGGACTTTACCTTGGCAAACCATGACAGTAAGGTTTTGTGTTTGCTTTTAGTAGGGCTCATCATTCCCAGAGATGGGCAAGCAGAAGCCGTGCGTCTTTGAAGTCTTAAGTTTCAGAGAGAGAGAATGATGTGATATCACCTAAGTAAGCAGGGTCTGTGGAGAGAACTGCGCGGCGTCTTCACAAAGGGCACCTGTAACACTGGGTGTTGACCCTAGTTTTTGTCCAGATTTTTAAAATGAAAGTACTTCCTGTGAGCATTCCTAACCCACCTATAGGGTTCTTTGTGTCCTGTATGTTCCCAAATATGTCATACCCCGCCAGGCCCCTGATAATGTATAAATTCTGTTTATGAAATAATGGCATATCTCATTTAAGAAGTCCCCCCCCTTTCATTTTGGTGGCTAGTTTCTAAAACAATATCTTGAACGTTGCTGTCACTAACTCTGCTCATCCTGACTTAGGTTGTCCCCAAGTCTGACAGCTCCAACTTCTAAAATCTACCCAGAAACCTTAGATTAATAGAATAATTCAGCTTGAATTTTGACGTAATTACTTGCAGTTTGTGTGACCAGGCAATAATAGCAGCTCCTCTCTTAAGATGAGAAGCGATTTTAGAAAATACATAATATGCCTGAAGATTGCATCTGCAGTAAATGTGTAGCTGCTGCTGGAAGCATTCAGTGTTTCTACGTTCTAACTTTGAACGACTGTTTTCTAGTGTATTACGCGTCGGGGTGCAGCATTGCTAAATTTCCAGAAGATGGCATAGTGATAACACAGACATTTAAGGACCAAGGTAAGGAATGCTATTCGTATACTTTCTGGTTTCCCTTTTTCTTTCTTTCACTTTTTTTTTTTTTTTTTTTTTGCGATACGCGGGCCTCTCACTGCTGTGGCCTCTCCCGTTGCGTAGCACAGGCTCCAGACGCGCAGGCTCAGCGGCCATGGCTCACGGGCCCAGCCGCTCCGCGGCATGTGGGATCTTCCTGGACTGGGGCACGAACCCGTGTCCCCTGCATCGGCAGGCGGACTCTCAACCACTGCGCCACCAGAGAAGCCCTCTTTCACATTTTTAAATCACAGGGTTTTTTTTCTTTTTTTTAAATTTAACTTATTTATTTTTGGCGACGTTGGGTTTTCGTTGTGGTGCGTGGGCCTCTCACTGCGGTGGCTTCTCTTGTGTTGCAGAGCCCAGGCTCTAAGCCCATGGGCTTCAGTAGTTGTGACCTGCGGGGTCTAGAGTGCAGGCTCAGTAGTTGTGGTGCACGGGCTTAGTTGCACCACGGCATGTGGGATCTTCCCGGACCAGGGATTGAACCCGTGTCCCCTGCATTGGCAGGCGGATCCTTAACCACTGCGCCACTAGGGAAGCCCGATCACAGTTTTATTACATGTAATTCACCTACCATAACATTCACCCTTTTAAAGTGTGCAGGTCAGTGATTTGTAGTGTTTTCACAAGTTGTACGGTCATCACCACCATCTAATTCCAGAACATTTTCATCACCAGAAAAGAAACCCTGTACCCATTAGCAGTTTGGATTTTTAAAAAATTCTTTGCAGTATGTGTATGGTACTTCAGGTGAGACGTCTTGTGTAATATGTTCTGGGGGATACGTAGAAAGATAAGACAGTCTCTTGCTACTAATTGGAATACGTGTGTAGCGACCACTGCAAAATAAGTTGAGTTTCCTACAGGAGAAGAGGGGCTTTTGAATATTTGTAGGGTCCTTTTTTAAGACTGTCTTCAAAGTTGCTTGAAATTTTTGTTACTGGTTATGAATTGTTCTGCTCTGTGATTGCCAGATTACTAAAATTTTAGAAAAATGTTGACTGTGCTTTGAACTTCTTAACTGTGTAAACATAAAGAATACTACAGTCATCTCCTAAAATTCCCTGAAGAATTAGAAGGGAAGAAAGGTCTTTACTTTCAGTTTTGCCTTTTTACTACAGACAGCCATCACCTAGGAAGGCAAACGATGCCATGTCCCCTGGCATCAGTACCTGTGACACTGCTGAGCGCGCTGAGCAAACCGGGGTGCGGGAGGAGCGGGGTGCCGCGGGCTGCCTCTGCCCTTCCCGAAGGTGGCAGCCGCCCCCGTCCTGCCCAGGGTGGTCTTCCCCCAGCCCCGCCCTCCAGAGCCAGGGTTCCGCACCGTGTGTCCCTCTCACCTGTACAAGGCTATGAGAGAGTATTCCATGACCGATGTGATGGGCTCATGGAAACTCACAGGATGAATCCATTTCCTCCTGCACGTTGATATTTTCTGTTTCAGAAGGGAAGGCCCCCTTCCTTGTGAACTTGTCATTTTCTGTAACTGGAAGTCGGGGACAGTTTCCCTAGTTGAAAATGACAAGAAGTCAGGATTTCTCACTCATCGGTTTGTGTCTGCAACGTATAATTTACTTCTGTGTTGCCTGGAAGGGGCTCTTTCCTTCCGGTCAGGGCAGAGTCAGTCAGTAAGTAGTTCTGTGTTCTTAAGGGTATATTTTAACTTTTAGAACATAAATGATCCTGTCTTCCCAGTCCCCGACACAGTTTACCGTGGCTTAGTAATTCTTTCTGAGATCTGTTGCTCACAGGGCAGTGTTGCTTCTGGAAACTCCCCTGGGGTGAAGGCCGTGGTCTCCTTGTCACCTTGTTGCCATCTGGTAGCTCCTTTTTTTGGCGGGGGGAGAGGAATCAAAAGTAGGTTTAAGGGTGCATACTTTATTTTGTGTTCTGCTAGCCTGAAAATGAAAATTAATTACCTGGGAATCCTTTTTAATCCTTTTTATTTCCAAAGAGGCTTTAAGTTGAGTAATCTTTTGGGTACAAAATAGGAATTTGAAAATCTGGGTTATGCTGGATCAACATTTTGTTTCTATTGTCAGAAACAAAACTCTGTCAAACCACGAGGCCGAGTGGCAATGCTGTGTGCGCTTTCCCCACGCCATCTGTTTTACTGATGTGTCTCTCCCTCCCAACAAAGAAAATCTTGCTTTCCCTTCCACTCAGTTCCTAGTGGGATTATACGTAGCGAGCAGGAAGCACTGCATTTTTAGAGCCACAGACATTTTAGGTGTGACCAGCGCAGTGGATGCTGGATCCTGGTGCAGACGTGGTCGTCTCCAGTGTGCGGGATGCGTTTGCTTCAGGGGTGGAGACTTTGATTATGTGATGGTGTCACCAGCAGTTGCTGCGTGGCGTCTGTGCACTGTTGGCTTCTTGATGTGGTCAGCGTTGTAAACTGTGTTGTTTGGGTAGAGGTGAGAAGTCTCTGCTGTTGGAACGTTTGTTACTGTATTTATGAGATTCATGTAACAAATACCTTAAATCTAAACTAAAACTACATGGGCGTATGTTCTAAAAATTAGTTCTGGTTGTCCTAGCTTTCAGGTATTCAGCGTGAAGCCTGGGCACCAGTGTGTATAACTGTGTCCAGAGAGGCACCTGTGTGTTGGGCAGGAGCTGCCCCTTGTGTGTGTGATCCGAAGACATAAGCCTCTCAGCATAATAAGAAGAGACAGAAATTTGGGTTTGGTGCATAAAAAGGGAGAAGCAACGCCTCTAGGATTGTGAATACTATGTACCACCGTTTCAAGTGAAAATGGAAAAGGAGGGTTATGGGAATATACGTACACACATACGTGAATTTTGCTGCAGCCCAAGTTAGTGGCACTTTACATGTTGTTTTCTTATCCTAAAAGTTGGCACGGTTGTGATTACTGGATTTTGCTGTGGGTTTTTTTTTTTTTTTTGCAGGGGGGTCATATGGAATAAATGTCAAGGTAAGGGGCATCTGGAAAGTTGTTCATGCCTCCACAGAACTTCTCACTGCTGTTTCTGTTGTGTTGTTCAGGATTGGAGGTCTTAAAGCAGGAAGCAGCGGTGGTTGAAAACGTCCCCATTTTGGGGCTGTATCAGATCCCGACCGAGGGTGGAGGCCGGATCGTGCTGTACGGAGACTCCAATTGCTTGGATGACAGTCACCGGCAGAAGGGTGAGAAGTGCTGGTGCGGCCGCAGCGGGTGGGCCTTGGTGGCTTTGAGGTTCCTGCCCCTTCTCCCCCTTGTCCCTGGACAGGCACCCATGAGATGCTGGTACATAGGGGCTGCTCAGGTGAGCCAGGTGCTTGGGATGTTCTGATAGGTATCTCGGGCTGGGTGTGTTTAATGAGCAAAACAAAAGCACGCTCGCAGGCTGCGCTGCCCTCCCCTCCACGCTCCTTGTGCTGAGGCCAGCGGAGGCCAGGCCCCCGTGTTTTGGTAGGGAGGCCAGTTTACCCAGTCTCTGCCCTCCCTGGTGTCCCCCTCTGGAAGCTGTGTCCCTGGCACTGCTGCGCAGTCCCCCTCTCAGGTCTGACCCACCCTCTTCCAGCGCTTGGCCCTCAGCCCAGACTCGGGAGTTTTGGCCCTCGTGAGGGGTGCTTGGTATGATCGCTGGGTGTGAGGTGGGGGCAGAGGGGGCAGCTCGTCCTTAGCGCCCCTCCTCCTCCTCGGCCTCTCTCGATGCACCTTCAGATCTGGGGGGTTGAACTTGGACGAAGACTTTCATTTTTCTCATTTTGTAAAGGAGGCATGGATGGGTGCAAGTGTTCCGTCTCTTTGCTGGTGAGATGATGACTAGACCAGACCAGAACCTAGTCTTTCAGGTCCCTGAGGATGGGGGGCAGGAGGGGCTGGGGGAGCCGTGTCTGTGTGCTCCAGACACGTGCAGGCAGAGGGGCCGAGGCGGTTTGGGCATGAGCTGGGCGTCTGCGCTGCGTCCGTCCCCCCCCCTCTCTCCCCCTCTCTCGCTCTCTGTGATGTGAAGGTCAAGTGACTACATTCCTAGTATTTCATATAAATCCATAGAACGTTTTCCTTTAAAACAGTCCAAAGTGAAGGTTAAAGTCATAGTTGAAAGAAGATTAATGTTTTATTTCTACAGAGATTGTCTTTTAAGACCTGAGATCTCTGGTGAGTCTTTATGAAAACTGTAAATGCCTGAGAGAGTGTCCTGGTCCTTACACTTCCCGTGTCCGCCTGGAGGAGCTTTTGGGGCCGGGAGCATGTGACTGGGTGCTCCGTCGGGAGACAAGTGCTTCCTGCCGTCCCCTCTCTGTGACCCTCACCCCGTCTGCGCTGGTGTTGATGGGATGCAGGGAGGTGGCCGCTGGGGAGCAGTGATCCCAGGTTTAAAGTCCGTGCAGCTCCTCGTCTCCTGATAGGAAGGATCCGTCCGTGTGGCCCTGTGACGGAGGCTGTTGAGTGCAGCCCAGCACCTAGACTCCCTGGGATGACCCCCCAAAGTAACTGGCCATTTTCAGCTTTCCTGCTCTGTGGTCGGGGCCCACTGACTCAGGGCGGCCCAAACTGCTAGACTTTGTACTTGCGTTGACCTTGAACCCACCTCCCTGTGGCGTGCACCCACTGGTCCTGGCTCTACCCTCTCCTGAAAATCTAGATCCCTCCACCGGGACAGCCTGCGGGTATTGGCGGGAGCTTTGGTGCCCGGTTCTCCCCTCCTCTCTCGCAGACCCCCAATCTCCGGGCGGTTCTGCTCTCTGGTGGCGCGTGGCCCCACCGTCCCTGCAGGAGCCCCTTCTGTCCTTGTCGTGAGGAACCCAGAACCGAGGGGCGCCTGGGGGCTGGGAGTGAGGCCCGCGTGGGCTGCCGATGACCGTGGAGGACGCGAGTGTCTCACGCACAGGGCTGTACTGGGACCCCACCTTCTGCCGTCCCGTTTCCCCCTTGTTCGGGGGCCAGCTTTGATTTTCCTGTAGAGGTCGCTGTAAACAGGTCTAGTTGCTAAGCAGCCTGTTGCTGAACCCGCAGACTGCTTCTGGCTCCTGGATGCGCTCCTGCAGTTCACGTCGTACGGGGTGACGCCCCCCAGCCTCAGCCACTCGGGCGCTCGGCAGCGCCCCCCCAGCGGAGCGCGCTCGGTGGCTCCCGAGAGGATGGAAGGTGAGTGGCCGCGGGGGGCGCCCCCGCCCGTGTCCTCCCACGAGGCGAGACGGGCTCCCACAAGACGGGCTCCTGGGAGGAGCGGCCGGCAGCTCAGAGCGCTCTCGAGGTACCAGGCGCCAGCCCGGGGCTGCTCACAGGGATTAATCTCTAAGCCCTCTCCGGACCCTTGAAAATAGGTACTTCTTTCCGGTTCACAGAAGAGACAGGGCCCCAGGTCGCCTAGCGGGTGACAGCCCCGTGGCCGCGCAGCCCGAGCCCCCTCCTCCCAGGCTGTCCCTGGACGCTCGGTGCAAGCCGCGGTGTGGTTCTGAACTTCCCAGTAGCCGCATTTAAGGACTAAAAAGAAACAGGTTAAGTTCATTGTGATAAAACTCTTGAGCCCCATTCACCAGAACGCCATTATTTAAACACGTGACACCCACCCTCTCAGTCGCTCAGTAGCCGCACGTGGGCAGTGGCTGCAGTAAGGGACGGCACAGATCTGAGAAGCAAAAAGAATTTTGAATTTTGAAAATGCAGATTTTCTTTTTGGCCTGAGCATTAAATATTTGAAAAGAGGAAGCTGTTTCCACGAAGCGTATCTACAGGTTAGACTCCTCGAGTACAGCCTAGTGCGTGTCATTCCGGTCAGCGGGGTGGCCCGGCCGCTGCCGTGTGTACAGCATGGCCACCTTAGAGGGAGCGGCCGTCCTGATCTGTTCGCTCACTCTCGGCAGCAGCCAGGCCTCACCCCTGAGCACCTGGCAGGCAGGTGAGAAGCGCGTGTAGTGGGCCTGACGGCCGGGAAGCAGACAGACAACTAATGAAGCCTTGTTTTCTCCCCGCATCTTCTTAACAACGATGGCCTGGTTGCTGGCGTGGGTGCTGCCCAGGGAACCACCTGCACCGGTACTCCAAGGTCCTTGAGGCCCGGCTGGGAGGCCCTGAGCCTCGGGCACTGCCGGCCTGTCCGCACCTGTCGTGGGCCAAGCCACAGCCTTTGAATGAGACGGCTCCCAGGTTGGTGACACTGTGCTTTTCCACTCCTTCTGGGTTTATGATTCATTGCCTTTTTTTTTTTTTTTTTTTTTTAGTAAGAGGGAGCGGAATTTTACTGACATCATTATCGAATAATCCAGTCCAGCTTGTCATTTTGTGATGTTTTTTAAACTAGCGAACTCCTGTATTGACCTTTGGAGTTATGCACCCTGGTGGTATCCTGCATAAAAAGTGCTTTGGGTAATTAGCCTCCCGTTAGGTTTGGTTGGCTCTTGGTTAAAAAGCTTGTGATCTGACAGTGATGTCCCCTTGAAGGGAAGCTCTGGCTCCCTTAGTTCGAGGTTCAGGAGTTGAGCGCTCCCCATGTGTGGTGTTGATTCTGGGATACAGACAGGGTCTTTCTGTGTCACACCCGGGGGCAGAGACTTCAGGAGTAGATCTGGGTTCTGGCCTGTCGCCGGGCCCGGGGTTGCGTCTGTGCCCTCACCCTGGGCTGAGTGTCGTCCCTGGTAAAGTGACTTCTTAACCATGACAGACGTTGATCTGCCTGCTTCTCCATCTGTCAAGCTCAGCCTCTTCATTTCTGTCGTTTCCTTTCAGAAGCCAAAAATTGAGTGACCCCTGCTGTTTCTCTGTTTCGGGCAGAAGAGCCAGCTCAGGCCGCTGGTTCCAGGTTTTCTCTAGATCAGTCCCTCTCCCTGTTTCTCTCCTGGGCATGGCTGGCCCCAGCAGGACAATTTCCTGCTCTGGTGAGGAGATTTGAGGTCCTGGTACGTGATGCAGGGGCCCATGTTCTGGGCGTGGCTGTGGGAGCAGTCCCACCCCCACGGCTCCCGCTTCTCTGAGCGACGCTGCGAGCAGCTGTTTCCCCTCGCAGGCAGCACGTCTCACGCACGTGGCAGGTTCCCCTTGAGGGGGGCCCCTGCCTCCTCTCCCCCGCCTAGCCTGCCCACTTTGTCTGGGTCTCCGTGTGTACAGGTGTTGGGGTGTGTGTGGCAGGGCATGGGGGGCCACTGTCTACACTGTGAGCCACAAAGAGGGGGCTGCCCGCAGGAGGCCCCGAAGCTTCCTTTGCTTTACCGTCATGAACAGAAGCACCGAGTGCGCCAGTCACTCAGTGAGTGAGGAGCACGACCTCTTCAGAACACGCTCGATGGAAAACAGCATTGTAGATTCATTACGCTCTCTGCTCGTCAGCACTTTTGGTCCTGAAACTTTAATTACTGAGTACTTTTCCATTTCAGTTACCATGCCATCATTTAAAAATTTCTGATAAGATTCCATTTTTACATCCCATTTATTTATAACGTATCATCATCCTAGTATTCACACCAGACTTGGACTCCAGCTGTGGTCAGCAGTTCATGCCCAGTGGACAGTGGCTGTTGGCAGAGGTTCCTGAAACCCAGTTATTCTCCACAGTGCTGCTCGGGGCTCTGAGCATAGATAACAGTATCCTTGGTGTCTGCGTGTCCACATCGAACAACGTGTCAAGTCCCAGCCTGGCCCGTCAAGGATGCTGCTGCTGTGCGGCTCCTAGACTTTGATTTTCACTGTCGCTCTCAAGAATTCCTCCTTACTACACCCACCAGGCTTCACCTTTACCTCACATCTCACATCTTGTGGAAAATTGTTCTCAGTTCTCATCGCCCTAGATCTAGGTCTAGATTCTGAATCTCTGAAGCGATGCGAGACAGTGTCCGAGAGCCCTGGAAAGGCTCAGGGTCCGTCAACCCAGTGCTGAGTGCAGGCGTCCACTCCGTTCCTGAAACCAGGACTCATCTCCCAGTGTCGTTCCTGGGCGTCAGGCATCCGTACCCAGAGCAGTTGCAGGAATGTCAGACCTGTAAGGAGCCCCTGGGTGAGGCTCACCTTCTGTCCTCCCATCGGGACATTGTGAAATTCTCAAGTGATAATGTGGTGCGCTGTCACCCCATCTGCTCAACGAGAAGGGGCCACTGCCAGGTAGTTAAATTCCAGAACAGGAAAGCACCGTGAGAATTAACATACAGCCCCATGTATATTCACCTGCAGGGTTATAAAGCTTAAATGTCATTGATTCTGTAACTTAGCATTGTCAGTTTAATTTTCAGACTGATTAAACCTGAAAAGTAAAGTTAAATTACATAAAATAGAACAGGTTATAATACTCGGCATTTTCTGAGCAGTTGCCCGGTTGGACGGGCAAGATAGCAGCTTATCTGCTTCCTGCTCGGAAAACCTCTTCACAGAGCCAGTGTCGGCGTCCTGCTGACCTTCATCCTGATTGCTGATAGAACTGAACTCTTTGCTCTCTCTTGGCCAGAGTGAGAGATGGGCCAGCAATTTCCAAATGAATGAGAAGCGGAAAAATGGCGAATTCATAATTTGCCAGCATATTTCATTCTCTTCCCTGATTTTAGCCACAGCAGTCTTCAGAGTTTCCATTCGCCCTCTTTGCTCTAATCTCTGTGTCTTCCCAGGCTGCTCTTGGCAGTATACCAGCCTCTCTTCCTCAGTTACAAGCCGTATTGGCCTGAATAAGTTCTTCTTCCGATCTTAGAATTAGTGATACGAATAATGGTACCATCGTAGCAAGTCCAGTACATTTCGCAAAGCACGTGTGTTTCCTTTCTTCCTCATTGTGGCCCTGCAGGCTAGGCAGATGCTCATCCCTTTATGCCCATGGTTTCTGTCCACGCCTCGGTTACTCGTGCGTCTGCTTTGTTCTGCCTCCCGAGAGGGGTGTCCTCGAGGACCAAGGTGACGGCTGGCCCCTGGCACCAGGTCTGCCCCCTCTGCCGCCGTGGTTTGCGTCCGTCAGAGAGCAGTGCCCACGGCTCTGCTGCCTCGCGGTGGGGACTGCGCACCTTCCAGCCGGGCCGTGTCCACTCGCCTGCGTCCGCCGGCTCCTTTCAGACGTTACGTGTAGTTTTCTCTCCTCCTTCTGGGTGACGTTTCTGGTTGAGGCCAAGGCAAGCTCGAGTTGCTAGTGGTGTAAACCCTCTAGAACTGAACCTTGCGTGTACGGGCTTCACTTGACGTTCTTGTCTCGGGGCCTGGAAGTGTGCTGCCACTTGTGTTTACCTCAACAGTTGTGTTTAGGTAGACGTAGGTGGGACAGCGTTTCACATTAATGTTTAAATCACTTTCTGTTTCTTAGGGATTGGCTCAGCTTCCTTGGGCCAGTACAGTTGCTTATTTTTATTTTGTTTGAATCCGTTTTCCTGAAGTAATCTTTGGAAACACCAGAAGTTACTCTCCATCGACCTGGACAAGGTGGTGTTACCCAGCTTCCGACCGAATCGCCCTCAAGTGAGACCCTTGTCTCCGGGAGAGAGCGGAGCGTGGGACATCCCTGGAGGTCAGTTCTTCGGCGTTTGACTGCTGGGCTGACTCATACTATGGTTTGTTCAAAAGAGCCTCCCTCTGTCCCCCAGGAGGTGGGCCAGGCCGTTCGTGTCTCTGCCTTCCTGGGACCACAGGGGTCCTGGCTTTCTTCGTGGTACAAATCAACAAGGCCCAAAGCAGACCTAAAGGATTCACTTGCTGTCGTCTCTTAGAAAATTCTACTTGAATTTTCAAGTTAGAATTTCTTTTATGATGTCCGTCTGTCACAGCATGGCCCCTGAACCCTCAACCCAGACGTCTTCACCGATTCTCTGCCCTGGCCCCCCTAGGATGGGACTTCCCTGAGCTGGGATTCTCAGTTAAATGTGGGGTGTCCCTCACCCTAAGTGACATCAAATGGTCCCCCCCCCACCTGCCACATAATGGCTTTGGCCTCACTGGACTGTTGGGGACAGGTTGTCCTTTATCTGGGATGATTGGACCAAGTCGTTCCAGCAGAGTGCGGGCTCCTCTTCTGTTCCGGAAATCCCTGTGCTCTTGCACGAGTTTACAGCTCCCCACGGGCACTTCTCCTGGTGTTAAATTGGCCAGGAACTCCAGGGATCAGGAAGGGGCACCCTGGCCCACGTGGTCCAGCCCTGGGGACTTCGTGTGCTGACGTCAAGCTCCTGAGGGCCTTGCCTGCAGGTCCCGGGGTGCACTGGTAAAGGTTGGTTCTGGAACCCCAGCGTCGCTCAGTTACAGAGCCGTGTGATAGCACAAACCAGGTTCCTCCGATGGCCACTCTCAGTTCCCGGCCACGCGTCCCATCTGCGGGAGGCCTTCCCAGCGGCGGGAGCGTGGCCGGCCGTCCTCACCTTCCCGCCAGGCCGCCTCCCTCTTCCCCCCGTCCAGCTAGTGTAACATCAGCGCCTAGACTTGTCCGTCTTCCGTGGTTTTCATGATAACAGAGACAGGGCGCCCCCGTTGCAGATTATCCGCGGCAGCAGAAGGACCACGCTGGCTTCTCAGGGAGCACCGGTGGGGAGGCGGGGCAGAGACCTCACACTCCACCCCCTGCCCCAGGAAGCCCTCATCTGAGTTTGGATGCACTTCTCTCTCATTCTTTCTCTGGGTCACTACGAGCCCAGCTTGTCTCATAGGCACAGAGGCCGTGGCCGTGTGCACTGACCGTCCCCCGTGTCCTCCTGCAGGGATCATGCCTGGCCGCTACAACCAGGAGGTGGGCCAGACCATTCCCGTCTTCGCCTTCCTGGGAGCCATGGTGGTCCTGGCCTTCTTCGTGGTGCAGATCAACAAGGCCAAGAGCAGGCCAAAGAGGAGGAAGCCCAGGGTGAAGCGCCCACAGCTCGTGCAGCAGGTTCACCCGCCAAAGGCCCCCTCGGTGTGACATCCGCCCGGCTGGCTGTGAGCGCCAGGGAGAGCCTTCGAGGGTGGCCGCGGCGGGCGGGCGGAGCCGTGGGCTCCCGGGGTCCCCCTGCTCGAAACGCTCTGAGAGCCTGTGCTGAGCGGGCCTCCCCTGGTGAGGAGCGCAGGCTCACGGTGTGTCGTGCGGGGCGCGGGGACGCGGGAGGGCCCCGCGGGGCAGCCTGGAGTCAGACCTCGCCGGCCACCCGTGCACCAAAGACTCGGACGACTTCTAAAGGCTGTCGGGGAGGAAACGGTTCTGACCAAGCTAGACGTGCTCCATAAAGGCTATTTTCTATATTTATTGTTGGGGAAAAGTCACTTTAAAGACTTGTGCTGTATGGAAGCAAAGCTATTTTTTTTTGTCAACAGAACGCAGTTTTTTACTATTACATCATGAGGAACTACACAGATGCCGTGATCTCCTTTTTGATGAGAGGACAGACTGAGATTTTGACAGAAACTTGCACAAATCTGTGAAACATAGCCCTTCGCTTTATTTTTATAAGTACCAACTGCCATCGTGTTTTGTAATTTGGGTCTTGGTTTCACCATTATTGGTGAAGAAAATTTTCAATAAATACGCATTACCTGTATGAAGCTAAAAAGAAGTGTGTAACGGGCTCTTGCCCACCTGTCCATTTCTCTTTGATGACAACCTGGAATGGCTTCTGAGTCAACCTGTTAAGTATTTTTTTGAGATGTAATTCACGTCCTACAAAATTCTGTTTAAAAGTGTACCGTTCAGTGGTTTTTAGTATATTCCAAGGTTGTGCAACCATCACCGCTGTAATTCCAGAGCATTTTCATCGCCTCCAAAAGAAACCTCCTACCCAGCAGCCAGTCAGCCTCTATTCCCTCCTCCCACAGCCCCAGGCAACCACTGATTTGCTGTCTCTATGAGTTTGCCTAATCTGAACATTTCATAAAAAGGGCGTCGTATAATACACGGCCTTGGCGGACTGGCTGCTCTCGCGGAGTGCGTCTTAGTGATTCATCCATGTTGTAGCTGTCTCCGTACTTCCCTCCTTTCTAGACCTGAATGACACTCCGTCGGATGGATAGGTCTTATTTTGTTAATCCTCACTTGATGGACCACTGAGCTGTTTCCACTGTTTGTCTGTTGTGAATGGTGTTGTTTTGAGCATGCATGTACCATTTCTAGTGTGGACGTAAGTTTTCATTCCTGTTGGGTTGGCACCACGGAGTAAAACCCTATAGTTTTATGCTTCACTTTCTGAGGAACCGCCAAACTCTTGTTCCAAAGCTGCTTCACCGTTTTACATTCCCACCAGCAGCGTATGAGGGTTCCAGCTTCTCCACATTCTCACCAACAGTTACTGTTACTCATCTTTCTGACGATAGCCCTCTAGTGGGTGTGAAGTGACATCTCATTGTGGTTTGATTTGCATTTCCCTAAAGATAATGATGTTGAGCATCCTTTCATGTGTTCATTGGACATTTTTATGTCTTCTTTGGAGAAATGTCCATTTCGATCCTTTATCCATTTTTTAATTGAGTTGTCTTTTTATTGACTTGTAAGTTCTTCGATAGCTTCCAGATGAAAGCCCCTTATGAGGTACATGACTTGCAAATAGTTTCTTTCATTCTGTCTGTTGTCTTTTCACTTTCCTGATGGTATCCTTACAAGCATAAGAGTTGTTCATTTTGATGAAGTCCTTTTTATGTATGAGGGGCCATTTCTGAGAAAGAAACCGTTGCCTAACCCAAGGCAGCCTGTTAAGTTTTAACCCCTGCCTGTACCGTTTTCTGTCCTCGAAGTGGCCAAACATGAGCTTTCGGATCATAGGTGAGGACAGACTGACCGGAAAGGGCAGAGGGCCTGTGGGATCGGGGTGCTGGTGAGGTCCTGCGAAGAGACAGGCCCAGGCCGGGGGGTGAGGGAGGAGCTGCCAACGCCCAGCTCTCCCTGCCACGTGCCACCCTTGGCAGGTCATAGTGGTGAGCTGGCAGCTTGTCACCGCCTTTCGTGGCTGCTGTTGCTTCGAGGACTTTAGAGGAATTGCCGAGGGCCCCTCAGAGCTCTCCCCGTCCCCAGCAGCCCACAGCGTGTCAGCATCTGCAGGCTCACGGTGGTGTGTTGTCCTCAGAGACGGGCTGTAGACCTAAGCGTGGTTTCAACATCTCAGGACGAGGGGCTTGTGCCTCTGGTCTTCCTGCCTGTCCTCCACAGGTGTGGACAGCTCACCACCTGCGCCCAGCACTGTGAAAGCTGGGGTCCAGGGAGTGAGGACACGGCCCTAGTGAGACAGCGGGTCTCGGGGGGCTGGGACTCACCAGAGTGCTCAGGCCACATCTTGGGGATGGCACGTGTTTTGATCTTTCTAGAGAAGCCTACAATCTGGAGAATGTGAAATCTCCCAGTGCTTTTTGTTTTTTTTTTTCTTTTTTTAAATATCTATATTGGAGTATAATCACTTTACAATGTTGTGTTAGTTTCTGCTGTACAACAAAGTGAGTCAGCTGTACATATACATATGTCCTCATATCCCCTCCCTCTTGAGCCTCCCTCCCACCCTCCCTATCCCACCCCTCTAGGGGGTCACAGAGCACCGAGCTGACCTCCCTGTGCTATGCGGCTGCTTCCCACTAGCCATCCATTTTACATTTGGTAGTGTATATATGTCCGTGCCACTCTCTCACTTCATCCCAGCTTCCCCTTCCTCCCTGTGTCCTCAAGTCCATTCTCTACGTCTGCATCTTTATTCCTGCCCTGTCACTAGGTTCATCAGTACCATTTTTTAGATTCCATATATGTGCGTTAGCATACGGTATTTGTTTTTCTCTTTCTGACTTGCTTCACTCTGTATGACAGACTCTAGGTCCATCCACCTCACTACAGATAACTCAGTTTCATTCCTTTTTATGGCTGAGTAATATTCCGTTGTATATATGTGCCACATCTTCTTCATCCATTCTTCTGTCGATGGACACTTAGGTTGCTTCCATGTCCTGGCTATTGTAAATACTGCTACAGTGAACATTGCGGTACATGTATTTTTTTGAATTGTGGTTTTCTCAGGGTATATGTCCAGTAGTGGGATTGCTGGGTCATATGGTAGTTCTATTTTTAGTTTTTTAAGGAACCTCCATGCTGTTCTCCATAGTGGCTGTATCAATTTACATTCCCACCAGCAGTGCAGGAGGGTTCCCTTTTCTCCACACCCTCTCCAGCATTCATTGTTTGTAGATTTTTTTGATGATGGCCATTCTGACTGGTGTGAGGTGATACCTTATTATGGTTTTGATTTGCATTTCTCTAATGATTAGTGATGTTGAGCATCTTTTCATGTGTGTGTCAGTAATCTGTTTGTCTACTTTGGAGAAATGTCTGTTTAGGTCTTCTGCCCATTTTTGGATTGGGTTGTTTGTTTTTTTGATATTGAGCTGCATGAGCTGCTTGTAAATTTGGGGGATTAATCCTTTGTCAGTTGCTTCTTTTGCTCATATTTTCTCCCATTCTGAGGGTTGTCTTTTCGTCTTGTTTATGGTTTCCTTTGCTGTGCAAAAGCTTTTGAGTTTCATTATGTTCTATTTGTTTATTTTTAATTTTATTTCCATTGCTGTAGGAGGTGGATCAAAAAAGATCTTGCTGTGATTTATGTCATAGAGTGTTCTGCCTATGTTTTCCTTTAAGAGTTTTATACTGTCAGGCTTTACATTTAGGCCTTTAATCCATTTGGAGTTTATTTTTGTGTATGGTGTTAGGGAGTGTTCTAATTTCATTCTTTTACATGTAGCTGTCCAGTTTTCCCAGCACCACTTATTGAAGAGGCTGTCTTTTCTCCATTGTATATTATCAAAAATAAGGTGACCATGTGTGCGTGGGTTTATCTCTGGACTTTCTATCCTGTTCCACTGATCTATATTTCTGTTTTTGTGCCAGTACCATACTGTCTTGATTACTGTAGCTTTGTAGTATAGTCTGAAGTCAGGGAGCCTTATTCCTCCAGCTCCGTTTTTCTTTCTCAAGATTGCTTTGGCTATTCGGGATCTTTTGTGTTTCCATACAAATTGTAAAATTTTTTGTTCTAGTTCTGTAAAACATGCCATTGGTAATTTGATAGGGATTGCATTGAATCTGTAGATCGCTTTGAGTAGTATAATCGTTTTCACAATATTGATTCTTCCAATCCAAGAACATGGTATGTCTTCATCTGTTTGTATTGTCCTTGGTTTTCTTCATCAGTGTCTTATAGTTTTCTGCATACAGGGCTTTTGCCTCCTTAGGTAGGTTTGTTTATTCCTAGGTATTTTATTCTTTCTCTTGCAGTGGTAAATGGGAGTTTCCCTAATTTCTCTTTCTGATGTTTCGTTGTTATTATATAGGAATGCAAGAGAGTTCTGTGCATTAATTTTGTATCCTGCTACTTTACCAAATTCATTGATTAGCTCTAGTAGTTTTCTGGTGGCATCTTTAGGATTTTCTATGTATAGTATCGTGTCATCTGCAAATAGTGACAGTTTTACTTTTTCTTTTCCAATTTGTATTCCTTTTATTTCTTTTTCTTCTCTGATTGCTGTGGCTAAAACTTCCAGAACTATGCTGAATGATAGTGGTGAGAGTGGGCACCCTTGTCTTGTTCTGATCTTAGAGGAAATGCTTTTAGTTTTTCACCATTGAGAATGATGTTGGCTGTGAGTTTGCCATATATGGCTTTTATTATGTTGAGGTGGGTTCCCTCTGTGTCCACTTTCTGGAGAGTGTTTATCATAAATAGGTGTTGAATTTTGTCAAACGCTTTTTCTGCATCTATTGAGATTATCCTTCAATTTGTTAATGTGGTGTATCACATTGATTGATTTGCGTATATTGAAGAATCCTTGCGTTCCTGGAATAAACCCCACTTGATCATAATGTATGATCCTTTTAATGTGCTGTTGGAATCTGTTTGCTAGTATTTTGTTGAGGATTTTTGCATCTATGTTCATCAGTGATATTGGCCTGTAGTTTTCTTTTTTTGTGAAACCTTCGTCTGGTTTTGGTTGCAGGGTGATGAGTTTGGGAGTGTTCCTCCCTCTTCTGTATTTTGGAAGAGTTTGAGAAGGATAGGTGTTAGCTCTTCTTTAAATGTTTGATAGAATTCGCCTGTGAAGCCATCTGGTCCTGGACTTTAGTTTGTTGGAAGACCTTAAATCACAGTTTCAATTTCAGTGCTTGTGATTGGTCTGTTTATGTTTTCTATTTCTTCCTGGTTCAGTCTTGGGAGGTTGTACTTTGCTAAGAATTTATCCATTTCTTCCAGGTTGTCCATTTTATTGGCATGGAGTTGCTTGTAGTTGTCTCTCATGACCCTTTGTATTTCTGTAGTGTCAGTTGTTACGTCTCCTTTTTCATTTCTGATTCTGTTGATTTGAGTCTTTTCCCTTTTTTTCCTGATGAGTCTGGCTAATGGTTTATCAATTTTGTTTATCTTCTCAAAGAACCAGCCTTTAGCTTTATTGATTTTTGCTATAGTTTCCTTCATTTCCTTTTCATTTATTTCTGATCTGATCTTTATGATTTCTTTCCTTCTGCTAACCTTGGGGTTTTTTTGTTCTTCTTTCTCTCATTGCTTTAGGTGTAAGATTGGGTTGTTTATTTGGGATTTTTCTTGTTTCTTGAGGTGGGTTGTATTGCTATAAACTTCCCTCTTAGAAGTGCTTTTGTTGTATCCCATAGGTTTTGGGTCATCGTGTTTTCATTGTCATTTGTTTGTAGGTATTTTTTGATTTCCTCTTTGATTTCTTCAGTGATCTCTTGGTTGTTTAGTAGCACATTGTTTAGCCTCCATATGTTTGTGTTTTTTATGTTTTCTTCCCTCTAGTTGATTTCTAGTCTCATTGCCTTGTGCTTGGAAAAGATGCTTGATAAGAATTCAGTTTTCTTAAATTTACTGAGGCTTGATTTGTGACCCAAGATGTGATCTATCCTGGAGAATGTTCCATGTGCACTTGAGGAGAAAGTGTATGCTGTTGTTTTTGGATGGGTTGTCCTATAAATGTCAATTAAGTCCATCTGGGCTAATGTGTCATTTAAAGCTTGTCTTTCCTTATTTATTTTCTGTTTGGATGATCTGTCCATTGGTGTAAGTGGGGTGTTAAAGTCCCCCACCATTATTGTGTTACTGTCAATTTCCCCTTTTATGTCTGTTAGCATTTGCCTTATATATTGAGGTGCTTCTATGTTGGCTGCATAGATATTTACAATTATTATATCTTCTTCTTGGATTGATCCCTTGATCATCATATAATGTCCTTCCTTGTCTCTTGTAGTAGTCTTTATTTTAAAGTCTATTTTGTCTGACATGAGAATTGCTACTCCAGGTCTCTTTTGATTTCCATTTGCATGGAATATCTTTTCCATCCCCTCACTTTCAGTCTATATGTGTCCGTAGGTCTGAGGTGGGTCTCTTGTAGGCAGCATATATATTGGTCTTGTTTTTGTATCTGTTCAGTCAGTCTGTGTCTTTTGGTTGAGGCATCTCCCAGTATTAATGTTGGCAAATGACTGAATTAGAGTAATTGTTTGCCAACCAGAGTGTTTCTCCAGCTCCATCGTAAGGCCATCCTAATGCTGCAGCCATGTGGTTGTGAAAGGAGGTTCTAGACCTCAGAGCATTGAGCTGGGCACCTGGTCTCCACATCTCCACATTGGCTGCAGGCTTTGGGTTCGCCTGTCTCTCTGGGGACTTGGATACCTCGTGCCCTAAGGATGGAGCTTGGACCTGGGGTCTCCTGTTCCCACTTGCTGGGAGGACCCCTCGCCCAGCCTTCGAGGTCTGCATCTACACGCGTTACTTGCTTTGGGGACCAGGTCTCCTGCTCCCGTCCCTTCCCCGTGTTGAGGCTGTTCACTGCCCCACCTGTTCTCCAGAGACCAGCGTCCCCTGTAGCTGGTGCAGCCCCTGGCCCAGCCTCGAGTGCTCTTACAGCAGCCTCGGTGCACACGTGTGTCCTCTGGGTGTGGGCATTTGTAGGGTCATGTAGTTGGGACAGGACGAGGACAGAGATGGACAAGCATGGATCCCCAGGGCACACGTTGAGGCCAGGTCGACACCACAGGAGAGTTGTTAAGGAACCGAGAGCTGTAGGGCCCTGTGGTTCCTGCCGCTGCAGAGGGAGCCCTGCGTGGGGGTCAGGTACAGGTGCCGGCCAGCAGCAGCCCAGTGTGAAGGGAGCATCAGAGCAGCACCGAAGACACAGGACCTGCCTGCCGTGACCAGCTGGGTCACACGTGTGAGGATCCTTTCCTGTCTGCCAGCCAGAACGGTCCCACTGGGAGCTGCCTGCCTTGGGACAGTCAGGGAGGAGGGAGGTGGTGAAGCAGCAGTGAGACCGAGCTGGAGAGAGGGCTTCAGTGAGGCGAGCGTACGCAGGAAGGGGATCGGCTCTCCGGAGGACCAGTCGATGGGGTCTGCTGTGTGCTGCCCTGTCCGAGAAGGGAGGCCTTGTCGGGTGTTGCGGTGGGATACCCAGGTCCACCTGCGAGGAACATTCCAGAGAGGGTGTCACCATCCAGGGCTCTGGCTGTAGACTCAGACCGCCTGGGGTCCATCCAGTTCCCACCTGGCCACTTGCTGCCCGTGGGCCTTGTCTGATATCGGACAGCCCCGGGCCGGACACAGAGCCAGTGCTCAGTTATGTCACCTGTCCCAGTGGCGGGTCCCTTCGCGGTGACAGATGTGCCTAAGGCCTACTCACTGCTTCAAAGATTCCCTTTCATGCCCTGGCGTGAGCTCTCATTGTTCTAGGGAACAGCTCTATTTCTTTTAAAAACCAGAAACCGGAGGAGCCAACCCAGCACAACCACAGATAGGCCTGGGAGTCCTCGGGGGCCCTGGGGTCCCCGAGGGGCCGGGCATGGGGGTTGGGCCCCAGGGCTGGTCCCTAACCGTGCTCATCTAGCCAGGCAGCGCCCTGACTGCGTGGAGATGGGCCAGAAATAAGGGCAGCAGGACACCTGCAGCTGCCCACCCTTAGCCCCGCCCTGTGTCGGCAGATGGGCCTAGCTAGGGTCTTCCCTGCACATGCACTTAGCCCTCCGGTGCCTGGGCACGAGGACCCTGAGGACCTCCCACCAGAACAGGTCTGTGCTCGGTGAACCTGCCCTGAACAACCGTGCTACCTCTGCTGGGCACACCGCTGGCCTGGTGTTGGCAAAGTCTGCGTGCACTGTGGGATCTGGGGTCTCAGCGGTCCCGTGATGCTCTCACCACCATTTCTCAGATGAGAAAACCGAGATGGGACCAGCATTCCAGCCCAGGTCTGGCCTGGGCCTGAGCTCTGAGCCCCCAGTGCCAGACTGCTTCCCCTTTCCTTATGGCGGGAAGGATGCCCGCTTGCTGGTAATAATCGGGGTGCTACTTAGGTTCACCGGCTAGAAAATGAAGTGAGTTAAGGACTCATATGTAGAGTAAGTAGAAGTTTTCAGAGAAAACAATCTTTTGATTTTTTTTTTTTTTAACGGTGGTGCCGTTAAGAGGATATTAACACGCAGAATGTTGGTTTAATTTGCTGGTAACATGAGGGCAGTGCAGGCGAGTGTCGTAAACATAGATTCCGGGGCCTTGCTGTAGACTTAACTAAATCATATGCTCCTTGGGAAGAGCCTAGAAATCTGTTTTAGAAGCTCCCCAAGGTAAACAGAATAACCATACAACCCAGCTATTCCACTCCTAGGCGTAGACCCAGAGGAATTGAAAACAGGTGTTCAAACAAAAACTTGTACGTGAAAGTTCATAGCCGCGTGAGTCACAGTAGCCAAAAGGTGGAAACTACCCAAGTGCCCATCAAATGGATGAATGGACGACAGCAGCAGGACCATCGGACAGTGGGATACTGGTCAGCCCTAAGGGAGCCGAGCTCTGAGCACGCTGCAGCGTGGAGGCGCCTCGCAAACATTACACTCATAGCGTAGGGTTCCATCTGGGTGAAATGTCCCGAACAGGCAAATCCAGAGACAGGGGGCAGGTTAGTGCTGCTTCGGGCTGGGGGACGGGAGGATGGGGCGTGCCTGCTGGTGGGGACGTGTTGGGCTGTTGAAAATGTTCTGGAACTAAGCAGTGGGGACAGTTGCACAGCATCATGAGTGCATGAAATGACACAACTGTACACTTGGGCTAAAATGGTGAATTTCATGTAATTTTACCAGAAAACCCCCACACAGATCTCCCCAGAGGATTCTTGTGAACAGGTCAGGTGGGAGCCCCTGGCTCAGAGACGGGGAGAGGCTCTCCGGCCCCCCAGACCACACGTCAGCATGGATCTGGGGTCAGGATCCAGCCCACCCGCTGCCCTTGACTCAGCCTCCAGCCTGGCCGCTGATGCCTCCCGGGTGCCTCTCCCTTTGGATGCAGTGGGTGGAGGAGGGTCAACCTTAAGACTGTGTGAAGATGCTCCCTTTCACTTTCCAATCCAAGGTGCAGTTTTCTTTTCCTTCACCCAGAGTGGGACTCCGGATCATGACTCAGGGCACCAGCCCTTCAAAAAGAGGGAGGGGACAGCAAGGCCTGTGCCCTTGGGCTGTGTGTCACCTGGAGGCCCCCAACCTCTGCTCTGCGGCTGAGAAAAGACCCCCGCTGTTGAGCTTGGGGGTCGGGGGGTGGGGACGCCATGGGCCTCCAGCCTCTCAGAGGTGCCCGACCACCAGCACTCAGGATGCTGGGTGTGTCCGTTTCCTGCTGCCACTATAACCAGTTACCAGGAAGCAGTGGCCTGAAACAGCACATTTATCCCCTGCAGCTCTGGAGGTTGGAAGTCCAAAATCAGTCTCGTGGGGCTAAACTCAGGGCTGGTTCCCTCCGGAGGCTCCAGGCGAGAACTGATTCCCAGGCCTTCTCCAGCTTCTGGAGTCGCCCGCATCCCTTGGCCGGGGGGCCCCTCGCCACCTGCAGTGCACACCACTCCACCCTCTGCTTCTGTCCGCACGTCTCTGCCCTCTGACCCTGCTGTGTCCCTGTTCTCGGGACGCTGTGATGGTGATCAGGGCTCACCGAGACCACCCCGGATACTCGCCCCGTCTCAAGGTCTGCACTTGCTCTCATCTGCAGAGTCCCTTTGGCCAGGTGACACAGCCGTAAGTTCTGGGACGAGGGTGAGGACATCTTTGGGAGCCGCCAGTCTGCCCACCGACCGCACTGGGTTCCTGCCCCTGCGCCGGCGCCTGTTCCCCGCAGAGGTTAACTGTCGCCCTGAAAGGTCCACGAGCTCCTGTATCTGCAGACCAGAGGCTTTATTCCTGCAGCGTCTGGTTCACTCCACCTTTCATTTATTAAGCCGCCTTTTGAGGGCCAAGCCAGGGCACAAAGCTGAAGACGAAGCAGTCCCTCCTTGACCTTGTCCTAGGCAAAAGCCCTAAAAATTCTAAATGGTAACCACGTGTGTCATTCCGTGCACCCCCTGAGGGAATATCTTGCAGGTTCAGTCAACAGTCTTGGGCCTGTGGCTGCCTTGACAGCTGGCCCACAGGTGGTATTTGCTTATTGGGATCAAAATATGAAACTAGAAACAAGAAAATACTGTCAGGAGTGCCACCTAGTTTCATTCGTCAAGCCCTTGTTGGGGCTCCACCCCGTCTCAGCAGGCGGTAGCCAGCGCCGTCCTCTGCTGCGTGCTTCCGGTTCCCGTGCCTTCTCCCCGTCACCTTTGCGCGCCTCCCCTCCCTGCCCAGGCCGCGCAGGCCTCAGACCTCTTCCCTCCTGATCCCACAGATGCCCCGAGGCCCCGGCCTCGGCCGAGGCGGGCTTGAGGTTTGCACACTTGCCCGCCCTCCCAGTCACATGCGCGCTCCCTTGCTTCTGAGGGCCGAGCCGGGGCACAGAGCTGCGGCTGAGCAGGGGCCGTGAGCCCAGGCGCGCAGGGCTGCCCTCCTCCTCCACATGGCACGTGAACACCTCTTGGGGAGCGTTATGGAAAACCAGGTGCCCGGCCAGCTTCATCCGAAGCTCTGAGGGTGGGCCTGGCGCTGGCACTTCGAAGGGTCCCTCGGGTGTTGTGCAGCCCAGGTTCAGAGCATTGTCCTAGAAGCTCAGAGGCCGGCGGAGGTAGAAACACAGACACGTGCGGGTCATGGGGTTTGCCCCGTGCGTATTTCAACAACAGCAACCCTCTTCTCACTGGGTCCTCCTGAGGGCCCTGCAGGGTAGACAGGGGCTGTTACCACCATTTCGCAGGGGACCGCAGTGAGGCCTGGATCTCAGTCCTAGGCACTCTGGTTGCTGAGACCATCCCACCCCCCGACTCCTGCCCCGGTCTGTCTTCCAGAACTTTCTAAAGGGTGAGACAAAGGTTTGCGGAAATGAGCTGAGGTCACTTTCTCCCTGAAGTTCCCAACCTGTCAGGTGACCAGTACTCTGTGGCGACGGAAAGGAGGGAGCCTGGAACATCCCTTGACGGGTGCTCCCATGGGGGGCGACATGGGGCCGTGTGCGGGGCGCTGGGCTGAGCCCCGTGTGCCACCAGGGCTGCCCACCCACACAGATGGGGCCCCACAGGCACCTCTCCTCCCCGGGAAAGGTCACACAGCCCTGAGACTGGGTAGAGTGCAAATCAAAGCCCCTCAGAATTAAGAAGTTTCCCCCATTGAGTGGAATTTCACAGCCCAGTGGCCAATTTCTAAGTCATGCACGTTAATGGGCAGCTAATGAGGGACCCAGGCAGGACAGGGGCGTGCCCCGGGCGCCCAGAGCCGAGATTAAGGAGTACAAAGCCAGGCCAGGCCGCTCTGAGAGCCCTTGATCTCCTTTCTCACTGCCTCGGGGTGGATGTGGGGGGAGAGAGCCATGTGAATTCCGGAGGGGTGCGCCCCAGCCCCTCACATCCTGCCGTCTGCTCACCCATTCATTCCCTCCCTTACGTGTCCGCTCCCATCCGGGCACCATCAGGGTCCGGGCGGGTGCAGGAGCCAGCGTGACACTGCTGGCTTTGAGATGACACACACTCGGCGCTGATTTCCAGACCTGGCCCTGGCCAGCGCTCACGTTTTGAGCCTCTTGCCCCACCCGTGGGAGCCCTGCGCCCTACGGACCGCGGTGACAGCCCTTGGGATTCAGAGTGAGGACGCGGGGGGCGCTTGCTGCCAGGCCTGGGTCACGGTGAGCACCGCTCACGTGGACGCAGCAGAACTGCGGCCCACGACGCCGTCCAGCTCCGGGCTCCCTTTCCCCTGGAGCCCGTGGACAGGCTGGCCACTCAGCAGATGGAGCAGGGCCCGCAAAGTATAAACGGAGCCGCTGCAGGGAGGTGGCACGGTCAGGGGCTTGAGACCATACGAGCAAAGCCTTTGGTGCTGATCTCGACGGAGAAGGACTGATTGATTGGGGGAGGCATTGAACATGTTTAACTTACAGCAGCGGTTCTCAGGAAGGGGCCCCGGACCCCCTGAGTCAGAAACGCTGGTGATGGATCCCACACTCGGTGTTTTAACATGCTCTCGGGGGGATTTGAGCCTGGGCGCCAGGAATAAACAGGTTCACCTCTGAATTCAAGATCCGACCTTCACGGGGCTGTGTTTTCCGGGTTGGGACTGTTTCCAGAATTCTGCCGTCCTAGCCGACTGTATCGGGTCGGAGAGGTAGTCTCTACTCAAAGTGTGGTCCAGGGACGGGCAGCACCCACCTCCGCAGAGCTCGCGAGAAACGTGGAGTCTCGGCTCCACCCCAGGTGGGACGAATCAGCACCTGCCTGTTAACAAGACCCCAGATGATTCCCGTGCTCGTCTGCCTGGGCGCCTCTCCAGAGCCTTTGCATGCGTGAGTCCACAGCACCCCCCCACCAGGAGGGCACACGGACCCCCTTCTGCAGATGGGAAACTGGGCTGGCCCCCCTAGCAGGTGACAGAGGGGGGTAGGGGGCCTGGGAGGCATCCCGGGAGGAGGCGTTGGAGATGGTGAGATTGGTGCAGCCTCCCTGATTTCTCCCAGCTGAGCTCCCTCTAACCCTCGGGGCGGCCGGGAAGGCCCCGCCCCCAGGAGTCTTAAGACGCCCGTGCTCAGGCCAGAGGTCTCAGAAGCTACGAGTTCTTGGGGCGGATGGCCCCGACCTCTTGTCCGTGTCCTCCTAGGTTCGGGGACGTGACCCCAGCACGTGCTCTCTAGGGCTCCCATAATTCATGACGCATTTGCCCACCCCGGTGGAGCTAGAGCCTTCCTCCCACCCCTCTGGGTCCTCTGAAGTGAGCCCGAGTCCCCGTCCCTGATGGCCCAGGACTGTCTGTCGCCTTGAAGATTGGACTTGGTGGTAAGGACCAGGGGCTGGAGCCCCTTCGCTGTGGAAGTTGGCCCGGAGGCGGGTGGGTGGGTGAGAACAGCCATGGGGAGGAAGGAGTTGGGGATTTGGAACACAAAGGGGGTGGGAGGGCAAGAGTGCCCATAAACAAGGTTGGAAGTTGCGGGGGCAGCGTTGGTTGAAGGGAAAGGTGTGAGGACGGGAAGCTAGGGGGCAGGTGGTTGCATAACGCTTTGGAAAGGGGGGAGCAGATGCTCGGGAAGAGGGGTACAGAGGCTGGGGTGTTTGGGACAGGCGTCCTGGCGCTGGCTGGATCGAGGAGAGACGCATCCCAGCTGGAGAAGGGTGCCGTGAACTGGGAAGACAGTGCCGGGACCACCCCCTCTCTCTGCCCCTCTGCTGCTTCTAGCCATGGAGGGACAGACCCCAGGAGACAGAGGCCTTTCGGAAAAGCCGGTCCCCACGGCCACCCGCCCCAGCCTGTCCTCACTGGGTGCTGTCTTCATTCTCCTGAAGTCCGCGCTGGGCGCCGGCCTGCTCAGCTTCCCGTGGGCCTTCCACAAGGCGGGTGGGGTGGCCCCCGCTTTCCTAGCGGAGCTGGTAAGCCCATGGGGAGCATTTTGAGGCGGGGGGCGGGTCTCCGGGGGCAGGTAGGAGCTTAATTTTATTTTTCCAGCTAGAGCCCTGGGTGTTGCTTTTGCAGAGCTGCCTGTCTCCGAAATTACTCCTGTGGCTTTTGCTTTTCCATCCCGCTCAGCTCACGAAGGGAGGAGGGAATCCCCCTGTAGACCCGGGGCCGAGAGCATCCTCTAGGCGGCTGAGGGCCTCGCAGCCAGGCGGGGTGTGGGGAGGGGGGGAGGTAGAGGCGCGCTGGGTCCCTGCGGAGTGCTCGGCACCTGTAGCCAATGAACCTGGCCTTTCAGCTGGGGAGGCGCTGTCTCCGAGCCACGGATTGACTTCTCTTGCCTCCCGAGCTCGGCTCCCCAGTGAAAGCCCAAATCTCGTGGGCAGGTCAGGACTGAGGCCGCCGTGACGCCTGCAACCTGCACGGTGTCAGCGGTGTTTGGCCAGTTCTGCTGGCTGCGTGTGGATTCTGAACTCTCTCCCTTCCCAGAAAGTTCCAGGGCCCGACCATCCTCAGCGGGAAAGAGCTGCTGATTAGCACAGCTTCATGTTATTAGCAATCTTTTCCTTGAGCTGATAGGAATCAGGCATTTCGTGGTAAGCTCTTTGACGGGCATCATCTCGAGTGCTTTTTTCTGGCAGCTGGCTGATAATGGTGGGCCATTGGTGGGCCCACGGGGCCTTTCTTGTCCTTCTGGAAGCTGCCACATGCTGCCCTGTGTAGTGTCTGGTGTAACCCGTGCCACCCCCATGCTGGCTGAGCGCCTGTCTGGCGCCGGGTGGCTGAGACACTGTGGTCTCCGTCCTTGTGAAGCTTGTTCTAACAGGGAACTCGGACAAGATTCAAGAAGTCGAATGACACAGTGTCAGATGGTGGGCAGCGTGACGGGTGGGATGACATCTGTGGGAGCGGGAGGGGGGCAGAGAAGCCCCCGCCAAGGCGGCGCTGAGCCCCAGCTTGTCCAGGCGCACGTGACGGGCAACAGAGCGGTGTTTGGATGTGTGCGGCAGAAAGGCCGCGCTTCCGGAACAGGGAGCCCGACCTCCAGCCGCAAAGGGTCAGCGATAGAGCGGATGGCGCCCGCATGGGGGTCCGTGGTCAGGCACAGACGGACCAGTCCGAGGACGCCAGGCAGGGCGGAGGCAGGGACGTGGCGCGCCGCTCCGCAGGCTCCGTGCGGGGTCTCCGGCACCTTTCGGGAGTACGGATGCCGACTGCCCAGGTTTGGGTGGACCTGAGATCGTGCATCTCTGACAGGCTCCCGGGTAACACAGATGCCGCTGGGGTGGCTTGCCCTTTGCACAGGATGGTCTAAAGATCCCGTCTTGGGCAGGCAGGCAGCCAGCCTTCAGGAGAGAGGACCCCAAATATGAATAAGTGGAAACTCCCGACAAGGGGAGAAGTCAGGCTGGTACTTAGCAACTCCCCCATCATTTCCTGACTCTCCCCTCCTCTTAGCCAGTGAGACTTCTGCCCTGTCCCCAGGTGCAAGGCCTCCCCTTGGACGGGAGGAATGTTTAAAGATGCCTGCCACTGGGAGGTCAGTGGTGTGAGGTTTTAGGTCTCTAATGGCCCCATGAGCACCGGAGGGTTAATGAAATTAATGAGCTTGGACCCTCCTTGGCTCCAAAGAGAGGCGCGCCTGGCCAGGGGCTGTGAGGGCTCTTTGCTCACTGGCTGCTAAGAGGCTCAGGGACCGTCTCGAGGGTCAGCTACTCCTGCGTGGACAGCTCACTGCGTTAGCAGAGACGTACCTTCACTGGCAGAGGCTCAGCCTGACCCCTCACCCCCCTTCCCTTCCTTTCATCCCCAAATACCTACGAAGCACCTGCTGTGTTCTGGGTGCTTTTCTGGGGCTAAACGGTAAGCAAAAAAGACACGATCCCAGTCTCCATGGAGCTTAGAGTCTGGTGGATGAGCGAGACAGGGATCCTCACGCTGTATGCACTGTTGTGAGGCTGTGGCCTCAGGCCCCTGGACCCAAGGACCACAACCTGGGCAGCGTAAAACAACAGAAGTGTATTCTCTCCCAGTCTCGGAGACTGCAAGTCCGAACTAATGTGTCGGCAGGGTCCTTCCCGCCTCTCCAGCTCCTGGGGGCTCCAGATGTTCCTTGGCTTGTGGCCATGTCGCTCCCGTCTCTGCCCCATCGCCACACAGCTTTCTCTGTGTCTCCTCCTCTTCTGTCTCTTATTAGGACACTTGTTGGATTTAAGGCCCACTTGGCTTATCCAGAATGACCTCATCTCAAGATCCTTAATTTCACCTGCAAAGACCCTTTTCATTTAATTACATGTTCATTATTTGCATCTGCTAGGATGACTGCCAGTAAGTCCCTTTCGCAGGTTCTGGGGATGAGGATGTAGACAAACCTTCTGGGGGGTTCCACCCACCATGGGGAAAAAAGTGGGCCCACGAAAGGTGTGGTTCTGCCAGAAGCGGAGGGTTGAGCCCACCTCGGGGGTGAAGTGTGGGGAGGCTTCCTGGAGGAGGTGACCTTGGAGAGGAGAGGGGAAGAGCAGGAGTTCCCCAGGTGAGGGACGGTGGTGGAGGCGGGGAGGGTGGTGTTCCAAGCAGAGGAACCGGCACGGGCAGAGGTCGAGGGGCTGGAGGGAGCATGCATGTTCCTCCTGGCTCTGAACTTCCAAGTTTCTCTCAGGCGGTCCAGTTTGATGTTCCCTTCAGCAGCCCTAGTTGTGGCTGCTGGCGTAAGAACGCGTCTGCTGTTCAGGGGCACGAACTGTGTGTGAAGACGGCCGTGCTGGGTCTCCCCGGGCTTCTTAGCTGAGTACCTCACAGCTCCTGCATTGTTCTCCTCCATAGAAGTGTGGGAGGGGCGTTTGGCCGTGGAGACCAGGTCCAGCTTAGGGACAGGCAGCCGTCCATCCTGGAGAGGCTCAAAAACATTTAACTACGTGGGGCAAGTGGGTCTCAAATGCATCAGTTGAGGCGGGGGTGGGGGGGCGGCGGGGGGGTTGTCGAGTGGCGCAGATGATTTGCAAAGCAGTTTGTAAGAAATTGCTAGAGTCGAACACACATCTACCCTGACACCCAGGAATTCCACTCCTCGGTGTGTGTCCAGGAGAAGGAAACGTGGGTCCTCAGAATGACTTATTCTAGAATGCTCAGCTCTTCATTCATAGTAGCCAAACACGAAGAACAGCCCAGATGTCTGGCAACAGGGGATCGGATCAACCAATTGTGCTTCTATCCACACAGTGAAATAGCACTTGGCAAAAGTAGGAATAAACTTCACCGATGTGCCCGATAGGGCTGGCCCTCACAAACGTTACCACTCAGTGGAAAGGCAGATAAGAAAATGGCTAAAAGCAGAAAAATATTAGTTGTTTTTTTCTGGGCACGGGGACAGAAAGTGGGAAGGGACAGGAGGGAACTTCGGGGACGTGGTAACATTTTGTGTCTTGGTAGGAGTTTAGGTTGCACATGTACGTTGGTTATACCCCTTCCAGTGATATACTGATATACACTTAAGACTGCATTTCACTGTGTGTAAATTTTATCTTACGAGAGGGACTGTAAACACACATCGAGCTCTAATTAACGATACGCACGCCCACATCTTTAGGGGGAAGTATGCTAATTAATATCCACAACTTGCCTTGAAACGTACCCCCAAGTTTAGATGGACACATGGACGCACGGTAGAGATGTGATCAAATAAGCACAGTGATCTGCTCCTGGTAGAATCTAGGTAGTGGGTACAGGGCGTTCATTGTAAAATGCTTCCAACTTTCCTAGATGTTTGAAAATTTTTCAGTGTTGGAAAAAATTCCAACAGAGCACTGGAGAGGGAGTCTGGAGAATAAGAATGACCATCATTTCTTGAGCAGTTACCACGTGCCAGGCACTGAGCTGGTACAACTCTCCAGTGAGGTAGATGGTATCATCCCCATTTCACAGATGGGAAAACAGAGGTTGATGGTGGGCCTCATGCCACAGAGCAGGTGAGTGGCAGAGTTGGAATTGAACCCAAGTATGCCTGCTTCCTAACCATCATGCTTTATGGCTCTTCACCTGCAACGCATGTGATCTTAGGAAAGTAATTTAAACTCTGAGTTTCTGATGCCTCATTTGTCCAACTGGTGTGGAGTGGTGGGAACCCCAGATTCACAGACGTAGAGCCAGTGCGGCCTCTAGAATCCACCTGCTTTGCAGCTCTGGTTTCAAGGGAGGGGGCTGGTCGCTTGTCAGGTAGAGGCCCTAGGCTGTAGGCAGCCGTGGCCTCTGCAGGTGAGACCCGGAGGGAGTGGTATCAGCATCCTGGGGGGCGGTTGTGGGCACGCCTGGCCCCATGGTCCTGTTCTGCAGGTCTCCTTGGTCTTCCTGATCAGTGGGCTGGTCATCCTGGGCTATGCCGCCTCCGTCAGTGGCCAGGCCACCTACCAGGGCGTGGTCGGAGGGCTGTGTGGCCCCACCATCAGGAAGCTGTGTGAGGCCTGCTTCATCGTCAACCTGCTCATGATCTCCGTGGCCTTCCTGAGGGTGATCGGGGACCAGCTGGAGAAGTGTAAGTACCTGCCCTGGAGTCAGGGGTGATCCCGGGTGTGGAGCTCGCGTCTCCCGAGCTCCTGGTGGATGAGCAGGACATTGGCTCGGGCCCTTGGCAGGCAGCAGAGGCCGAGACCACTGCCAGCTCCTAACGTCGTGGCGAAGGGAGGTGCAGGGTTAGTAATTACCACCGCAGTGAGAGTCAAGGAGCTGGAGGGAGCTGTGCTGGGGATCCAGTGGGGATTCATTCTACGTCGTGGCGAAGGGAGGTGCAGGGTTAGCAATTACCACCACAGTGAGAGTCAAGGAGCTGGAGGGAGCTGTGCTGGGGATCCAGGGGGGACTCATTCTACAGACGGGGAGGCGGCACCAACTGCAAAGACACCCCTGTGAGAGAACCGGCAACACCTTGAACTTGGGGATGTCAAAGACGCTCAGCCCCATGCTCCCTTGGCCTCTAGTCCCCCCACTAACAGTTTCCCTCTAAGCACCTCTTTGGCTGCGTCTTACCGATTTTGATATGTTCTGATTTCACTTTTAATCCGTTCAATCCTTTGCTAGTTTTTGCTATGATTTCCTATTTGACTCATGGGATGTTTAGAATTGTGTGATTCAATTTCCAATTATTTGGGAGTTTTCTAGTTGCCTTTTTGGTTTCTTTTTTAAAAAATTTTTTTATACAGCAGGTTCTTATTAGTCATCAATTTTATAAACATCAGTGTATACGTGTCAATCCCAATCTCCCAATTCATCGCACCTCCACCCCCACCCCTACCACTTTCCCCGCTTGGTGTCCATACGTTTGTTCTCTTCATCTGTGTCTCAATGTCTGCCCTGCAAACTGGTTCATCTGTACCCTTTTTCTAGGTTCCACATATATGCGTTAATATATGATATTAGTTTTTCTCTTTCTGACTCACTTCACTCTGTATGAAAGACTCTACATCGCTCCACACCCCTACGTATGACCCAATTTCGTTCCTTTTTATGGCTGAGTAATACTCCATTGTATATATGTACCACAACTTCTTTATCCATTCATCTGTCGATGGGCATTTAGGTTCCTTCCATGACCTGGCTATTGTGAATAGTGCTGCAATGAACATTGGGGTGCATGTGTCTTTTTGAATTACGGTTTTCTGTGGGTATATGCCCAGTAGTGGGATTGCTGGGTCATATGGTAGTTCTATTTTTAGTTTTTTAAGGAACCTCCATACTGTTCTCCATAGTAGCTGTATCAATTTACATTCCCACCAACAGTGCAGGAGGGTTCCCTTTTCTCCACACCCTCTCCAGCATTTGTTGTTTGTAGATTTTCTGATGATGCACATTCTAACCTGTGTGAGGTGATACGTCATTGTAGTTTTGATTTACATTTCTCTAATAATTAGCGATGTTGAACAGCTTTTCATATGTTTTTTGGCCATCCGTATGTCCTCTTTGGAGAAAATCTGTTTAGGCCTTCTGCCCATTTTTTGATTGGGTTGTTTGTTTTTTTTAATATTGAGCTGTATGAGCTGTTTATGTATTTTGGAGATTAATCCTTTGACCGTTGATTCGTTGCAAATATTTTTTCCCATTCTGAGGGTTGTCTTTTTCATCTTGTTTGTAGTTTCCTTTGCTTTGCAAAAGCTTTTAGGTTTCATTAGGTCTCATTTGTTTATTTTTGTTTTTATTTCCATTACTCTAGGAGGTGGATCAAAAAAGATCTTGCTGTGATTTATGTCAAAGAGTGTTCTTCCTACGTTTTCCTCTAA
This sequence comes from Lagenorhynchus albirostris, assembly GCF_949774975.1. Lineage (NCBI taxonomy): Eukaryota > Metazoa > Chordata > Mammalia > Artiodactyla > Delphinidae > Lagenorhynchus > Lagenorhynchus albirostris. The sequence goes on along the minus strand of NC_083113.1, from coordinate 55,840,185 downwards.
GAGTTTTACAGTGTCCGGTCTTACATTTAGGTCTCGAATCCTTTTTGAGTTTAGTTTTGTGTTTGGTGTTAGGGAGTATTCTAATTTCATTCTTTTACATGTAGCTGTCCAGTTTTCCCAGCACCACTTATTGAAGAGACTGTCTTTTCTCCATTGTATATCCTTACCTCCTTTGTCATAAATTAGTTGACCATAGGTGCTTGGGTTTATCTTTGGGCTTTCTATCCTGTTCCACTGATCTATATTTCTGTTTTTGTGCTAGTACCATATTGTCTTGAGTACAGTAGCTTTGTAGTATAGTCTGAAGTCAGGGAGCCTGATTCCTCCAGCTCTGCTTTTTTCCCTGAAGACTGCTTTGGCTATTCGGGGTCTTTTGTGTCTCCATACAAATTTTAAGATTTTTTTGTTCTAGTTCTGTAAAAAAAAAAAAAAAAAAAAAAAAAAAAAAAAATGCCATTGGTAATTTGATAGGGATTTCATTGACTCTGTAGATTGCTTTGGGTAGTATAGTCATTTTCACAGTATTGATTCTTCCAATTCAAGAAAATGGTATATCTCTCCATCTGTTGGTATCATCTTTAATTTCTTTCATCAGTGTCTTATAGTTTTCTGCATGTAGGTCTTTGGTCTCCCTAGGTAGGTTTATTCCTAGGTATTTTATTCTTTTTGTTGCAATGGTAAATGGGAGTGTTTCCTTAATTTATCTTTCAGACTTTTCCATCATTAGTGTACAGGAATGCAAGAGATTTCTGTGCATTAATTTTGTATCTGCAACTTTACCAAATTCATTGATTAGCTCTAGTAGTTTTCTGGTGGCATCTTTAGTATTCTCTATGTATAGGATCATGTCATCTGCAAAGAGTGACAGTTTTACTTCTTCTTTTCCAATTTGTATTCCTTTTATTTCTTCTCTGATTGCCGTGGCTAGGACTTCCAAAACTATGTTGAATAATAGTGGTGAGAGTGGACATCCTTGTCTTGTTCCTGATCTTAGAGGAAATGGTTTCAGTTTTCCACCATCGAGAATGATGTTTCCTGTGAGTTTGTCATATATGGACTTTATTTTGTTGAGGTAGGTTCCCTCTATGCCCACTTTCTGGAGAGTTTTTATCATAAATGGGTGTTGAATTTTGTCAAAAGCTTTTTCTGCATCTATTGAGATGATCATATGGTTTTTGTTCTTTAATTTGTTAATATGGTGTATCACATTGATTGATTTGCATATATTAAAGAATCTTTGCATCCCTGGGATAAATCCCACTTGATCATGGTGTATGATCCTTTGAATGTGTTGTTGGATTCTGTTTGCTAGTATTTTGTTGAGGATTTTTGCATCTATATTCATCAGTGATACTGGTCTGCAGTTTTCTTCTTTTGTAGTATCTTTGTCTGGTTTTGGCATCCGGGTGATAGTGGCCTCATAGAATGAGTTTGGGAGTGTTCCTTCCTGTGCAATTTTTTGGGAGAGTTTGAGAAGGATGGATGTTAGCTCTTCTCTAAATGTTTGATAGAATTCACCTGTGAAGCCATCTGGTCCTGGAGTTTTGTTTGTTGGAAGATTTTTAATCACAGTTTCAATTTCATGACTTGTGATTGGTCTGTTCATATTTTCTATTTCTTCCTGCTTTAGTCTTGGAAGGTTATACCTTTCTAAGAGTTTGTCCATTTTTTCCATGTTGTCCATTTTATTGGAATAGAGTTGCGTGTAGTAGTCTCTTAGAATGCTTTGTATTTCTGTGATGTCTGTTGTAACTTCTTTTTCATTTCTAATTTTCTTGATTTGAGTCCTCTCTTTTTCTTGATGAGTCTGGCTAATGGTTTATCAATTTTGTTTATCTTCTCAAAGAACCAGCTTTTAGTTTTATTGATCCTTGCTTGGTTTCTTTGTTTCTCTTTCATTTATTTCTGCTCTAATCTTTGATTTCTTTCCTTCTGATAACTTTGGGTTTTGTTTGTTCCTCTTGCTCTAGTTCCTTTAGGTGTAAAGATAGATTGTTTATGTGAGATTTTTCTTGTTTCTTGAGGTTGGCTTGTATAGCTATAAACTTCCCTCTTAGAACTGCTTTTGCTGCATCCCATAGGTTTTGGATTGTCGTGTTTTCAGTATCATTTGTCTCTAGGTATTTTTTTGATTTCCTCTTTGATTTCTTCAGTGATCTCTTATTTAGTAACGTATTGTTTAGCCTCCATGCGTTTGTGTTTTTTTACATTTTTTCCCTGTGATTGATGTCTAATCTCATAGCATTGTGGTCAGAAAAGAGGCTTGATATGATTTCAGTTTTCTTAAATTTACTGAGCCTTTATTTGTGGCCCGAGATGTGATGTATCCTGGAGACTGTTCCATGTGCACTTGAGAAGAAAGTAATCTGCTGTTTTTGGATGGCATGTCCTATAAATATCAATTAAATATATCTGGTCTATTGTGTCATTTAAAGCTTGTGTTTCCTTATTTTTCTGTTTGGATGATCTGTCCATTGGTGTAAGTGAGGTGTTAAAGTTCCCACTATTACTGTGTTGCCGTCGATTTCCTCTTTTATAGCTGTTAGCAGTTGCCTTATGTATTGAGGTGCTCGTATGTTGGGTGCCTATATATTTATAATTGTTATATCTTCTTCTTGGGTTGATCCCTTGATCATTATGTAGTGTCCTTCCTTGTCTCCTGTAACATTCTTTATTTTAAAGTCTATTTTATCTGATATGAGTATTGCTACTCCAGCTTTCTTTTGGTTTCTATTTGCATGGAATATCTTTTTCCATCCCCTTACTTTCAGTCCGAATGTGTCCCTAGGTCTTAAGTGGGTCTCTTGTAGGCAGCATATATATGGGTCTTGTGTTTGTATCCATTCAGCAAGCATGTGTCTTTTGGTTGGAGCATTTAATCCTTTCACATTTAAGGTAATTATCAATATGTATGTTCCTATGACCATTTTCTTAATTGTTTTGGGTTTGTTTTTGTAGGTCTTTTTCCGCTCTTGTGTTTCCCACTTAGAGAAGTTCCTTTAGCATTTGTTGTAGAGCTGGTTTGGTGGAGCTGAATTCTCTTAGCTTTTGCTTGTCTGTAAAGCTTTTGATGTCACCATCAAATCTGAATGAGATCCTTGCTGGGTAGAGTAATCTTGGTTGTAGGTTCTTCCCTTTCATCACTTTAAATATATCGTGCCACTCCCTTCTGGCTCGTAGAGTTTCTGCTGAGAAATCAGCTGTTAACCTTATGGGAGTTCCCTTGTATGTTATTTGTCGTTCTTCCCTTGCTGCTTTCAGCAATTTGTCTTTAATTTTTGCCAGTTTGATTACTATGTGTCTCGGCATGTTTCTCTTTGGGTTTATCCTGTATGGGACTCTCTGCACTTCCTGGACTTGGGTGGCTATTTCCTTTCCCATGTTAGGGAAGTTTTCGACTATAATCTCTTCAAATATCTTCTCAGGTCCTTTCTCTCTCTCTTCTCCTTCTGGGACCCCTATAATGTGAATGTTGTTGTGTTGAATGTTGTTGTATTGACTGTTGTCCCAGAGGTCTCTTAGGCTGTCTTCATTTCTTTTCATTCTTTTTTCTTTATTCTGTTCCGCAGCAGTGAATTCCACCATTCTGTCTTGCAGGTCACTTATCCGTTCTTCTGCCTCAGTTATTCTGCTATTGATTCCTTCTAGTGTAGTTTTCTTTTCAGTTATTGTATTGTTCATCTCTGTTTGTTTGTTCTTTAATTCTTCTAGATCTTTGTTAAACATTTCTTGCATCTTCTCGATCTTTGCCTCCATTCTTTTTCCGAGGTCCTGGATCATCTTCACTATCATTATTCTGAATTCTTTTTCTGGGAGGTTTTCTATCTCCACTTCATTTAGTTGTTTTTCTGGGGTTTTATCTTGTTCCTTCATCTGGTACGTAGCCCTCTGCCTTTTCATCTTGTCTTTCTGTGGATGTCACCTTTTTGGTTTCTGCCTTAAATGCACCATGGTCAGAGAACACATCTGTATAATTTTGCCATGTGAGACTTACTCTCGGTCTCAGCATGTGGTCTCTCTTGGTGAGCTCTTAAAGGGTGTGTATTCTGTGGTTCTTTGGTACAGTGTTCTAGAACTCTCCATTAGGTCAGGGTGATCCAGAGCTTTGATCAGATCTTCCATGGCCTTGCAGATTTTTGGGGCAGTGGGGGAGTCTAGTTATTCTGTCAGGTTATGAGACAGAGAGTGTTAAAGTCTCCAATTATGATTGCAGATCTGTCTACTTTTCCCTTTAATTCTATGAATTTTTTGCTCATGGTTTTTGAAGCTCTCTTATGAATAAGCACACACAGTGAATTGCCTTTTTATTATGAAATTTCACTTTTTGTCTCTGTAATGCTTTGTGAATACACCTGTGAATATAGCCTCTCCCACATCCTTAAGATTAGTGTTTGCACAGAATTTTCTTTCCCACTCTTTTACTCTGAACCTTGGAATTTTAAAATGCACTTCTTGTAGACAGCATATGGTCGGGTCTTGCTTTCTTATCATCTTGACAGTCTCGGGTTTTAATTGGCATATTTAGACTTTTACTTGGAACGTAATAATGACTGATGGTTGCATCTCGGTCTATCATTTTGCTGTTTGTTCTGTCTCTTGAACCGTGAAAAAAGGTCCCTGATGCAGGGATATGGAAATTAAAGGCTCCCATGTTGTGGGAAGGACTCTTATCCTCCACAAAAATGAAAGTTGGTAGATCTGAACCAACTTTAAATTGGCACTGAAATGCCCTGCCTGACAGTGGCAAGTAGAGGTCATGTCGGATTTCAATTCTGGTCAGCTGGTGGTGCTGCTCTGCTGAGATGAATTCTGAGGTCCTGCCGTGTTGAGAAGGATTCTGAAGGCCTGACTTAGTGGCAAGGATCTGAGGGGCTGCCATGATGGGAAGGATTTTGATGGGCTGCTTTGTGAGAAGGATTCTAGGGGCTGCCGTGTTGAGGAGAATCTTAGGAGCTACTTTTTTGAGGAGGATACTAGGGGCTGCCCTGTTGGGAAGAATCTTAGCGGCTACAGTGTTGAGAAGGATTCTGAGGGCCTGACTTCTTGGGAAGGATCTGAGGGCCTGTTGTATTGGGACGGATTCTGATGGGCTGCCATGAGAGAAGGATTCTAGGGGCTGCCTTCTTTAGAAGAATCTTAGGGGCTGCCGTGTTGGGAAGGATTTTGAGGGCCTCCGTGCTGAGAAGAATCTTAGGGGCTGCCGTGATTTGGAGGGTTCTCAGGGGCTGCTGTGTTGCGAAGGATTCTGAGGTGATGCCGTGTGAGAAAGATTCTAGTGGCTCCCACAGTGGGAAGAATCTTAGCAGCTGCAGTGTTGGGAAGGATTCTGAGGGGCTGCCTTGTTGGGAAGGATACTGAGGGGCTGTGGTGTTGGTAGGGATTCTGAGTGGCTATCCTGCTGAGGACAATTCTGAGGGGCTGCTGTGTTGAGAAGATTCTGAGCTGCTGCCATGTTTAGAATGATTGTGAGGGGCTGTCGTGTTGGGAAGGATCCTGAGGGCCTCCGTGTTGAGAGGAACCCTAGGAGCTGCCGTCCTTTGGAGGATTCTCAAGGGCTGCTGTGTCGAGAAGGATTCTGAGGGCCTGCAGTGTTCAGAAAGGTTCTGAGGGCCTTCCATGTTGGGAAGGAATGTGAGGGGCTGTGTCTTGAGAAGGGTTCAATGGGCTGCCACGTGAGAAGGATTCTTCCTGTTGAGGAGGCTTCTGAGGGCCTCAGTGTTGAGAAGAAATTAGTGGCTGTCGTGTGCAAGAGGATTCTGAGGGGCTGCCATGTTGAAAATGATTTTGAGGGGGTGTCCTGTTGAGAATAATTTTGGGGGCTGCTGTGTTGGGGATCTGAGGCCCTCAGTGTTGAGAGGAATCTTAGGGACTGCCACGTTGAAACTGATTTTGAGGGCTTCCCTGTTGAGAAGGATTCTGAGGGGGTGTCATGTGAGAAGGCTTTTGAGGGCCTCAGTGTTGAGAAAATATGGGCCACTATATTGGGAAGAATCTTAGCAGCTGCCATGCTGAGGAGGGTTCTGAGGGGCGGCCATGTTTAGAACAATCTCAGGGGCTGTCGTGTCCCTGGGATCCGAGGGGCACTGTGCTACGAAGGTTCTGAGGGGCTGCCATTTGCGGAAGGAGGAGGTGCTGCCATGTTTAGGAGGATTCTGAGCGGCTGCTGTGTTGAGAAGGTTCTGGGCTCAGTTAGTGGACCACCTGGAGAGAGTATTGATTGGAGGCATGCCACCCCGGCTCTGGGTGGATTGACTGGTGGGAGGAGAGCGTCGTCTGCGTGTTTCTGGTTAGATGTTTAGGGATATGTCTTTCTGAAGGCAAGTCCAAGTTACTTGGGCTGAAGGCTAATTGGAGGTTGGGCTTTTGATGGAGTCATTACGTTCATCGGGTACAAGTGACTGTAAACGATGGTGCCGAGGACACCAAGGTATGGCCTGGAAAGTGAGGGCTCAGGAAGGAGCTGGGCAGCCCAGATGGCAGAGGGGGTGCCTTCCTGGCTTCAGGAGTCCAGATGGCTAAGAAGGGCTTGCCCCCCGTCCCAGGCCACGTGGGATCTCTGTGCACCTTTGGGTACGCGCATTCCCTTGGCCTCTCTGGCCAGGAAAGCCTGCCTTGCCTCCCTCAGGGGAGGTCTCTGTCCCCTGAGCTCCACGTGGAGCTGTCCCGTTGCGTCACTCCAGTAGAAGCAAGCCATTGTGGTCAGGCCGTTGATCTCTTTTCATCGCGTGCTTTACGGAGCACATGGTGGGAAGGAAGGGTTATGTTACAGCAGTGCCAGCCCCCAGAGTGGGCCGGGAACCAGCTCTCGGCACCTCTATCCGAGTGCTTCCGGCCTCGAGCCATCTCGCTGTCTCCCCTCTCCCCCATCTGTCTAGCCTCTTCTATCTGATAACTCCAAATTCTCTGTCTTACTGTGGTGGAATCAAAACGGGTCCAGACTCTTAGGTGTTCCTTCTCTTGAGAGTTTGATGGGGTCTGTGTCCCCTCCCCCGAATCAGAGCGGGCTCCGTGACGGCTCGGCCTGGTGGAGGAGGGCAGATGGGACACTGCCAGTTCTAGGCCTGGCCTTTAATAGGACGGCACCTTCCGTCTTGGGCTCGGGACCCCCCAGCTGTCATGGACCAGCCTGCTGGACGGTCTGCAGGGGGGGCCCCCCCGCGGAGCCCAGGCATCCCCACCAGGCACCCTGTGTGAGCGCAGCCATCGAGGACCCTCCAGCCCCGCCCCCTGCCAAATACCCGCGAGGGCCCGCAGCCTATCTGGTGCAGAGCAGAAGCGGCCAGCTCAGCCCCGCCCTAATTCTCCTCTCTCTGCTAACGGGGTTGCCCTGGGCTGCTGTTTGGGGGAAATGTATTCCAGGCGCCGACTTCACCGCACACACCCTTTGAGCCCTTGAGTAAATTTTCACAAACAGGAGGGCCTGGGTGCCCCAAGGGTAGACCGTTGTGTCCTTTGCTGCCGATTCCAGCACTTAGAGCAGCGCCTGCCGGGCGGAAGGAACTCGGTGAAGGTCTGTTGAATGAATGCCTACAGCGTGTTCCCTCCGTCCTGGTGGCACGTGACAAGGTCCCCATCATGCTTGTCATCCCATCCCTTTAAACTCACGGGGATGACTCAGTGCCCACGGCGAACCCACCCGAGGACCCAGAGCTGGGAAGCCCGTGGCCGCGGCTCTTCAGCTGGGGGAGGCCACGCGGAGCTTGCTGCATCTCCTTCCCTCCCTCCCCCTAGTGTGCGACCTGCTGCTGCCCGGCGCCCCGCAGCCCTGGTACACCGACCAGCGCTTCACCCTGACGCTGCTCTCCATGCTGGCCATCCTGCCCCTGTCCGCCCCACGTGAGATCGGCTTCCAGAAATACACAAGGTACAGGCTGCAGCCCCTTCCTGGCAGGACGATGGCTGGGGCTGGGTCCCCACCTCGGCGGGCGCTTGGTGGGTGATTTCTGTCCGCCTGGGATAGGGGAGCTGCTAGCACGGGTCTTCCCGTTTGCAGAAGGGGAAAAAATGTTTAATTACACAAGTCATACATGTGCCTGATAGAAAATACAGATAAACAAAAAAGAAATTTACCCGTAATGACAGGACCTGCAGCTGACATTTTGTTACCTAATGATTGTAGACTTTTTCTGCACACACACGCACATATGCTGGCATGGACACACACACACACACACACACACACACACACACACACACACACACACTTTTTCCCATTTTACCGTCTTAGGCTCTCCATGTACTTTTGCAAAAATTAAGCCTGGCAAAAGTCTTCACACAAGTGTGCCACCCGCCTTCCCCTGTCGTGTAATGAAATGGAGCAGAGAAAGAGTGGGCAGGACCCCCTTGCCCCCCGGGCACCCCCAGCCCTCACCAGCTGAGTCAGGGTCCTCCTTCCCCCTGTGCTGTGGCCCAGCGGGCAGTGTCCCGACTTAGATACTGAATCCCAGCGGCTGTTGGTGGAGAGACGGGGGCGCCCGTAGCGATCACAGGCTCGCAGGTCTGACCTCGCTGGGCCTGAGCATGGCCCTGCCCTGCTCGCCTGGAATGCTCTTCCCGCTGTCCCCATTGTGCAGATAAGGAAATGGAGTCCAGACACTGGCCTGACACCTTGCCTGTGTGGGCAGAGCTGGCATTGAGACCCCGCTCCGTGTGGCTCCCCAGCCCCTACCTCACCATAGAGGCCCCCTAACGCTGCGCTCCGTCCGTGTGTTAGCATCCTAGGCACCCTGGCCGCCTGCTACCTGGCCCTGGTCATCGTGGCACAGTACTACCTCGGGCCCCAAGACCTCGCTCGTGAGCCCCACCTGGCATCGAGGTGAGTCTTGGGCGATGGCTTCCCGGGGCTGCTGTGAGGGCCGAGGGTCGCTTCTCCCCCCGACCCTGCCCATGGTTTGCACAGAGCCCTGGCTTGTCCCGTGAAATCCTTCAAGTCTCTGATGCCATAGAATTCAGCAAAGCCTCCTTTCCTGGGACTTCCCTGGCGGTCCAGTGGTTAGGACTGTGCTTCCACTGCAGGGAGCGCGGGTTCAAGCCCTGGTCGGGGAATTAAGATCCCACGTGCCACATGGTGCGGCCAAAAAAAAGCTCCTTTCCTTCTTCAGAACGACAGTGCTATCACTAGTGAGGACAGGGGACAGGCTAAGGGACACGGAAGCACTGGACACCCCACCAGCCTGGGGCTCCTAGGCTGTTGCAGACGTGTTCCCCACAGCTTAGGGGCTGCAGAACCAGCCAGCAAGATGCAGGTGCAGGGGCAGAGGCCAGTGAGGCCTGACGACCCTGAGCGAGACCAAGAGTGGGAGTGGGCCTAGGGGGTGGATATCCTGTAGGGATGCAGAGCTGTGGTGAGGACTCCAGTTTTGCACGGAAGCCGCTGCAGGGTTTTGATCACAGCAGGGGCTTGAAATCGAATCGGCTGGTGGCAGGCCAGCTCCATGAGCCTGTGACCTGTGACGTCCCCCAGGGTCCTGGGCTGAGAAGGGCCCTGCGCTTGGTTTAACGCCCTGCTGGCGCCATCCTGAAATGCTTAACCACTGTTGAACAGGGGCCGGCACTTTCATTTTGCACTGGGTCCCGCAAATCGTGTGGACCCTCCTGGAGGGTAGGTTGGAAGTGGAGTGAGAGAGAGAGAGAAGAGAGTCCGGGTGACTCTGAGCTTTGGCGATGCCGTTTCATGGGCTGGATGGGACGGGGAGGGGTCGGGTGGGGATGTGTAAGGTTGGAGACGGCTGTGAGACACTAAATAAAGACGTCAGGGAGCTGGTCAGACTGTGCACCTGGAGTCCAGAGAGGCCTGGGCTGGAGAGAGGAACATCAACCCATAGATGGCGTGGAAGTAAGGCCAGGAGCCCAGGTGAGAACTGAGCTGGTGGCCCTCCGCCAGGCCCTGGGGGATCAGCGAGAGGGATGGCAAGTTAGCAGCACGTGTTAGCTTCTTGGGGCTGCTCGTAGTAACACATGAGCACAAACCGGGTGGCTGAAAGCAGCAGCAACTTCTCCCCTGGTTCTGGAAGCTAAAGTCCAAAATCAAGGTGTGGGCAAGGCTGCGCTCCCTCTGGAGGCTCCGGGGGAGGGTCCTTCCTGCCCCTCCCAGCGTCGGTGTTGCTGGCGCTCTTTGGCCTTCCTTGGGCTGCACATGCTTCGCTCCAGACTCGGCCCCCATGGTCACACGGCCTCTGCCCTGTGTGTTTCCTCTTCCTATAAGGACACCAGTTGTTGGGTTAACTCCCAGCCTACTTCAGTATGACCTCATCTTCATTTAACCAATTACATCTACAAAGACCCTTTTTCCAAATAAGATCTCATTCTGAGGTTCCCAGTGGCTATAAATCTAGGGGGACACTGTACAACCCAGGACAGAGGATAATAGAATCTGGGTCTCAGAAGTCAGCAGAATTTCAAGAAGGTTGGGGTGATCGCCACCAGCTGCCGCTTCTGGGTCACATGGGGCTGAGCCCTGGCGCCTGATTTGGCCACGGAGGCCGCTCGATGTGGCTGAGTTTCATCAGGGCAGGAGGCGGGGTTGAAGGCCCAGGTGGATTGGGTTCAGGAGAGGGGGAAGGGAAAAGCCAGGAAAGAGCTCTTCTGAAGAGGGGAGAAGCGGAAAGTGCCGGGGCACAGAGGCCACGTCCCGTGTGGCCCACGGCACACCGACAGCATGACCCAGCAGTGGAGGAAACCCGATCAGAAGAGGGCCAGATCCACTGCTCATCTGTGGCCTTGAGTCTGCGGAGGGGAGGGTCCTGCTCTCTGGAAATGCAGCCTCCAAGGCTGGAGCTCGGGCAGTCTCACCCACGGGAACAGGAGAGGACAGCACGTGAGGCCCAGAGGACGCGGGCAGGCAGATGGAGCTGTGGGAGCGTGGGCACTAAGAAGCTGGCCATCGGCTGACAGTGCTGTTGAGGAAAGTCCAGGAAGGCAGGGCTTGGCGGGGAGGCTCCGTGATCTGCACCCAGAGTTAAGAGGCGGCCGGAGCGCAGCACGGAAGGGAGATACCACCGTGTGACTTTCCCCGTGGCTGCTGTGACACGTTCCTGCCAAACTTGATGACTTAAAACTACACAAATTTATTCTCTTACAGCTCTGATATCAGAAGTCCAGAATAGGTCTCACTGGGCTAAAATCAAGATGTCAGCAGGGCTGTGTTCCTTTTGGAAGCTCTAGATTGGAATCCGTTTCCAACTCCTAGAAGCGCCCACATTCCTTGGCTCGGGGCCCCTTCCTCCATCTTCAAAGCCAGCAAGGTTCTCTCTCTCTGACCCTGCTTCTCTGGTCACAGCTCCCTCTGACCATAGCTGGGGAAGGTTCTCCGACTGCAAGGATCCTTGGGCTACATTGGGCCGAGATCCTCCAGGGTCATCTTGTGTCGTGTAAGGTTCCCAGGGTCAGGACATGGATCTCTTTGGGGCCCACTCTTCTACCACAACCAGGAAACCCTGATTCTATAGCGGGTGCTGTATATGCTCCCTCCAGTATGTGTCCCTAAAGGTGCCGGAGGCTGGTACGTAGAGCTGCTTATTAAAGGAAGCTGGAGGGCCACCATGTGGGGACCACTGAGAGGGCTTGACCTGAAGATTCTGCCCCATGCACACCTCAGTTCTCTTGGGCAGCTTGGACAGAGGTCAAAGCATCCTTGCCCTGTGAGGTTTGTTGGAGGGAGGCTGCCTGTGCCCCCAACCACCCCAGCCCCTAAGCTCACTGGGCACAGGCAGCCTCCAAGGGAGGCTGGGAGTTCCTCCCAGCCACGCCCTGCCCAAGTTGTGCCTGCAGGGAGAATGTCAAGTTACCATATGTCAGCACAGATGTACTTAGAAAGTGCAGCATTTAACATGCAGCCTTTTCCAACCCCCCAAACCCGGCAGTGGACATGGTTTTTAAAACCTGTCTTACAGTCACGCTTAGTTACGTCTCGCTGGTGTTGTTGAAAACTCATTTTCAAGTTGAAGGTTGTTTTGAGTTTAACTTTTTGTAACAAACACCCGTTTTCATCTCTTTACAGTCCTTCCTCCTGGGCCTCCGTATTTAGTGTCTTTCCCACCATCTGCTTCGGATTTCAGGTAACCTTGGCGTCCGTGTTGCAGAGGGTGGCATTTGCAGGCTCTGGGGACCGCCTGCTCCCTCAGGAGAGCGTGGCCTCCCTGTCGGGAGAAGCTCGAGGACTTTTTCCAGGGTGAGATGGGCTGTCTTTGGCAGACGGTGCACGTGGCCGGCATCTGGGCTCTGAGCTGGGAACCGGCCCCGCCGACAGCCAGCAGCAGCACCTTTGTTTGTTGGGTCTGGGGTCCAGTGTGTGGGCCCGGGACCTGTCCCCTCCTTTGCGAAGTCCTCACGGCCGAGTCGCCACGCCTGGGGACCTGGAGCGGCCTTTTTACGTAGAACGCCTTCGTGCAGGTGGCTTCTGCGGCGGGGGCCTGGAGGCTTGCCGGCTAGGAGGGCGGGAAGGTGCGTGGGGAGCTGGCGGTACTGGGCAGAATATATAGACTTTGATAGAATGGCATGGAGTAAGGAATTCCGTGCGTGGAATCCAGTGGAGGGGCTTCCGCCGCAGCGCTGGGTGGGGCAGATTCAGAGATGCCCTTTTCCAGGCGCAGATGCCTGGAAGGAGTCTTGCGCAATGTGTGGGAGGTGGCCAGCTAGAAGGGGAGGGCGCTTCAGCTGGAGAGCCCCAGAGGGGGCGGGGGTCCCAGGCTGGAGAGCTGCAAGGGGCGGGGCGGGGCTGGAGGGGCGGGGCTGGCGTTGGGCTTCGCTCTCCGCCTTCTGGGCTTTCCTGGAGTCTCGCGGTCTCCTAGCAGGTGGCAGCTGACTCCCTTGCTCCATTGTTTATTTTAGGAAAGATTTGCCTCTCTCCTAGAAACAACCACCTCCCCACCACGACAACAACAAAACCGCCCCCAGTGAAATCCAGTTCTCGAGGGAAAGTGTCTCGGGGTTGACAGTGTCTGAGCTTCGTAGCCTGAGCGGCTTCTTGCTGTGCTCACCAACCAGCTCCACTTTGTGTTTGTCAGCTTATGTTTTCTTTGAGAACCACTTTTTGGGGAAAAGAAAAGTCCTGAAACATTTCCGTTGCTCTTTTTTATAAATGAGTCGCTGTAGCGTTTCTGGGGCTTAGCAAGCCGCTTACAGAATTTCTCACGTTTCTTCCTGCACACCCAATATTTTGAAAGATGGAAGGCGACGATTTTGCTGTCAACCGTTTGGATGTCGTCTAGCCAGTCCTCTCTCGCGTCCCCGAGCACCATATGGTGTAGCAGGCTCCCGCCGGGCAGGGGTGCGGGGTGCTTTCCAGATGCTTGTGAGGAGGTGCCCCCTCACCTTTGAGTGAGGGGGGCTCCCTCATCCCATTCTCCTAGCAACCAAGGCCTGGGCTGCCGTTTCCAGGGACACGGGATGCGGAGATGGGGGAGTTGGGAAAGGATGTGGATTGCAGGGCGGGGGTGGGGCAGAGGACTAGTTGCCGAGGCCGGGGATAGGGTTGCCAGGATCCAGCTTGGGGAGTTAGGGATCTGGGGGTGGGGGAACTAGGCGCAGATGAAGGTGGAAGGGAGCCGGGTGAGGAGTGGCGCTGGGCTGGAGGGGCTGCTGAGCGAGGGAAGGCGTGGGCGGTCACCTGGCGTCATCGGGAGGTCGGGTTCAAACACACCGCTCCCCACACACTTAGCGGGGCACCCCGTCCAGCCTGCGCAGAGTCGGAAGGAGGGGCTTGGGGGAGCACGGGTTGTGGGTGCAGGCTCTGCTCCCAGACACCCTGGCCACACGCGGTACTTCTCCCTTGTTTGTGTTTTTTTAATTGACGTGTGACTGATTTACAACGCCGTGTTAGTTTCAGGTGTACAGCACAGCAATTCAGGCATATGTAGCTGAATATATATGCATAGTCTTTTTCAGATTTTTTTTCCTTTAGAGGTTATTACAAAATATTGAGTGTAGTTCCCTGTGTTATACAGGAGGTCCTTGTTGGTATTCTGTTTTATCCGTCGTAGTGTGTATATGTTAATTCCAAACTCCTAATTTATCCCTCCCCCCATCCCCCTTTCCCCTTTGGTGACCATAAGTTAGTTTTCTATGTTTGTGAGTCTTTTTCTGTTTTGGAAGTAAGTTCATTTGTATCTTTTTTTTTTTAGATGCCTCATGTAAATGATGTCATGATATTTGTCTTTCTTTGGCTTACTTTATTTAGTATGATAATCTCTAGGTCCATCCATGTTGCTGCAAATGGCATTATTTCATTCTTTTTTATGGCTGAGTAATATTCCATTGTATATATGTACCACATCTTCTTTATCCGTTCATCTGTCAGTGGACATTTAGGGTGCTTCCATGTCTTGGCTATTGTAAATAGTGCTGTAATGAACATTGGGGTGCGTGAATCTTTTCGAATTATGGTTTTCTCCAGATATATGCCCAGGAGTGGGATTGTAGGATCATATGGTAGTTCTGTTCTTAGTTTTTAAAGGAACCTCCATACTGTTCTCCATAGTGCCTGTACCAATTTACATTCCCACCAGCAGTGTAGGAGGGTTCCCTTTTCTCCACACCCTCTCCAGCATTTGTTATTTGTAGACTTCTTGATGATGGCCATTCTGACTGGTGTGAGGTGGTACCTCGCTGTAGTTTTGATTTGCATCTCTCTAATAATTAGCGTTGTTGAGCATCTTTTCATGTGCCTGTTGGCCCTCTGTGTGTCTTCTTTCCCCTTGGTGTTTTTAAACGGCTTTGAGATACAACTTACGTGGCATACAACTCACCCCTCTAACGTGTACAGTTCAGTGGTTTTTAGTATGTTCACAGAGTTGTGCAACCATCGCCACCATCAATTTTACAACATTTTCATCACCTTCAAAAGAAACTTGTACTTATTACCAGTCACTCCCCATCCCCCTCTTGCTTCCCTCCCGGCCCCTGGCAACCAGAGATTTTTCTGTCTCTCTGGATGTGCCTGTGCTGGGCACTTCATGTAAGTGGAATCATACAGTATATGGTTCTTTGTAGCTGGCTTCTTTCACTTGACGTGGTGTTTTGTTTTGTTTTTAATTTATATTTCTGGCCGCGTTGGGTCTTTGTTGCTGCACGCGGGCTTTCTCTAGTTGCGGCGAGTGGGGGCTTCTCTTCGTTGCGGTGTGCGGGCTTCTCATTGCGGTGGCTTTTCTTGTTGCGGAGCACGGGCTCTAGGCGCGCGGGCTTCAGTAGTTGTGGCATGCAGGCTCAGTAGTTGTGGCTTGCGGACTCTAGAGTGCAGGCTCAGTAGTTGCGCACGGTCTTAGTTGCTCCGCGGCATGTGGGATCTTCCCGGACCAGGGCTCAAACCCATGTCCCCTGCATTGGCAGGCAGATTCTTAACCACTGTGCCACCAGGGAAGTCCCACTCACCATGGTGTTTCTGTGGATCGTCCGTGTGGTACATGCGTCAGGACCGCGTCCCTTTTCATGGCTGAATGATATTCCACTGTTTGGAGAGTCCATAGCTTGTTTTTCCTTTCTTCAGCTGGTGGCTGTTCGGACCGTTTCCACTTCTTACCCACCACGTGCTCCTCTGCCCTGCATCCCATCACTTAGTGAATAGTGAGCTTGCTATTGGCCAGTCAGCGTCCTAGATGCTGTCCCAGCAGGGCAGCCCTGCCCTCAGAAGCTTTATTTCCCGGCATAAGACCAAGAGAAACAC